>NC_143402.1:45935352-46562227 GCF_052110815.1 Crocodylus siamensis | reverse complement strand
TCATAACATTCTTTAATATGACAAGATTGTCAAAGAGATTTATTTTTAAAATTAAATACTTATTTGGAAATATTTCCCCCCCAAAATCCTTCTCAATGAGGCTTAATTTTTCAGTGAAGAAACTTTGAATTATCATGATTTATTCTGCTGTAGCTAGCACATCTTGGATATAGATACACTCTGCCATTTCTTCTTTAAGGACATGATATCCTTTCAGTCTATATAGCATTGCCCTGCAGGAAGCCAAGATTTCAGCCCTTGCTGTCTGGTCTCCAGGCTGTTGGGGCATTAGCATACTTTTTGATCAGCATATTCAGAGCCTGAGGTGGGAGCAGCTGCCGTGAGTGTTATTTCTAGGTAGGCAAGGAGGGACACTTAGAGGCTCTAAAGGGGAATCTGTCTTGGTCACAAAGAGTATTTATAGCCATGCTCCAGGAGCAGTTGTGGGGAGGGGGATGATTTAATTAGAGCGGCTCCAAGAGCCACTCTAATTAAAGCTCCAGAGCATCATGTGTATCGATGTCCATGTGCTGAAAAATGGTGGCAGGGGTGCTTTAACTAAAACTTGACAAGGTGGCAAATGAGTTGATACACGTGACTTTGGAGTCTGCTGGAGCACGATAATTACCATGCTCCATGCTGGAGCCTGCTCCGGAGCATTGTAATTACAGCACGTCAGAGCAGAATCAATGTACGTGTGTAGGCACAAAGGAGGGCTGTGATAATGGGCCAAGGATGTGCATGGGTGACTGGTGCTTCCTGATTCTGGGATGGGGAGGGGGGCACCAGACCACTGAAAAGTGGGGGGAGAGAATCCCTCAGCATCTAATTGCTGACCGGGGGGGAGGCCCCCCCAGTGGAAGTGCACTTTCGGTTTTACAGCTGGCGCTTCCAGGGGTGCCCAGCCAATCTCACGGGGTGCACATGCACCCGCTTGCATTCCCTACGTGTTGCCAATGGGGATGTGTTTGTGGTGGGAATGAGGTAAATTCAGCAACAAGAATCAGTCCTTTCAACAAGAAAGCAAACTCCCCAAAAGAATCCTACAACCATGTCAGTTAGGCCCAGATTCACAAAGAGATTTATGTACCTAACTCTGGTTTCTGTTGAAACCAGTGGAAGTTAGGAGACTAAGCAGGAATTGGTTGCTTAACTATCTTTGTGGATCTGGGTGTTATGCCTTGCCAACTGTACAGCTATCCTGGCAAACATCTCTAATGGAGATACAGAGTTGTTTTGCCATGGTGGTTTGTACCAGTCCCCCAAATGAAATAAGCTATGCTGATCAAAGGATTTTTGTGCCAGTCTAACTGCATCTATACTAGGACATTTTGCTGGCATAAAGATGCTGCGGTCACATTCTTACTGGTTGCTCATACACTGGCAAAAGTTTCTAGTGCAGACCTGGCTGTGGATTCTTGTGCAACTTTGTACTGATCCTTTTTTCTCTTTCTTTCTAGGTAGACCTGATACAGGTAACATGGCTGATGGAAAGATCCACAGCAGCCCAGCACTCATTTTATCTTGTATTACCTTGAAGGAGATGTCAGCTGGTTTATTGGCCAGAGCAGCATTTGCTCCAGTCCTGATTGGCTCATCCAACCTGTCATTGAAGTTTTCCAGGTTAGTGTGCCTCCTACTTCAGGACAGGTAAAGCTTTTCTGTAACAGATCAGACTTCTTAAGGCTACAGTGCACCTGGATTCCTAAGGATTAGCAACGGGCTTGCTTCCGAGTTCTTGACTCCCTTCCAATTTTGTCCAAAAAACCTCTTTTTCCTTTTTTTTCCTTCTACCCTTCTTTTTTAGATTTTGGTCTGCAGCACGCTAAGGAAAAAGATAGGGGGTGACGGGAGGGATGAGCAGCAGTGGGTTGGTTCTGAGCACCCCGCTTCCTGAAGAAAACTCAGTATTTACTCCATTAAAACCAGTCACAATGTCTGGGGACTCTGCTGAAGACACCTCAGTCTTCGAAGACATCAAGCCTGCTATAAGGATCTTGGAAAACCATCATGACTTGGCACAGGTAAGCAAAAACCCAACAGCTTTTTGCGCTTGTCAGTACCCTCATTGTCCGAGAAAAAAATAATGTGCCAGCTGGTGTATTCTGGAGTTTTGTTTTCAGGATGTGACATTGTTTTAAAATAAAACTTTATATTTTATTATAATTTTTGAGAGCTAAACTAAACATTTCAGCTTAGAGCCCTCTTTCCCAGAATTAAAGAGAAGACATGAATGCGCAAACAATGCCAGATTCTCAGATGGTGTAAAGGAGCATAGTTCCCTTAAAATCGATGTCAGCTGAGATCCTGGCCTATTTGTATCTAGTTATGAAAGCTGCACCTCTTGGGTTGTCAGACTGGAAAGTTTTTCAGAGCATTCCCTCTCTTCAGCAAAAAGTTAATCAGTCAGCCAGTGACAAAAGCATAGATTTGATTTTCTGAAGAAAAACCATTTGCCTGGGAGTTGTTCCAATTTTTGTTGTTTCTTACTTAAATAGAAGAAAAAAAGTATTATTCTATTATTATTAGAAGTGCTTTGGGGAAGTGTTTTCTGCCAGGTGCGAAAGAAATAGGTTTTGATTTGTCTCTGGAACCACGTTCCATTTAGTTTGTGTCATTTGTTTGTTTCGTGGTAGGATGAAAAGGTGGAGGGGCACTCTGGTTTTAGTGGTTTTGGTTACAGGGCTGATTTTCATAGTGAAGATGTCCAAGTGGGTGGTTAAAAGAACTTGTTTTATAAAGCTGAAAACTTCTCTAGGAAAGGCTCAGGGAATTTATAATTGCCCTACAGAGGTAGTTTTTTAATTTTTCAAATCACACTCATGGAAACAAGAATGGAATTCTCCTTGAAATTCCCCAGCTCTGCTGCTTCCCTCTGTGAACAGCAAAGCCAGAGATAAAGAGCTGGATAAGCAGCCTAGAAAGTGACTAGTACGGTGCTGAAAACACACACACGCACGCATACACACACCCCTTTTGTCGGGGAGAAGAATGGCAGTTTGCAGTTGCATTTCAGCTATTAAAAACCATGATGGGGGAAATAAATGTTCCAGATCCTTTCTCTACAGCAAAGATCCCAGATGCAGAGAAGATTGCAACATCTCATGCCTGGTGAAAGCTCCGAGCATAATGACTCCACTCGCACTGATTGTGGGGATGGTTGTGAAACTTGGGTGGTGTGTCTTATGGGGGAACCATTTTAAAACGTTAGGTGCCGTAATGTTTTCAAGAAGTACTATGGCCTTCTTGCTTGTTTAAGGTAAAATGCAGGATTCACAGGGGCTGTTTCTCACCAGTGTTTCCTTCTGCTGTCTTAAAGACAGGTGGTCTTGGTCTTTCCCTTTTTTTCCGTTCACCCGTGTTGGAATGAACAAGAGCTTTGGAAATAGTCCTTCAAAGGAGTTCTGGGAAAGAAGTAAAATCCACTGGGACCAATCAGCCTTGGTGTAACACTGCTGATTTCAGTGGATTTATAGCTAGGACCAAGTCAGCTTCAAAGAATTACTCTTCTTGGAGCACAAAGAGATATCTGTAATGTCAACAACTTTGGCTCAGGACTTGGGAGTTTGGAAGGTCTTGTTCTTAGTGCTGTTTCCTCATAGAGCTATCAGCTCTTATTCCCTAGAGAAGCCTGCATGGGTTTTCCCAGGTTCCCACATATTCTGTAGTTGCATTGCTCTAATTTGTCTTGCTAAGTTGCTGCACTAAATTGGCTAATGATTAACCCCAAGTGCACCTTTATCACACGCCATTTTGTGGTAAGCACCAGAAAATGCCACAGGCCTATGTGTTAGGCCATGGAAAGGGGGGTGGTTGGGGGATACAGGAGCCTGGTATCAGTTCCTAATTCAAGTAGATATGCATTTTTGTTACTGTCCTTACCCTACTCGGCATATTTTGTCCACAACCCACTTTGGTATTCAGCTGCTGGATCTCCCATTGTGCCAGTCTTCCTTGTGCCGTCTGTGTGTGAATGGCATGAGCATATCCATGAACCGTGGTTCTTGGGCATGATGCAGCATGTCATCTTCCATTGACTTTATATAGGCAGAGAAGGGAGAAGAGCTAAATAAAAAAGCCCTGGCTCTTTACAGACTCAGTCGATTCTGATTTACATCTTGGGACCTTTGCAGAATTCTGGCTGGTCACCGCAGCTCAGATCTACCGGGGTTAACAAGGATTCTGAGGATAGCCAAAAAGCAGAGTGAATTAGCTGGTGTTGAGCTCCATTTTGTAGTCACTGCGTAACACCCAAGCTGGTGCTCAGGTAACCACAAGCCACGCTTATTTTTGAAGTACAGGGATGACTCTTCTCTGCATCTGTTTCTCCAGCTGGCATGTCCCACATGCAGCCTAGTGTTCTGCTGCCAGCCATTCCCTTGTGCCTGTGATTCCTGGGCTGTCTGGGAGGGAGTGGCATACAGCCCACCCAGTGAGTCCCATCTTGGCTCACTAACTTATTCCACCGCCTTCTTTTGATTTCAGCAGTATCATGCAGATGTTCATGAGTGGTGTGATGGAGGAGCCCTGTAGTAGACTACATGGGAAGGGTGGGGCTGGGAAATCCGAGACAATGCAGTGAGGCCAAAAAGAAATCTCGGGGGTGGATATGACAACAGTAGAACATGAGGCAGGGTACTGCAAGGTGGCTTGGACACCAGAAAGTAAAGCATGTGTCTGCTGGAGTCTGACAGCCTGCGGTACAGGTGGGACACAGGCAGCCACTGGGGTTTGTTCTTTCCACTCTGAGGGTAGTCCCTTAGTTGGCTGGGTGTGGTAGCGATCTGGGCCCCCTGGAAGCTGGCTCTCCAGCAGCAGGACTGGGGCAGGGGATGCTGTTAGCTACTCTGACTTCTCTTCCACCAGTGGAAAAAAACATGGGCTCATTAAGTTTTCCATTCCCACGATAGGACCATGAGGGAAACAGTTCCAGCCTTCAGAAACATGGCCAGAGCGGGTATGCAGGGCAGCCCAGTCTCCTGTCTGGCCTTGGGACCAGCCTGGACTATTCTGGACATGCCTAACCTTTGTTCTCATTGTAGCAATCACAGCACCTGAGACCCAGTCAGGATCCGGACCTGGGATGAGTTAGTTTGGAGAAGGGAGGACTGAGCAGGGAAGGGGGCAATTTGATAACAGTTTTCAAATATAGAAAGGGTTTTTATAAAGAGGATGGTTGCAGAGGGCAAGAAATAATCATTTTGAATTGCAAGAAGGGAGATTTAAGTTGGATATTAGGAAGCATTTTTTAACTATGAAGTGGTTAAGTACTGGGGCAGATTACCCAGAGGGGCTGTGGAATCTCCATCCTGGGAAGTTAAGTGTAAGTTAAATGAACACCTGGCCGGGATGATTTAGAAAGGGATGATCCTGCCCTGAGGAGGGACAGCCAGAGGTCCCTTCCAGCCCTATTTTCTTATGATTCTATGGACTCATTTTTAACCTCTGGCCCTGCGACTGCTGGGGGAGGCCAGGTTGCCCCAGACTTCCTCTCTAATAGTGGGGGTGGATACCATCTTCATCTCTTCTTCAGCTAATCCATTTCTGGAATGCTTACTGGGACAGGCCAAGCCTTCATCATTGCTGTTGTTACTGGCATCACCATCATCATCAGTAGTAAAATTTCCAAAAGCACACAAAGTTCAAGGTGGTCATGATTCATGGATCCAGTTAGGGGCCCTTTATGTCAAGGGGTCCTAACAAAGAAGCTTAGGGCATGATATTGTTTGTTTCCTTTATATCTGGGGACAGGTGCGGGTTTAAGCTTCACTCTGATCTTTGTTATTATATTTAAATGATTCAATGAAAAGTTTGGCTAAGGTGTGGTTGCAGCTAGCTCTCTGAGCTAGAGGTGAATGCGGATCAACAGATTCCTTGAGGCCAGGTGCCATTATACTCATTCTATCGCACTTGCATAACAGAGGCCAGGGAATTTCACTCAGTGATTTTTGCTTTAAGCCCAGTGGCCTGTGGTGAGCTAGAGAACGTCAAATATACAAGAGCAACAGGTATGGGGTGGGGGATATCCTTAGACTGAAAACCAGCTTCTTCATAAGCAGAGAGGACTGACTTTACCTGCATTTGTAGACAGCTTATTCTAATGCACTGATGTACATTGGGACTGTGGATTGCACTGACTTGATTTAGTTTGCCAGGTGGGGGTTCATTGGAAGGTATCTGTAAGCTCAGGGCATCCAAGCATGGGAGCAAAAAAATGGGAACCAGCCTTTCCCCTCTTGGTTTGGTGGCACCCGTGGGGAATTTGTATATCCAAGCTCATCCCAAAGGATTTCATTAATTAAACAAGCAAATTCTCTCTCATCTTTTGCTGGCACTAAGCATTCAATCCTGGCCCAGCCACAGAATGTCTTGCTCTAGTGAGCTGGATCTTTGTACCAGGAATATGCCTTGGGCTGAGACTGAGTAAGCACTGAGAGAGTATTGACTCTGTGGTTTGCATTATGTTCTTCTGAGTTTGGGTCTGATTCACCACCCATTGTAGCAAATGAAAAGACTTCCATTGATTTCAAACGATTTTGAATTGGGTCCTATATTACAATGCTGTATTGCTCTCACTTGGTTGTGAATAGCATATCTTCCTGCATACTTCCCTAGTTTTTAGGAATCCCCTGAAAAAAACACTCCTCCCAAGCACATAGAATGAAGACAGCTCGGGATAGTTGGGCTCTTCAAAGGCTGAGAGCTCAAAAAAGCCCACTTCCAAAAGTGGCTGTCGTTATGGGAATCAGGCACTTGGGTCATTGAGAACAGACCGGGGGATATTAGGTTCTGTGTGCTTGCCCCATGTCCTCAATTCTCTAATTGGAAGGGATGGTGCTATTTGAAGTCTGCAAACCAAAGGAGAGCCAGCTAACCAGGGCTAAATTCAGCCATGAGCTGCTTTCTGCCATAAGCCAGAAAAGGACTTATTAAGTGCAGCTGCTGAATGATTCAGTCTTAGAGGCCTTGTATTTTCACAGGAAAGCAGCTTGGATCTGAACAGTCATTGCACTTAGTAGTGAGGAGAAGCTACAAATCATCCCTGATCTAAAGGTCCCTGGCCAGGGACGACTCCTGGGGCTTTCCAGAGCCAGTTATAGGGCTCTGCAGGGAAAGGGTGAGGTCCTCTGGGGAAGTGGCTAGCACCTGATAGAATCAGCTCCCTCCCATGGGGGTTGCAGCTCCTAAACTGGCTTGTTCCATTATTCCAGGTCTTTGCTGGATTGTATGACCTGGAGCTTCTTTTAGAGCAAGGCTGGAAAACAAAGGCATCACTCCCTTGATTACCTTGGTCTTTGATCTGAGAGAGAGAAGTTTGCTTTCCCCTCCTGCTGCTTGTTAAGTGGTCGTTAGCCGAGCATTAGGATGATTAGCCAGCAGGGCTCAAGGTTACTAATGAATCCAGTGAGCTACCAACAAACCAAGGCAAACAAAGCTAGTGACTCTGTCTTGCTTTACCTGGCCTCTCTTCTTCCTTTCTCACCAGCAGCACTGGGTATGGGGATTACTGAGCAGAGCAGCAGGCTGCTGCAATGCCCTGCATACCCCGTCCCCGGCTGTTTCTCTTGCTGTGGGTTATGTCTAAACTAATATTGTCTCCTGTCTGTGTATAGTCTGATACACATTTTTTTTTAGGGCAGCCAGTTATCATGGACTCCTAGGCTAGTGTGTAGAAGTGGACTCATTTCCTGTTTGACTTTGGACTAGCACATAATCTAGCCTCTAGAACAGCAGTGCTGAGCAGTCAAAGCTGAAATTGAAGTCAACAGGAGCTCTGGTTTGAATCTAATGGAAAAATCAAGCCCTGGGCATTTCAGACGGGGCACTCAAAATTAGTGGTGAATACTTTTGACCTTAATCTTTTTGTGCCAGATAAATGCCCAGATCTAGAAATTCCTTATCAATTGTGCATTGTGGCAAGCATTCCTTCCTGGCCCCTACACGCCTGCAGTGTCAGTAGGACAGGAGTCTTGAAGAAACATAACTTTACATTTGCCTCTCTGAAACGGTCTTTAAGGTACTACCCTGTCCTGCCCTTTACATGATTTGAGAAGCTGGTGAATTATCTGCTTTATCTCCTTAACGCTCTGCCCATGGCTCTTACAGTGTATATAGCTACTGGTGGTAAAATCCTTTTGATTTTATCTGTGGTCTCCTGCAGGATGTTCCAGCTGTGTTAAAAATCATGGATTTTGATTAGTTCTAAAGGCTGTGCTCATTAAGCTAGGCAGAAACTTAAAAGCCTGGTAGCTGAAGGGCTGAATAAACGTGAGTGCAAGAGAATGTTGCTTCAGGATAATGAGTTTTTCTCTATTTCATGGAGTTTATTATAAAGGCTGCTCTCAGTAAATGATTCACCAGAGAAATAATAGTGCATCCCAGAGCATGTAAAGCTAAGCTTCCCTGTGACTCCTGTCCTACTGACACTATGTACAGAAGATAATTTCCCCATGTAATAATCTCACTACAGCCAATCAATGTTTTTACTGGAAAGGTTTCCACACCTCTCTCAGCTCTATGAATATTTTCACTGAAAATGTAATATTGGCTTCATTTTTCTGATTTTCATCAATTTTATTTTAATATGATTTGAATCAAAATGAAACATTAGGGGTTTTTTCCCCCTACTCTACTTTCTGCATTGTTGTCCCTGCCTTTTTTTTTTCCATTTTCACTCTTTTCCAATTAGAGAAATGGGAGAGAAAAGGGCCTGACAGGTGCAAGGAGATCTTTTTTTTCATTTCAGTTTGAACCAGCTGAAATCAAAACAAAACCTTTCCTTTAGAAACTGCACAATTTGATTTTGACCAGAAATTCAAAATGTCACTGAAAAAACTTGAAGAAAATGAAGAATGAGGTTTTTTTGCCTTTGAAATTGCTCATGGAAGATTATTGCCATTTTCTGACCAGTTTTGGCTGTCACAAAGATGGCAATGAGTAACAGTTTCTGACTGAGGATTGGATCTGAGGGTGTTCAAGCCACCTCTGCACATGCACATGTTTTAACTGAAACATATTTAATGATAAAACCCAAAATGCAGATTAAGCAACATCAGACTGTTTTCTGAATTCATTATGATGTTTGTCAAATCACTCCTTTCAGCGAGAAGGCAAACTCCCTGAAAGAATTCAAACTTTACTTGATCTTTTAATTTGTAATGACTTTATTTCACTATTTCATTTTTATTTCACTTTAAAAATGTTTTAAAAACCCCACCCAATACTGGAAAAATTCCTAACACTGAAAATAAGTCTTTCTTTAGGGACAGGACAAACACATCACTTGACCAAAACTGGATTTATTGTTGTTCTGTTTTTGGATTTGCTGAACATTGTGAAAAAATGTATATTGTATATACAGTAATATATAGCATAATATCTTGTATATGTTAAGTATATGTTGAAATTTGAGGTTGAACTAAGGAACACCCTCCCCCCCCCCAATTCGTCGCTACAGGTTTTTGTCGAACTTCTAGCAAGGAGTCTTCCTCCACCTCTACCCCCACTGCATCTTGGCATCAGCACAAAATGTTTTCAAATTTGGGAGGCGAGCCAGCTCCTTTGTCATACAATGTGACCTTCCTTGTGCCTGACCGAAATCACTTTGGTGTCTAGGCAATGCCATCTGGGAAGGAAAGTATCAGCAAAGGACACTCCACTACATTTCCTCCCTACTCATCCCTGCACTGGCAGAATTACTCAGAATAACACCCCTGATTTCTCCCATCATCCAACCTTCCCCCAAAAGATTTGGGCCTTCTAAGAACAGCATCTCTTCCTATCCCACACAATGACTTGAGAGGGGTCAGGCCCCTCACCCTGGCCTAGCCATGTGCTTTGGCTGTTTCTGATCTTCCATTTCCTCCTTCATTGGCTTTATCTTATTATATGTGATCTACTAGTTTAGATTCAAAACTGGATTGATAACTCTGGAGACTGGCATGTCCTTGTACCCAGGGCAGGGATAAAATAGCCAGCAACAAGGCAGGTTTCTGCCCTCACAATTTAGTGCCTCGCCTGGAAGAGCCATTGTGAAGGGAAAGGGGGGAGGTCAGTCTCCATGCTCCATTCAGCCCTTGGGTGCCCTACCAAGAGTGCAAGGGTGGTGTGATTACTTTGAGAAAGCAGTCCCACAGGAACTCGCCTGAGACAGGGAGCCAGAGAGGTCACTGAAACCATTAGATGGTAACAGTGGATGCAGATGTCCAGAGCTGGATTTGTATTCATTGTGGGTGGGTGAGCAGCTCTGTTTTGCCAGCTCTGATTAGCTGGTAGTAGGCATGTGGGTGCACTTGCCTGTCTCTTCTTCTTTGCATGTGACTGTTGGGCTCAATCTTCTTTTATTTAGGGAGCAGCCCAGGGCCTATATTGTTCAAGGCCCCTTTGTTTGATTTCTGAGGGTATGATGTCAATCCTTACCCCGGGCATCAGTGTCAGCTTTTTGCAGGGGTGGATCCTGATGCAGGAATCAGTTGTGTCTGGGCTGCAGCCAACAGGAATGAGATAATGTGAGAAGAGCTCAGGTTTCCACAATCCTAAGGCTTCCACGAGGAAGTGAACACGTAGTCATGAAAGGTGGGGTGGAGTTTAACCCCTCTCTTGCCAAACCTACTCCACAGGAACATGGATATTTGTTCTTCTTCCCTCTGAATTGCTCTGAACATCTGGCTAGGGCTGTGTGAGGGAAGGGTACAACAATGTGCAGCCTGGGGGCTGAAAGCAGGAGGCCTCCACTGCAGTGACACCATGGGGAGCTTCATCCCTTGCCTGATCCTGCCTTAGGGCCACATAAACATCCCCTGAGCTAGTCTTGGTTCTCCCCTGCCCAGGGCACCCTCCTGCCAATGCGTGGTTGTGAAATGTGGGACAGAAGGGAGCAGGAAGGAGTTCAGGGAAATGAAATGACACCGGGACTAGATGTTCCCAGATCCAGTCTGAGGCTGGGAGGAGCTGTTACGGCATTCCAGATCAAGGGTCCCAATAGCAGGATTTTCCGGGGTCTTTCAAAGCAGTATCTTGCAAGGTGTCACTGATCAGGCAATAGCTCCATCACTGAGAGGGCTGGCAAGTCTGTGACTGCTGCAATAGAGAGAGAAGCTTGGCCTGAATCACTTACTTGATCTCACCTTCATTTTGCTAAATGTTAAGAGGCATTTCTTTTTGGGCAGCTATATTATGTACATAGTTTGCTTTTCAGGGGATTCAGAGCAATCTCAACTCTGTGTCTAGGCTATTGGACAACAGTTTAATAAGGAATAGACTGCAGATGGTTTCAGATATGGGTGGCCTTTTTATTTAGGTCTGTACAACACCTAAGACTATTCAGGTCTGTATGGTACCTAGCATAATGAGATCCTGGGCCAGGATGGACCCCTCAGTGATACATGGTACACACAACAGTATTGTTAATCGTAATAATTACCGAATGCTGTCCATGTCATTTACTGTGCTGTCAGAAACTATGTGCAGGGCCCTATGGTGGCCACATGCATGAAATTCAGGGGGAAGTCCCCAGTTCAGAGTTTCTATTTGGCATGGAGGATGATTGAACAGTCCCTTGCTTATTTCAGGTATCTTGAATTTGCAATGTTGCCATTCCTCAGACCCTTGCATTCCCACAACATGACAGCATTTTGCCATTTGCTGGGTCAACAGAATTGTAGATTTACTTATATTGAATAGGCACGTTAGTGATTCAGAATGACTTGCAAGGGCTAAATCCTGCCCTTTGTTGCACCACAGCCCATTGTTTTTTTCTATTTGCGGGGGAGGGGAGCAATTGCTTGAGCCAGGACTCCTGCCTGAATCTTAGATTTACACTGGTGTAAATCGGAAAAGACTTTAGTGACATGGGAATATTTTCATTGGGACCCATGACTCAGCCATTTATTTGTAGGTGCTATTAAATCTGCCAATCCATTTATCCTTATCGGTGTAAATGTGTGTGACTAACATGTGTACACATGTTCACTGGCTGACATCACAGGCTCTTGTGAAGTTATGTAGATGTCACAATCCTTGCTGTTGTGGTCAAGACACATGCACGCATCTGAAACAGGCTTTGTGTTCCTAGGGGTGCCACACATCAGTCAGGGTCATTCAACATGTACTCCCCAGGGCTTTCAGTTAGCTCCTACTAGAGCCAGTCATAGCAATGGGGGAAGGAACTGGGATGGCATGACAGAATGAGCTCACTCGTTTGCCTGTCTATGCAAATACAATATTTTTACTGGTCTCAAACTGGGCAAGTTTTTGTGAGTCTGATTCACTTTCCAACCTCGTGGGTCAGGATGAAATCTTTGGAGCTCTGAGTTAACAGAGCTGTAAAGCTGAGATATGCTGAAGGAGAATCACACCCAGGAGGTTAGCTCTGAACCAGGTCACTATTGGAAGAGTGATCCATTTGTTTCCCCAGAGAATGAATCAAGCTTCTGCCCATTCAGCCCAATGCAGTGTTGAGTGTTCATAGAGCACAAAGCCATAGTCAGAAGTTACCAAGCCAAACCAGAGGCTAAATCCATCTGTCTTCATCTTAGAAAGTATATCCTTCCCTGGTCTCCATAGTTGGTTCCTTGCACACAGGATTGGCATAGATGTCATATTCAGTGTAGGGAAGAGAGAAGCCATACAGGGGTACAGATCTCTGTGAGACATGGAGCTCTGCTCTGTGTGAGACTTTCTGAGCATTAATGGAGAGGAAGGGATTTCCTCGGATGGGGCCGGTAGATGATCCTCTCTGGTCCTTCCTTCAGCCTGACAGAGGAAGTTGCTAAGGAGGTGGAACCTTCTCAGGTTATTAGGTCGCAGTTGTAACAGTAAAATGCCCCTGAGGAGCTCTTCATGGAGGACTTGGGTCCAAGTGTGTGGCAAGCCGAGCCTTGAATTTCTGGTGGGTGGGTGGTGCTGGGTGGTGTTTACCAGCATTTCAGGAGCTGGGATATGGGTGTACCCACCTGTTGTTCTGGGAAGTGCCACACATTCTTCTGGTTTTCTGCTGTGTGGTTGCTCGGTGGAATTTTTGCTCCTTCCCGCTAAGGGAAGATGATGGTCCAAGCATGCGAGTGCCTGTCTGGGACTTGGAAGGCTCAGGGTTAAGTCCCTGTTCAGTTACAGACTTTCTGTAGGACCCTGGGCAATATACTTCCTGATAGTTTTCATTGGCCTTCAGAGCCCGGTCTGAAGTCCTTGTGAGGTCAGTGGAAAGTCTCCTCCTGCCTTCAGCTGACTTTGGATCAGAACCTACAGCAGGAGCTGCTAAAAGCGGGAAGATTTGAAGAATCACAGTCATCTCCCTTTTTTATTTCTGTAACTTCTGAATCCCATCTGTGAGGCAGAGATAAACCACTGCTGTTAAACAAGAGCAAGGGATAAGTGAAACAGTTTGGCTTAACTTTAAGCTCATTGAAGCTCGATGACTTTATGTATTTTGCATGAAAGTTGCTGGGAAATGTGCTGCTTTGGAGCAGTTTTGATGTAGAAAAAATGGAATGGGGGAAAGGGACTGAGGCAGACACGGAAGAAGAAGTCTGTGTTCCACATCCACCACTCCCCCTGGAATCTGCTTTCTGTCTCTGACATGGAGCATTCTTAGCCGGTTAGGTATAAAAGCATAATTTATTTTTGAACCTTACAAAGATTTTAGTTAAAATGAGGAGCTGAGTGATTAACTGCCATGGAGTAAATTACCTGATGAATTTCCCTTTATTTCCATTCACAAATTGTCTGTGGGAAGATAATATGATTATAAGATTTACTTAGTGTGCAAAATTATTCATGAATATCTTGGGCAAATAATTCATGGCAAATAATTCATGGCCAACACATCACAAACATCTTACTGTGAGTTTTTTTGCAATTCATGCCATGTTGCTTAGTTATATAAATCCCATGTCCTTTTGTTTCCTGCCTTGAATAGATGAGTTATTTATCTAACCAAGAAATCAAATATTCCAAACGGCAAGTAATTACAGCTACTACTGTATTATGTGCAAAACTAATCTGATTACAATATTTACCAGTAGCAAACTATTGGCTAGTAACAGGAGTTACATGACATTGTTTCTGCTCTGTGATTTGTGGTTACATATCATTTTCTTTCAAAATCTGAGCTTGTTTTGCAAGCTCTCAAAATAGTGTGAGGAGATCTTCAAACCAACAGCCTCAAACTGCAAGCTGCCCCCCCACATTTAAACTGAACCTTATACAAACTCAGTAATGTTCACTGAGATCGGATATGGCTGGGTAATAGTTAAAAAATGTTTTCTTTACAATGGGATTTGGACCTTCCTGCTTCTATGTGGGACAGAAAACACAAAGGCCAAAATATTTCCAGGAAGCCTGTTTTTGTGGTATTTCCAGTCTGACCAGAAGAGGAGGTCCCGGAAAAATCAACGGCAATGAAATCTGTTTAGATCCTCCTGCTTCAGTGCATAGAATTTGCTACTCAAGCCAGAGAATCTTTTTTGCTTATCAGGTCATGTAAAAACTCTGCAGCCGCTGTGACTGGGGGCTTCTGAATCAGTTCAAAAGAGGACAGTGATATGTGCTCATATGCCTATGCATATTATTTTGGCCCTGTGGGTATTTTTAATATTGTGTTTGCCACATTCTTTTTTCAAGAGTGACCTTTATAGATTTGGACCTAGAACTTGTAGAAAGCTTTCAAATGAAAAACCTTCCTGCCAAAATAGAGGGTTTACCATGTTAGAGGCTTTTCATTGGATAAACATCAATTCTGACTACATTTCCCATTTTTTCCCAAGGGTAAATTCACAATAGGATATTTTGAATCAACATTCCAAAATATTGTCATTTCAAACCAAAGTATTTCTTTTTGATCAACACTATGAACAATTTTGTTTTGCTATTTCTGGATCAAGATTTTTCTGGATTTTTTTTTTTTAATGACAAGATTTTGACTTTTCAGCACAATTTAGGATAAAAATAGATGCGAAATATCCACATTTCCCCCAGACGGAACATTTCCTTCGTTTGGGTGCTTTGCTCACATAAAACTTTATTGCCCCATATACACCCCCCTGCTCCTTAATTAACAATTAACAATAACAAATCACTTACTGCGAACTCAGCCAGATACACATGTCTTTACATGTATAGAGTAGGGAGGGATTGAGGTGTTTCTTTCTCACAGTTATTGTAACAAGTTCATGGGTGTACCTAAGACTTCATGGCTGCTTTTATGGCAAAAGAACTGAGATTCTACAGGGTTTGAGTTAAAGACCTGGGCAACTCTGTTAGCAATACAGGGACAAGGCAACACAGATGAACAGTTCTGGATTCTATTAAATAAAGGGCAGTGGTGGATATATGTCCACACATGAACACACACTCTCACTCACTCTGATTCATGATAATGATGCTTGTAGTAACACCCACCAGCCCTAGTCTTTGTCCAGGACCCCACACTGCCAGGCTCTGTACACAGAACAAAGAGGGGGTACCTGTTCTAAAGAGCTTACAATCAAAGTATGACATTTTTCACTTTTTGTGCTTTTTCTTGTTTGCCACTGGAAAGCACCTGGCTCCTTGCTGTTCCCAGCAGTGGTACTGACCCCATGAGTGGTTGGTGTAGCTTTGCCCTTTGTGGAAATTGCTTTCTGTTTTGATAAATTCCTAGTGCAACCCAGACAAGGTTCTTTGGGTAAATCTGATATATGGAAATTCCTAGTGCAACCCAAACACCAGTAAGATCCAATACAGATTCTGGGCAAGCTAGGAATGCAAACTCAAACTGATCATTTCAACATAAGGAAAAATGAAATGCATCTGTGGCATCTGAAGAAGACTCTGGCTTTCTAAGCCAAGAGCATAAGACTTGCAGCTCTTTTTACTACTCTTCCTAGGAACAGCCACATCTGATTTAAGTCAGAGAAGTGGGGCCTAACCCCTAAATGTGGCAGTGCTGTTTCTGTACACAGGATGCAATGGTCAGGCAGCTCTGGAAAGACCAGGGGAGGGAATGGTTGAATTGCCTGTATTTGCAGGGGCTTACATTTGCATTACCCAGTGTAAGGAGAGGTTTTATTGTCCGTTTTTATTCCTTTAAACATGCCATAATAGTTTTGCAAGCCAAAACAAGTGCCACTGCTGAAAACCAGGCACAACAGTGGATGGATGGCTTCAAATGTACTGCGCAAGCAAAGCCTAGTGCTGTGTGAGCTCTAGTGTGCGCCAGCACCAGGAAATGCATTGCTTCTGTTTGTTTTTGCCAGCACTGGGCATGTAGCCCTTCCTTTGAATTCTATCCACTGCAAATGAAATGATGAGTTAACCCTTTGCTGACACCCTTTGTGCAGTCCTGCTGTTGGAGGAAGCATTGTGGCCAGAGGAGGGACTATGCAGGACTCAAGGCAGAGCAATTTCCAACTTAACCCACTTTCCCCTGCCAGGACCTCTCTTATATCCCTTCAGCCAGCCATCTATGGCAGGAGGTAGAAGGCATGAGGATGCTGGGGACAAAGTGACAGAGGCCTGGATGTTGCCAGCATGGAAGAGCAAGGAAACAGAGCTAGTATGGACATGTGGCTCGAGAGCACTCAGCTTCCAATGGGGAGTGAGTGGAGCAGACCCTGTGGAAGCAAAGGGACCCAGGAGAGGCAGGAGACAAGTTCATTCCTCACCTAAGCTGTGCATTCAGTCTTTGCATTAAAGAGAACCTTGTACCTTAGCCTTTGGACATGGGTGATGGGTGATGAGTTTTTTTCACCTCATGGAGCCTTGGCTGGGATTGAAATCATGCAGGACCTATGATTTCATCACCCAGATGCTAAAATAACACTGGTGCTCTTATCTCAGGTTATCCTAACCCAGAGCTGCACGTTGGGGCTTTTAAAAGCCCCTACAATAGAAACAATAATAATGGAATACCGATAAGCCAGCTCTGGGCACTATGCTTTAGTCAACTACTAGTGCTTTCTGTGGGTGTTGTGGAAGGCCTCTGAATGGTCACATGCAGTGCCATGTGTCTGTACGGATAATCTGCTATTACACTCTGCTGCGGTTTAGTGCAGTAGAGCCTGACCTGCTGCCCATTAAAGTCAATGAACAGATTCTAATTGATTTTGATGGGCTTTGGGTCAGGCCTATAGTCAACTAGGTAAGAAATTGAAAGAGCCTGACTAGAGACTGGAAAAGAGCCTTTAGAAATCCCAGTGCTGAGTTGACTTCATTTCTTATCACTAGCAAGCATCCTAGAATGGGATCATGTGAGCATTGGTCCCTTGTTTGGGACTTATCAGGGTGTGCCATGAATTCTGGAAGGGCTCATTCATAGCTCCGCTGCCTCCTTCCTTGCTTTCTTTCCTCCTTTTTTTGTTGTTGTTGAAATTTTAAGTCTTGGGTCAAATCAGTTAAATCAGTTCCGAATCCTATCAACTGAGTAGAGCACAATTGTTCTAGTCTGTGTGGTGCTGCCACCAGCAAGTATCCTACCTCCCAGACTCTTCAGCCTGGAGCGTCAGATACTCCCAGATCCATGGCAGGCATCCTGCATGCAAGCCTGAAGCCCAGAGGTCTTGGAGTTCATATGCCCCCTAATCTCGCTTGGCCCTAGCCAAAAGGCCAAAGGAGCAAGCTAGAGGGAGAGCCCAACAGCATTCCCCCATCACTGTAAATTATGTAGCCAATTTTCTCTCATTGGGTGGCTTTAGTAGACTGTCTTAGGGGTACTGTCTGCAGTGCAATGGGCAGGTCTCCACCAAGACATTCAAGGCTGAGAAGAAGGGGATCTCCCCTGTTAAGTCAGTAAAACCACCGGTGCCAAAATGATCATGGTATCTCCTCTGCCAGATAAGTTTCCTTGTTTTCTTGCAGAGATTGTGCTCTGCATATGGGATAAAACCATGCAGGGATATATTGAGTGCTGCTTTGCTCTTTAGGGTGACTGCTTCAACAGTGGGGCTAGGTTAGATGCCTTAAAGCAGGCAAAAACCAGATCTAGGGCAGAGGCATGTAGTTAAAAAAGGTCTAAGTAGCCATCTCAGGAGCTTCCAAAGGATCATGCAATGGAAAAATGCTACTTAAGGTCTGCACTACTGTGTAAGAAGAAGGAAGTCAACTTCCGCTTTGGGGTAGCAGTGCCTCTAGTTACCCTCATGTCCAACAGGCAGGAAGTGCCCCTTATTTTCCTGGAATAATTCATCCAGTGACACTTCCTGCCCTATCACAGTAGCTGGTCACTCTCTGGCAGGGTACCTGAGATTTTTTGGCCAGGCTGTGGGAAAGAGCCCAGACTCTGGATGGACAAGTGATGAGAAGACTTAGCTAGTATTTGATCCAAGGTGAGATGAATTCGGCTGAGGGAACTCCTACAATGAAGAGTTAGGCTTTTTTAGGTTAATTAATAGATTTATTTTTGATGATTTCTGTCCCTTTCTCACAACCCCACATGAAAATGCTTGCGGCCTTTTCACTTGGCACACATTTGTGCTTGGGTTGGGATTGGGACTTCTCTTTGCATTCTTTGTGTATTGGCATCCCTGAAGTTCACAGCACATTTCTGAAAGACAGCATCTGATGGGCAGTTTTTCCTGTCCAACTGCAAAGCAGTACAAGGGCATACAGTGTACTAAGGCTAACGCTTGCTAAGGCTCTTTAGGAACTTGGCTGGACCAATAAAGCCTGATGGCAATTTTGTAGCCTGCTGTCTCAGCTAAAGGGAGACAACTCCCTTGTACTTGGCCTTGGTGAGGCTGCAGCTGGAGTACTGCATCCATTTTTGGGCTCCACAATTCAAAAAGGATGTGGAGAAGCTTGAGAGAGTCCAGAGAAGAGCCACGTGCATGATCAGAGGTCAGGAAAACAGACTTTATGATGACAAGCTGAGTGCCATGGGGCTCTTTAGCCTGGAAAAGCGCAGGCTCAGGGCTGATCTGATGGCCACCTATAAGTTTATCAGGGGTGACCACCAGGATCTGGGGGAATGTTTGTTCACCAAAGCGCCACAAGGGATCATGAGGTCGAACAGTCATAAACTACTGCGAGACCATTTCAGGCTGGACATGAGGAAGAATTTCTTCACTGTCCAAGCCCCCAAGGTCTGGAACAGTCTGCCATCAGAGGTGGTTCAAGCACCTACACTGAACACCTTCAAGAGTAAATTGGATACTTATCTTGCTGGGATCCTATGACCCCAGCTGACTTCTTGCCCTTTGGGTGGGAGGCTGGACTCGACGATCTTCCAAGGTCCCTTCCAGCCCTAATGTCTGTGAAATCTATGAAACTAAACTTCCAAATTCTGGGTGCTTCTCCAAACCAAATGTCTGACCATCTGGGTACCCTTGTTTGACTGCCCTTTTAATCAGGATAGCTAACCTGATTTCAGATTCCCTCGAAGTTTGATGAAAAGCGTAGACCTTGTGGTTTCTTAGTGTTCTGGAACAAACTTTTCTTAGGTGTCTAGCATAGGCTTTAAAATATACTAGGTACTTCCAGTTAACCCCAATGGCAATATCCCTTAGGTCATAATGTGGATGTAGTTTAACATCTTTAAAACTGTGCTAGCTGGCTGACCTTGCACTTACCTTTGACTACAATAGAATGACAATGATTTATACCAGTTGAGGATTTGACCTCTTGACTTCAGTGGAGATACTGCCAATGGGCACCAGCTGGGGAGTTGGCTCTGTTGACTACAATGCAGTAGTGATTTACCCTAGCTGAGAACTTGGCCTCTTGTATGTGTGTCTGCCTGTGCTGGTGCTTAAAAGGAAAAAAATCTCAGGTTGTTCTCGTTGTAGGTAGGGCTGCCAGTACTATCATTAATTCTTATCCTCAGAGAGTTCCAGAAGAAATGAGGCAACAAACAGAAATGACTTCAGTTGAGGTCAATACCAAGACTAAATGATCAGAGAGACAAATATTTACCTGGGTCAATATTTAACTAGAAGGACAATAAATGCTGATATTGAACCAAATCTGTATATAAATAATTCTATTTATAACGTATATTTTTAAAGGGATACTGCCAAGTCCTCACCATGGCATTTGATTTATGTTTTTCCTTCTTATTGTTTATAATTTCCCCTTAGGGGCTTAGAAATTGTATTTCTAGCAGGTGCGTGCATGAAAAAGAAGTTGTACTGAGCCAAATTTATGTCATCTGACAACAGACTCAGTTACTGTCTGACTCAGACACACACTTGGGCAGCTGGGACTAGAATATATGACCTTCAGTTTTGAAGAGATTAGTCTTTCTTCCTTGAACTAAATGACTCCTTTTAACACTAGTGATAAGCCCTGTATGTTCTTTGCAGCCTAGCCACTAGGGAGCAACACTAGATACTCACTTATTGTATGAAAGCCTCGAGCATTCATAAATTTATTTATATAAATCACCCCATTGGCTTCCATGGGACTACTCAAGAGACTACAGTGGGTGCATCTACACATGTGCTTTACTGTAGAGTAGACTGTGGGCATGTCTACATGGGACACTAACTGCAGAGTAGCCAAATAATATGGTGCAGTGGTGTATCACAGAATAATAGTGCTTATATGCTACTGTGCAGTAGCATCACTAAAAAGGCATTTTCTGGTGCTACCATGCAGTAACTCTGGCTACTGGGCAGTAGCGTCTCATGTAGATGCACCCAGTAAAGCATCACTACATGTGTAGTGGTATTAGGCCACAGTAAACTAATTAATTCTGCAGTAAGATAGTACTGTCCCCAACAGTACTATCAGGGATAATACTATCTTACGGCAGGGTAATTAACTGAGATTAAATGCATGTGTAGATACTGACTGTAGGTGTAAAATGCACTCAGTCAACTCAGGCAGTAGGGGGAAGACTCCTGCCTGCCTTCTAGCCATAGCGCTCTGCACTTCAGCACCCTCATGCCCCAGCCAGCCCCATCGCTGCCTAACACCACCACCTGGAGCTTGGGGCTGACATCCTGTGGCCCCCTGCCAGCCTGGGCCTGCCCCACCTCAGTTTAAATTTCTGTTGTCCCCGGCGCAAGTATAGACACTGTGCCTGGGAGTAGTTTACTTTGGCTTACACTGCTCTGGAGTTTGTTTGTATTAATTGCATGTGTAGATGCACCCAATAGTTACATGCATACTGAAAGGCTTTGTGTACTTCCACATTATATCCCTTTCCCATGCCTTTTGTAGAGCTTGTATGTTCAAATTGAAAGCTCTGTGAGGCAAGGTGGATGACTATGTTTGTATACTGACTAGTACAATAATGTCCTCTTGTTGGTTAGCCCCTGGGCACTGGCATAATCAATCACTGTCACATGAAAGGGCCCAAATGAAAAACCACTGATGTCAGAGGAGATCTTTCCATTCAAGGGGAATTTGTTTAGATCCTAGTGATCTTCAGGATCAGGTTCAAAGCCCACTTCACAACAGTGTCACAGGGGGAAGAACTGAGCACAAGAGAGCTACTTTAAGAACATAAGGACATAAGACTTGCCACACTTGCCAGACCATTGGTCCAGCTAGACTAGTGTCTCATCTCCAATAGTGGCAGGAGGGGATGCTTTAGAGGGAGAGCACTAACCATAGTATAGCTAGAGTGATATATCTCCTGTTCATTACCCTCCCTGGAATCTATCACCATTGGTTTAGAGATGCCAGAGGAAACATTGCTGACTATTCTGTTTAATAGCTATTAATAGATCTCTCATCCATTATGGTGGACTGGGGTGGCCAAGAACAGATAATAGAAGGACTGAATAAATACTGCTGTTTTCCACTGCTAGTTCCACACTGCCCCCGGCATTCCATGTGTTGAAAGCATCCAAGGTTGCTCTAGCTGTTTGCTGTTTATCTAGTTCAGCTTATAAACTACATAGCAATCAGGCTAATGCATCTTTGCTACTGCATCACCAAACTGAACTGACCAGCAGAGTTCTAGGAAAAATCCTGGTTAATTGCTGCTGCTGAAACTGCAGGGGCAGCACAAACTGTTATTTCTGTAGGTCCCTCCAAGTCAGTAGGCATATTTGTTTTTTCATGATTTTGTGATAATTGGGTACTTTACATGTTGTTTTGGAAAAGGCCCATGGAAGGGAGCCTAGATGGCTGTGCAGGAAGATACTGGTCTTAGGTTTACAAAACATGCTACCCTTAGGTCATGCGTCTGTGAGCTGGGATCTCTCAAGACAGGTATTATTGCAACACGATGTACATTAGAGATCAGTTCTATTGTAAGACCATAAGTCAGTTAAAATACAGCAATGCTAGGCAGCTCTAAAATACCGAGGAAGGTGATAACATTATAAACCCTTGATGCCTTGGTCCAAGTTAGACCTGTCTTTATGATTATACATTCCCTCCTACCCCATAAGATCCCAGAGGGTGGAAGGAAAAATATACTACTACTACTACTACTACTACTACTACTACTACTACTACTACAAGATTGGTAACACGACAATCACTTCCTAGAAAAAACGGAAACTTCCTTAGGGGATCTATTTTGCTGATCCCTACAGCATTTCTGCCTCTTTGTGTGCATCACACAACACACAACTAATGTAAAAAAGTGGGGTCTTAATGTCAAAGAGCCAGAGGGGAGGAGGACAGAAGGACTTTCAGATTATGTTTGTTCTGCTGCTAAAGAGCCCTCTTAATGTCAAAGAGCCAGAGGGGAGGAGGCTGTGATCTTATGGCTACCACTGGATTTTATCCCTGACTGCAAACAAGCTGCTAAATGCTATTGGAACTGTCAACTTGTCCGCACTGTGTACTTCTGCACAGAGCTTCCATTGAATGAGTTCCCTAAGCACAGTGGGGCACGTACCTGTTTTATAGGGAACTGGCTATCCTCTCATGGAAAGTATAAAAGGCATTCTTTGTACAAGGCAGGAGTGGCCAACCTGTGGCATGAGCAGCCTCTGTGTGTGGCACATGGCATCCAGGTGGAGGTGGGGGGAGCAGACTGCACAGCAGCAGACAGGTCAGGGGAGCAGAAAGCAGAGCAGCAGATCAGGCAGAAAGCGGAGGATAGGGAACAGAGAGCAGAAAGGCAGACTAAGCAGGGGAAAGGGATTGGAGTGGCACTTGGGGGCACAGGGCTTGACTGGCATAGGCCTTTCTGAAAGGTTGCTCCTGCAGCATCTAGATCCGTTAAGCATTCTTGCTGTCATCCCACTGACATGTTCAGCACTTACCAGTGAGGCAGGGAAAGGTTTAAATCCTATTCCTCTTTGTGAAAAGGAAATGACTGGCATTAAATTGCCAGATCATTTATTTTTCATGTCCAGCAACAGAACATTATAGGTGACTGGAGCAGCTCATCACCCAGTCCTCACCTATCCTTTCGCAGCCAGCCAAGACTCACCGAACAAGGGACATAACAGCCCATCTGGTAAGCACACAAAGCACTTGGGAAGCCTGGCTTGTTCCAGTGGCGTTCTTGGAATATCAGTTAGCAGTGAACCTGGTACCCACGTGTTTGCATTCTTCTCTGAGGAAAGGATTTACACTGCACACTGCTGGCAGGTTTTAGGAGATATGGGAGGCTGTGGCATGCTCACTTCCAAAAGACAGCTTCTGATCTCTACTTTTTGAGCCCCAGTGACCATAATGGTGCTCTTCTATAAGTTTTCTGCTGCCAAGTGGTCTTTGTTACACTTACCTTACAATGTCTACGTGACAGCAGGAGACCTTACATTTTGGGCAGAAAGATTCCATTCATCACAGTGTGCTGCTGTGGACAGGACTATGATATCATAACCCCAGTGCCACGGGAACAGAGATTTAATTTTCCTCTTGCTTAGTGTACTCGCCTCAGTACTGTCACTCCAGAAATAAGCCAGTGAAAGTAAAATGTGGTTTGTGGATTGGAGTAGAGAGGGGCAGGAATTGGATTGTGAATTTTGGGGAAGGGGTTGGCATTCCTGTTGAGAAGAGTATAAACAAGAAAGAAGGAAGTGCCCCCTTCTTGGAGACTGTTTCAGAACAAGAAGTCTCTCCTCCAGTGCCAGTGACAGAGGATGCCAGCTGGTGGAAGTCAGAGCAGGCATTGAAGAAGGGAGCTGTTACCAGAAGGTATCAGAAATCTCACTTGGATCCGTTGTTCATTATTACACAAACAGGGGGCATGTCTACACAAGACGCTACTGCGCAGTGGTTTATGTGTGCTTATTTAATACTAGTATAATCAAGTACTAAATAAATGTGCAGTAACCAGAGTCACTGCGCAGTTGTGCCAGCGAACACCTTTTAAATGACTATACTGCGCAGTAGCCTAATAATACTGCACAGTAGCATATTAGTACTATCAGTACTTTAACTCGCTACTGCACAGTATTGTTTGGCTGCTGCACAGTTAGTGTCTTGTGTAGACACAGCCAGGGAGTAGTTTGAGATGGTACTTTCTTTTACACTCTCCACTGCCTTTCCATCCCCCTTGCCAATCTCACCAGTACAGACCTTATTAGGCAGCAGATTTAGAGTGTTTTGTTGTCTGTGAAAGTGCAGGGATGATGTAAGCAGGTGCTTATACAGCTTTTTGAGCCTGCTCATTCTGATTTGGGTGATGGAGCGGTGGAGGGTTATTTAAAAGATTTTCTAGTTCTGACCAAAAAAAGTCCAAGGCAAATCATTTCATAAGCAAACTAGGGAAATGTAGTCTGCATGAGATCACCACAAGCCAGGTAGAATGATTGACAAGCCACATTCACAGAGTAATGATCAGTAGCTTACTCTCAGAATAGAAGGATGCAGCATGTGGGTTTCCACAAAGGTCTGCCTTCAGCCTGGTTGTAGTCCATATTTTTGTTAATGACTTGCATGATAGTACAGAAAGCAAATTTATAAACTTTTCAATGACATCAAGATAGGAGGTTTCAGGCACTTTGGAAGACAGGATCAGAATACAAAACCATCTTGGTAAATGAGAAGAATTATCTGGAATCAGTAAGACAAAATTAATTAGAGACAAGTGTGAAGCACTGCATGTAGGAAGGAGAAATCTAATGTGCAAACAGGGGATGGTGAATAACTAATTGTGGTATTGCAGAAAAATATTTGGTATTACAATGGGATGAATATGAATCATCAGTATGACACGTGCAAAAAAGAGGCAAATGTCATTCTGGAACATATTATTGTATGTAAAGACATGAGAAATTGTTATTCTGGTCTAGTTGGCACTGGTGAAACCTCTACTGGAGCAGCGTCCAGGTTTGGGTACTGCAGTCTAAGATGTAGACAAGCTGGAGAGAGTCCAGAGGAGAAAGTCAAGAGACTTAGAAAACATGATCTATGGGGAAAGGTTGACAGGAATGAATTTAATTAGTCTAAAAAGAGAAGACTGAGGGGTGACATGACAATAGCCTTTCAATATGTAGAAGATTGTTATTAAAAGCACAGTGTTCAATTGTTTTCCATAACTCCTGAAAATAGGCCAGGAAGTGAACAGCTTACTTCACAGCAATAAAGGCTTAAGGTAGATACTAGAAAAAAAAACTTGCTAACTAGGAGGAAAGTTAAGCACTGGACCAGGCAATCTGGGCAGGTTGTAGAATTTTTGTCATTGAGCATTTTTAAGAATAGGTGTTAAAGGGTGGTCTGGGTATACCTGATCCTGCCTCAGAAGATGGGATGGACTGGAGGACCTCTTGAGGTCCCTTCTACCCCATGCAACTATTTTTGGTGGGTCACCACTACTAGGTAGTCAAGAAGGTTTTATCCTAGGGGGTGCCAAGATCACAGAGGATCTGGCCGTCTAGCTCTGTCTGTGACCTACTGAAATGTATGTATGTCTGAGAAACAGAGTACACAACAACAAGCAATGAACAGAAGAGGGTCTATTCCTGTGGGCTAGAGGGTGGTGGGATGGGACTGGCCATAATAATATGACAGGTTCATGAAGTTTCTTTCTTTTTTAATAAAAGACACCATCACTGTTACTCTCTGTGCACAAGAGGGGGTTTCTTGTTTGTCTTCAAAGCCCTTGGCTGAATAGACTTAGGAGGAGGAAGCAGAGGCAAACCCATGGTGTGCAGAATCATAGGATTTAAGCTGTATGTGTGGGGTTGGTGAGGCATGTTTTTTAAGTGATTTGCCTTTCACACCCATCACAGGGCTGGTGATGTAGGCTTATTGATGGAGTTGGGTTGCGTGCTGGTGGTGGGGTGGTGGGTTGGGTTCATTTTGCAAGCCCATGGCAGGGTTGGTGCTGCAGGCACTCCATGCTGCACATGCGTGTTATGCTCATTCTTGGTTCCTTGTCGCATGGCCATGGCAGGGCAGTAACACAGTGTCATGGAACCATGAGGAACACCTGGAGTTGAATGTGTGTTGTACACATTTTCCCTTTTCCCAATCGGCATGTTCCACGTTTTTAGATTATTTTACTATGTTGGCAGTCAATGCTTTGTTGCTTCAGGTGGTTAGCCAATATAGCTGTTTCACCTGACTCATTGATCCTTATCCAGGGATAGTTACCAGGGCCACAGAAATGTAATGCATTTGCCACAAAGAGACCACAGAACTATCTACATCCCCAGAAACCATCATAAGGCAACTCTTCCTCCTGATAGCTTTGGAAGCTGAGACACGTGTTTACACGTGGGGGTTGGATATGTGGATGCGATTCCTTTATATTGGTCTCAGATCTGAATCTTACGGACAGGACATGAAGCTTGAAACTATATTCAAGTAGTAGCGTTTCCTCCATGAACCTAGATGGCCAAGGTGACTGAGCCACAGTTTGCTTCTTCCAAGGAGGGCTTGAATGTGCTGCAGCCATGCTTCCTTGAAAGGACAGTGTTGATTTACTGGAACAGAAGCGTGATGGGCTCTTGTGTTTTTTCACAGGCAGATTGCCAGGTGTGGCTGATGGCAAGCAGATATAAATTTATAATTTTTCTTGTTGGGGGCCTTGGGCAAATCATGTGACCTCTGGCTGTGGGATGGGAGTAGTGTTACTTACTGACCTTGCAGAAGGACTATGATGAGGGCTAGGTAATTGGTCAGAGGGGTGGAGTAGTCCTGTTTGTATCTTTGCTTCCTACACCCTGTATAGCCCCAGAATATAACCCTTATATTTTCTCAGACCATTTCATCTCAAGTAGAAAGGGATCTGTCTGTGATATCAGGGGTCAAGCAAGCTTCATTTGGTTTGGCAAAGTAGCTTTCCCTATCAACCTGGAGAAAGTTCTCCCCCGCCACCCTATGACATCCGTCTTTGCCCCTCTGGGGAAGTTTCAGTCTTTTAAGAGAAATGAAAGCAGAGGCTTGCTATGCAAACCGGGAACCAGCTTCCAACTTGTCTGACCGGTTACTTTATCCCCTGGACGTGCAGTGTTAAAGAGGAAAGAAAAAAGTACCAAAGGCAGCAGATCAGTGAAAGACAATGTAATCCACACCCTGTCCCTCTGTTTTTAAACCCTTAGAGAATGGATTCCCTACTTTCTGTAGGGAAGCAATAGGATCAGCTGCTGAGTTTAGAAGCTTGGGGTGTTAGTAGCCCAGATTATAAAGAAGGGAAGAAAACAATAATAAACAGCAATTTCCACATATCAGCTGATCCCTGGTAAATATCTTCTCACATTTAACAGATGAAGAAATTGTGGTAGGAGAGTTATTGAGTGACTTGTCTATAGACATATAAATGTCTGGCTCAAAGGAGCTGCCATTCTCTTCTGTTCCATCTGTGATCTGATATCAAGCCATTCTTGGCCCTAAACTGGGCTTAGAATTTCACTGCTCAGAGCACCGAGCACAGATCACAATAAAAAACACCAAATCTCTAGGGCAGGGACCATTTGCTGAGGGATCATGCTCTCAGTGGGTGAGTG
Source organism: Crocodylus siamensis (assembly GCF_052110815.1). NCBI lineage: Eukaryota > Metazoa > Chordata > Crocodylia > Crocodylidae > Crocodylus > Crocodylus siamensis. The sequence goes on along the minus strand of NC_143402.1, from coordinate 46,534,448 downwards.
GGGAGTTCCTGTTAGATCCTGACTGTATGAGAAAGGGGAATCCAGGGTGTTTCCAAGGGGTCAAGGGATAATGGTACGGAAAAGATCAAGAAATACCGATTTAGGAGATTTTCAAATATTTCTGATCAGAGAAGAAGCCCCACAATGTTACAGTGTTGTATTGAGTTGTCCCCTGTTTCTTGCAAAAGGCAAAAGTTTTTTCTTGGATAATTTGGCTACAGAGATGAACGTAGGGGCATTTGTGATTCTGTCACAAGGATCTTGCTATTGAAATTCCTGCTGCCCTTCCTAGATTCAGTTTCTTCCAGAATGTAACAACCCTCTAATACATATTCCCCATTTTGACATGTAGGCATTTGCAAGGTTAGGGTTGCACAACTCTGCCCCTGCCATTAGGGAAAACAAATGTAAATTGACTCCAAATGCATTCAAATGTTGTTGATTACAAATATATTTCAGAGCAATAGGCACTGAAAAACAAACCAAACAATTACAAAGGGGACTTTTCCCCCTTGATAAGCTATTTTTAGGGGCTTTTTGGTGCTTGAAATGAGGTTTTCCTGAGGCGATATTGCAGTGCTGACAATGAAGGAACAAAACAAGTCCCTGTTAAAGAGAGGATACATCCCTGATTTTGATTTTTTTGTTTTATAGTTGTGCAGATGATTTTAAACAGAACAAATGGTCTCACTGTAGGCCCCTGAAAGCAAGCATGTGTGTATGAGAGAGGAGGAAAATGAAGTAACAAGTGTGAGTCTGAGTAGGGAAATAACTGTGTGTAAATATAATGTCTCACTCGTTTACACTGTTCATTATATAGCAGCATCTTGTCAAGTGTTTCTGTGTGTTTGCATGTGCCTTACAAACACTAATTCTAAGTGCTTCCATTTCCAGTCTTGGCTTAGAGGCAGTTTTAAGCCTTCCTTTGGTGTAGGGAGCTTGAATAGTTTGCTACCCCTACAAGTATACTCAGAAGGCATCGGTCCTGTTCTGGAAGAAGTGGAAAGTCTTTAGACGAGAGACAGGCTGTGATGTTGGTTGTAGGAATTTGAGGGCTGTTTGTCTTGGTTTGACCATAGGGCAGTTTAGTCCACAGGGCTGTATAAAGGAACTATGCTGACCTGTATGCTGTGAACAGTCTTCTGGGAAGCAACATAGGACGCATTGGGCTCCCCTCTCAGCTCTGTCACTGCTTCACTTATGCAGACTACATAGCTTCCCTGTGCCTTGATTTGTCCTACTGCACAATAAAGATACTAAGACTCACCTCTGCAAAGGGCTCAGATTGGGAATATAAAAATAGGGATATTCACTTAAACTCTGCCCACACACGGGGACAGACGCCACAATGAGACAGGTGTCCCCTGTGAGGTCTCGTGTTTGAGAGGAGTTATGATTTCCTGCTGGTTTGTCCTCCCCTACCCATGTGGGACTTTGCCTTGATGCCTGGGAAGTTGCTTCTCCCATTCTGCCAGGACTGCTCTTGATACTGCTTTACTCTCAGGATTCAGGTAAGAATTGTTGGCCCTGTGTTGCCTAGCAACTGTCACTAAGCAACAGTGGCCAGTGGACCACCATCCCTGGCTGGAATTGAAATCAACAGCTGGGTGAGGACTTGACTGTAGAAACTGGGGTGGTGGGGTTGCAGAGTTATGTGTCCCGGAGTTCACATGGAAGTAGGGCAACTTGGCCAATACTGCCAAGCACCGGGTGTGCTGGCTTTGGTATGTTGAGGTATAAGACCATGTTAGTGGAGAGATGCATGTTGCCATGTATGTCCAGGATCTGGAAAGGGGTGGTTGGCTGCTGAGTCCTGAGTTTAATATGGACTATATCATGACTGCCCAGTAATGAGCTGTGTTTATTCCACAGCTTTATCCTGTGAAGATGGAGCCACGAATGCCACTCCCTCTAGAGGTGAAGGTTTTTATTATTATTTTTATATACACATGTTTTTTGCCACTTGGAAAACTAACTCAGGGTCATAGGAGCCTTCATGCAACTCAGCTGGTTTCTCCTTACCAGATGTGTCCTCAAACTAAGGACTAAGGCACAACAGAAAGGGCTTGATGAACTCTACTTGCTTTCCCCTGCACACTCACTCGCTCAGGAAAGCAGGCACTACATTGTCCTAGCAGTTGTGCTGCTGATCCAGTGTGGGTGCTGTTATGAGAGTTAGGGTCTGCTTTGTTGATAAAGCTCTGTGTTGGCCATATGAGTGTTGGTTTCAGTTCTTGACTCTACTGAATGCTCCCTGTATGATTTTTACCATGTCCCTTGATTCCTGTGGGCATTCATTCTAGACTAGCTTTAACAAGCAGCAGTCATAGATACTGTTCTGCCCTCTGTGTTGCCTGTTTAGATTTCAAGAACTCTGGGGAGAAGACTTTTTTATTATGTGTTTATACAGTGCCTCACCTAATGTACCCCAAATTTGACTAAAGACTCTAGGGTCTACAGGGAATAAGCAAGTGTAGGGCTAGTATTCGAGCATGGTGCTGGGAGAACACTTCCATACCAGGAGTCTTGCCTTTCAGATGTCACTATCTTGACATTGCATTTCATTGCATTTTTCACAAGGGCAAAAGACTGTTAGCTTAGGTGTCCTGGCCATAATCCAGCTCAGATCATCACAGTCCAGTGATGCACTGTAGCTGAGGTAAGATATGGTGTTCTCCATTGCCTGTCCATAATGAGCTTGCTGTTCACCACTGAAGAGCTGCCACAAACCAGCTCTGAGCGGGATGCATTTCTGTTGCAAGAATTTCATTAGGCTCAGTTTTTAGGTGCCTTAGGAGACAGAAGAGGCAAGACATTGGAGTTAGTTATTATTTGTGGTTAAGTGAAGGCTTCAGGTAGGATAATAGAGGTTTTGGGAGTCTCTCTTTGAGAAGACAGAGCAGGAAGCCCAACAGCTGTGATTCCAGGTACACATAGAAGTTTGGCATCTGTTTATCTTTTGGGATTGGGGCTACTCTGCCTCCTGGAAACCCTCTTAGAAAAACTCTTTTCCTTGACACTGAAGGTGAGAAATCAAAGTACCAGAGATAAGGGAAGCTTAGTAGTAAAATACTTTGACTCTCTCACCTCCCTCTTCCATCTCCCTGGGGAGCAGGTCATTTCATTGCTCAGGTATGTGTGGCATTTGGAGCCTGAGGTAGAGCCCCTGGTACTGCCTAGCAGTAATCTGTCTGCCAAGGATAAAAATAACCTGCTGGAGTAGCCTGAGTACATGTAAAATCAGGAGTAAGCAAGCTGTGATGATTCTCACTCTGACAGTAGTACAAACCTCTGTACAAATCAGGATTCAGCTCCAAGTATTTAAGCTCAAGTCTGTCTTTAGAAGGAGTCCAACCCCTGACATGTCAGAAAAGTTCAGGATCAGATATGATTCCAGAATATAATGGCCAATGTTTAGGGGTCCCAAAATATATCACACTTGTCATTTGGGGAATGTGCAGATTTTGGTCTAATTCCAGATATTGTGTTTAATGTCATAGATCCATACCTTCTGTTACTACTGTACAGGGTGGTCCTAGATCAAAGGCAAGTGGTTCAGAGATAGTGCGTATGGCACCTCCACCTGCCCTGAGCACAGTGTGGTCCAGCCCCTGCCAGGAAGAGCCTGGTACAGCCCTGGCCCCAGCCCACAGCAGCAGCCTGCCCTGCCCCATGTACAGATGTGGGGGCACATGCCCTTTGTGCCCTCCCAGGGTGCACACCCCAGGCTGGTCCTCCCACCCTCTGGGGCCTCACTTACCTGACCCCATGCTCCTGCCTCTGCCCCTCTCCATCCCTCACTGAGGGGGCCTTGATCTCCCCACCTGCTGGGCTGCGGGTGGAGCAGGGCTCAGCCCTCCTAGCCTCAGATCGACTTTCTGACTCTCCGGGATTGACCAGTTGATCATGATTGATTGGTTGGTGACCACTGGCCTATGGCAGTAGGTTGGGCATTTATCTTGAGTTGAACTTGTGATAACAAGCTACTCCTTGTACTTTTCTTTTAATAACACTGACTTCAATGGCAGCTGGGAGCTTTGCAGCATAGCTAGCTTGACAAGGATGATAGCACTCCACAGGTACTTCTTGCTAGGCCTCAGGGCCAACAGGGGCTTCAGGTCCAAAGAAAGCCCATGCAGCTCTGCTGTGGTGGCCTCTTACCTGTCCTAATCCAGCTGGAACATTGCAATTTCACTCACTGTCTCCGTTTTCAAGAGGATGCAGCTGTGATTGTTCCATTTTATAGAAATCAAGTGTGGTCCCAGGTTTCTGGCCAGTTGCCAGCATGGCTTTCATTTGGACAAAGTTGTGAATCTTTGAAAGAGGCACAAATATATTCTATTTCATGGCATGCAACATAAGGTAGGGAGGGTAAAGCATTTGGGGCCGCATGCATTCCTATTGGTGGCAGTCACTTTATACCAGAGGTGACTTTGGCCCATTACATAGAGCTTAGTTCAGAGCTGTAAATCTTTTGGCAAAACATATAAACAGACATCTCATTTGAAGTGGTTCTGATTGATCAAAACCTGGGACCAAAGAGGAACAGCAATTTACACAGATTTCCCCTCTGGCAAAAAACTTGAATGAGCCATGACTATGCCCAAGAAAAACTGTTAGCACAATTTATCTTGCGTACTTCACAGGTGCTCAAAGTGAAACAACTGGTTTGAAGGTCTGTAGTACACCAGAACAAAAGGCTTTCTCCCAGGGAAAAATGTAGTCTCTGTTTTTATCTTGGGTGGTGAGGTGAATTGGTTTACTGCAGCATTCTACAGCCCATGCTGGCAACCCATGTCTTCAGGGCCAAAGATATTTGACTGTTTTGCCAGCTTAACTACACGCGAGTGAGCATATGAGGTCTATGTAAGGAAAATGACATATGGCTAACTACATAATTAAAGGCTGTAGCTTCATTGAGGAGTATTAGTAGTAGCATCATTAACCACTGAGAGAGTCATTAGATGCCACTGATTGAATTTCCTAGCGCACTACTGCCATTAGGCTGTTGAGTTAATAGGAATGGGTAAAGGAAGCTCTGTCAGAGATGAACCCCAGGGGAACCTGCAGCTGGGTGATGTCCTAAATCAGAGATCACATTATTCTGGAATATTTGAATTTGGAAAAAATACACAGAAAGTTGTAGGACTAAAATGTAAACCATGCTGTGAATATTTCATATTACAGATATGAATGTTTCACTGGGGCAGTGACAATAGACTAGCCATACCTGTTTTTTTGTTCCTATTAAGTTTCATGTTTAGATTCTCATGAATAAGCACAAAACTGACTAAGCTCACATTCAGATTCAGATCCAGATCCAAACTGCCGTAGAGCTGAATGGGATAGGCATCTGAGCGGTCTGGTCTAGTCACATCTCTAGTTTTAAATTCTCGCTCTTTTATGTGTAAAGGAGTGAATCTAAATCTTGGCCCTTCTTGATGTCATTGTGTACTTTTCATAACTGTGTCATTTCTCTTTTTGGTTTTAAGTCCCTCATCACCACAGTGTCTGAGCACTGCACAATATTCAATGGATTTTATTTTTGCAGCAGATTGAGAACTAGTACTCATTTTACAGATGGAGCAACTGAAGCAAAGAGTGGATTCAGTGCATTAAACAATGTTACACAGGAAGTCTGAGGCTGAGTCAAAGACTAAATCCAAGTCTTTGCTATCCCCTGCCACTGCCCTATCCACTAAACCAGGGGTTACCTAACTGTGGTACACGTACTCCTGGGCTACACAAAAAATCTCTGGGGGTTACACAGGAGAAATTCTGTAATGGTGGATTTAATTTTCATTCTAATTATAATAGGCATCGAAGGTGTTAAAATATAAAATCTATGCTGGTAGCAATACATAGGCAACTGGTAAATCTGGAAGAAGAAACAAGTTTGGGAACCTCTGCACTAAACCATCCTTCCTGCTCTCTGTCCACCCTTTTATCAAGTATTTTAGAACACCCGTCACCATCTTGTCTAGGCAGTCGGCTCAAGAACTGTTTCTTTTTTAATCTTCCCTGCAGGCACGTTCTGAAATGGACAAGTATCTTTCAAGTCAGGCACCACCAGTACCAATGCTGCCAGACAAGAAGTATCGTCGTGAGAGTGCCTCAGTGGTCGATGAGTTCTTCTCAACAGAGAAGCCAAACTCTGCACCATATAGTGTGAACATCAACGTGATACTGCCTGACACCACACACCTACGGACCGGGCTCTACCGGCCATCCAAACCTCTTATGCCCTTCCCACAGATCAAAACAGAACCTGGCACCAGCTTTGCCCAGCCCTGCTCCTCCACATCTGGGTCAACACAGACCCTGCCAGATTTCACCAGTGTCTTCAGCATGCCTCAGTCAGTGGCGGTGAACAATATTTTCATCAAGCAGGAGATGCCCACAGAAATCCCTTTGTCCACCAGCCCACACCAGCCACAGCTGTACCAGATGCCCCTTGGCAATGGTGGTGCAGATGTTGCCACAATGGCACCCTCTACTGGCAGCACCACAGCCATCAACACCCTCAGCGGTGTCACCATGTCCACGGGCAATGCCATGTCCAGCATAGTCCACAGACCTGTCCAGCCAAGTGGACAAGTGAAACAGTTCCACCATGTCTCCCAAGGACAGGGGAATTTCAACATCACAGGGCAATTCTATCCTGTCCCAGGAGTGAACCTGCCCCCTTCACCCCCAAATTCACAGCCAGGTAGCCCTGAGAATCAGCCTGAGCTCATCAACACCATTTCCCCTCCCCCATCCTATGAAGCCACTTTTGGACTGAAACTGGTGCAGTCATCCCAGATGCCCACACTCCCAGATGGGCTTGGGGCACTCTCCCAAGGGCACATTATAATGCAACCCCCCAAATACAACAGACGCAACAATCCTGAACTGGAGAAAAGAAGGATCCATCATTGCGATTATCCAGGTATGGCCACAGCTGTCATGCTGCTCTAGTGTTAAAATCCATTCTTGTCTCACTTAGATCTACCTTGTTTATAAATTACTGTGACCTTGTCCAAAATGTCCCCACCTGCTAATGTTATGCTGTGCATCTGTTTGGCATTTGGCATTTGGCATCCTGAGCTAAAGGCCATGCAGTAATTTATATATGCAAGCTATGGGCAACATGTGTCAGGTGCTGTGCATAATGTGGAAGTTGCTCTATAATACACATACAGCAGTAAGATTATATTGGCTCCAATCCACCTGACATATCAGCGATCTTGAGACATTCTTTAAAGCCAAAATTCTGCTTTTGACACACCTAACTATTAAGGTTGTATGTGAGCAATTACGTGCCATGCAGCAGGCTGTGTGTTGAATAAGAGGGAGCACAGAAGCCATATTGGGTTCATCCTGTCACTTGCTACAAGAACATGGGGGCATTCAAAGAAAACAGTCAGTCTTCCTTGATGACTGATACAAAGAAATGTTTTTGTTACTGCAACACACAAATAGCCTCTGGAACTCATTGCCACAAACAAACTACTTGAGCCAGGAAAGCTGTGGGCCTAACAAGATTAGAAAATAATGCAGGTTCCAAAAGCATCCAGATTTACAATAGCAAGTGTTCAAAAATGACTAAGAGTCTTGGAAGGGACCTAAATCTTCCTGATCAGAATGAGCCTGGACATGATTGATTGGACTGGCAAACGGCTTTGATTGCTTTACACAATCCTTATCCTTAGGGAAATCTCATGTTGCTTTCTATAAAAGAGTGATTCTCAAGGAGGGTGACTTGAGGTCCTTTCAAGGGTGTCGCAGGGTCCCACACAAGGTTAGTGCTGTTAGGTGTGCATGATTCACAAGATAAACCCAGAGGCCATATCCAGACGAGCACAGACATGCAGTATGTGGTGCCACAGGCCCATCTGCAGTGCCACACAACACACATGCAGGCATTCCCCGTGCTTCTACCTTGCAGCGTTGTGGGGGAAGGGTGGTTGACCCTGGGAGAGCCTGGGATCAAAAAAGCTCATCCTGAAAGAAAGGGGCTGCACATGTGGCAACGCGTGTCACCCAAAACCAGAGCCCAGCCCGCTGGAGTCACTCTCCGGCTGTTGGCCAGGGTTCCCGCTACCGCTGCAGGCCTGGGAGGCCCCAGAACCCCAGGTGAGGCTGCTGGGGCCAGCACAGTTGTGCACATAGCCTGGGGAAACAAATGTCCATGCTTGTCTGGATGTGCCCAGAGATTTCAAATAGGAATCTAGCATATTAAAAATGTCTTGCCCTGTTGAGGTCTTTCTGAGCCATTTGCAACAGAAGAACTGCTCTGAAAGGCCCATTGATGCCCTGCCTATTTTAGCAGCATTTGTACACATGCTTCTGGAGGTGGGTTGTGGGGGGGAGGCACTTTAATTAGAGCAGCTCCAAGAGCCGCTCTAATTAAAATGCCCAAAGTGTCATGTGTATCAACGGCCCCCTTCTGACAAATGGTGCTGAAGGGCACTTTATCTAAAGCTCATCAAATGAGCTATAGTTAAAGTGCCCCACCACCATTTTTCACTATGGGAACAGGGATACACGTGACACTGGAGTCTGCTGGAGCACGGTAATTGCCACACTCCAGCAGACTCGATTAATTAAGTCTGCTTCAGTGTGCTGGAATTACAGTGGGTCGGAGCAGCCTTCATGTGCATAGGAACTGCATGTGTTGGAATCAACTCTCCCACAGGCCTCCTTGATGCTGCAATTTGTCAGCCCCTTCTCTAAATCCAGAGAGATTTGAAAGCATAAATAAATATAAATGTGAATATGGCATCCAAGGACAGATCACCACAATGAGGACGATAAAAGTAATTCTAATAAGAATCCCTAGATCATAGGTGACATTTTAAAGCTGTAGAGGACCTGTAAACAGAGGCAGAACAGATTCATCTCCAAGAAAGAGTCCATCTGTGAGACATGGATATTCTGCTTTCTTGGTTCCCTGTGAAGCTGTGAGACATAGCAACATCCTACCCTGGGATGCCTTAGGCCTGCAAAGAACCTTTCCAACAATCAAACAGCATAGATCAGTCACTTGGATATCCTGGTTGGTAGGAGGCTAGGAAGATACAGTGGTTGCCCCCAAGGGGTCCATACTGATATAGGGGCTCTTTGACAGACACTCAATCCCATTGGGATGTTGTTAGGGTCAGGAGTATCTAACCATGCTGCAATCCCAGTCTCCACCCGCACTGGAGGCATAGCATTCCCAGCAGTGGTGTGGTTTCTTCAGGATCTGCTGCCAGCTGAGACAAACTCCTTTTGGCTCCTAGTGTCTTGGCCAGTGACTGGGGGAGGGAGAGGATAGTCCCTTTGAGGAAAAAGGGACCCTAATCACAAAATTCCAGACTTATTACTGATTTAGGACTCTTTGAAGATAGAGGGTGTTCAAATCCAGGGTCTTGGTTGAACCTGTCATTAACATTTCAATTAGTAAATTGAGGGGGCATTAGTAAAATTCACTTGTGGGCCAAGTTTCCCTCAAAGTTCAGGTGTGGTTATGTCCAGCCCTATCTCTATCTGGTACAGACCATCTGAATCCTGGCTTGAATCTTGGCTGTGATGGTGGCTCACTTAGACATCATTGCAAATTCCAGCAGTAGGGTTGGGGACTCTGCTGACTGACTACAGGGCATTTCCCAGAGGCATCCCAGTACTGTTCTAACAGACATAACACAGCAGTCTCTTGGCAACATTGGTTTAAATATAGCCAACTTCAAACACAGAAAAACCAGTGTGATCCTGTAAATAGAAAAGAAGACTTCTCAGTTAGGCAAAAATAGCCATTAAAATTCAGAGGAGTACACACTCCAGAGATAGCGTGTGATAATAAAGTAGTGAGCTGGGGAAACCTCATAAAGTCTGGAGTCTAGGGTCAATTCAGACAAAATTCATGGATGAAAAAGATGTTTAGCAGAACAATGATACCTTCTTGAATAAAGCTGTAAAGCAGATTTTCTGTCTTGAAGGAAATCCTCTTAGATATCTTGGGTGTGCTTAATATACTCAATTTCCCATTACTTGCTAATAGTACAGCCTTGCTCCCAATCCTCTGGGATTTGGGGGAGAGAAAACCATCTTCATCTCCTCCCTAGCTAACACCCACTGTGCTCAGTTCTGATCATAAATGTTCCTGTTTTGATTTGCTTCTGCAGAAACAAGCATTACCCATGCCTTTGCATCCAAGTAACCCCAATTTTTCACGCTATTTCCTTTTGGCCACTCCATTGTGCTATGGCAGACCATAAACTTGATACACCTATTTTAAGTCTTTTTTAGAACAAAACTAGTTTTACACTGTGGGTTTTCTTTTCTACAGGCTGCACAAAAGTTTACACCAAGAGCTCCCACCTGAAAGCACATCAGAGAACTCACACAGGTAAGAGTCCAACTTATGACCTGTCTATCTACTAGCAGTATTTTATGCTATGCCCCTCATTGTAGTGGTAGCATTGTTGCTTTTAATAGTATTGCTCACGAGAGGGCTTTGGTGTAGTCTGATCATGATCACTACCATAGTGAATACAATTAGATAAAGAAATGCATCATTGTTTGTGGACAACAGCCCCGCCCACCTCAGTAAATCAACAGCTATACCTTCTAGTGCATATTACTGCACAGGTTCTAGCTGTGGTACCTTCACTTGGTGTTACTTCCTGTCATTCTAGCACTTGGCTGGGGCTTTGGTTCAGATGAATATGCACCCCAAGGTACCCCGGCTTCCCCTGCACAAAGCCATCCAAGTGTACCTCATGTACTTATGGTTAGGTCTTCTCCGAGGACAATTTTTACAATCTGAAACTTTATCAGATTCTTGGCAAGTCCTGGAACTGGAGCTGCCCTCATAAATCTCTTTTATAGAAGTGTTGATCTTTACTGGGTGCAATTAAGCTGTCCCTGGGTTCACTTTTCTTTTTTATTAACAACGAACAAAACACAAAACATGTGCTGAGCCTGGGAATCATTTCTCATACTTGGCTCTGCTCCTATTTCATCTTATCAGTCCCACGAAGAAGGCATCAAAGACATTTTCCTTATGAACAAAGCACAGCATTTTCTTGTCTGTATGCATGCTGTAGAACTCCTTGGGAGGAGGTAAAAGGAAAGAAAAGGAGGGACAGTGCCCAGCGTGCCCTGGGCAGATAGTGTTGGGGTTCTGTCAGAGGGGTTTCCCAGGGCATTGCCAGAATGGGAGATCCTAACAACCTACCGTGAGGTCTCCTTCTTCAAAGCTGAAGAATTTTTTCCCTGATTCCTATCAGGACACTGGTATTTGCACTTTTTAGTACAGATATTTGACTTCTACAAGTCTCTGTAGATGCGAACTCCTTTTAAGCCATTGTGCAAAGACCCAGTCTAGCAAACCTGATGCCTTCTTTTGGAGCCATTTTATTCTCCTTCCTGGTGACTAGGTTTGAGGTCTGTGTATGGCCTCCTTCCTTCACATGCCTATGGCATGAAACAGAGAAGGAAAGGAGGATGTCTCTAGAGCTGGTATGAGTACTGGTGCGGGCTGGTAGGAAAATCTAGAATGACTGAAGGGAAGACACTGATGAGCTGATACTGAGAACCATGGACCACTCTTCCTCATGGGCAAGCTCAAAGCCACCATATTCATTTCACTTCCAACATTAATCTTGTGTATCTAGAGTGGAAAGGCCAGAGTAGTAACTCCCTGCCCCTCCCCACCAGTATCCCTCAAGGAAGTCACTTGGCTCATTCACTTGAAAAGTTAATCAAATCATTTGGGATAACTCTCCTAGTGGGTTCTAGCTTAAGAAGTATCTCTTTAAGACTTTTACCTGGGGTTTGCTGTTTCTATGGTCTTGCCTGTATTAATCTCTGGGAGAAGCCATTCATTGACTGGGTGCCATTGTGAGATTAAATATCTAACCCCATGGCTGCCCCCCCACCTCCCGGGGGATTGGAATGCCTGCTGGGGCCATTGTTTGAGCCTGCCCTGCCGTGCTGCCCTGGGAGAAGGAGCCAACTCACGGGACAATGGAAAGTGTTTTGTTTCCATTCTGGAGATCAACCGGTTATTGTTTGAAATTAAAGGGCCTTGGTGGGGCTGACCCAGCCAGGTGACCTGGCTGGGACAATGACTGTAGCTGAGCAAGGCAAACCATGTCTTTGTCTTTCAGTGTAGAAGACTAACAAAGACTCCTGCAAACATGTGCGATTTAGAGCACGCCATAAAATTCCCAATATACTTCTTGTAAATTGAGCTTAAGTTCCTATTTACAAGAGACATAAAAAGCTCTCTCACACCCACTGCAAGGCTAAAGTTCATTTTTCTGCTGTCTGTGTCATGTTTGCTTCTGAGTTCACACATATATCTGAATCTGTGTTGGGGGAGGGGAGCACACCACTTATTTGGGTGCATGTGGTATATGCAAATACACATGTGTTTGTGTGCATGTCTAGATGCATGCATGTCTAGAGGCAGGTTTATGGGCAGGTGGCTTATGTGCCCATGTGTCTATGCACAGATACATGTCAGGAAGGTTGGAGGCATGCATGCATGGGTGCATGCATCATGGGATACCTGTGTGTGGTTGTGAACTCGTATATGCATGTCCATGCATCTATGTTTTATGCTGAATTGCGTGTGTGTGCGTGTGTGTGAATATCAGATGGCTCCTGCACAAGGCCGTTCACACATGTTGTGTGTGTACGTGCACTTGATCTGCTGTGCAGTGCTCACTAATTGGCTGATGAAATGGTAAATATTTGAGGTCAGGAAAGTCAGCACATTCCATGAACTCTGCCTGCTTGTTCAGGCTGTTAAGAGTGAGGACTAATATTTGAGGGAGACACACCCAGCTGCAAAGAAGGCTGCAGTTCTTAGTCCAGAGTTCAGCTCAGAAAGCTGGGCTGCCTCTGTGGGGTGCAGACAGCTCATGGGTATCTAGAAAGGAGTTGTGGGACTTCTTCATATGAGTTCTCAGCTGTCTGAGAAGTCTCACAATCCAGTCTTTTTCTGCTAAAAGAGAGGGTGGAGATGAAGAGTCACAGAACCCACTAAAAATAACCCAACAATCCTTTTTGTGCATGTCAGAATGTCATGTTGTTTAGGTCCACCACGGTCCTGGCTGGAAAATGAGAGTGGGGAAAAGGGTGGAAAATTGAGTGAACAGCAAATGAACAAAATTGTTACAGCTGAAATTTTCCATGGAAATTTTTGACTTTTCATTGGAAAAAACAAAGCCCCAAGCTTTTCTATCCTTAAGCTCAAAGTAAAAGCCTACAGGGAACCCAAAAGAAACTTGTTTGAAACTTTACGAATTGAAATGGTTGAGTTTGTCATAGGTCTGAATGTGATACCTCCAGTCCTGTAAGGCAGCTCATGATCAGTTCAGAAAGGGCAGAGCAAGCAGAGTTGGGTATCACCATCAGAACGACTGTACACATCACATGGGATTGTGCCTAGATACAGCAAGGATCACATAGGTAGATGGATAAAGATCATGGTGCCTCAGAGAGGTTGGAAGGACAGACAAATAAGCAAGTGCTGTATATTGGCCCACTGCCATTGATGCAGAAACTGTAATCTGTGGCCTGTTTTTCCTCTGCAGGAGAGAAACCGTACAAGTGTACATGGGAAGGCTGCGACTGGCGCTTTGCCCGCTCTGATGAGCTAACCCGGCACTATCGCAAGCACACAGGTGCCAAGCCTTTCAAGTGCATTGCTTGCGGGCGCTGTTTCTCCCGCTCTGACCACCTGGCCCTCCACATGAAGAGACACCAAAACTAGTGGCAGGACCCCCCCACCATAACCTCCATCTCCTGGAGCAGCTGGGACTCCTTCCCTCTCTGATGGACTCTTCTTGTACATAGGAAAAAAACCAGGCTGTGACTCAATGGCAGCATGGGGTCTGGATGTGTCCGTGCCCTGTCACAAAAGTTCTCTTGTTGAAAGATTATTAAAGATAGACCTGTACACTGGCAAAGATCCCACTCACCAACGAGGAGATGTTCTTTGGACTTCAGAATTCTCTCATCCAGCAAATTCACTATTTATTTTTCACTCAGGAGCAATTTTCTCTTTTGTGTCAAACTTTGGGACTTTTCTTTCCCTTTCAGGTCTCTGTCTTGTTGGAAATGAGCAGGAATGTATTGGGAAGATGGGCTGGCCAGCAGATGAAAGGGTTTATTTAAGTTTTTGGTGGAATCCCTTTGGACCTGACCATCTCATGACCAAAGGATACGCACGTAATGCAGCAACAGCAGCAGATGTTCACTGCTTGTTTGGAAAGTCAAGTCTTTTACCTTGTTCTATATGTCAGTGCAAGAAACAAGGATAGAAAAATTCCCATATCTGACGTGCCCCATGACTGGAGCAGATCAAATGCAGATGATCTGCTATTCATGCTCCCCAGAGCCCGCGTGCTGTTTCCTGCAGTGAGGTGGCTTTGGGGCATGAATTCCTATGCATTTTGACCAAGTATTTCCATCACTGTGCCCTTATTGCTTCTGGTTCCAGGATGGTTTTGGTTTATGTGGTTGCTGTGAGAACCAGCATGGCTTTCAGAGGCAGGAAGTGGGCAGTCACCAGGAAAACACAAAGCTTTGCACTGTACCACTGATTTCCCAGAATGCACTGGGCAGGTCTCTTCATGCCTTGAACGCAAGAGACTGATTATTACAAATCAGATATTTTTGCTGTTGCTTTTCATGCATTTTACCAATTTCAGAAATGCCGCTTTCAAGAAATTCTAATAAATCTTGCTGTCCACATTGTAATCTTGTTACCTACCTCACAGGTTCATGACCTTGGGCTCTTTAAGGAATCTTCATTGTCTTCCTTAACATGCTGTGATGTGTAGTGTATACCAGAAACTGCTAAAGCCTATGCAAAATTAAACATAGGCAGAACAAGAACAGGTGATACCAATTTAAACAGCAGCAATGTAGATAATGAATAAATCAAGAACAAGTAATCAATCAGCCTTGCATGTTCAACAGAACACTGATTTTCCTGATGAAGCAATGTAAGCAATGTACAGATGGTGACCTGTGTGATAGATTATCTGCTAACAGGATCTAGGGCTTTAGAGGCTCTGGAAATGTTAACCCCAAGTGTGGCCTAATAGTCCAATGTGGCCACTAGTGCCCGTCTCCATGTAAATAAAATCAGTCAGACTTCTGGTGAACAGAGCCAGCAAGTTTAGTTCTGCATGTGTCAATGAAGATGCAAGTGAAGGCAGATGTTAGGGGTGATGCACAGTCATTACTGGTTTAGGGTTACATATCCATTAATGTAGGTGTGGCACTGGGGACACTGGCAAGCCACCTGCAAGGCTCTGTGAGCTCAACATTTGGGCTGCCCCTGATTAAGTACTTTCTAAGCAGCTTGCCCAACCAGTTCAGAGAGCCCTGTTTAGGCCATGTAAATAACCCAGCTGCAGTGACTCACTGGAATTAAACTTTGGTGACCTCCAGATGTGCAGGCTGAGCCGGGGGTGGAAAAGTCACTGCAGAGCTTGGCGCCAAGTCTATGAACAGGGATCAGGTTTCTGTCTTGGTTTATTGAGCTGCACTGCCTGGGCTTACCAGGTCTGGCTTGACTCCACTCTCCAGACATTTCAGCTTGCCCAAGTTCTTTCGTGAGTGGGCTGGGAAGCTCTGGTGATTTGGGTTCTCCAGCAAGTCAACACCAACCCCTCCCACACCTCTATTGTGACCCTGACAAATGGTAGTTACCCGATAGCCAGGGCCAGGCATGTAAATCAATCAAAGATGACAAACATAATAGAAGCCAAAACAAGCAAGGCCTGGAACCCAAGTGTGTGACTGTGTACATTTCACACACTGCTTTCTAGTGTGGCTAGGGAAGTTTCCCTGTGCATCTCCACTAAGGTTGCATCTCTTTATTAAAAGGCCTGTATTATAACACAAGGAACCCTTGGGAACTGCAATGTGCCATATGCTTTTTCTGTAAAATATGTATTCTTTTATCATATACCTTGTCAAATAGGGGTGTGTTTTGTGTGTGGATGTAGTTAGAACAGAATCCTTTCATTGGCACAGACTCTGGTGTGCACAGGCACATGCCAAAGACATGACAGTCCTAATTACCCAGTGTTCGGAGGTATTCCTGAGGATGGGGTGTTCCGTCTGAGTTCAGAACATGCTTTAAAGCTCAGCGTTGTACAAAATATTCTATCCTTCAGAACTCTGTGCTGACATCAGGCCAATTCTGGCAGCCAGGTGTGGCAGCAAACACCGTTCCCCCTCTGTCAGACACAGTGACCAGAGTTATTTTATGGGTGTGGTGTGCCATTTCTCCAACACTGATAGGTGCCACACTGAATATGAATTCTTCCAGGTAACCAGCATGTATCTGTTTATAGAAAGATCCAATGACTGTATGATGTGGGGTGGGGAAGTTCTTCAGGCTTTCAGAACTGCACACACGCACATATACACTGTCTTTACAGTTATCTAAGCTCAAAGGCATTTCATTGTAAGGCAATATATTCTTAGGCAACTACATCTGGTGTATCCTGGAAATTAGGGCTGGGTCAGTGGCTTAGGTGGAAACCCAAACCAGCCATGTTGAAACCTGTTGTGCCCAACCCAAACATAGTTGGCTTGGGTTCAGCTGACAACATTGCAATATAGTGCAAATGCAAGTCTTTTCACACCATCCCTCCTTCTTATTAAACTCCCCTACCCACCCACATTCTCCCCAGATAATACATGGTCCTAGTAATTAACAGCTTGGTTGCAGCAGTCTCACCGAAAACAGCAGCTTAAAAATGCAACATTAAGTAATCAGGCACAAATCTTAGCAGTGTGCCTAGTGCAGTAACCCACATGTATGGTCTCACTCCAGCCCTCCAGCTGTGTGCGCAGTCTTGAGTGAAACAGGGAGAAGTTCCATATACCGTCTGTGGATTCTTGGCAGCATATAGCTTCAAATAGTTAAGGATGTTACTGTTCAAACTTTATTTGGTACTGCATCAGATACAGTGTGTTGGCACAATGAGGCAGCAATAAGTCTACCGGAGATCTTGCTCTAGTTGGCTTAATATTAGACATTACATGGATTTTTTCATTTCAGTTTTATATCTTCTTTCTGGTGTACTTTTTATAGCTTAGGAAAATGTTGTCTTTAAAAAAAAATCTAAAGAAAATTTCCCGCAAAAGCAGTTGAGACGCCAATTAAAACGCAAAACAAGTTTGAACAAGAAACAATTTCCTCCTCTTTTACACATTAAACTCACATACACATGCTCAGTGTTGTATTGATACTAAGTGACTAATGGGAACTATTTAGTCATTAAAGTGACTCAAAACATAATATCTTTACTTGACAAATCTCCCTTTTTGGGAAAAAGTAACTACAGTTTTGGTTTGTTTTAAAAAAAAATCTTTTTCAGTACCATGCTTGCTTGGTAAAAGAAATCAAAATTAAAACACAAAACTTGAAAAACATTTTCTAAATCTTGAAGTCAAACCAGAGTAATTTTGGCTGGAAAACCTACTGCTTTCACCAAAATTGGAAACATTGTACCCCAAAATCTTTGGGGCTTTTTTGTGACTAGTAACTAAAATTCTCTATCAGTTTTTGAAAGCATGTAGCCAGAGTCATTTTTTTCTTTAAAATAATGTTTTGCTGTTCCCCTTTGTGTGACCCATAAGTGAGACCCACTGGAACCTTAAGTGGAACTTGAAAGTATTTGAGGAATTAGCATATTACAAAAAAAATCTTGGATAGTGCCTCATTGGGGGAGCACCAGTGCAGCAAATGTTAGCTGTTACAGTAAAACAGCATGTCTAGAAATATAACAAGCCCAGACCAACATATAGCTGCCTGTCCTGTGTCATGGGCCTTCAAGAAGAGTGGACCATGAGAAGAGTTTGAAAAAAGTGTCGGAGGCTATTTCCCTATCTTAAGCACAAGATTCTGTTTCCCTGTCCTACAGGCATAAGGACCCATGAGCTAGATTTTCTATGCTTCCTTCAGAATAAAATTTAGAGAATTGATATCCCTATTTTGGGCTTTCATTTGTGCTTCTGAGTTTGTAACACAGTGGAGGAATTTCTGTAAATAATAGGGAATTTTGTACAGAATTTTGTATGTGGAGTTAAAGCAATTGTTTACTGTATAAAACAAACACACACACAATTGGGACCTGGAAAACTGTGGTGGAAGGTTTATTTTCTGCATAGGTTTTTTTTGTCACTTTTACAGATATTAATTCATGTAATATTTTGTAATAAAATTTCACTGCAGGGAAGGATAGTCATTCTTCTCCCCTCCACCCCAAATGCCATTTTAGCAGTCATTGCCTGATTTCTTGCTACATTGCCAGAAATGCCATAGTCCAGTTGCTAGTGTCTCTCACTCTGTGTGAAGAGGTGTATTCATCATATCAAAACACAGTAGTTAAGTTGCTGGAAGTAACTTCATTGCTGACTACAAGGGAAAGGTTAAGAATTCTGCTCATCTATACAAACCCAATTGAAACCAGCAGAGGTCCTAACTGCTGCTGTTTCTTCAGCACAAACCAATTCTGCCCAGCTATGAGCAGAATGAGAGATCAAAAGGATATGTTAGACTTTACCTTTCATAAAAAATGCAATCAAAAGATAATTTTCATTAGGATGGATTAGAAAATCAGGGTGCCCAGATTCAATGAAAAAGTCACCATTTGTAATACAGGATATCACAGACAGTCTCATTTGTATTCAGTGGTTCAGGAGAAGGCTGAATGTCATCCACCTGCCAATAGACTTGGCTAAATTTATAGTGTTAAGAAGGGAAAAGGAAAAGGAATCCTTTTCTAACTTTCACAGCTAATTGGTCACCTTAATATCTGTGGAGCATGATATCTGATCATTCTTAGCTTAGCTTGTGCATCAATTGGGGCGAACACTTTGTAATACAACATGCAGCACAGAAAGGCAGCTAAAAGGTTAATCAGCAGTTTACTATGCCCGCCTCAAATGTACACTTCTGTGCCCTGAAATTAGACTATCATCTGTGAGGCCAATGCTTTGTCATGGATTATCACTCTTCTTAGCTAACATCTGTCTCCAAGGTACTCACCTCTCCCTGGCTTCTAGAGTCCCTTCTGTGAATTCATAAGAGCAGCCTTCAAGTTACTTCCTGTAATTGGGAATTCTGGGGAGGAGCAGGTTGAGAAAATGAAA
The DNA here is from genome assembly GCF_052110815.1 of Crocodylus siamensis. Taxonomy (NCBI): domain Eukaryota; kingdom Metazoa; phylum Chordata; order Crocodylia; family Crocodylidae; genus Crocodylus; species Crocodylus siamensis. Next base: position 46,515,290 of record NC_143402.1, on the reverse strand, counting down.
ATCCATCCCTTGCGCAAAAATTAAAAAAAAGAAAAAAAGAAAAAAGAGAGAGTGTGATTGTGAGTTGGCAGGTGTACAATGCGATGGGTGTCTTGGATGTTAAACTCAACTTGTATATTTTTTTTTTATAAAAAGGAATGAAATAAACAGATCTTTTTAAACCACTCCCTGATGAATGCCAGCTTCTTTCTCTGACTGCTTCTTTATGATTTCTGTGCTTTCCTGGATACCAGAGATGGCATCCATCTCTGAACTGTGCCTAGGCAGTATCCTAGTGGAGTGCAGCAACATTGCATTGAGCCTCTGGAAGTGATGGTCTACAAAAGAGTAAATGTACAGATAATGTGGATGTTGTGGCTATCGGTGCTACTTGCAACACTGGAGAGGCACTGCTGTGACAGATGGGTCACCAGGTAAATCTTCTGGGTCGGGCAAATTTCTCTGGCCTCTTGAAAACTTTAACGCTGTCTTTAGCGATGTGCAATTAACTGATATACTTTGCTTTGCATTTTACCTTTGCCAGACCAGGTGAATATGAATCCAAACTTAAACCAAAATGCAAACATTTGGCCCAGACACTCTAATGTAATTCAGCACATCAGAGGCTTATTAGCTAGGGTCTGTGTTTGGGGCACTGGTGGCAGGGACTGACCCACCTGTGGCATCTGCCGCTGGACTTCATGCACTCCACTCTAAGTGAAAGCCTGGGGCTGGTGCTCCAAGACCCACCACTTGTTACATTACTCCACTTAATTCCACTGACTTCAAAGAAGCTATGCTAACGTGGTCTATTTACTAGAAATACTCAGAAAATGAGATTTCCACCTGCCAAGACATTCAGGTATGCCAACATTTGGGTACATTCCCCAAAAAGCTGGAATATCATAAATGTTCATGGAGTGAATAGCTCAGAAAAAATCAGCTTGGAAATGTCAAGGTGAAAAAGAAGTTGTTTTGATCAAAGCCAAATATTTCATTTAGAAATGGCAACATTTTAACTATTTTTTAACATTTTGAAATGTCAGTATTTTTTGTTTTCCATACTTAGACACACCAACATATCTTTAAAAAAAATGATTCATTTAGAATTTTCCAGTAAAAATTGAGACAGTTTATTATAAACCAACATTTTCCTGCCAGCCATTTGATTTCTAACCAAAAAAAAGAAAAAAAATTTGATTTCACTGGGAAAACTTTTCAGTAAGAAATGTTTTGGTTTAACTCTTTAGTCTGCTTTTAAGAGGAATACTTTCCAGGATGCTGAAAAAAGTAACCTTAGAATTGTTTTAGAGTCTTGTCCATAGTGCTTGAATGTCTTAAATAGTGTAATTAGGTTTTTGTTTGTTTGTTTTGTTTTCCTCTCTCATTTCCAGGCATAAAAGTAACTTGAAAAGTAACCCAGGATCAAGGGATCTGGCTTGTTATCATACTGTGTTCATAACGGCCATAGAAGTAGGACGGAATTGTAATGCTACTCTTTGGCACTTTGGCATGAGACCCTTAACTCGTCTTCCATAAGCAGCCTGCATCTGTAGGAAGACCAATACCAAATAACATTTTTGAAGACTACAATTAAAGAGAATGTCAGTGCCTTTATTCTATGATGATTGCTGATAGATTTGATTATATTCAAAGTGTACTATGACCAGGAAATATTGGCTCAGATGAGACAATGGTAAAAGCAATGCCTCTTCACTCCGCAGTAGTGCAACATTTGCTCAAACAATGTACAAAGAAGCTGCGTTGGAGAGCAGAGGGAGGCTGTTGTTCTATGAAGGATTCTGTTCAGATCAGGAGCTCTGCACTTGCTAAGTGTCAAGGGCATTTTTCTGGAAGTGGATATTCTTGGTAGAAAGCTTTGGTAGAAAGCAGAGACCGGAACTGAGACATTTTCCTAGTAGGGGAAGACTGGGGCTGCTTCGCAAAGCATATAAAAAAAGAAATGCCAGAGTCCACTCTGAAGGAAAAGTCCCCTCATTGCCACTGTGTTATCACTGTCTGAAACTGAGTAATTAAAATCCTCTGTGATCAAAGTTCTTTTTCTAAAGGTTGTGCTTACCTGTAACTGTTTCCTGGCCTGCTTTCCTTAAGCCACAGCCAAATCACCACCAGCATGCAGCTGAAGGCTGTCCCGAGTTAATTTTGGCCTGCAATGTCCTGCAATTGCAGGGACTGCCTGTGAGGAGGCGGCTGTTGGGGCAGAGGTCTCCACTGGCGGGTCATGCTGAGGTTTTGAACTTCTAACCCCGGTGATTCAATAGAAAGCCTGTAAAAGTGGATGAGGAAGAGCTTCTGTCTCTGCTTGTAGTTGGGATTTCCTGGAGAAAGGACAAAAGAGGAGGGATCATTCCAGTGGGCAGGCTGGTAGTACAGGGTTTGGCTAAGTCCTGACCTCTAGAAATTGGACTGTAAAGTGGGAACAGGGCGTGTGACCTGCTTATTTACACATTTTATGCAGTACCTGAGCAATCTACACACCTGACAAGCTGTGTTCAAGGGAAGACTTGGACTGGTATAACACGGTGTATTGAGATGTGCTGGCAGATTTGAAGCCAGGTCCTCAGGACTGGAATAGCCTGGGCTACTGTGTCGTGGATGGCAGGACTGAGGCACATCAAAAGAACTGTGGGCACCCTACAACTCCAATAGCTTCAGGAGGAGAAACTGAGGGGAGCTGTTTGTCAGGAAAGAGGTCAATGAACAGAGCTGTGCGAGAGCCCCAGGACTGGGGTTACAGTGGATGCTGGAGGTCAACAGTGAGGCACTTCTCTTAAGTGATGTGTGTGAATGCACTTTGTAGCTGGTAGCCAGAGCAGCACCTGTCCTTGCCTCACTTAAATTGCATTGCATGCCAGGACACAGCAGAATGTAAGCAAGTATCTGTAGGGAATACAGCTATCATGAAATGGCTTTCATTCAGGAAGGATGGCAGAGGTCTAGATATGGAATGAGGAAGGGTCTACAGGGCCAGACGGGGGTAGGGAATGCCTAAGGCTGGATGTGAACAGAGCTGGATGTGGGAGAGCAGGGCAATGTGGAGTGCATCCCAGCTTGCAGGGAAGACCCGGAGATACTGTCTGCACAGTGGTGTCCCACTCTATGGACAGTTCCAGAGGCCAGTTATGATACGATCTCCCAGTTCCAAGTGTTATGAACTGAGCATAGATTGCATTAATTTGTGGTAAATACATGTCTGGTTCTTGTGGCAAGAGATGATCGCATGCCCCTCCACATGAGCATTTCATCAAGTCTCCCCTTTATGCCAATGTTTATTGCAAATGTCCTTTGACTATAAACAATTCCATGGTCTTTATTCTGGCTATAAAGCTGAATGTTCCTGGCAGGATCACAAGGCCCAGTTTATAACTGAATGATCTGTCATGGCCAGATGAAAGTCCAGCAAATGAAATTTATTACATGTGAAATCAACTTGTTTTTTTCGTCTAGAGAGCGTCATGGAAAACCTGGAAATGCATTTATAAGGGCACTGAAGAGTTCTCTGATGTCTTCTGTATTTTTATGAATCTTGATTGGTTCAGTAATGCTAGATACTTGGAACAGTTCTAACTGGCATCATGTGGATGGGAACTAAAGCGACTGTGTGTGCACTTTGTTTCAGGGTTTGGTTGATGGGTTAGGTCTAGGAGATCAACACTGGCTAGATTTGGATACTCTTACTCCTTACTCTTACTCTTCACTCATCATGTAACCCCATTAATTTCAGTTGAGGTTCTCAGGGATAAGGGACTTTTCAGTGAGCGCACCTATGTGTCCCCTGTCTGCACAGACCCACTGGTACTACACAGTCCTGGCGGTGCACGATCATTTTCAACCCTACTGCACAGTAGCAACAAGTAGTAGTAGCTTGAATTAGTAGCTCATTGCTACTGTGCAGTAGTGGTGGTGTCAGTTAGTGTTCGCCTATGCTACGTCATAGCATCTTATGTAGATGTGATCAGTGCAACTACAGTGAGAAGAATCAGGTCCACTGAAATCAGCTTAAAATTTCCAATGAATTTGCTGGTATCAAGCAAGAGTTTCAGAAGTGCTTTGCACTCAGCATTTTCTACTGTCAACACTGGAGAATCCTTAGCATCACCTTAGGCTGGGAATAATGGGAGCTGCTGAGTTCCTAGGACTTTTGCATGTCAAGCCACTAGTGAGCAGAAGTAACAATCTACAGTTGATCTTCCCCAGAATCCAGGTTTGTCTGGAATTTAGAGTTCTGGGCTTTGAGTAGATGCCAAAATTTTAAGGAAAAATTAGTCAAAACTGCCCAATTTGTCTGCCCTAGCTGCTGACAGACAAAACTTGTGACATGGGTGCTCGTGCAACTGACTCTCTCTATCTTGGGGCAGTTGATTGTATTATTTCTTCTCCTTAGTCTGGTTTTGTAGGTGTTAATTGATGATAATTAACTGGGGACATTAGCTAGCAACTGTGTATTGAGCTGGTCCCTGAGTGAATCATGATTGATTGGTAACTGATAACACAGTAGCTTAGCAGCCAGGCCTGCAGTAGTGTCTCCCATGCCCCAAGACAGACACAGTCCATCCCACAAGCACCCATGTCAGGAGTTTTGCCTGTCAAGCAGCCAGAGGTGCAGGGCCATAGAACCCCCCTGCACCAATCTCCTTGACAGCTGGCAGGCTTCGTGGCTGCAGCAGGGGCTACCATCCCTGCAGCTTTCACCCTGGTGCGCCTTAACACACACAGGGTCACCCATGTCATGAGTTTTGCTTGTCCGCAGCTTGAGGTGCAGTTCATTTGCAAATTTCATCCAAATCGGACAAAAAACAACGAAGTTATAGATATTTTATTGTTTCCCCATTATACCCTATGGCCGGATCTCCGAGGTGGCTCCAAGGCAGCTCCAAAGCGTTTTGGAAGCTCCAAAGTGCTTCAGAGAGCCTAACGAAGCCAGCGCTTCGATCCGGACATGCTGCTTCTGCTGCTAAAGCATCTGAAGCTTCTCTGGATCTGAAGCATGGTCCGAAGCCTTGCACAGCCCTACTAATTGCTGAGGAAGCCACTGGTGTGGTAATGGGTGGTACCAGGTGCATAGCATTTCTGAAAACTCAGTTCTAGAAGTCTGGGTTGCACCCAGCTTCTGGAGAGTCAATGGGGATATTGGAAGCACATTGGTTGGTGCTGGGGGGGAGGGGGGAGCAGTATGCTCACCACAATACCAACTTATCAGTACTTGGGTTGTGAATATTTTTGCTAGTGTTCTTCCTTCCAGGGCTATAATCTCCCAGGACAGAGGGGATGAAATCTTCAAGTCACACACATGAATGTTCTCATAGCTCAAACTATGCTGGATGTACCAACAAAGGTCACTTCTCAGCAATGGTAACAGGAGAGGATCCTGGCTGTGACACTTTTATCATTGTACAGAACTGAGGAGGAAGGTGTTTTTTCTCTCCCACATAATTTGGATTTGTGTTTCATCAACAAAGGAAGATATGAGTGTTTTGCAGTAGGAAGGATCAAAAGAAGGCAGTTGTGTGACAGAATGATGGCAAATCTCCAGGTTTCATGGCCCAAGAGGAAAGTAATACTGACAAAGTAAAGCATTAAAGTCTCACCAGGTGGCTTCAAAAATGAGATTGTTTGGCCTCTGAGAAAGGGGTGGGGAGGAGGGGAAAGAGGGATGGGAAAAGAGACTCAGGGGATGGAGGGCCTAAGGTAAACCAGAGGATAAATGAAAGGTCAAGGAACAGATTTCCAGTTGAGCTCAGCTTGCATTTAGGTACCAGAGTAACAGTGCTCTTTACTGTTAGGCCTGTGAAGCGGCAAGTATTCGCTTTGGAATTGGATTCAAACGATTCAGAGGGACAGTGATTTGATTTGGTGATTCAAATCACTGTCCCAGTTCAATTTGGCTGAACTGGATTTGAGGATTCGGTGCTGCTTCGGAGATTCAGCCATAGACTAAACAGGCACCAGTGCTCGATGCTGGACACAGCTGCCTCCAGCTGGTAAGTCTGTTGTGGTGGGTAAGTCTGTTGTGCAGGGAGGCAAGGGGCATGGGGGGGCAGATCAACACCCCCACAGCAAGGGAGGGATTGGGGCTGTGGCCAGGGCCCAGGCTGGGGCAAGCGCTGCCCAGGGAGGGGGTGGGGCAGCTTGTGCCACCGGGAGCGCTGTCTGGGAGCTGTTTGTGTGGCAGCTTGTCCAGCGGCTCTCACTGCTGCTCCCACTGCCAGTCTGGGAGGGCATGGGGTGGGGCCATATGCCCCAGGAGCTGCCTGGGGCAGGCAGGGCCTGGGGCTGCACCGGGCGAAAGGCAGAAGGCGTTGGGAGTCGGGGCTATACCCCTCCCCCGCCGCCACATGCGTAGCCAGTGTGGGGCCGGCGCGAGACTGAACCCCTGTTTTGCCTTTTTTTATGGCCACTAGTACTGTTAGGGCTTCTCTTCTGTCTACTTGAATTGTTGCACAAGTTCTGCAGGTCCATTTCATATTATTCTCGCCCTCCTCCTGGTTGCTGGCCACAAGTACTGCTGAGCTTTCTCTTCTGTGTACTGTTTGAATCGTGGAGGCTTTCTTCACAGGCTTTGGCCCGAGCATCGGCTCAAGTATGGTAAGAGTTGCACAAGTTCTGCAGATCCATTTCATATTATTCTCGCCCTCCTGGTTGCTGGCCATGTTTGCTAATGAGTGTATTATGGAATTGTAATTAGGGGATTGTTGCTGGCCACAAAGCAGAGGCTTTCTTCTCGGTTGCGGACCAAGCACTCTGGCAAATTCCCTCCTGGGGTTTGGGTAGTAGGCCCATGCCTGCGACCTTTTTGCCCCACTCACCCACCTCTGCCTTACACCTCTCCGTTGCACCCTTGTAACTTTCAAATTGTTGCTGGCCCGGAAGGAAGCTGAGGCTTGAGTTTCTTCTCTTAATTGTAGGGGCTTTCTTCTTGGTTGCTGGCCAAGCCCTCCTGCTTTCTTCACTGTCTTTGGCCCAAGCAAAGCTTGAGTATGGTAAGAGTTGTTGTCTTCTGACTGGGGTAAATACAGAAAACATGCCTTCAGGCCCATTTCATATTATTCTCACCCTTCTAACTACTGGCCATGTCCCAGCAAATTCAGACTGGGGTACATGTCTTCTGACTGGGGAAAAGCTTCTTGCTGGGGAAAACCCTCCCTGCCTCCTGCATCAGCATGAGTTGCACAAGTTCGCAGGCCCATTTTATAGTCTTCTTGTCCTCCTCCTGGTTACTGGCCATGTCCCAGCAAATTTGGACTGGTGTACATTTCTTTTACTGTGCTGGGGTACATGTCTTCTGACTTCTACCCACCCACCACTCTGTCTCCTTGAGCCCTCTATCTCCTTGAGTTTCTTCTCTGACTTGTGGAAGGAAGGAGGATTTTAAATAACTAAGGATAACAGAAAGTAGTATAACAGAAGTGGGCATTTTCCTCCCTAGCACCTTTAAAATATAAAACGGCACCTGCCTGCCTGCCTCCCTTCCTCTTCCTCTCCCTCTCCTCCATCCCTCCTGGATAACAGTCCATGCTGCAACTTTCCAGTAATGCCATGACTCCATAAAAGTTGTGCAGTCATCAGCTCTCTGAAAACCACATCATCCACCCCCCCATTGGCCATGCATGTCATGTAGACCAAAAATAAAACACTGCTGGGACATGGCCAGTAACCAAGAAGGGTCACTAACCAGGCTGCCTGCCTGCCTGTCTCTCACCTTCCAACCATGCAGCCCTCCATCCATCCCTCACCAAGTGACATACTGCATGTGATTGGAGAAAGGGAACACTCACACTTTTTATATAACAACAGTTGCTTGATTAGTAGTAATGTTAGAAATGGAATATTGTTAGAAATGGAGTATTGTTAGAAATGCACAGCTTGCATCTTGCACCTGGTAAGAAAGAAACACTGCCAAGGACTTTTTTCCTTGCCGAGCCTTGCCACAGCTTTTCTTATACTAAATTGCAGACTCTCCCCCAGCTTCTCCCTAGCCTTTCTCATTACAGAAGCTGGAATTCAACTGACTGTGTCCTTGAAAGGGGGGCGGGTTTAAACTCTTGGTGACCTATAGTAGTCTCTGAGCATGCTTAATTAGCTGATGCATATTTACCTCTCCGCCCTGCATACTTAAGTCGCATCGGGGTGCTGACACAGCCATCAGGCCCAACCTGGAGACCTGTGGGATATTACTCAAAGGTTCTAGATCCAGTTGCACTCGGGTGGCCAGCCTGTCTTTGGGCTGTGGCAGCCACAGCAGTGGTTGTTGAAGAAGCCCAGAAGATAGTCATGGGTGCGGATATGGAAATACACACCCCTCATGGAGTTCCCCAGATTCTAGGAACTGAGGGAGGAAAGTTTCTCAACCCCTCCAGACAATCACGGTATGAGATATTTTTGCTCTCTAATCCAGGACTTACTTTCAAACATACTACAGCCTTGAACCCTGCAACCTTGCTGCCGGAACCAGGGAAACCGATGCATGACTGCCTTGAGGTCCTGAATCAAACCACACAGGTGCGGCCTGATCTTGCTGAGGACCCAATTGAAGACCCAGATGCTGAATACTTCGTAGACGGCTCCAGCTCTGTCATCGATGGAAAAAGACGAACAGGATGTGCAGTGGTAACCTTGGATAAGGTAGTATGGAGGGAGTCATTGCCGAGCTCATGGTCAGCACAGGCCGCGGAACTCACTGCGCTCACCTGAGCATTACAGCTGGGGACAGGCCAGCGGGTTAATGTATACACTGATTCTCGCTATGCTTTTTCTACGGTCCATGCGCACGGACTATTGTGGAAGGAAAGGGGTTTCATTATGGCTTCTGGGAATAAAATTGCTAACAGCCCTCAGATTATCAAGCTACTACAGGCACTCCACCAGCCTAAAGAGGTAGCAGTCATTCATGTGCGGGCCCATGGGAAGGCTGCTGAGGAAAAGCATAAGCTTGGAAATGCAAAGGCTGATGCGGCAGCAAAGGAAGCCACATTTATTGGTGGAGAAGCAGAGGAAGTATCCAGGCAGGCCTTGTCCCATGCCATATGGCCATACGTCCAGGATTTAGTCCCGCAGTATTCCCCTGAAGAAGATAAATTTGCACAGAAGGCTTGTGCAAAAAACAACTCCCGGGGTGGTGGATAGTACCGGGAAGAAAGGTCATGATACCCAGGCCATTGCTTCGGGAAGTGCTGCATCAGCTTCATGCAAGAACCCATATGGGAGGCTTAGCTATGGGTGATCTAGTGATCTGCCAAGCAGTAGCCCCAGGGCTATATGTAGAATCTCAGCGTATTGCTACCAGGTGCATCACATGCCAGAAAGTAAACCTTCGAAGGAAACCCCCTGTGCCAATGGAAGGTAGACCCTGGGCAGCGTACCCTGGACAAGCATGGCAGATTGATTTTGCCGAGCTCCCACAGTCCGGACATCATGGGTTTTTACTTGTCATGGTAGACCAGCTCTCTGGTTGGGTCGAGGCATGGCCCACCAGGACTGCCACTGCGGCTACAGTAGTGAAGTATTTGTTGCAGGAGATCATTCCCCGGTATTCTCTGCCTGAATCCATCGAGTCAGATCAAAGACAACACTTTGTGGGAAAGGTAGTTCAAGAAGTCGCACAAGCTCTCAAGATCACTTGGAAACTACACACACCATGGAGACCACAGAGTTCAGGACAAGTGGAATGCATGAATAGGACCTTAAAGACTCTACTCACCAAAATCTGTACTGAAGCACGCCTTAAGTGGCCTCAAGCATTGCCGCTAGCTCTTACTTGCATTCGAAACACTCCCCGACGGGGCATTAAATTAACCCCATATGAAATTATGTTTGGCAAGCCCCCTCGAGTCTTACCCCCTGGGATGTGAGAAAATGTAACTTTTGAATTAGGTAATAGCGAGCTTCATATGTACATTATTGCTTTGCAGTCTGTCTTGTCTTCTCTTCACAGGTATGCAGCCTCCTTTCAGCGTCTGCCTTTAGATGTACCGGTACATGACTTCTGCCCGGGAGACTGGGTCTTGGTGCAGCGGTGGAAAAAGGAACCTTTGACTGAGAGGTGGAGTGGCCCTTTGTTGTTATCAATGTAGTAAGAGAAGCAGGATTGAGCAGCCCTAGCCGCCAGCCTATATCCCCGCTTCCCCCAATTGCTCCCCCAGGGACAAATTTGTATGTTGACATGATGGAAAGAATTGCAGGTACCTTCAATCTCACCAACTGCTGGGCCTGTGGGGGACTCTGAGAGGCCAGAGAACAGTGGCCTTGGAGGGCTTTTCCTTTGGCCCCAAAATGGTTGGTAAGTGATAAGGCGGATGTTAAGAGTACTGGTCAAGAATCGGATGAGAACCGCAGCTGGGATCTTTCCCAACTGGCATTAGGAGAGTACTGTCACTAGATTGATAACCACCACAGTTGAAGGGATGCAAGTTGCAGCAGTCCCCCTCAAAGCGCAGACTGTAGCAAAAGTCATCATACTCAGAAAAATTCCTCATAATTATCTTGATCTGCCTAAATGAAAATGGGGAGCAGAAAGCATGTTGAGGGGGGAATATTGTTAGAAATGGAGTATTGTTAGAAATGCACAGCTTGCATCTTGCACCTGATAAGAAAGAAACACTGCCAAGGACTTTTTTCCTTGGCCAGCCTTGCCACAGCTTTTCTTATACTAAATTGCAGACTCTCCCCCAGCTTCTCCCTAGCCTTTCTCATACAGATTACAGAAGCTGGAATTCAACTGATTGTGTCCTTGAAAGGGGAGGGGTTTGAACTCTTGGTGACCTATAGTAGTCTCTGAGCATGCTTAATTAGCTGATGCATATTTACCTCTCCGCCCTGCATACTTAAGTAGTTAATTATACTATACATGCGATGTATGTAGTGATGTAACCACATGTATGCTTGTATGAAACGGAAGTGAGCTGTAAGAGTTCCTGTTTCTGCACACGTGCCCAGGAGGAAAAAGATAAATACAGCCTGCAAAATTCCTTGGTGGGTTCAGAGTAATCTGAGTTTTTGACTCTGCTCTGACCCTATTTGCAAATACACCTTTTGTGCCATCTAATGAGTATGTGTCTGTGATTTTGGTGGCCTCCAGAGAAACGAACTGCTTTAAGCATCAGACCTGGGAGTGGGGGAGCAGTTTACAGCCAGCTAGGGGTGGAAGTGCAGTAGCTTCCCAGGCTGGACACAAAGGTGGTCAGGGCCCGTATTTCAGATTGGTTGGCCTCCCCTCCAGGAACCTCAATAATATGTCTGGGGATAGCCATATGTTGCATAACACTTCTGACCTCTCTATAGGGAACAGAGTGCTTTTTGAACCCCTGGCCTTGGCTGGTTAGCAGCTCCCTGCTAGGATGACTCCCTGAGGTAGCTGAGACCCATCTGATGAGGACATGCTGATACCTAGTATAGAGCCCCTGGGAGGAATTATCCAGTGCTCTGACTTGAAATGCAGAGACATTTCTTGAATTTGGATGAAAAGAAGTTCTCCCGCCATGATGCTTTCTTTGAATACACTTGATTCTGTAGAGGCCTAGAGGTAGCTGAACAGATTACCCAGGAGCTGCCTTGGGAGTGCTGCTTCTCGTTTTCCTCTAACTTTCTCCTTGTCTTTTGAGAAGCCTGAACGGAGAGATATGGAAAGGGAGGACAAAGCAATCCTGACCAAAATCTGATGAACTCTCTCCAGGGGGGTAGTGGGTTGCAGCCAGCCAGGGATGTGGGGGAGGTGAGGACAGTCTGCAAACCTGACCCCAAAAGGTGCTGCATGCAGGATTTTGTAAAGAAAACATTGTATTGCAAAGAAAGCATTGAACAAAAATCATTTTTGCATTGTACCTCGCAAAAGCAGTACAGCCTGCAAAGAAAAACTGCCAGGGGGTCAGAAAAAAGAAGAAGCTGTTTTGGAGCTGCAGCAGCAGGCGCTAACCCCAACCCCCGACCCCTCCTCAGTGACCATGCATATGAAATGCATTATAATGCATTAAAGACTTGCTAAAGGTGAAAGGCCCTGGGAGGTCCATGCAGGGAGAAGTTTTGCAGATTGCCTGCTTGCCGCTGGGGGTGGGTGGGTTTGTTTAGTCTTTTTTCTTACAAGAAATGCTGGCTGCACCCTAGCACTTAACAAGCATTTGACCTCCCTCCAATAACAGTGCACACTGGAACTCTACAATTCTTTCCATTAATACCATGACTCTATGAAAACCCACAAGCACAGCATCCCTATGCTGAGGCGGGCATGATCTCCAAGAACCACAACACACACCTACCCCAAAGAAAACATGACACATATATACAGCACAAATAAAACACTTCATTAAAAAGGGGGGGGTGCAGTGAATTTTCTTCTTCTTCTTGTAAAAGAAAAGGGATAATTAAAAAAAAAATTAAGTAATACATGATAGATGATAATTAAATTAATGAAGGTTTTAAATAAATAAGGATAACAGTATTATACCAAAAGAGGGATTCTCCTCCCCAGGACCTTTACAATATAGAATATTACAGCTGTGTGAAGCTTCAGTCCCTGACTCAATTTGGCAGAGATTTGGCCCGATTCGGTGGCCAAATCTTCGAATCTGAATCAAATTAGAGTACCCTGTAATGGATTCAGAGAGATTTGGAGATTTGGACATAAAGATAGATTTAAATATTTTTTCTACATACCACAGAAGCACGGGGGGCTCCCCAGTGCGCTCAGCAGAAGACCTGGAAGTGGACCAGAAGGAGGCATTGGTGACTAGTGCCTCCTGGGTCTGCAGGAGAGGGGGCACCCAGGGACCCCCTGCAGCCAATCGCTGAGCCAGGGAGGCACTGGGGTGGGGCGCATGGTTCCCACCAGACCTGGAAGTGGACCAGAAGTACTTCTGGTCCACTTCTGGGTTCACTGCTGAGCATGTGGAGGGCTGCCCTGCTCTGTCGGATGCTCCATATGCTCCAGTATCACAGAGACCACGAGATGTGCCTGCTAGCTCGAGGTATGTAGAAAAAACTTTTAAAGCTGTGTCTACGTCTGAATTTCTGATTCTCAGAATCAGCATCGAATCTTCAAATTCAGCTGACTCAAATCAGGGACAGTGATCCGAATCAACGAATTGAATCACTGTTCCTGATTCAGGCCGAATCTGAATTGAATAGGGCCCGCTTCGCACATCCCTATAAAATATATACAAAATGCGTATGTATATAAAAAATAACAACTGCAAATCTACACAATATAGGTCTTTCACTCTCTTCACTTTTTCTTTTTACTGGTTGCCACCCCCAACAAGTTTCACCTGTGAAAGTTTTCTGCAGGGCGGGGAAAGAGGAAGAAGAGGAAGAGGAGAGGGACTTGGAGCACAGTAAAAAACAGTACTTTTGCCCCCCCCCCCCTCGGTTTTAACAAGCGTTAAGGGAAACTGAAAGTATTGATGACCCAAGATAGTGACTGCAATTGTTTTTAATGACCCAAGAGGGTGACCATGAGCATTATAATGAAACTTGCTGAGCGCTAAATGAAACAGGTATCAATTTCAAATGAGCATTATAGTGAAATAGTGCTAAGGGAAATAGCGTTACATGGTGGGTGCCTGTATTTGCACCATTATGGTGATGCTGCTGCAGCTGTCATTGGGAGCTATGCCACTGCAGTGGCAGCACATTGCAGGGGGCACAGGGAGTATGGGTGGAGGGTATGGGGGGGCGGAAGGACAGAAGGGTACATGGGCAGGAGGACATACATTATAGGTGGTGGGGGGGCAGAAGAATTAACAGGGGATACCTGTGAGGGAGAGAAGGAGCCAGCGGGCTCTGAGGCTCCACGCCTAGGTGCAAACACGCCTAGCGCATGCCCACAGGCCCAAGACGCTGGGCGGGATCTCACCTTTTCCAGGTGCACGAAGAAGGGAGGCGCCAGTGCGGCAATGGCTGGCATAAAAGAGACACCGGAGCCAGCCAGCAGGGAGGCAGAACCGGAAGCAGGCTGCGGAGGTGATGGAGCCGGTGAGATGGCATTGCAGAGGATGCGAGCACTTCTGAGTCGCGGCAGGAGCCTTTGGAAGAGGGGTAACCCCAGTGGGGCTTTCAAGCCCTGTCGGCCAGCCCTTGAGGGGCATCGGACAGCTGTGTTTCCCTGTCAGGAGCGGCTAGAACCTGGCTGTAGCTGAGTACCATATAGGCCCTAATATAAGGGCCCTGATTGACTGTGGACACTGTAGCTCCTGTGATAGGGGCGTAGCAGTCACAGTGAGCTTTGACTGTAAAAAGGGGGCAGTACCCCGGACCCAAGAGGGGCTCTGCGAGAGCCAGAGAAGGGGATTCAACCCCACATAGTACAAGGGGCATTGGAGGACGGCGGCTGAGGACTGAAGCAGTCGCCCTGATCAAGGGAACCCCTTGGCCATCATATTTTGTGTTGATTATATTTCCGTTGTGGACAATCCGAGTGACCTACGTATATGTGGCCGGACCGGATAGGCGGACACCTCCTGGTGGAATGGGCGAGGGTGTAGGGGTGGCAGAGCCCTCATTGACACAGGACCCGCGGGACGCCGAGGAGTCTCATTTTTGGATGACACGCGCCGGACCATCTGAACCAATTGGTATTACCATCAAAGTCGTGGCAGGCGAGGCAAGTGCGTGTAAAATGCCCAACCCCAGGTGAGACGATCCTTGGCAACCGGTAAGCGGCCCTGACGCGGGGAGGCCGTGGTGGCCTTATCCCCGACAATACTAAATTAAGGGAATATTGGCTTCCTCCCCCATTTCTTTTTGTTAAAATTAAAATTAAAATAATAATTTTCAGACCTGACCTGAGCCTTTGGGACTCCACTGCATGCTGTGAAGAAAGAGGGAGGGGTGAGGAATGAGGAGTGAATGAGGGTAAAAAAACCCCACACAGCAGTACCGACTGGCTAGAGGCCGGAACACAGTGCCACCTCATGGTGAAGGGGATTAATTAGAAGTCTTAGGAGTCGCTAGCTGTTTGGATGAAACAAATCCATAGCTGGAGCTCCGTAACTGGGGAGCACTGCAAAATAACACATTTCCGAGTAGTGTTAGTTAAGGTGCTAAATGGACTTTTAGAGTGGCGGGAAATCTTGGGTCATGCAAACACAAATGCAGTTGCATTGGTGTAAATGGAAAATATCATTTCTTCTACACCTGCCCTTTAGCGCCAAGTGCACTAACTTTAGCGTCAAGACCTTGCACATGTAGATAGATACCTGCCAAAAATCGCTCAATGTGCATTAGCTTAATGCACATTAAATTTATTCATGCTTAAGTGCACACGTAGACACACACTGTTTTTTTCCTTAACCAACTGTATAGGCTACATGCAATCCTCTCAGAGCTGGTTCAAACAGGTGTAACACCTTTGACTTCACTGGAGTCACATTTACTGGCAGACTTCTCTTTGCTCACTACTCTTTTTTGTGAGTGAGGAATGCTGGAAAAGGGTGGGTAACTATTTTCCCAGCAGGAATAAATTAAACACAATCAGTTTTCAAGCCACAAAAAGCTCAATGAACCAATGTTCTGTGGATGGTATGCAAGGGTGTCATTCTGGTATGCCTTGATGGCTCCATTTATGTATGTTATACCATTATATCACCCCTTGCTCCCACCCCTCCCCTTTCTTTTTGTCTCCTTTCGAAGTTTTCTCCCACCCCCTGAGACTGCTGGTGCATCCCCTGGCAGGCAGCACTCCCTGCTTAGGTGACGGGCAGGTGGGGCAGGCAGGAGCACTGGTGCCTGCCCTGTGAGTGCTGGCTGGGGAGGGGGAGTGCTAGGTGAAGCACTGCTGGCACTCCCAGGCATGGGGGGACCCCCCTGGTCAGCATGACTGGCTGCAGAGGGAGCCCCCCTAGTCAGCAAGATTGGCCATGGTGAGGGACCTCCCCAGTCGCTGAGTGGCCATTGGGGAGGCACATGCCCCCCCGACTCAGGTGGCACCAGTCACCCATGCCCTCTCCTACACCCCTTCTGTAGGGTGCATTGTCCATATCTGGCCCATAAAGTTAAAGATTCACTTCAGCAGTGCAGAGAAATGGTTTTCGTGTGCCTCAGTTCTGAGGCCATCACCACACACCCATTGTGAGACAGCAGCTGCAACAGGAGAACTCTCACTTTTCCTCCAGCTTTCACTTCCCACCCATACAAAAGAGTTATTGATAAGAGAGCTGCTGTGAGATTTGGTTTCCCTTCCTGTGAGTGCATTTCCCTGTTCAGTCTTGAAATGGGGATATTGACCCTTCCCCCTGCTCAGTTCAGAAATGTCTGAGGCTTCAATATCAGTCACCATCACAGGCCCTTGTCACATGATGTGACGAAGTCATAGAAACCAGAACCATGGTGACCAGAAGTGATATGGAAATGTCAACTGTCATATCCCTACACCCATGTAAAAGCAAATACAAAGCGTTCAGACTAACATTTCCAAAGGAGCTTTGAGGAATTGGGCACTCAGTTCTTATTTAAAGTCAGCAGGATTTGGGGGTCTAAAACTCTTAAGCCCCTTTGAAAATCCCAATCCTGCCATATCAGCACTACCAGTACACACATTGCTTTATGCCCCAAGAATACAGTAATACTGCGCTTAACAAAGTAGATACATTCTATGACATCACTTTGTTATCAGAAACGTTGTTATCAGAGGTAGAAATAACATAGGAAGTATAGGGATGTGTTCCAGGACTTCAGAGGAAGGGGGGAAGTGGGGCAGGGGGGCTACAGTAAGCAAAAATTAAATACTCAGTTAAAGGCCTCCCACAGGCCCCCTGGCCCTGGTCGTGCCTCTCATTCCCCCCAGCACCCAACATCCTTGCTGGTGTCCCTCAACCTCCAGCCCTGCCAAAGGGGGCCCCCAGCTGCCGGGGCGACAGACCTGGGTCTGCAGCCCCCTTCCCCCTTCCCCCCTGCTGGGGGGCTCGAGCAGGGCAGCTCCTTGCCCACTGTGCGCACTCCTGGGGGCAGGGTAAACCCATACCCCCAGATCTGTATGGGGGGCAGGCGCAGGTTGTGGGCTCAGGCTCCTGCCCTGCTTCCCTCCCCTGGGGCCTGCATCACCTGATGGGCATGACCCGGAGTGGCTGGGGACAGTGGGGCTGCATGGGGATCCTGCTGCTGCAAGCTTCCCCCACTGCTGCCTTGGTGATGTGCCCCCTGTGCCTGCCGCTGCTTTGAAGGGCTCAACCCCATGCCGCTGCCCTTGCTGCAGGAGGTGCTTCACCAGGGCAGCGCAGGGAGAGCGGCAGTGAGAAGATCCCTGTGCTGCTCCTCTGCTCCCTGCAGTGCCTCAGAGAACAGCATGCAGGGAACAGCTGCCACCCAGCTTCCCTCCCCAGTGACCTGGCGCTGCAGGGAGCAGAGGAGCTGTGTGGAAAACCTCCTTGGTGCCAAGTGGCAGGGAACCGTGGCTGTTTGCCTTGCTGCTCTGAGTGGCTCAGCCCCGCGCCGCTGCCCTCACTGCAGCCCTGTGCATAGAGGGCTTCACCAGGGTGGCGTGGGGCGTGCAGCGGTGAGTAGATTTTTTGCACAGCCCCGCTGTTCCCTACTGCCCTGCTTCCCTGTCCCCGAGCCTCTGCAGCCTAGCAGGCATGACCTGGTGCAGCAGGGCGGCATGGGGATCTCTGTGCCCCTGCATCTCCGTCATGCTGAGCTGCAGTGAGGACAGTGGTGCCAGAGCTCACAGCCTGCCCCTGCCCTGCATACAGGTCTGGGCCACATGGGTCCCCGCTGCCCCTTGGAAGTGTACGTGGCATCAGGGAGCCGGCCCTCCCCCAACGAGCCACCCGAGGCTCTGTCCTGCTCCCTACTGGGGCCGTGCAGCTGTACACTGAGGCCCTGAGCCCCAAGCACCCCCTGGCTGGGCAGCAGCCCCAGCCCCAACCCTGCTCAGCTTCCTCCCTACAGGGACCTTAACCCCCCTCTCCCCGCCACTTACCTGCCAGAGCTGCCCTGAGGCTGCCTGGGGCCATGAGAATTTGCTATACATGCATGTGGTGACCCCCGTCTTGCTGCCTCCCGTCTGCTTCCTCCCAGCAACCTGCAGGCTGGAACTCAGCCAGACAGATATTTCTGGAGATTTGTGTTCTCTAGCTAATCCAAAAATGCATCTCAAGCCGGTTCAGAGAGGTAATACTCCCCCACTATGTGACTTTGGTCAGGCCGCAGCTGGAGTACTGCATCCAGTACTGGGCGCCGCACTTCAAAAGGGATGTGGCCAGCCTGGAGATGGTCAGAGGAGGGCCACCTGCTTGGTGAGAGGGCAGCAGGACAGGCCCTACAAGGAGAGACTGAGGGACCTGAATCTGTTCAGCCTCAGCAAGAGGAGGCTGAGGGAGGACCTGGTGCCTGCCTACAAACTCATCAGGAGAGATCATCAGCAAATAGGAAGAGCCCTAGTCTCCCCAGCACCACCTGGGATGACGAGGAGCAATGGTAATAAGCTGATGGAGAACAGGTTTAGGTTAGAGAACAGGAGGCAATATTGTACAGTTAGGGTGGCCAAAATCTGAAAGCAACTTCCCAGGGAAGTGGTCATAGCCCCTACCTTGGGCAAATTCAAGAGGGGGTTGGATGATCACCTGTCTGGGGTCTTGTGAACCCAGCATTCATTCCTGCCTGTGGTGGGGGTCAGGCTAGATGATCTGTTCAGGTCCCTCCTGACCCTAGCTACTATGAAACTATGAAACCACAGGACGTGGACAGTGGTGGTTCTATCCTCTCCCTACTCCCATATTAGCGCGCTGGTCACTTCATCGGTGTAGCTCCTCCATCAACTCTGGTGGCATTACTCTAACATGAGAGCGTGGAATTTTGGTTTCCCAGCCTGATTTGACTGGGTCAGGTCCAGAGATAAGAAGAGAGACAAGCCTGAGTGGTTCTCAGAGCTCTCTGCTGAGGACTGCACTGCACAGGGTCTGCTGCTATGCCTGTACATGTGTGTTCTTTTGCTGGCATATCTGAACCACCTCCCTGAGCAACATAAGCTCTGCTAGCCAAACAACCTTTTTTGGTGTAAAGAGGGGGAGAGCATAGCCAGCTTGGTTGTGTCAGTTGAGAGGTATGACTTTTCATTCCCCAAATCTGGCTATCCTGGCAGATCTTTGTAGGGCAGTGCAACCTGTGTTTGCTAAAAAGAAGACAAATGCTGGCTTGCAGAGTTCAATGGGAAGCTATTGAGGTCTGTTGTGTTGTGTTGCAACAGTGTTTAGTCCATAGTTTCAGTGGTGTTTGTAGTTCTCCTGCTTCCCTCTGTACCTTGACCACATGCTGGGCTAAGAGAGTGAATCCTTTTTAAATTCCTGATACTGGTAAATCTGTTAGTTTCAGCTTAGTCCTACAGAAGGGGAAGACAGAGGAATATAGTTAGTTCAAAAACTGGATCTTCATGACTCAGAGAAGTTATGCTCCTCTCTTAGTAGAATCTGATGTATGAATTCAGAGACAGGATTGCTGTCCCTTTGAATCCAGGGTCTCAGGACAAGAGTTGTTGGAACAGCTGGGTTTTTTGTTTTCTTTCTGGTTCACTAGCAGTTCTGAAAAATAATTACAAATATTTTGGGTGAAATGAAACCTTTTATTTGACTCAAAACAGCAGGTTTAATGACATTTTTGAGATTTTAAAATACAGTTTCAAAATTGAATGTTTCAAATGGAAAAATCAAAATGCATTGCTTAGATCATGTCAAAGTGAGGTGTTCCTTTTTGAGAATTTGCTTAAAATGTTTTTATGGTTGGAATAATTAGGTGAAATTACCATGAGATCATGACAGGTTTCAGTCAACCTAAAGCTGCATTTTTTAGTGGGAAAAAGAATCAGGCAAAAAAAAAGTTCCTATAACTACCAAGGACGTTAACAGAGCAAGGTAACCATTAGAATAGGCAGGTTCCTCTTCCCTCAGCCTTTCCCTTAGAATTCTTCTCCAAAGATTTCTCCTCATTTCATTGCAATTTTTCTGGATCACTCTCCCTACATTCCTGGATTATGGAGTGACACTGTGTGTGTGTTAAGGTGTGCTCTTCTTGGGACTTGGGCCTCTGCACAACACGGCAGTGTGCCCCAGTGAGGCCTCCTCCTCCCCTACAGCCTCACACCAGGTCCACCACTTTATGTGACAACAGGTAAAATAACTTAGCTGGCTCAACACCGGTAGCACCAGGATCAAAGGTACCCAAACAGAACTATTACAGAGCCTTTCTTTTTATAAAAGAATTGACAGCAAGAAGTAAAGATGCTGTGTTGTGTTGGACGTATGATGTTATTCATGGTGTGTGATGGCTTATCTTGTGTTTTTATGTCTATATGTGTATTATGGGGAAAAAAAAGGAGTACTTAAAATAATGTATCTTTGGAAGCTTTCGGGTTGAAAACCCCTTTTTCAGGCTGAGGAGGTACCTGCAGTTGGTCCTGGATGGAGGGAATAGTAAAGAAGCCAGAGGCTGGTCTGGCCCACAATGCAGGCAAGAAAGCCAGTCAGTCAAAATGGAAATGGAGGCGTCGGGGGGTGAGGGACAGGCTGGGGTGGTGGGTAGCAGGGAAAGGGGAATGTAGCAGCGCAGGTAAAAGTGCAGATGTACCTGGGGTGTCAGATGTCCGGCCAGTCGCAGTGTGCCAGAGGTCCACTGTGTATATTGAGCCCATGAGTTTCTGTACCTACTACCTAGGAGGCTGATGAAGTGCAGTTCATAGGCCCAGCTCTGAAAAGTGGTTTGTACATTCAAACAAGCACCTAACCTCATCACCAGAACTGAAGCCAACTTCCTACAGCTCAAAACACAAAACCTGCCAACTATCTCCAGTACCTCTACAAACTGCACACCAGAACCTATCAAAGACAACAAAACCCAAATACCTGTGGGGGCACATTCCTCACAAAAAAAACCCACCTTGCCTCCAGTCTCTCAGGCCTGATCCTGAGAGGGAACAAATTACAATGCAAACAACTGGTGACAGTGGCCTGCCCCAGCCAGGAACATTGATCCCCTGGAACTTCTCCATTTGGTTCTCCAGTTCCCTCACTAGGGGGATCACCTGGCTGAGGAGGGCATCGCCAGCGCTAAGGGTCTCGGTGGCCTCAAGGAAGGGCTTGAGGACCACCAAGATCTGGGAGATGGTACCCCACTCAGCTCTGTTCAAGTACTCCCTGCATGCCTCATACAGGGAGGGCACCACCACCCTGCTAAAGGTGGTACATACGGGCACTTTGGGAAATGGGGCCAGAAGTGCTATGAACTGCCTGAACCTTGGCCGCTCAACTAGGGAGAAGGGCTGGCTATCCAGAGCAATCATCTCCCCAATGCTCTGGATGATCTCGCTCGCCTTGGCAATGCACCTCCGTTTCTGTCCACCTTTCCTCCACTGACCCAGGATGGCCTGCCTCTGCTTTGGGGGGAAGGGGGCTTTGGAGCAAGTGAGGGACTTCCCTTTCGGCACACTCGCACTGGTGCCAGGCTGAGCACGAAGAACGGCAAAGGGGTGCAGCCTCCTCAGACGCAGCAGCATTGTCATGGTGGACAAGTGTCTCACGTCCTTGCTATGGCTCATGTACCTTCAGCAGTGCTGGCAGATGGCAAACCTGGGATCATCCGCCAGCTCAAAATGCTCCCACACTATACTACTTCCCCATTTCTGGGTTGAGGGTGAGGATCTGCCTTTTCCTACTCCTCAGCAGACTGAGGCTCAACAGCAGGAGGAGCTGCCTCAGCTGAGCCACTTGCCTCCACAACCTCAGCCTCCTCTGAGGTGCTGCTTTCCAGAGACCTGGGTCTAGGGGTAATTTGAGGGGTGTGGAGCACAAACTCTGATTCCCCTGCAGTCCCCAGAATTGTTTGAGCCAGCGCACTCAGCATCCCTGGTTCCAGCTCCAGCTCCTCCTCTGGTAGTGGGAGGCTCACGCTGAAACATGAAATTGTTGTGGAAGAGACAGTGATTCCACTGCTGGTGCCCACTTCTGGACTGAGCGGAGGTGGTGCAAGTTCGGGGACGTCAGGTGCAGACACTGCTCCCTCTTCCTTGCTTCCCCTGGCAGCACTGATGTCATGGCTACTCTAGCTCTAGCTCTAGCTCTCCCCCAACCCGCTCTCCCTCACCTGCCAGAAGACCTGGCACTTGCCTTTCCAGCAAGCTTCATATTAATCTTTCCTGTGCTGCAAAAGGTCTGTGTGTGTGTCAGTCCTTTTGTATTGTGTGTTTTATTCCCTCTGTTGCATGTGTGCACTAGACTTTTCTTTGATTGTTTGCTTCAGTGTTAAGAGTTATGTAAAAATTGTGTGCTGTCTTCTTCTCCTCTGAATATCTGATTTTTCTTATTTATATTGTGTGTGTGTGTGTGTGTGTGTGTGTGTGTGTGTGTGTGTGCAATCTGTGTGCCTCCTTGCACAGTGATGGATCATGCTGTCAGGGAAAACACAGCTTTCTTGTTTCAAAATTTGCAAAAAAAAAAAAAAAGAGCAAATATAAATGGAAAGAAATGAATTGAATAGTAATAGTAATAGTAATTGAATAGCTAAGCTAAGCTAAGCTAAATCCTACCCAATCCTTTCTAACAACAAAAGGAGCAGGCAAGTTCAACTACTGAGTAAAGTAACCAAGCTGAGATGCTTGAATCTGCTAGGATACCTTTCTCAGTCAATTCCTGAGAGGGAACAAGCTAGCAAAAGGCACAGCATGTCTCCAAACAGAGGCTTTTATGCTATTTCTAGGTCCCTTCCCCCAGACGCTGTCATTGGAAAGGCAGCTAGAGAGAAATCCTTCTCACTGGCCACTTACACGTCAGTCTTCTCCGCCACCACTCCCCCTCTGCCCCCACGGTCCTCCCTCCCCCATTCCCCCTTCCTCTTCTAACTTTCACTTTCAGCATTTCTGAAGTGCTTTGGAAGCTCTGAACCACTTCAGACAGCTTAAATGAACCCGTGCTTCGCTCTGGGTGTGCTGCTTTGGATGCTGAAGCGTCCAAAGTGGCCCTGGATCCAAAGCGCAATCCGAAGCCTCACACTGCCTTAATGCCCACTGGCAAGGCAGTGTGTGTGAGGGAGGCTTGTGTCTCTGCAGTCTCAGTTCTGGGATTAAATAGGAATTTGAGGGTGCATCTACACATGCTCTTTACTGTGGAGTTGACTAATTAGCTCCATAGTAAAGCATCACTATGTTAGGGTGCAATATATTAACTCTGATCTAAGATACACTGTTGGGGATAGTACTATCTTAATGCAGAGTAATTATATGTGTTGAAATGCATGTGTAAGCAGTATAAGCTGGCTAGGGCATGAAGGCACTAAAGTGCAGGGGCTGCATGCTGCATGGCTCTGCTCTTTAGCACTCTAATGCCCCAGCCAGGCCCTCTGCTGTCTGATGCCACCATCTGGAGCCAGAAGAAGCTGACCCCCCAAGCTTGCTGCCAGCCCAGGGATGCTCTGCCTCAGCTCAAACTAGTGCAGTCCCGGGTGCATGTGCAGACACTGTGCCCAGGAGCAGTTGCCCTGGTGCAAATGGCACCAGAGTTTATTGCAGCAAATTAATTAAATGTGTAGATGTGCCCTCAGTCTCTAGGGCTGACACTCCAGCACCTTCCACCACCCAGAAGCAATCACTAAAGGAAACACCCACACCCAAACACCTGTAAGCTCTAGTACAAAATCATTTGCTGAACTTGTTGCTGACTCTGCAGTTGTAGGAGTTACTCCTATTCTGGGCCACCAGCTCTCACACAGCACTTCGTGAGTTTATATTAGGAAAGGGAACTTGGCAGACAAGTGCACAGGAAAGACCCAGCCAACATGAACAGCAACTGCCTGAGAAAGCTGAGAACAGGTGTTTGTGACCTAGCCATGCGTGTTAAGGGAAAGTGCTGTTTGTTTAGCCTACACTGGACGGTTAGAAGCTCTGAGGGCATTGCTCTCAGCGTTATCCACTTCATTCATTGTTTCTGTGCCAGAGGACAATCAAAAAGCTTAATGGTGTGATTAACAATGCTATAGTTACAGGAACTAGCTCTGATATATACTGACAAGAACTGGTTGGAAAATTTCCATCAGAACAGTTTTGCATCATGTGATGAAACTGAATTTTTTCTTTGGTGGAATTGTATTGATTTCACTGGAAATGCACACAGAAAGAATATTTCAAAAGAAACCTCAGAAGATGTTTGTTTCATAAATTTTCAGTATGTTTAGTTTGTGATTTTATTGTATGGGCTTTCACATTTTATATTATTTCATTATTTGTCAACTCCTTCACGATATGTCAGTTGAAGCAGTGGGAAAAATATCCCAACTTACACCTCACAAGATAAAATCTTACTAAATTGTGAAAGTCTACACAAAATTCCCAAATCCCAACACAAAATGTCAAATATTCCCATGAAAATTCCCATTTTCAATCAGCTCAAATATTGACTACTCCATTACCCACCTTCCTATGGAAGCTTCTTCCATGTATTCCTTGAAAATATGCTATCCTTATGGCCAATTGCTGTATGTAGTATGCAAAGACACTAATCACTCCTGTTTCTCATCATCGCACTTGGTGGGAAATTTTTCTTGACTCCATGAGTGCACTCAGTAGTCTGTAAAGCCTGTCTCTTTGCTGTAAAGGAGCCTTCCCATATACTTTGTACTGTCATGATGCCTTGCTGCAAATGTTTCAGCTTCATCCTTTATTAACTGAATACACCTGTATCCCAGATGCAGGCAAATCTGGATGTGTGTAGAGGAGAGGATAAGAGAAATGGGAATGGGAATGGGGGCAGGAGTTGTTATCTGTCAGGAAGTAGTGTGGTGGTGGATGGGACATGGAGACAGGGTAGTGGATGAGAAACATAATAGTCAAAGACCAGAATCTGTTCAATGTCACCTCTGTTCCTTTGGTGCCTGCAGCTATGAGTCCTTCAGGGCCCATGGCTATACTGACAGACCAGGTATTCTGGCAGCATAGATTCATAGATTGTAAGGGGCTGGAAGGGACTTCTGAAGATCATTGGGTCCAGCACCCTGCACCAGGCAGGGAAGAGAATTGGGGTCAGGTGACCCCAGCATGGTGACCGTCCAGTCTCCTCTTGAAGATTTCCAGGGTAGGTGATTGCACCATCTCTGGAGGGAGCTTATTCCACAGTCTGGACACCCTAATTGTGAAGAAGTTTTTCCTAATGTTGAGCCTGAAACGGTCTTCCAGGAGTTTGTAGCCATTACTCCTGGTTTTCCCCAAGGGTGTCCTGGTGAACAGTTGTTCACTGAGCCCTTGATGTACTCCCCTGATGTTGTGGTAAGTTGCTGCCTTTTCTTTTCCAGGCTAAAGAGTCCCAGGTCCCTCAGCCTTTCCTCATATGGCTTGGTGTGCAAGTCTTTGATCATATGGGTGTCCCTTCTCTGGACTCTCTCAAGCTTTACCACATCCTTGTTAAAGTGCGGTGCTCAGAACTGGACGCAGTACTCCAGCTGGGGTCTCAACAATGCTGACTAGAGTGTTTTGCTGGAGGTGCGTTGATTGATGCATGCCAGAGTATTATTTGCCTGTCACACTGTCAGCTCATATTCATACTGTGTTCTATTATTACCCCCAGGTCCCTTAATTCGTTGTGCTATTCAGTTTGGTGCCACCAAGCCTGTAGGTGTGCAGGGGGTTGTTTGTCCCCAAATGGAGCACTTTATATTTCTCAGTTTTGAACTTCATCTGGTTCTGATCCTCCCACCTTGCTAGCCTGTCTGCCTGTATCTGTAGCTTATAATCAGGTGTGACCACATTTCCTCATAACTTGGTATCATCCATGAACTTGGCCAGTGAGCTCTTCACCCTCACATGCAAGTTGTTGATAAAAATGTTGAAAAGTACTGGACCAAGCACCGACCCCTGTGGGACACCACTGCCCACTTCTCACCAGGCCAACACAGATCCCCTCATTAGGACTCTCCGGGTTCTGCCCCACAGCCAGCTTCGTACCCACCTGACTGTCTTGCAGTTAAGCCCACAATCCTCCGGTCAGGCAAAAACACAGCTGATCTGATCTGGCCTAGTGTTCCTCCCTAGAAATGTCTGGGTAATCGAAGTTGTCCATGACAACCACGTCCCGTGCGCGAGTAACCTCTGTCAGTTCTTGGGCAAACTCTAGAACGAGTTCCTCCCCCTGGTTTGGTGGTCTGTAGTATATACCTACAGTTAGTCTCTCTCGCCACACTCCCCACCCATGGCTTTACCCAGAGGGTATCAAGCCATTCTTCCTTGGAGCCGATGTCGGCCTCCAAGGAGGTGTACAGCTGCTTCACATAGAAAGCTACACCTACTACTTTCTTCCTTATGTGTTCCTTTCTATGCAGGGCATAGCTCTCTATGGCTACACTCCAATCACATGAGGGGTCCCACCAGGTCTCCGTAATCCCTACTAGATCATAACTCTCACTGGAGAGCAGGGGGGCCAGCTCCTCCTGTTTGTTGTCCATGCTCCTGGCATTAGTGTACAGGCACCTGAGTCCTCCTATTGAGACCCTCAGTTTCCTGTCATATGAAGGGCCAAGGAACAAATTCACCACCTTGAGTCTTTAGCCGTAGTAGGTATGATAGTAAGAAAATCTCAATCTGTCCAGTCTAGGAAGCAATGTGTCTGGTACAGGGCAGCTTCCAGTGTGGCTTGAAATAACCTCTGGAAGGTGCCAAGGTACACAGAGGGCCTCAGTCACCCTTGTGATGCATTTGGCTGGTCCCTCTGGGATGGCTCAAAGCCTGCTCCCTCTGAGGACATTGTCAACAGTCATTATTTCTGTGGAGGCAGCGCAGGGGCTAGGGAACTTGAAGTGGTGATAGGCAGGACACTCTTCTCTCCCCAGATCCTCTGATGAATCCGTGTCCAGAAGTAGGTGTGTTTTCAATCATCTTAGCTGCTGACAGACCCAATTCATCCTGGTTTGCACATTCTCATGTATTCATGTTGGGCTTATCAAGTTGGACTTTGGTTGCATGGAAAAGCCTGCACAGGGCTGGAAACTCCCTGGAAGTCCAACTGTGAGGGCCTATCTTGGTGTTGGCTATTGGTTGCTGCTCTTCTGTCATTGAATGGGAAACATAATAATGAGCCTATTGTGTACACTCAGCAACACTGCCTATGTGCACTGCAAGTCCCATTAGGCTACATTTTCTGCATCTGGTGCTGTCAAAGAAAAACTAGGTGGAATTAATGCATAAAAAACCCATAGAACACAGAGACAACACACACGACCCAGTTAAGAATTACTGAATAACGCAATCCCTTTTGAGATCTTATATTTCCCAACCTCTTACCCTGTAGGAGTACCACAAGGTAAAACTCTACCTTGTCTTCTACCTGATTTCAGACCAACAGGACTAACTAACTCTCTCTCCTTGCTGCTCACTTCCCCTTTTATTTATTTCAGCAGGGTGCCAGCCCAAGATATGGAACTGATGAATTTAAAACACTTCAGAAGTTTGGATTCTTCTGGAAAATGCAAGATTCATTCTCCATAGATCTTTCAGCACTTTCCAGAGAAAGAGTAGTAGCACCCCATTTTGCAGGTGAGGATGCAGAGGCGCATGGACATAAAGCAAGGACACACATCAAGTTCATAGCAGAACTGAGAATAAATCTGTTTTGTGAAACCTGCACCCAGTGGTTAGCCACCGACAGGCCCTTTCTCAAGGCTTACCTCAGCCTGTTTGTCTTGAAAACTGATCTGAACATCTCATGCAGACAGATTTCCTTGTGAGATCTCTGTGATCAAAACATCAGATCTGCATAGAGGGTGGATATTTAGCTGCTTCTGTTCCTTCCTGGTATTTGGAAGAGGAGATGGTGTAAGAGAGAAACAGGAGATGAGCTGGAAGTGAAACCTATGGGCAGCACAACAGTTTGGCTCAGACGCTGAATCCAGTACCTGTGGTTCAGTCTCACTGAAGAGAAATATTGGATGAAAAAAAAATCCGAACTTTGCCCTTCATGATTAGCTCCAATCCAGGGCAAATGCTCTGGTTGGCTCAAAGGTCTTGGCTTCTGTGGTCTAGCCTTAATGCAACTATACCAGTACTCTAGGATAGACCAGCAAAAGAATTTGTTAGCTATGATTTACACTGGTGCCACTGCTCTGGTTTCCAGCAAGGGTGATTTCCCCTGGGTGCCAATAGCACCTAATTGTGGCTTCCCCTTGTTTTCAAAGGGCACATCTACACATGCACCGTTACTACACAGTAACCTAAGTTGCTTTTAGTAATTGAAAATTACTGTGCAATATGGGTGTGCATCTACACATGCCTGCCCATACTGTACAGTAACTATGGCAACTTACGCCAACTTGGGAGGAAAGTTGCTACCTACAAGATGCAGGTACCAAATTTACTTATGAGTAGTTACTGCACAGTAAGGCATGTGTACAGGCCTGTAATAAGGTGACATTCCCAGGGGCATTTAAAAATACCCGGAGGCACCCCGGAGTCCCTTCTTAATATTTTAATTTGCTTCTGGGAACAGATTCCCCATTACTTACCTGCCACAACTTGTTGTTACTTTGCGTTCTTAAAAGGGAGGTTGCCCCAGGCTATTTGCATAACCCTGACCTTTCCTTATCATGCCCCATGCCTTACAGGTGTTGTCTGCATCTTCTGCTCACTTTGTTGGGGTCTCAGCTAATGCAGTTTCTGTGCCTTTTATGTAGCTAAGCTTTCTAGCTCAGACCTACTATGCTGGGCCTGGCTTTGAGGCACTAGCTTCAATCAATCTATTCTGGGCCCCTGGCCCTGTATAGCTGTGCCCCTTGTGGCCCAGGCCCTCTGGCCCCCTGTAGCT
This sequence comes from Crocodylus siamensis, assembly GCF_052110815.1. NCBI lineage: Eukaryota > Metazoa > Chordata > Crocodylia > Crocodylidae > Crocodylus > Crocodylus siamensis. The sequence continues at coordinate 46,486,542 of NC_143402.1, read as the reverse complement.
GTACCACTGTGGGCACTAATGAGGTCTCCACCTCCCCTACAGCCTCATCCACAAACCACTGGATTAAACTACTACATAAATAGTAAGGCTTTGGGCTATAACAAAGAAAACTTAATGGAGGCAGTTAGCCTTCTTACCCATGGGCTCCACATTTTTTTTGTTTTTTTAAAAAATAAATGTTTCATGTTCAAAGCCAAATTAGCCAAATCAAGTCCAAGTCCATGAATCAATCCAGAACCATAAGTGGCTTTACAGCTGGCAAAAATCCTCCACCCCCATCAGGGGCTTCAGATATTTCCAAAGTCTTTTGATGGACATCCTACATGCAGACCCAAGCCCAGAGGCTTGAGGTTCAGATGCCCCCAAGTTTCTCCTGCCCTCAGTCGTATGGCCGCAGGAGCAAGCTAGGGAGGAACCTCCCATTTCTATAAAATGGGCTTTAAGCCCCAACACCTTGGCGGGTACTAATCCATGCCAGAAGAATAGTTATCCCCAGGAGGGCTTAAGGAAAACTGCCTTCATGGACTCAGATATGTGGTGTTTCCCCTGCCAGGTAAGTGTGAGTCCCCAGTGCTAGTTGCTCTCATTTGTAGAGCTGCTGCAGCTTTGCTTGGAGTCTTCCAGAGTCCACCCTCTGTCTCAGCCTGGCCTCCTCTGGCTAGCTGAGACCAGAACTTATATAGTCCTAACCTGGGCTAGGTCCATCACCATCACTGGACAGCCCTAGTCAGCTGACTGGCCTGCAAGGCTTAGCCTTTAACCCTTGCTCTGCTGGCAGGCTGTGCTCTGAAGACCTGAGTCTTAAAGGGGCCACTCTGCTTCCTAGTAACAGGGCTAGGGTTCCGTTACAACTCCTTACTGCGCAGTAACCTTGTTTGTATGGACTGACTTGGAAGTCAGGTAAGTCACAGCGCTACTGCACTGTAATGCCTACACATGTAGACACCGGTCTAAAAACCACCTAAATCACGTATAGATATGCCCACAGAGGAGGACACAACCATAGTGGGTGCCACTGCCTGGCGTCCTCTTTACACAAGGCTTTGATTTATTTACAGTGATTCACTTTTTTTTTTTCAGTCCCACCAAGAACTGAAAAATTTCTCAGCTGTATTTCTTCAGTGCGTGAGAGTTGTGTCCTGGTCGATAGAGGCTTGCGAGCTCAAATGCAAATAGCATGATAGCAAATTTGCCACAAGCTGCTCTCTCTCTCCTTCAGGCTGCAGCCTTGTTTCTCTGGAGTCTCCACCACTCCCAAGTGTTCAGAATGACTTTTGCCACCTGCAGCAAATCCTTGGCACAATCTGAGGTCCTCTCTCAAGCTTGTTGTGCCTCAGTGATGAAGCAACACTGGCTGTAAAACCCCTAGTTCAATAGTATGAACTGTTCCAAGTAGTTATAAGGCTGTTAAACTTGCAGGAATGCCAAGGTCTTGAATGGTCAAGGACAGGGTGGGAAGAGTTGGGCAAGAAGGAATGAAAAGCCAGGCAAACATCCCTGGTAGGCAGAGTGTGTAGCAAAAACCAGGGGCAGAAGTGAGGCACAGAAGGGCTGAGTTAACCCTTTAGGAAACCAGGAGGAAGACGGCCTGGAAATCCTGGCATTGCTTTGGACGAAGACTCATTTTCCAAATAGATCCTCCCAACTCTCATTCTAGGGAAACTGCTGCTAGTATGTATATTTCAGCTGCACCTAGAGACTTCAGCTGTGATTAGGGCCCCACTATGTTAGGTGCTGTACCTGTACATAGTAGTACCCCACTCGTGCCCCAAAGAACTTGCAATCTAATGAAAGAAGGCAGAAGGGAGAGGCAGTTAGTCTGAAGTCAGGCAGAAGACAGGGTAGATTTGCATCTTTATAGGCTAACTTAATCAGAGATGTACAGCATACACGTTCATAAAACAGGGGCTTAATTAATCAGATGCCATGAAGGAACAGCAGGAAACAGAGAAGATAAATAGAAAGCAGTGATTAGACTACAAAGGGTCGGAAAGGGAAGAGGAAAATGGAAGGCAGAAGCATGGAGAAAGGAAAGGACTTGTTCATGGTCACATAGTAGATTCAATGGCAGAGCCAGGAATAGACCCTCTAATCTAGGTTTCTAGATTAGCACTCTCACTATTTACACATGCAGGCTCTCATGGCTTACTGATTCACAGAAGGTGCTGAATTTCTATTGAAGCTGATGGGAGCTGTTGGTGCTCAGCGCCTCTGGAAGTCAGGTATGGTAAATGGACTAGCAGGACACCAATGACAAAATCAGAACCCAGAATCCTCTGGTGCCCGTTGGTTGATGGATACAGCCCCATGGTCTTCTTACATATGCAGCCACATTTTCCCCTGCTTGATGGCTTTTTCTAATGTCCATCAATCATCATCTTGCCTTGACATAGGCTGGCTGTCAAGTGAGTCCCAGTTTGAAGCCCTAATGCAGACCTAAATGTTGTTCCCCCTCTTCCCTATGGCAAAGACAGTCAGAACAAGGAACCCAAGGGCACTGGCAGACTACAGGATTTTAGAGGCAACTGGTGCTCTGAACTTCGTCTCCTGATGGCTGCCAATTAGGAACAGCAGATACAGCACTGACTTTTAGGATTATTTTATTTTTGAGCTTTATTGCCAAAAATCTCCCTCCAAGGTTGCTGTGTTTAATGTTTTCATGGCCTGAGCTGTAAAGTTATCCATTCACTTGGGAAAACACAATTAACTGCATTGTGAAGTGAAAGCTGCTCAACAAGTTATTCCGGTATCTCTGCAGCACAGTGGGATATTCTCATGTGCATCTATGCAATGGCTACTGGTCTTAGGCTACTCTGCTATCTAGCTCCCTAGCAAACCCTGGCTACAAGGTCACTGGCAGGTTGGAACAAGCACTTAGAACTTCTTTAGGCTACAAGATCTGCTGTGTTTGTACAGTTAATAAGACAATGAGGCCCTGAGCTTGACATGACTTTCTGGGTGCTACCTTCCCCATCACCATCTGAGAGTCAGTCAAGGCTTATGTGCTGAAGTCACATAAGGAGAGACTTCCAGGGAAAAGCCTATGGTAAAATAACAGTGTGCATTTCTTATAAGCTTTCACCAAATTTCACAAGACAGTCTTGTAACCTCTTCTGCTTTCCACATTTCCAGTCTCTGTGGGGATGTAGGTTATGGAATGAGATAGAACCAAAGCAAAAGCCTAGCTCAGAGCACACTGACCCTTGTTGGAGTGGGATCATGGTTTAGGCCCATTTCATCTCAGAAGGGTGAAACCCATGTGGCAACTTCTGCTGGGAGACATGGTTGAGGTAGAATGGAGGAACATAAGTGATGCAAAGGCTGCATTTGGCCAACAGCAGGGGCTGCAGCAGTGGAACTGTGTGGAAGCTCCATGAGCCCTTATCTTTCTTTTCTGATTATTACAACCTCTTAAAGTCTCCCAGGTGGCACCATATCATGCAGCCAGTGCAGGCACTAGGCAATTAAAGTTAACTATTATACAGAGTGAGTGTTTATTTGGGGTAATAAAGACCCCAGGGAAAGTGAGGGCGAGGAGGAGGAAGGCTCATTTATTTCAAGATACCAACAGCTGAGCAGCACAGACCCAGCACAGCAGCCAGTGCCTAAGTGGCACTTAAACAAGATTAATGTCTATGTAATAGACAGTAAACACAATGTATTGCCTCTTTTGCTGAATGCTGGCCAAAGCCTCTTTTGCAAGAAAGAGGGAGTCCTGAACTTTCATTGTGAGTGCCTACTGATGACAAGATAGCCAAAATCTAGAGCACAGGGGGCAAGACGGGCCAACATTAATGGGATACTTTCCCTTGGATTTCTGAAGATAATGGCCTTTTCAGCTTGATGACTGAGCTGAAAAACTGGAATAAAAGTTTTACTGAAAGTTGGCCTGAAATGAAATGTTACATTTTATTTAGCAGAATGGAAAAATTAAAAAAGAAAGTGTGTATGTAGGGAAGGTTGAGTGAAACATTTAATTGAGCACAAACCAAAACAAATATTTCATTTCATTTTCAGGTTATTTAACCTCTTTTTCTTTGTGGGCAATCAATTTCAAAATGAAAACTAAACATAATTTGTTTAGAAAATGTTAAAAGATGTTTGGATTTTTCCTTTTTTGGGGGCTGCAATTTTTTTCTGAGTGTAAGGTAAATTTATGAAGAGCTTTGGTGGCCTCAATCTGGGTATTTCAATAAATGTAATGTTTAGCAAATGTTGCCCAGCTCTACTCTAATTATCTGAATCTTGCTCAGGTACTTGTTTATCTGGCTGCCATTTGCATAATGCCCATGCACCTTGTGTTCTTTGTTACCTCTCACACTACTACTGGGAGGTGGTGAAGTGCTATTAAATCCACTTGATAGCTGGGCTCTTGAGGCCCAAAGGGATGAACTCACACATACAGGCTCACACAGGGAGTCAGTGGTACAGCCAGGAACTGGGCCCTGATCTTCTTAGTCCCCATTAAGTCACCCTAACTACAGAACCAGTGATTACCTTCTGCTTCTACACGTGTACCTTTATCATCTACAGCTATGTCAAGGGGCCAATCCAGATGGGGTGCAGCATCAACACAGTTTCACCCACCAGTGGCTGTGCTGTATATGAGTTCTTGGTTTGGGGTCTGGACAGAGCCTCTGCTTTTGCATGGCTCAGGAGCCCAGGGGGTGAACATGGCCCTCACTCGTTCCCTCCTTTCCCCTGCTGCTGAATTCAGCAGGTAGATGAGGAAGGGGGAGGGGAAACAGACATAGGCGGTGGAAGTGGGGGGCTAACAAGGCTTAGCCCCCACAAATGCAGGGCAGCAGTAGGGCCACAAGGCATCTGGGGCAAGGGCTTCTGGTGGCTGCAGCAGGACTGGAGAGGGAATGGGGCTGGGCCTGGGCTAGGGCTGGGGCAGGCACTGCACAGCCAGCGAGGCATGGGACTGAGCCACAAGCAGCTCATCCAGGGGGCACGACTCCTGTTGCTACGCGCACCCCAGGAAGCATGGGGTGTGTGTGCCCCTGGATCTGTGTGGGGCAAGGCAGGCTGCTGCTGTGGGCTGGGGCTGGGGCTGTGCCAGGCTCTTCCTGGTGGAGGGGGGCCAGGCTGCACTTGGGGCGGGTGGCAGTGGGACTAGGAGGGGGTAATGGGGGGGGCCGCAGCCTCCCCAAAATTTGCAGTAGCCCACCCAACCCCCCTTCCCAGTGCCACCGCTACCCGCCCTGAGCATAGCCTCCGCCCTGCTCCTCTGCTGGGAGGAGCCTGGTGCAGCCTTAACCTCAGCCTGCAGAGGTGGCCTGCCCTGCCCCATGCAGATCTGGGGGCATACACCCCCCCATGCAATCCCAGGCTGAGTGCAGTGGCAGGAACCTCCACCCCCTCGCCACACTCCCAAGATGAACTGTGGTTTCACCATGCACCCTACCCCACTCCAACTGGGCAGTGCCTGCCCCAGCAGAAGCCTTAGTGTTATTATAATTATTTTTGTTATTATGAACAACAACTCAGGGCAGGGCAGGAGTGGTCTCCCAGGGGCTCCGTCCCCATTGGCCCGGCGGTGCAGCTGAGGCTGGCCTCGGTCCAGGCCCCCACTCTGGCCCCCCCTGACGATGCAGGGCCAGGGCCAGGGCTAGTGCGGGGAGGCAACTGGGGCCAGTGCGGGGCTGGGGAGGTGGAAGATTCATTGGTGCAGGGGGCACCAGCACCGGGCAGTGAACCCAGGCATGAGGGAATGGGCGGCCCTGATCCCAATCCTGGGACTGGCTTGGCTCCTCTTCCTCCCAATCCCTGCCTGGTCCCAGCCCCAGCCCTAGCCCCAGCCCCCCTCCTCCACCTCCCCATGGTGCTTTCCCTTCCCCTGCAGACTTTATTGCCTGGGGTGGGGGGGAGAGTATGCGTCCCAACATTTTTTTCTCCCTCCACCTATGCAAACAGCAGCAATGTTCACCCCCTGGATTAGGAGCTTCAAGAAAGCAGGGATCTGCCAGGTCCCACCCCAATCAGTTGGTGAGCTCAGAACTCACTGCTGATATGGAGTTTCAGCGGGAACCTGCAGTGGCTGGGCAGTGAGCTTAGAGCTCACCGGACATGTGCAGAGGTTGCACTGCCCATTGCCTTTTCCAGGATTTGCTACTATCTGCATCTAACAACCTGACCACTCTTTTACATCTCTCTCACTGTCACTTTCTCTGTAAGATGCTTATGGGAAAAATACTGATTTGCAATTATTTTACTAAATGGAAAAACTGAGTTCAATTCACCGTGATCCATGGGCTCACACTAAGTTACAAGTCCTAGGAGAATCACTGGGTATTCCTGTAAACATGGCAAATCCAAAAAGTGCCATGTATCATAGCATGAATGCTTGTCCAAAAATTCACACTGACACTATGTTAGTTCATGCATTCCTCATTTGTTAGGTGCTTGTCTGACAATTTTCAGGCATCTAATCCATCATCTGAAAGAAATATTCTGAGGTTTAGGTGACCAGTCATATAACACAAATAGTGAATGAAAAACTGGTGAAAAAAACAGCATGAAAGCAAGCTTCAGGCTGAAAATCACTTGTCCAAACTCCCTAGTGGACTGGTAAAAGTGAGGAACTGGGTGAAGAAAAGCAGGAATAATTTGCTAAGTGAAAAATGGGTTCAGGAACAGTTCCAGCAGCTCTGCTGTTCATCCATCCAACTTCCAGTAAACTATCACAGTATAAATCAGGAGTCATAGCAGGGTTTCTTGATGACCTGTTTTCACAGACCTGCCCCATATTTTCAGTGGTTCATGGAGATCATTTTTCCTTTCTCTTCCTCCATGGCAGATGATATCAACAGGATGGATTTGGCTTCCTTTAGTGTTCACTGTTTCACAGTGTTCTGTGAAAGAGGAACTCTGGGAAGAACATCAACAGATACTGACACATCAACCTAGTGAGCAGGGCTAGGCTTAAAGACAGCTGGTGACAAAAGTGAACAGATAAGTGTATAAGTGGATGGACTGTGGATGAGGGAGGAAGGCAGAAATGAGAAACTATATGTAAACTATATATAAACTAGCAAATTGCCTATCAAGAATGACGGGAGGTGGGGGGTCAGGCAGGAGTTTAGAGCGCTACCCCTCTCCCCCCTCCCCGCTCTGGGTCCGTCCCTGCTCTACCCCCTGTTGCTCCGAACCTGGCCCCACTCTACCCACCCCCCCGATGTTCCAGGTCTAGTCCTGCTCTACCCTGCTTCCCTGCTGCACTGGCTCTGGCCCTGCTACAACCCCTGTGGCCACTTTGGGTTTGGCCCTGCTCTACCCCCCCCCCCATGGCTCTGGGTCCAGCCCCACTCTACACACCCCCACTGCCGCTCCGTGTCCAAGTGGCTCGCATCTGCCTCCATCCTTCCCTGCCTGCCTGCCACCTTCCCTTCTCTGCTAGCTGCTCTGGGACGTGTCAGGGCCAGGTGGCGGAGGGGCGGCGGGGGGTGCTGGCACCATGATCCCCCCCCTTTGCTCTCAGGCAGGGAGGCCTGGGGAAACCCCACAGCTCAGGCAGCAGAGGCATGTACCACTGCCACAAACTTCCCCAGAAGTGGCTCAAACTTGGGCCGGTGCAGCCGAAGCTGCATAGCCTATCACTGCCTGCCTTCTCAGTGGCACATGTGCAGTTGCCCAAAAGCATTACAGACAGACAGATACACAGACAGACACACAGCCAGACAGACTAAGCCTTTTATTATATTAGAACAGCAGAAGAATGGGTTATAATATGGTGGATGACTTAATTGGCGACCTAATGATTGAAGGGAAGCTGGGAGACAGTGACCATGAGCTGATCACCTTCACCATCTGCCATAAAGCAGGCAAGTCAGTCAGCAAAGCAGAAGTCCTCAACTTCAGAAAAGCTGACTTTGACAAGCTCAGGAGGCTTGTTGGCGAGGCCCTAAGGGACCATGACCCAAAGGGGAGGGGTGTTCAGGAAGACTGTTTGCTCCTCAAGGGAGCATCCTGAAAGGACAAGCAATATCCATCCCATCTCAGAGGAAAGGCAGCAACAGGGCACAGCAGCCCCCTTGGCTCTGCAGGGAACTAGTGGATCTCCTGCATCTAAAAAGAAAGGCTTATAATGGATAGAAGGCTGGATCCACCCCAAAGGAGGAGTACTCTGCACTGGTCCAGACCTGTAGGGAGTGAACCAGGAAAGCCAAGGCTACGACCGAACTCCAACTGGCTACACATATCAAGGACAATAAAAAGTCCATTTTTAGATATGTGGGGAGCCAGAGGAAAAGCAAGGGTAAACGCTGGACCCCTGGTAAACCATATGGGTCAACTGACAACTGGTGCCCAGGAAAAAGCCAACCTGCTCAACAGGTATTTTGCGTTGGTTTTTCACCAGCCCCAAGGGACGGCCCTGCCCAATACAGTATGGGATGGCCAGGGCAAGGGAGAACTATCACCCCACATCAAAGCTGATCTCGTGAAGGAGCACCTTGAGAGGTTGGACACCTTCAAGTCAGCTGGCCCAGACAGCTTACACCCCAGGGCACTCAAGGAGCTGGCAAGCATCATAGCTCGGCCACTGGCACAGATCTTTGAGAACTTGTGGTGCTCAGGTGTTTGTTGTGGGTAGGTCTTGCCTGACCAATCTCATCTCTTTCTGTGACCAGGTGACATATCACCTGGACAAGGGAGAAGAGAATGACGTCATATATCTCAAGCTTAAAAAAGCTTTTGATCTGGTATCTCACAATCGTCTTATAGAAAAACTGGCCAACTGCAGCCTCAGCTACATCACAGTCCACTGGCTGGGGAATTGGCTTTGAGGTCAGACCCAGACAGTGATAGTTGATGGAAGTCAATCACTGTGGTGCGCCGTGACCAGTGGGGTCCCCCAAGATTCTGTTCTTGTGCCTATACTCTTTAACATCTTTATTAATGATGTGGACATTGGTGTCAGGAGCGGACTGGCCAAGTTTGCTGATGACACCAAACTTTGGGGTAAAGCGTCCATACCTGAGGACAGGATGATGGTGATCCAGGCCGACCTTGACAGGCTCGGAAAACCTGGGCGGATGAAAGCCTGATGGTTTTCAAAACTCAAAAAAATGGAAAGTACTCCACCTTGGGAAGAAAAACCCGTAGCCTGCTTATAGGCTTGGCAGAGCTATGCTTGCTAGCACCATGGCCGAAAGGGACTTGGGGATCATGACTGATGAATATGAGCCACCAATATGATGTTGCAGCCGGCAAAGTGAGCAAAACTCTGGCTTGCATCCATAGATGCTTCTCTAGTAAATTCCAGGATGTCATCCTCCCACCGTACTTGGCCTTGGTGAGGCTGCAGCTGGAGTACTGTATCCAATTCTGCGCTCCACAATTTAAAAAGGACGTGGAGAAGCTTGAGAAAGTCAAGAGAAGAGCTACGCGCATGATCAGAGGGCAGTAAAACAGACCTTATGATGAGAGGCTGAGAGCTACAGGACTCGTCAGCCTGGAAAAGCACAGTCTTTTCTAGGGGGACCTGGTGGCTGTCTATAAGTGTATAAGGGGTGTACATCAGGATCTGGAGAAATGCCTGTTCACCAGAGCACCCCATGGGATAACAAGATTAAATGGTCACAAACTTCTCCAAGACCGTTTCAGATTGAACTTCTTTACAGTCCCAGCCCCCAACAGCTGGAACAGACTGCTGCCAGAGGTGGTGCAAGCACCTACTCTGGATTCCTTTAGGAGTCAATTGGACGTTTATCTTGTTAAGATCCTGTGACCCCAGCTGACTTCCTGCCCCTGGGGTGGAGGGCTGGACTCAATGATCTTCTGAGGTCCCTTGTAGCCCGAATGTCTATGAAATCTATGACAGGAAGACCTGATACACTCAGTGGATAGCAAAAGCCATAATTGGCGGGACTTGGTAAGTACATCACAGAACTGGAATCCTCGTATAGATTTTTTAGGGAAGACAGGAGAAAAGGGAAGGAGGTGCTACACTGAAAAGGTGAGAGGAAAGTTTGCTGAATGTCTCTGTATGAAGAAAAGAATGGGTGAAATAATGGAAGGGGTCTATTAAGACTTTTCATGAGTCCTTAAAAGTATCAGAAGGATGGGACCTCATAGTTACAGAGAACTTTAATTACCTGAATTTCTCTTTGAAATAATAATAGGAGCACTTCAGTGACCTGAGAATCAAAAAGGATTCATGCAAAAAGTGGAAACAAAGAAGGACACAAGACTTGGTGTGTATGGTGGGAGGAGAGTGTTATTGAGGAATAGCACAGGCATGTAGGGATAAAATCAGGAAGCCTGAGATACAAAATGCATTTTCTCTAGCAAGAGACATAAAAGATGACAAGACAAGGTGTCATACAGCATAGGTCTTGTACTTAAAAGGGATGCGAGCAACAACGCCAAAGTATAAGATCTTGGTTCAGCTTTCACAAAAAAAGTTAAGTGTGACCAGGTACTTAATTAAATTAATTTTAATAAGGAGACATGAGAAAAGGTCAGAAAAGGAAAAGGACACAGTGAAAACCATTTAGGTTAGATAGATGTATTCAAGATGGCAGACCCTGATGACATTCTCCCTAAAGTCCTTAAGGAACTAGCTAAAGTAATGTCTGATCTACTGGCAATTATCTTCCAGGCCTCATGAAGGACATAGGAGCTGCTTAAAAACTGGAAAAGGATAAAAGCAGTGCCTGACTTAAAAATAAAATTGGAAAAAGAAGGACCAAGGACATTAAAGACCAGTATGCCTGACTTTGATCCCCAAAAGGATTCTGTAAGAAATTATTAAATAATCAATCCATGAGTACTTGGAGAAAATAAAGTGATTTTAAATAGCCAATATTTCCTTCTTTGATAGGGTATCTGGCCTAGTTGATAAAGTGGAAGCAGATGTGCACGATATCTTGACTTTAGGTGCTGGTAGTGATGTTCTCATAAACCAGGTAATGAAGGATGGCCAAGATGAAATAGAAGTTGGATGTAGAACTGGTTCAAAAGTCTCTTTGAATGAGTAGCTAGTAATGGTTCACACTTAAACTGGGAGCAGCATTTCAAATGGAGTTCCATAGGGTCTGTCATGGTCATGGCTCTAACTATTTTTATGTCTTGGAAGATGAAATATTGAGTACACTTGTAAGATCTGTACACTTGTAAAATCTGTGACTAACACCAGCCTGGGTGAATTCAAAATGTACTTGTAAATCGGTGAAGTGGTCTGAAATTGATACAATGAAATTTGATAAAGGCACATATAATTTGTTATGCAAGGAGAAAACAAATGCTTGGAGGCAAAAGTCCAGTTGCAGGTCTGAGTTTTAGTTATCCCAAAGTACAGCTATTTTCGTATCTTGACATTCTGCTCTCCCCAAGCTCTACACCAAGCAAAGGGAGTTGCCACAAACCAAACCAGGAGGCACTAAACAGTTTTTTTCTCTCATTTTCTTTTTTTGGTCTTCTAAGTCCTGTTCCTATTCTCTTTTGTTTGGAGAATACTGCTCTGGAAGGAGAACATCACGCATCTCATGGGAGAACACATAATACAAACATAGTAATTGCCATGTAAGATCAGACCTGAGGTAGCTGGTCAGTAGCCAGTATTAGCTACCTCTGCAAAAGGTGTGGAAAGTCCTGAATGAGGCAAATATTACAGAATAAACTGTCCCTGGGGAAGTTTTACCAAAGAAAGATGCCTTAAATAACTTCCAGACTCTTTTAAAAAAAGTTCTCATGAATGTAATTCCTGACATTCTAAGTTATCCATAAAATGGATCCTCTTAATCCCTTGGCCTCAAAGGATTGTGAAATGGAAAGTGTTAGTGAATATTGGTCATGTCTACATGACACACTGACTGTGCAGTAGCTTATTAATAGTGTGAAGTAGCAATGAGCTACTACGCAGTCAGCATCACCTGAAAGTGTCTGGTGATGCTACTGCACAGTAACTCCTGCATAGTCATTTAGTACTTGTTTATAGACGTACTAAATGACTGTGCAGTAATGACTGTGCAGTCAGTGTCTCGGTCTAATAAAAGATATTAGATTCACCCAAAGAACCGTGTCTGCTTCTGTCCTTAGACCAACACGGCTACAACCTACACCCCCGTAACATGGAAGATATTGAATTCAGCCATTTGAAATGGAAACTGTACAACATGAAAAAGAAAGAAGCCAAACTGAACAGACCAGTTCAGCCTCTGGCTTCTTTACTATTCATTCTATCCAAGAAGTGCACACACCAACTGCAGATGCTTCCTCAGCCTGACAAAGGGTTTTTAAACCCAAAAGCTTGCTTTTAAAAAAAAAGTTTTTCCAACTATTTAAGTTGGTCTAATAAAAGATATCAGATTCACCTAAAGAACCTTGTCTGCCTCATGTAGATGTGGGCGTTGAGGATCAGGGAAGCAAATTTTTCTAATTAGCCAAGGTTTTGATATTGATATTGTTATTTATTTTTTAAACTCTCATCCTGCTGCAATAAAGTAGAGATTGGATTTTCTCAGTCTTTCCTTTTCTGTGCCCTTGTGACAAGGTATTTAACAGAATATGCATTCTCAATGATAGCTTCGGAGAAGTGAATGCTCATTCCCTTCCCATGAGTCCAAATGAGGACCAGTGGGAAACTGGGGCACCCAGTGATGGTGCCCCAAATTCTATGTGCCAGTCCAACTGTTCTTTCTCATGTTGAATTCCAGTTAAAACATCTCATTTGTTTTTCAGTGACTGCCTCAGAATTCGTAGTCTTTCCACACAATAGAGGACCTGACCTCAGAAACCCAGGCAGTGCCTGTTGCCAAGGAGAAAGGCAGGGATTGCCCAGGGCAATGTCTTTTGGGCATAATGATGAGAAAAAGGAGAAAGACACAAATCCTAAGGCAGTGTTTCCCCACAGTGGGATATATTTTCAGGTTGAACTGTCCCCTTCCCCTGCTAGGGGAGGTAGAAGAAGCCCCAGCTCTAAGACAAAGCCCCGAGAGGTAGGTTTCAGTCCTGTCCTGGTCCCGGTGAATAGCTGGGATTCTCCAAGGAATGTCCCTGCTATGTTTCTATGAGCCTGCCTCCTGATCACACCCGCGTAGCTCTTGGGCACACAGAGACATCCCAGACATTTTACACAAATAGCCCAAAGACATTGTCCCTGGGAGTAACTGAAACACTCGCACAATAGCAAACCTGCACACTTTAATCCCCCGGTAATCCGTTGCCAGGGAGATCCAGGCAGCTGCATTACCTGGTGCCCCAGAAAGAGAGGGGCCCAGCAGCAGGCAAACTGGCTCTTGTTACCAGTGCAAACTCCTTTCACTTTTTGAATCAGCCTGATGTCCCTGCTGGGATTTACTTAGCTTGCCCCAGGACACAAATTGACAAAAAATAACAAGCTTCCCTCCTGAAGGCAGGGGGGTGCGTGTGTGCACATATGCGTGTGGGTGCATGTGTATGTATGTGTGCGAAAGACAGAGAGAGAGAGTGAGAGAGAAGCAGCTGTTGCTTTGGGCATCTTCTCAAAGGGAAAATGCACTTTAGTAAATGGTTTTAGCATCAATCCCACAAATACCTTTCAAAACCACTTACCAGCATTCCTACATCTAGCCTTCTGATTTGGGATTAAGATGTACCAGCCTCCCAGGCCACCCTCCATGGGTGGGTGCAATGTCAGAATCTTTACAGTATAGTGCAGATGGAGACCTCCTGGGCTTTGAAGTATCCTGAGGACTTTCTTCCTTTTTAACAGCTTTTTAAAAAAGTTCCACCCTTAAAAAAAATGCATGTCCTTGAAGCCACTGATACTCAGCTTTTGATGCTCCATGTTTAATGGTAAGTCTCAGCTCTTGTCTCATGTCAGATTGTGCAGATTTGCACCACTGTAATAGATCGTTACCAGTTGGAACTAAATTGACATACACTTGCTCCAGAATGATTTAAGAGTATCCACACAACGGTCTGCAGTTGTTTAATAAGATAACCAAGCACATGCATGCTGGCTTTCTGTGGCTGGACACTTCATGTGGAGGCCCCAGAACAGCTTCAAGAGAACCGAGAAGGAACCTCTCTCTCTTTCTTCCGAGTGATGCCAGATACCAGCTTCCAAATCTATGAGCCACTGTGTGGTGTTATCACTCGACGTGCGGATTCCATCTACCCTATCTGAGCATTTGTAAAGATTACCGCTTTCAATTAAGTGTGGTGCTGTTTGTTGGACACTGCATTCACAGAGAGGGCTGTCCAAGATGTTCATCTTGTGAAGCATTGCTTTGAAACATCCATATCCATATCTCAGTCCCTTCAGCTTCACCCACACGTCTCTGTCAAGGGTGTGCCAAATGGAGGACTCATTTGGTGATGGTATAAAATATTGTAGGAATAGATCAGACTTTTCCCAGTGATTGGCCCACTCCATTGCTGCCCATAAATTTGGTTCAATATCCCCAGTTTCTTCCAGGAACTTGTGGGCTTCATGTACAAAAGATTTACGACTTCTGAGCCTCTTAAGCCTACATCTGTTTGGGTCTTCAGCTAACAATTATGGAGTAGGTGATTTTCATCATCTCTTGTCTCTATTGCCAGTAATGATGTTAGAGTCTGTCTTATATCACTTGGTCTAGTGCCTGACAATACAGGAAGTACATCTGTGTGTATGTAGATTGTGCAGCCTATTCTGAGTCTCAGTGCACTTTAAGTACAGTGTTGAGCTTTTTAGCGAGACAACTTCTGGACCATACAGGAGCACTATATTCTGCTGGGGCATGTATCATTGCAAGTGCTGTGGTTCTGAGCACTTTGAAGTTGGCACCCCATGCTATGCTGGCTAAAAATCTTAAGGCAGCTACTCACACAGAGACTTTACTGCTGACCTTCTGAATATGATACTTATAGGTGAGGGAATGGTCTCATGTGACTTCTAGGTAGGTTGGGGCATGCTCATGGGAAGGATGCTATTGCCTATTCTGATATTCAACATGCTGTCAGCTCAATGATTGTCCTGGTGGAAGAGTGATGATACTGATTTATTTATGCTTAACCTAAAGTGCCACTTGTGGAGGTAGTCAGCAATGAGTTTCATGTCACTACTTAGTGTCTTTTCCAGTTCTGTCATGTCTACTCCTTGGGTTACTATGGCAACACTGTTAGCATACAGGTATTGCTTAGATGTTGTATATGGGTTGCCTGAAGCATATACATTGAAAAGTATTGGTGCTAGCACTGACCCTTGGGGGACTCCATTCTTCAGAGTTCATGCTCTGCTTTTTTTCTCCTTGGCTAGTAGCGAGTTTGAATGGTCTGCTGGAGATAGTGTTCATGATGAAAGAACATAGCTTGTGGTCAGGCATCATTGAATGCAGTTTATATTTGAGGCCTTAGGACCATACAGTGTCATAGATAGTTATAAGGTCAATACAAACTGTGCCTGCTGCTTCTGAGCTACTGCTGCTGCTGCTACCACCCCCGACATGGGGAGGAGTCCTCTGCTGCATGCCACCAAGGCGGGGGGTGGGGGGGGCACATCCCTACCATGCTGCACCACACCCAAGCACCGCACCCCAGCTTCTGCACTCCTGCTCTGGCCTGCTGCCCAGCTCACCACCAAGCCACGGCTGAGGGACAGCCTGCAGAGAGGGTCTGCACTGCCTGTGGGTCCCTCTCCCACCACCGCTGCTGGTGCCTAAGGGTGCCTTGCCTGCCCCAGCTGCCACAGGAAGAACACCCCCAACCTTCACCTGAAACACGCCTTGGGTGGCTGGCCTGGACGGCTGCTACCACCACTGTTGCTGCTGCTGATCCTGCCACTGCCACCTGTGCAGACACTGCCCCCTCTCAGGAGAGGGGGGTGGGATTCCCCACCTCATTGCCTTGCACTACCCTCCACTGCATCTGCACTGGAGTACTTCCCTAATTGACTGTTTGCTCCTGCACTCCCTCACAGCTGCCTCACCACGTCTGATCCTGTGCCTTGTTTTCTGCCTGCTGCCTGCTGCTAGGTGCCTGGCTGGAGGCCTGAGGGGCTCCTGGACTGAGCTCCAACAAACAAAGCCCCTCCACTGCTCCAGTCATCTTTTACATCTGCCTCAGCAGCCGCCTCTATGTGTTTTGCCTTTGTGTGGTAAGTCTTGTGGTCCATCCCCCTGCCCTGGTGTTTGCTGCGTGGCTGAGTAAGCCAGCTTGAGTCTCCCCAGCCCTTGTGTGTGTGTTTGCCTCTCCCCCACCTTCCCCGGGCATAGCCCGCCCGGTTTCCTGTGGGGATGTAGCTCAGCGAGCTTCAGGTCCCCTTCCCTCCCATCCCCGCCCGCAGCCCCAGCCTGCCCCTGTTGGATTCACTAGCCCTTCTGTGTTTTTTGTTTCTCTTTTCTGGTTTCCCCCTCCCTTATATGAAGCAATGGGCAGGGCATAAGCCTTCTTGGGTGGCAGACGCCTCCGCAGAACTTCCTGCAGCCTCCATTGTAGGGGCAGATTTCAGTCAGGTCCTCAAGGGGGTGCATGTCCCTACAACCCCCACCCCAGGGACGGAGTCCAACCGACCCCCTCCGGGGGCAGACAAGCCTGTAACCCCTGCTATGAGGGAAAGTGGGACTCTAATGGGAGCCTAGGGGTCTCCCCCAGCCAGGCCCCCTCCAGAGAGGCACCCAAGTGTCCCCCCCACCAGCAGGGACCCAGGGCAATGGCAGTGGGAAGTGCTCCTCTTCAGCCTCCTCTGCAGCTGGGGGAGGGAAGGGCAAGGGCCCTGACCCCCAGCCTAGACCACCGGTGCCTCATTAGACCAGGTGCGCTACACGAGTCAGCACACCCACTCAGCCTGTCCCTGGTCCTAGCCTTGGCCCCACCAAGGTGGTCCCCCAGTGAAGGAACCGCAACTATGCACAAGCAGCAGCGGGGCAACCCACAGCCATGGGGCCTGGACCCTCCACCACTGCCCTTCCAGCTTGGGTGGCAGGGCCCCTTTCTGGCACTCACTCGCAGGCATGAGGTGAAGTGCCAACTACCTGAGCAGGAGGACCTGTACTTTGAGACCTGGGTGCAGGCCCTGGCTTGGGTAGTGGGGACCCCTAAGGTTGTGGCAGCCTCTCTCCTTCATGGCAAGGGTTTTTTTTCCTTGCCTCAGAGGCCACCGCACAAAAGGCAGTAGAGAAGGGGCTCATGGTGGAGGGCTAATACATCCCCCTTGAGCCCCTAGAAGAGCTAGGGACTAGGGTGGTCCTTACCTCCATCCCACCCTATATCCTCAACTGGGCCCTGCTCCCCCAGCTCCAAACCCTGGGGAGGGTTATGTCTCTGGTGGTGGCCCTCCCGCTGGGGTGCCAAGACCCCAGCCTCTGCCACCTACGATCTATCCGCCACCAGGTCACGATCCAGCTGGCGATGGAAGCACAGCCGGATGCCAAGTGTTGCCTTGTAATTACTTTTCAGGGGGCCCTGGTGAGCGTGTTCCTGGGGAACCTGTGGTGCTTTTGGTGCCACATCCTGGGGCATTTTCATCACGAATGTCCCATGGGCCAGGAAAGAAAGACATCCGTGGGTCCCACTAGCAAAAGGGGTGCCCCTGCCACCAGTGTCCCCACACTGGGGCCCCCTGGAACCCTATCCAGAACACCTGCCCCCCCGCAAGCTCAGGGGACCCCACCTCCCAACCAAGTTTGGTAGAGTCCCAGGGAGAAAGGCAGCAGCCTAGGGGAGAGTAGAAGGAGGCCCCCCCTGCCCTTAGCCATGCCCTTGCTGCAACTACCCCAGCCGCCCACCCACCACACTCTCCTGCTGGAGCTTGTCCACCCAAGGACCAACCCATGGCTGTGTGGGTGCAGGTCCCCTCCAGGTGCAAAGCCAAGTGGAAGGCCCAGGTGCAGCTGGAACCCTCTGAAATGGAGGACCCCCCTCTCCCCAGGACCACCAGATGGGGGGAAGGAGCAGCCCAGCTTCTGGTGGCCTCCCCAGCTGTGTCTGACGCCCTACCCCCAGGAAAAAATTAAATGGGTAATCTTGGTGAAGGAGGCTTCAGGGCCGCTGGCTAGTCGTGAGTAGGTGCCAATGAAGGAGACACCCGCTCTGCTGGCCAGGACCTGCCCCCTGAGACTATGGGCTGAGGCCTCAGCCAACCTAATGGTAGGTCTGGTAGCAGAGTCCTCCCCCTTCAACAATCTGTGGGAGATGGGCCCTAGGGTTCATCCTGGTGTGTCTTGAGGGGGTAGATACTCTCCCAGAACCATGAGGTGGGCACCAATGCTACCCCAGTGCCTGATGGGTCTCTTCCTCCCACCTCCCAGAATAGCCTTGCTATCAGCCTACCCTGCGGTCCTATCCCAGAGGGGGTCAAGGTGGGTTCCCCTGATTGACAGACCAAACTTGTTGGGGACTCCACGCAGACCCCCTAGGGTTCCATGCCATGCCATCCTGTGCCATGCCATCTTGTGAGGGAGTCCCACCCCCACCCTTATCCTCTGTCCCAGGGGGCTGCAGAGATCTCCCAAGCCCAACCTGAGTCCAGGGACTTAGCAGGCCAGGTGGCTCAGTTGGTGCCCAAGAAGCCTGCTGAGCCCCAGGACCAGGGAGAGGATGCCTGAGAACTAGCAGGCTCCATGGAGCCTGAAGATTTCTTGGCCCCAGAGGTCCCCAGGGGTGAGCTACTTGCATTCCTTGACTGCAAGCTCCCCTGGCAGTCTGCCAGCAAGGTGCAGTTTGCCTTGGATCGCTGGGGAGATTTTGAAAGCATCCTTAACACTGCAAGGGCACTTGTGGGGAAAGGCAAGGAGCCCAAGCACTGCAACGCTCAGATCTATAGGCAGGCCTGCAGTTTTGTACATGGGCTACTGGCGCCTCCTGAGTTAGGGGGGGACACTTGCGTCCCCAGTGGCCAGTCAGTGACTAGTGGAGATCCCCCTGCAGCCAATCACACTGACCAGGGAGGATGCTCCCCCTGTGGGATCTCACCAACATGCAAGTTGCAGCAGTGTGCTGATGGCACTTTGGGCGTGCTGCTGGCACTTCCAGGTGAGCACGATCAGCTGTGGGGGAACTGTGGGGATCGCTTTTCCTGGTGCCCCACTTCCTGGCCAGTGCTCTCGGGGGGCACCAGTACTCTTGCCTGCCACCCCTGCCCAGGAATACTGGCTATCAGGGGGTGCACCAGCTCTCTCAGGAGGTGCATGTGCACCCCCATGCACCCCCTATGCATCAGCACTGGTTTAGTAGACACCGTCTATGCTTATGGGAGGGTGCTGTGTGAGCTGGTGGCCCTCCACCTGGCATTGAGGCATGCGAGACGCCTGCTGAATCATGTACTCCACCCTACCAGTCGTGAGGTCATTTAAGATTATGACCTTCAATGTCCACAGCTGCAGGAAGGATCTCTGGAGATGCCAGGTGGTCTCCTTCCTTTGGCAGGGCAGGTACCCCGTGGTATTCTTACAGAAGACCTTGACAACTCAGGCCCATGAGCCTAGCTGGTGGCTGGAGTGGGCAGACAGGGTCTTTTTTAGTCACCTCTAGATCACCACTCCTAGTTGGACCAAATTTATATATTGCCACACGTTTCTCAGGCCCACTCCTCTGGTGTCCAGCCAACCCCCTTCAGTGATTACCACTTTGTCTGGGCCCAGGCCATGCTGGGGCCCAGGCATCTGGGGTCAGCCTACTGGCATTTTAATTCCAGTCTGCTGGAGGATGTGGGCTTCACAGAAGCCTTCTAGGAGTTCTGGGTGACCTGGCAGGAGCAGCAGGCAGCTTTCCCCTCAGCTCAGAGATGGTGGGATGTGGAGAAGGTGCGCATCCAGCTCTTTTGCTGCAGCTACACTGGGGGGGCACACCCAGCAGAGGGAGGTGGTCTGGAAGCAGCTCAAGCAAGTGCTAGAGGTGGAGAGGTGCCTGGCCACTGATCCAACCAACCCGTTCCCCTGCGGAGAGTGTTGGGAGAGGCGGGAAGAGCTTTGCGCTCTGGATGACCGCCATGACCGTGGTGCATTTGTCTGCTCACGTGTTCAGCTCCTTTGGGAGATGGACTGCAACTCCAACTTCTTCTACACCCTGGAGAAGAAGCAGGTGGCCAAGAAGTACATTGCTTGCCTCCTGGCAGGCAATGGCACCCCTGCAACAGATCCAGGTGAGATGTGCCACACCAGTGCACATGAGTCTTCTATGAAGAGCTCCTATCCCTGGATCCAACTGACACTGAAGCCTGTCAGACCCTGTGGCAGGTACTCCTGCAGGTCAGCATGGGAGTCTGAGACCAGCTGAAGGCTCCTTTCACGCTGGCAGATGCCTGGCAACAAGGAACCAGGCATCAATGGGGTGACTGTGGAATTCTACTGGGCCTTCTGGGATGGCCTCAGCCTAGATTTTGATGCCGTCTGGGCCAAATCTGAAGGAAATGGGGATTTCCCCTCGTTGTGCCAGAGGGCTGTGTTGACCCTCCTGTGGAGGTGTGTGGTGGGGTCGATGCTCCAGGAGCTGGTTGTGTGGCTGGTTCTGTTGGCCTATCAGCCACTGTGTCTGTATGTCTGAGAACTGCCTCTTTCACCAGATTCTCTTTTCCCAACTCTCCATTGGCCAGTGCTCAAAGGGGGCCCAAAGGAAATAGTACAAAGACACACTCAAGGTCACCCTCAAGCACGGAGGCATCAACACCAGTGGCTGGGAGGAGCAAGCTGCTGACTGTTCGGTGTGGTGCCACCTGGTCCACCAAGGCGAGCACCACTTCAAGGCCCAATGACTCAATACTGAGGTGGAACGGTGGCAGTAGAGGAAGAAGGAGACCAACCCAGGGCTGTGAATCCCACGCTTCCATGCAACATCATGCCCCCATTGCTGAAGAATGCGTGTATCCAGAATTGGGCTCCTCAGTCACCTGAGGACCCATTAAGCTTGATGAACATCATCCTCGACTCTGAGGGACTGTCGATGATGCTGATGATGTGCTTCTCATGGTTCAAGACCCAGGTGACCTGATGCGGGTGGAGGCCTGCCAGACATTGTACTCGGCAGCCCCCTCTGCCCAGGTCAACTGGGTCAAGAGCTTTGGCTTGATGGTAGGTGATGGGTGACAGGTGGTCTCACTCTCTCCTGTGCTCTGTGGGATCTGCCGGATTGTGGGCTCACTGCTCTACCTGGGGTCTACCTGTCCTGCATGGAACCCTTCCCGGGGAAGAACTGGCACTAGCTGGAGGCAAGGGTAGTGGAGCAGCTCTGGACATGGGTGGGACTGCTGTGGTGTTCCTCCCCACGCAGGAGGGTAGGGAGACTATCTGTGCTGTGGCACTGCTTCCTCACCTTGCCAGTCCCCACTGAGGTCCTGGCCAGGCTCCAGAGACAGGCTCTCAAGTTTTTCTGGCTAGGGTGACATTGGGTTGTTGCAGAGGTCCTGAGCCTCCCCTTGTGGAAGGGTGGCCGGGACCTGGTTTTCCTGTGCAGACAGGTCCTGACGTCCCACCTTCAGGCTCTGCAGCGACTGTTATATGGTGTCGGTGGTCGTGCATGGGAGCACCTAGGGCAAGCCTTTCTCAGGTACTTCTGGGGGCTCTGGTATGATTTGCAGCTCCTCAGCCTGCAGTCTCCTGCCCCTTCCCTGGGCATGATGCTCAAGTGCACCAGGCTGCAGCCCCTCCACCTCCACCTCCAGAATCTCCTCCTGAAGTTCTGGATGAACTTAAGCCCGCACCTTTTTCTTTTTGGACACCCCATCCACAGCCCCACCAAGTCCTGGGACCTCCTGGTCAACCTCCTCCTGGCCCTGGCCAAGTGGGTCCTGTACATGACCAGGAAGGAGGCTCTGGCCAGGAGGTGTCTGGGGACTGCAGAGCCACTTTCCTCTCATTGGTCCACACACACCTCTGAGCAGAGTACCATTGGGTGGTGTCCACTGGCTCCTTGGATGCCTTTGATGACTGCTGGGCAGGGCCCAGGGTCTCTGCTCAGTGTCCCCCCCAGGAGCACTCATTTTCATGTTTTGACCCTTTGACTGTCACATTGCTTCTGTCCTGTTTTTTGCCTTTGTTATCCCAAGAATTTAGTTGTGTCATTCAAGCATTGGCTAGATATATAGGGGGTTATTAGTTAGCAGGTGGGCCTGAGGGCCAGTGATAAACTAGATGATACAAATAGACAGGAGCTTCTGGGGCCTGGCCAATTGGTATCTGGAGACAATAGCCCCTTGTGCCAGTGGGACTGTTGAAGCAGCATCCCAATTTCACTTTTTAAAATACCCCAAAATCCATGTTCTTCCATAATTAGAACAAAAGACCACTATATATTGCAGAGACTGCCTGTTGCACTGGGCCAGGTCCTGCCTCCGGCGGCAGTGCTGCCAGACCCGTGGGCCAGGTTGGGTCAGGTTGGGCCAACGGGGCATGTTAATTTAAATATTAATTGCTTTAAATTGTAAATATAGCAATAAAATATTGCCCGCCTGAGCTCTCTCTCTCTCTGTACACACGTACACACACACATATATATAGAGAGAGATTGATCAGGTGAGCAATATTTTATTGCTATGTTTACAATGTTAAAGTAATTTGGAAGCCTACGTATGTCACTATCAGCAGAAAAAAAACATTCTAAATACCTGTGTTTTGACTAGCAAACTGCCTGTGAAGAATGACGGGGGGAGGGCCCCCCCCACCGCTCCAGGTCTGGGCCTGCTCCTCCCTCCCAGCCACTCTGGGTTGGGCCCCACTCACCACCCCCCACCACTCTGGG
The DNA here is from genome assembly GCF_052110815.1 of Crocodylus siamensis. NCBI lineage: Eukaryota > Metazoa > Chordata > Crocodylia > Crocodylidae > Crocodylus > Crocodylus siamensis. The sequence continues at coordinate 46,463,901 of NC_143402.1, read as the reverse complement.
TCCTGCCCCGCTCTACCCACCCCTCCCCATTGCTCTGGGTCTAGCCCTGCTCTACCTCCCCCCCGCCATTCTGGGTCCAGCTCCACTCTACCCACCCTTTCTGGGTCCAACCCCACTCTAACCCCCTCCCCTCCACTCTGGGTCCAGCCCCACTACAACCCCCACGGCTGCTCTGGGTCCGGCCTCTCCCTGCCACTCTGGGTCTGGTCCCATTCTACCCCACTGCCTGACTCCTCTGAGTCCAGCCCCACTTTACTGACCTCCCTGCCACTCTGCATCTGCCTGGCCCACGTCTGCTTCCCTCCCTGCCTACCTGCTGCCTCCCCTTCCCTGGTGGCTGTTCTGGGGGGCATCAGGGCTGGGCAGTGATGGTCACCACCACCGTGATCCCTCCCTTTTGCCCTGCTCCCCACAGGGTGCAGCCCCCACCATAGCACATGGACTGCCCCCCCTGCAGGGCTCCAGCTCACATTCAGGGCCCAGACCCCCCCTGCCAAGGCTACAGAACCCCCCCCCCCCAGTGCCCAGAGGCCCCCCCGCCTAGCTGTGGTCCTGGCCCCCCACCTGGCTCCAGCCCCCCTGCCTGCCCCCCTGCATGGACCTAGGGCCCCCCCCATATGGCTTGCAGCTCACTGGCAGCAGCAGTGGCTATAGGGGCGCTCGGGGCCTTTTGGAACAGCTCCCCCCACATGGCAAAGGGCAGCAGGGGGAGCGTGGTTTTCAGACGCAATGTCAACTTGCCATGCGCTTTTGGGCAGCTCCAGCAACTTGGGCTGTGACCCAGGAGCTGGTGGCAGTGCTGCTGGACCTGCAATATGTGTGGGGAGGAGGTGCATGGCAGGACCTGGTCTGGCACATCTTGCTAGCGCACCTTTGCACCAGATCAGGAGGCATGGCTCCAGGTCATGTGGGTTCTGTGCAGAGGTGTGCTAGATGCACAGCCTGGGCTGGGTTGGGTCAAGTTGGGCTGGTGGGGCATGATTTCAATGAGGCTCGGGCAGTGATGCACTATGGCCACAGCCATGCACCACTGTCTGACCCTCCTGGAAAATGTGTCCTGCTGGCCTGACCTGGGCCAGGCTGCACAGCCAGTGCACCTTTGCATAGGAGCAGTGTGTCATAGAATCATAGAATCATAGCAGTAGGGTCGGAAGGGACCTTGTAGATCTTCAAGTCCGGCCCCCTGCCTGGGTGGGAGAAAAGACTGGACTCAAATGAGTCCAGCCAGGTAGTCATCAAGCCTCTTCTTAAAGATCCCCAGGGTAGGAGCCAGCACCACTTCCCTAGGAAGTTGGTTCCAGCTCCTAGCTGCCCTAACTGTGTCCCGGAGCCTTGCCTTCCAGTCTGGTGCAAAGGGACAGTAGTGGCCTGTTCCGGGCTGGGCCGGGTTGGGTCCCACCATGTGCTTTGTGGAGGGACTCAAGCAAGGGCCCCCTCACGCCTGCCTCGCACCTGTCCCCTGCAGTGCTGGCAGCATTAGGCAGCATGGCTGCAGACTGGCTGAAGGCACAACCTGTGGTGATGCAGCACTGTGTGGCTCGAGCTTTGTACATGCTGAATGGACCCAGCCCGGCCTGGCCTACTACTGCACAGCTTTGGAGAAGACCAGAAAAGCTGTTCATTAGCAGACCAGGCGGGGCTGGGTTCGTTCAGCACATACAGAGCGCATGTCACATAGAACCACATTGCCACTAGCTGTGCCTGCAGCCGGACAACAGCTATGCTGCCTGCTGCTGTTGGCACCGTGGAGGCAGGTGTAGAAGTAGGCATGTGGCAGTCCCCACTCAAGCCCCTCCACAAACCGACCCATAGACCACACATCCCCCTGCCACTCCCCACACCCTGGACATCCCTCCACCACTCCCCATACCCCCCAACATCTCCCTCCACTTCCGACACTCCCAACATCCTCCTGCCACTCTGCACCGACCCCGCAGCAGCTAGAGTACTGCATCCAGTTTTGGGCCCCCCACTTCAGGAGGTACAAGGATAAGATTGAGAGTCCAAAGGAGAGCCACCCGCATGATCAAAGGCCAAGAGAGAAAGCCTTATGAGGAGAGGCTGGGGGACATGGGGCTCCTCAGCCTGGAGAAGAGAAGGAGGGGACTTAGTGGCAGCCTATAAGTATATAAGGGGGGTGCACCAAGGTCTGGGAGAACAGTTGATCACCAGAACTCCCCAAGGGATAACTAGGTCTAATGACCACAGACTTCTGGAAGGGCAATTTAGACTGGACATAAGGAAAAACTCCTTTACAGTCTGAGTGTCCAGGGTCTGGAACAAACTCCCACCAGACATGGTGCAAACACCTACTCTGGACTGATTCAAAAGGCATTTGGATGCATATCTTGCTGTGATTATTTGACTCCAGCAGACTTCTTGCCTGTGGCGGGGGGGCTGAACTCCATGATCTCGTGAGGTACCTTCTAGTCTCTAATGTCTATGACATCTATGAAACTCATGGTGCACATTCAGATAAGCATGCATGTGCCTCCTGTGGCATCTCAAACTCCTTTGAGATGCCACAAGATGCATGCTGGGAACAAAAAACTGGATGCAGTACTCTAGCTGCGGCCTCACTAAGGCCGAGTAGAGTGGGAGGATGACATCCCTGGTTTTGCTTGAGATGCATCGGTGGATGCATGCCAGGGTTTGGTTTGCTTTGCCAGCTATGGCATTGCATTGGTGGCTCATGTTCATCTTGTGTTCAATTAAGAACCCCAAGTCTCTTTTGGTAGCAGTGTTAGTGAGTGTAGCACCACCGAGCCTATAAATATGATACTGGTTTTTTCTCCCAAAGTGGAGTATCCTGCATTTCTCTATGCTGAATGCCATTAGGTTTTGATCCATCCACTTCACAAGTGTGTCCAGGTCAGCCTGTATCCCCAGCCTATCCTCCAGTGTGACCACTTTCCCCATAGTTTAATGTCATCTGCGAACTTTGCCGGTCTGCATTTGATGCTTGATTCCATGCCATTTATGAAGATGTTGAAAAGTATTGGCTCGAGCACTGAGCCCTGAGGGACACCACGGGTCACCTTACGCCAAGATGATTTGCTCCCATCAACTAATACTCTTTGGGTCCAACCCCAGAGCCAGTTCCCTAGCCTTTGAATCATGAGATGGTTAAGGCCAGTTCTCCAGCTTAGCCATGAGGACATCATAGGAGACTAAGTGAAAGGCCTTTTTGAAATCTAGATATGACATCAACCTCATCTCTCATCCAGGCAATGCATTACCTGGTCATAGAAGGCGATGAGGTTAGTCAGGCAGTTTACATGTAACACAGAGTAGTGAGATGGGTCAGTAGCTCTTTGGATCCTCTGGTGGTTTATTGGGTTTCAGGATAGCTTTTCTTCAGATTTTTGGAAGTTGGTTACTTTCCAGACATTTATACATGAATTTCTGAAGCCATTTTTTCATTGTGGTTCTGAGCTTGGTAACTAATTCTGGAAATATCTTAACAGTAGAAACAAAGACAATCTTTGTCTCTGGGCAAGTCTGAATGATATAACGCTCATATATAGAATCATAGAAAATTAGGGTTGGAAGGGACCTCAGGAGGTCACATTCTAGGCCTACCCCCTGCTCAAAGCAGGGCCATCCCCAACTAGATCATCCCAGCCAAGGTTTTGTCTAGCTGTGTCTTAAAAAGCTCCAAGGATGGAGATTCCACAACCTCTATGGGTAACTTGTTCCAGTGTTTTACTATCCTCCTAGTGAGAAAAATTTTCCTAATATTTAACCTGAACTTCCCTTGCTACACCTTGAAACCATTGTTCCTTGTTCTGTCACCTGCCTCCACTGAGAATAGTCCAGCTCCATCCTCTTTGGAACCAGCCTTCAGGTAGCTGAAGGCTGGTATTCCATCTCCCGTCAGCCTTCTCTTCTGCAGATTAAATAAGCCCAGTTCCCTCAGCTTCTCTTCATAAGTCATGTGCTCCAGCCCCCTCACCATTTTTGTTGCCCTCCACTGGAATCTCTCCATTTTTTCCACATCCTTTTTATTGTGGGGGGCCCAAAACTGAACACAGTACACCAGTTGCGGCCTCACCAATGCTGAATAGAAGGGAATAATCACTTCCCTTTATCTGCTTGCATTGCTTCTACCAGTGCAGCCCAGTATGCTTTTAGCCTTGGCAACAAGGGCACATTGTTTGCTCATATCCAGCTTATTGTCCACTGTAACCCCCAGGTCCTTTTCTGAAAAGCTGCTGACTAGCCAGTTAGTTCCCAGCCTGTAGCAGTGCATGGGATTGTTCTGTCCTAAGTGCAGGACCTTGTACTTGTCCTTATTGAACCTCATGAGATTTATTTTGGTCCAATCCTCCAATTTGTCTACATCTCTCTGAATCCTAACCCTACCCTCGAGCATATCTACTACTCCCCACAGCTTGGTGTCATCTGCCAACTTGCTGAAGGTGCACTCTATGCCATCTTCCAGGTCACTGAAGATATTGAACAAAACCAGCCCCAGGACAGACCCTTGGGGCACTCTACTTGATAACAGCTGCCAACTAGACATCGAGCCATTGATTACTAACTTCTGAGCCTGATGATCTAGCCAGCTTTCTATCCACCTTACAGTCCGTTCATCCAATCTGTACTTCCTTAGCTCACCTGTGAAAATGTCATGGGAGATGAAAGGGTAAGATCCAAATGAGCCATATACCTTCCATTCTGGGTACTGGAACATCCAGAAAAACCCAGATCTTACTTGGTGGAAGGGTGACTTGAGTAAAGCACCAATAAGTTATGTACTCAACAAGTTTCCATCATGGCCAATGGTTAAAGAATTATATGGCCATGATTCAGTTGCTAGAAAATTAAGTGCAGTGGCAGAGCTGTGGGAGGCCCAAGGAATGCCACAGTGAGGGACACAGTGGGATTGATATGGATGCTGCAGGTCAAAATAGAAGTGTGTAGGCAGAGTTATACTGGGAAGCTTGAACTCAGCTTGTGCACATGATACATGGCTTAACTGCATGTGCTAGAGAAAATGCAGACTGACAGAGTGAGATATCCCATCTCTGTGAATATGAGCAGTGTGTGAACTTCCTCCATTCACCATCAGTATGTGTCAGTCACATCCTACAAGGTGCATCATTACATTTGAAGGAAGCTCCGGTTATGTTCATGCTGCAGCCACAGAAGTAATGACACAGAAGGTAGTTGTAGGATAGATTATGTGGTTAGGTGCTGGTAGCAGTCCAGCTGAAGCAGCATGGAGCTCAGCATGGATTGCAAGCCCTGCCCAAGAAGCAAGTATAGTAGAGACTGTTGATATACTTTCAATGATCCATTCACTCCTTGACTCGCTGATTAGAGGCTAAATTAATGCTAATTAATGCTTGCTTACCAGGAACTAGGCTGAGATCCAGCAACTCATTTCACCGAAGCCACTGATGGTATCAGGTTTTTGGTCATTAAAAACCAGCCTAGTTAGATCTGGAACTCACTGATCCCTGCAGGCAAACATTTCCATCTTGGAGAACCAAAGCCCCATCTTATCCAACCCTCTCTATCATCTGATTTTTCTATAGGCACTAAACTACTGTAAAAGAGAATAAAAACTGCAACAAAAGCTTTTCTGAGGCTGCCTCCTCTGTGCAACAAAATGAAGACAGCAGGATGGAAGCAGCCATGAGCTAGCTGTGAGCAGAACTGCAAACAGGCACATATGTAATGCCCGCCTGGCTGTTACAAGTGTAGAAATGGAGCCAAGAATGTCCTGATTAAATAAGCAAAGCCACACCACTTTGTGTCCTGGAATTCATCAACTGCACTGCATGACCTTGCATGGCAGAGCCTATTCTATAACACAGAAGAACCAAAGGGGAGGACAATTCTTCCTTGCACAACCATAGGCTGGCTGAAGGGAATTTTCTTTCCATCCCTCCCCTCCACACACAGCTGCACCCATATGCCAGATCCTTTCTGGATTGCAGGAAGCTATGTTAACTGAGAGCACCTATGTTTTATTTTATCAGGTCTTCAAGGTGGGAAAGGAAACTATTTGTTCCTGGTCAAAATAGGATGGACACTTCACTTGCAGATTCAGGTGGTATAGGATCTGGGGTGGAAGCCTACTAATAGGGGTGCACTGATAGAGATTTTGGGGGCTGATACTAATAGCCAATTTTTAAGGAGGCCTATTGGCTGATACTAATCCAATTTCTGATATAGCTCCATGCAGCTGGTAAGTCTGTTGTGGTAAAAGGGGAGGGGGGAGGAAAGGGGCATGGGGCAACAGCTCAGCGCTCCCTGGGGTAAGGGAGGAGTGGGGCTGGGGTAGGTGCTGCCCAGCTGGGTTGGAGTGGGCACAAGATGGACCTGCAGCTCATCTGGGGGACATGGGGAGGGGGATGGCAGCTCCCGCTGCTGCGCACCACTGGTCCAGCAGTGGCTTGTCCAGTGGCTTGTTTGGTCATCTGGTAGCTCCTGCTGCTACTCCCACCACTTATCTGAGATGGCACAGTGTGGGGAGTGTGCCCCCAGATCTGCGCAGGGTGGGGCGGACAGGTTTCAGCTGCATGCTGGGGCCGGGGGCCACACTCCCAGCACTACCAGTGCCCGCTCCGAGCACAGCACAGTGCAGCTCCCAGCCCACCCTATCCCGTGCAGCTCTAGAAGCACATGCCCCCCACCCTGTGCCCTCCTGGGTGAGTGGTGGGAGCTGTGGCGGGAGCTGCCAGATGAGCAGATGAGTTGCCAGATGAGCCACCCTGACTTTGTGCTCCCCAGACAACCCATGGCTCCATCTTGCACCTGCCCCACCCTGACTGGGCAGCATCTACCCCAGCTCCAGCCCCAGCCCCACTCCTCCCTCACCACGGGAGGTGTTGATCTGCCCCCGCACGCCCCTTCGCTCTCCATGCTGCCAGGCTCTGCTCCTTGCTGGGTGTGTGCTATGCTGTGACGGTGTGCAGGCACGGGCATTTATTGGTCACATTATCGGCCACATCAGGGCCATTTCCTATATAGTCAATTTTCTTTATATTGGTGCTGATTCAATATTGGACCAATGTATCAGTACACCTCTACCTACTATACATATGGCTAGTGGAGGCCATGTTCCTGTACCCCATCTTCATTATAATTATCATTTATTCTGTGTATTACTATAGTGCCTGATCATGGACATTGTGCGAGGTGCTATACAAATACCAAACAAAAATAAAGTCCTTGCCCCCAAAGTGTTGTTTGTGTGACCTTTCACTACCCTCCAAGCATCATTCCTGGAGAGACTCCTGTCATCAAGACTGCTGCATCTGGAATCAACCCTCAAGCAAGAGAAAAATGCAATAAGCAGGTGGCAAATCAGGCATGCAGGGGGAAGCTGAGAATGGTCCTAAGTGGAGGCTTGCTGGTTCCCACTCACTTCCAAAGTGCAACCACAGATAAGGAGGTTTGAAGCGTCACCGTTGTAGTCTAAGACTAGGGACAGACATTCAAAAAGCCGGAGGCTGAATTGACTTAATCTTTGTGGGTTATTCTAACCTGCCTAGACTGAACCAATTTGCAAGCGAGTAAATGTTCAGGAAATGCAGGCACATGCTGGCAGTGGCTCAGGCCAGAAGCTGGGGGGCACTAGAGCAGACCTTGGCATCACCTACCCACTCTGCACCTTCTGCCCCTGGGGAGCTGCAGCAGGGGTCTGCCAGCCCCAGTCGCTGCCATTGCTGATTGCTATGTGCATGGGGTGAGTGGTGAATAAACTCCTTCCCTGCCCTGTCTGCCAGACGCTGGAGGGAGAGGGGAAATAACCCCCTTCCCTGCCCCCTTGCCTAAGGGGGCCATGCCAGCTGGGCTCTGGCTGTGCCCCCACCCCTGCCTGGAGCGGTGAGGAGGGAATGACCCTGATGGGGGCAGCAGCCCCTCTCATGGTATTCTGGGAGTGCAAGCCTCTTCCTGGCTGGGGGGCACTGTGCTGCAGGCAGGGCAGAGCAGGGCAGGCAGAGCTGCTGTAGACTGAATGGGAAAAGCGGCAGCACCGGGGCTCAGAGGGGTGACCGTAGCCCCCCAAAGCCCACCTAGTGCTGCCGCTGCTTGCCCCACGCAGTCTGCAGCAGCTCTGACCACCCCACAGAGCAGCCCCCTACCCCCTCGCCAGGAAGAGGCTTGCACTCCCTGGGAAACTATGAGAGGGGCTGCTGCCCCCACCACAGTTCCTGCCCCCTTGCCGGTCCAGGGGTGGGGGCACAGCCAGAGGTTGGCCACTATGGTCCCCTGAGGTGAGGGGGCAGGGAGAGGGTTATTTCTCCGCTCCCTCCAGCATCTGGCAGAGGGGGCAGGGAAGAAGCTTATTCAGCCGCTTGACTGTGCAGGGAGTGATTGGCAGCAGTGGCAGCAGTCAGGGCTGGCAGAGCCCTGCTGTGTCCTGCCCCACCCCTCCCCCCCCAGGCAGAGGGGGACGGAGTGGGGAGTAAACTCTCTTCCTGCACCCTCTGCCTCAGGGTGCCATGCTGCCTGTTGCTGCAGCAACGAGGTGGAAGCACTAGGCGGACCCCAGCTCGTGTCCATGCTGGTGGGACAGGGAGGGGGGAAATTAAGCCCCTTCCCTGGCCAGTTCAGTTGAGGCTACTGCTGGGCTGACCACGCCTCACTGCTGGAGCAGCAAGTGGAGAATGTCCTGGTAGGGGTGCTGCAGCCCTGCCTGTCAGACCACAGCTGGGATCTGTGCTGGTGGGATAGGGGAGAGAGGGGGAATAAACCTCTTCCTTGTCCCCTTCACCTTAGGGGAGCTAGAGCCTGGCCATGCCCCTGCCCCTACCCACCCCTGCTCTAGCTAGGGAGCATAGGTGTGGGGCCAGCCCTGCTCCACTGGAACAGACAGCACAGCCTGCCTAGGGCTGCAGAGCATGCCAGGATGCTGGCGGACTCCAGTTTGAGTCTGGTTTAAACCAGGAAGGGGTCTGGGACAGAAGTTGCATGAACCAGTTTGAGTTCAACCAGTTAAGTCTGATACTACATTCAGCCAGGTTTATTGCAAACCGGTTTCAGCCATGTTGAAACTGAAACTGAAATGCACGCTGAATTTATGTTCTTTTACAGGTTGAAATCGGTTTCTGATCACTTCAACAGGTGTAAGTGTAACTTCTGTCCCTAGCCTAATAGCTTGCATCCTGAACTGGCTCCCAAGGGTCCCGGTTCTGTTCTGAATTATGGTGTGACTTGCAGCAAGTCACACCACCTCTCAGTGCATATGTTTACCCTTCTAACCTTTGTCCCTCATGTCTGCTTAGACTGTAAGCCAGGGGTGTCCAACCTTTTTGAATGTGGGGCCAGATAATGAACTTTTTATCACCCAACGAGCCGGCAAGCCATATTCAAAGACCTCACAGGAAGTGATATCACATCAGGAAGTGATGTCACGTGACCTTTGACACCAATGAAGCTGCAGGAAGTGATAATGAAATGGGTCTGGAAATGTGGTTTAAAATCCAAAATAAAAACAATATAAAAGCAACAATGAAATAAGACCAAACACTTGACTAAAATAAACACTTCTGCATAATGAAAGATGCGTAATGCAAGTTGAGAGATCAAATGTGGAGAAGATATCAGCCAGAGTGGAAACTCATCAAAGGTGGAGGGATGTGTCTCGGTGGGAGGCACCTGTGCGGTGCTTCGCGGCCCCCGCCACTCGCTGCCTTGCAGGGGGTGGGTGGGTGGGCAGGGAGCGGGGGCTCCTCACTGCGTCGCAGAGGCTGCGAGAGAGACTCACTGCTCAGCCGGGCATGGAGCGGGGCAGGGCAGGGAGAGCCGCTGCCACGCGTGGGAGCCCCAGTCCGGGCTCCTCCTCGTCCTCCCGGCCGCAGCCTCCCCGGGACGTGAAGGAAAGGCACCCTCCGCTCCGCCGCCGGCCGCCTCACTGCCCTGGTGGCTGTGTGTGCCTGCGCCCCCCCGCTCCCGCCTCGGCCCCGCGCGGCTCCGCCACTGGGCCCCGGCCCCGTGCCGCCAGCTTTCAAGGGTGCCGGGTAAGTCGTCCGGGCACCAGGGAGCGCATGTGGGCCTGGGCCGCGCCGTGGGACACCGCTCGCTGTGGGCAGCGAGCCATTAGGAAGCTGCTGAGGGGCTGGGGGAGGGACAAGGGGTGAGAATGAAAGTAAATAGTGTTTACTTTCGTTTCCTGTCGCAGCACCTCGGGCCTCAGAAAATGGCTTGGCGGGCCACATGGCGGCCCACAGGCCATATGTAGGACAAGTCATCTGTAATCTCTTGAGGCAGAGACTCTCTGTCAGTGTAGCACTTAGATCTTGGCTGGGTATTATTATAATATAAATAACAGCACCTCACTAGGACTGGAGCTCTGAAGATTGCCCATCACCTGACAGGGAAACAGGCTGTGGTTCCTTTATGAGAAGCTGTCAGGGACACATTGAAAGCTTGAGATAACATTGATTCCCCTCAACCCCTTGGCTGCCATCATCATTCCAATGTTTGGTGGCTCTGTAATTTTCCAGTGCGCCACCGTCCTGGTGCATTTCCAGAAGTTCCCGTGCAATAGGATGAAAGGCAGACAAGGGCTGAAGATCCAAAACAGTGCACACAAAAAAATACTGCCAAGCCATATTGTCTGTGACCATCCGGAAGAGAATGGTCTCTGCCTTTCCAAAACAGATTTTTGGACCCAGCAATGGACTGTGGGGCAGTGCTCAAGGCAAGGGAACAGGAAGTCACCAATCCTGCGTTCTCCTCGTATTTCTGCAAATGACATTAGGTGGGACCTGAGAGGCTAATCACTGCACTTCCTTTTGCTACTTTCCCATTTGCCAAATGAAGATGATAACAGGGAGTGACAGCTCCTCACCTACTCTGCTCCTGAGTAGTAAAAGTACATACTGCCCCTTCCTTAGGGTGGCTCCCAAGAGACCACTCAAGCCCTCCATAATGAGCTGTTTGTATTTTGGTGCTGGATTCCCAGGTACCGACCCACAAGTCATTACATTAGGTATGTGGGAAGGGACAAGGTCAGTCACAGAAAAATATGTGGCTTCCAAGCTGCTAGAGAGGGTGTTGGCACAAACCACAGAGGGTGAGGAAGTTATAAAATGTCTTGTTTGTGGTCCTTTAATTTTTCTCTATTTGTTTTACTGCTATAGAAACATCAAGAGCAGAATACCCAAGTCAAATGGAACGTAGCCTGCAGTAACATGAGGATTACACTTTTTGTAAAATGTCAGACTTTCCATCTTCAAACAGGCATATATGTAGATGCCCATCTGTAATGGAGCTGAAAAACTCACAGGTGGCAGCTATGAAGTGGCTCCTTGTGTGTAACCATAATTGTAGGAGATCACTTCACCTGGAGGATTAATGGCTTCTCGAGATAGTAGATAACTCTCCCAATTGCTCTGCAAATATTTGGAGAGAGGGTCTAGCAGCAGCTGCAGAAGCCAATGCATACATTGAGCCTTGGCCTCTTCCTTTGTAGAGTTTAGGGTAAATCCTGAGTAGCTTTTTGTCACGGTATTGCGGTGACAGATGTTACAAGTGCCACTGAATTCCTTCATGTGAATTCAGTTACAAATGCAGACTGTGGGTGATAACCCACTGATTGCAGCTGCCTGTGGTGCGGAATGTCACTACCAATATGCATATGTGGTTTTCCTAGGACAGGATGTAAAGTATATATTTTTTTCTAAATGGAAACAACAAGGATAATTTAGGGAGGTGGAATGTATTTTCAAGGTTGCCTAGAGAACACTGCTGCCTACATGTTTATGCAGAAGGTAACATGGGATCTTAGTGATCATGAAAGATCACAGTTTAGTGTCTCAACTGAAAGACAAGAAGGACCATAAGTCCATTTAATCCAGTGTCCTTTCTCCAGCAGTGGGCAGTGCCAGATAACTGAGAGGAACAGTGTTCTATGTAGACGATTATTCTCCCTTATTCCCATTTTTTAGATGGGTAAGCTAAGGCACAGAGTGATTATGTCACACAAAGTTAATAGCCAAGCAAAAACTCAGGTCTTGTTAGGAGCCAAGGATAAATACACTAAATCAGAGCTATCCTGGCCCCCTGTTGTTTCATGCTGATGTTGGAAGTGCTGGTTGTATGCTTAGTCTTCCATGATCTCCATTTTATGTGTAAATATTGCTAAGTGCCAGGTGTAAATATCCTGCTTTTCTTCCTTTACTAAGAATCCAATGTTCACCACCATCCCACATTCCCTATCAGTCTACTGCACCATCTAGTGGAGCAACTAGGAGCTGTTTGAAAACCCTGATTCTGGGAGTAGGGAACTCCCTGTTTCTCACTCTTAGTGCTGAGGATCTTTGGGAAAATCTTACACTACAAATGACGCTGATCCTTTACATCCAGGGAGTTCTGCAGGTTTTTATACAGGACTTTATGCTGCTCCTGTATTTTGAGAAAAACTCCTTAGGATACTAAGAAAAGTAACATTTGAGTCTCCTCTTGGGTTTTTGTTTTGTTTACAGACCTCAGTGGCTTTCCTTGTTTATTCTGGTCCCTGTGCTCAGTTGTTTTTAGACTTAATAATGATTTGAGGAGTAGCTCAAGGAGAGAGATACGAAAGATTAAGGAGTCAGAAAGAGGAAAATGATGGATCACAAATATTTCTCAAAGACAGTTTCCTGGAATCAGAAAAAAACCTTGTCATTGGGTCCTTTGCACATCTAACAATATGGACATCTCAGAGGGAATAACACTTGTGATCAGAGGCAGCTACAACTCTGTCCTCATATTGGTCATGGAGCTTGGAAGAATTTTCATGCACCTGGAAGACCGATGGCATCATCTCTCATTATTAGCCCAGGATTTGCTTCAGGAAGGCAACAACTAAGTATTGTTGAAGGACTTTCTAGTGGTCTAAAACGTAGGAAACTCAACATCTTTAGATGTCAGAGAAGTAGATCAGCAGACTAACATGGATGGCTCAGGAATAGCAGAGAATGTTCCAGGCCAGGACTGAGGTGGATTCTTTTGAGAAAAGACACAGGAGGAGATAAAGGAAAAATAAAGAATTTCGCAGTTAATCCTGGTAAGATTTCAGATTGTGCACTTGAGGTATCACTATCCAGATCCTAGTGTGTTACTTTCTTTTCTGGGAGAGAGATTGGTTCGGTTCATTTTCAGCTGCTGTCACAATTCAGGAGCTCAGAATTGGGGCATCCTTTGTTACGGCCTTGCACACAGTACACACAAGCAGCGGAGCTGGATTCTGACCTCCGTGCACAGGGGTCAACCTGGAGTAACTGCCAGTGCTTCGATTAACAGAACTTCCAGGCTCCCCCTGCGACACCCTGATAGCCCTAGATGGGACCCTAGTGTCCTGCAAATCTGACTCATTACAGTCTTGTAACCTAACTAGGGAAGGGATTCCCCCCTCCTCCCCGCCCACCCAAGGTACATTGAATGGCAGGGAGCAAGGCACCACAACGGAGTTCACTCAGGTGATCTGACCTCTGCAAGCTGAAAGTGGTGGTCAGGGAGGGGTCCCATTGCTGCTCAGATTCCTCTGCCCTTTTCCTGTAATAGCAGGTCTCACCTCCTTTCTCCAGATCAATTGCAGGACACAGTGGCCAGAATCATCCTTTTTAGAAAGACTTAGCAATGGGGATTTAGGACTGAAGATGGTCAACAGATGCTTGAATTTTTCTTAGAGCAGACAGATGGATGCTAGTTCACTATTACATTTCCTAAACACTCTTTAACTTACCACAGGTAAAGCAAGGGGCAAGGGCACTGTCAATATCTTGCCACTGCAAGGACATTCCCCAGAAATAACATGATGTTCTAGTCCTCCAGGGGTCAGACATTCAAAAAGCCTGAGCCTGAATTGATTCAATCTTTGCAGGTTAGTCTAACCTGGTTAGGCTAAGTTGGTTTGAAACCACAGACATCTCCTCTGTACTGAAAAAAATGCCTGCAGTGGCTCAGGCTAGAAGTGGGGGGCGGGGAGAGCTAAAGCATCCCTCCCTTCCCTTCTTCAGTGCTGAGATGATGGGGGGGCCATGGCCAGGCCCCGGCAGGACGCTCTGATTAGGGAAGGATCCCCCCGCCCCCCAGCAGTCCAGCAGAGAGTTGCTGACAGTATTTAATCACCCCTAACTCAGTGTTTATCATCTCTTTAAGAAAACACAAGGCTCTCTCCATTAGTTCAAGCTATTCTTAAACAGCTTTTCCAAGGAAGGAATGGAGGGACATTACCAGCTACCTGTTAATTAGCTTCAAAAAACCCTAAGCTGACACAGTCCCATCTCCCACGGCATGGACTTTAGCCAACATGCTGAGAGGTGTCAGGCAGAGGGCAGGAAAAAATCCCTGCTTCAGGAGGGAGTGGTGAGGTGGCAGAGGGGAGCAGGAGGAATCCAGGCAGCCCCCACTGTATGTGCAGTCTCTGCCAAAGCTGCAGCCAGGGAGCAGAGGGGAGGAGCCAGCCCAGTTCTCTGGAGCAGGGAGCCCTGCCCAGCCCAGAGAGCATGCTGGGATGCTGAAGGACTCTGATTTAACTTAAACCAGGAAAGGGTTTGGGACAGACATTGCATAAATCAGTTTAACCCAAATCAGTTAAGTCTGATACTACATTCAACCAGGTTTATCTCAAACCAGTTTCAGCCATTTTCAAACTGGTTTATGTGCAATGAACTTCTGTTCTGTTACAGGTTTAAACCGGTTTCTGATCATTTGAATTGGTTTATGTGTAATGTCTGTCCCTAGCCCCAGTGTATTGATTAATGCACTGTGACCCAATTAATGCTTCCAAGGATCCTGTTCAGCCACTTGGTCCAAAGCTTGCATCTGACAGATTAATTCCCCCACTCCAGATTTCCATAGACTTCAGTAGCAACACAGTAATTAAATCCTTGCCCATCACCTGTTTGAAAACATGCCCCCCTGTCTCTTTCAGGCCAACTTTGATTAGAGAGCCAGGGCTTCACTGCACTGACATACTGGGTGGCAGGACCCGATTGAAAGAGCTAAGCAAGCAGGAAGGAGAGGGAATGGAAGAAAGTGTGTATTACACACCCTACTCTGCTCAGTATTAGACATGTAGATGCATAGAGTGTAAAGAAACCTGCATAACAGCCAAAATTAAAAGCCTTTAATGTTGTCATTTGGCTGAGTTCAGAAGCTGCACGGAAGCCAGCACTTAATATAGTCATTTTATTACTGTTATATTAATTGAATCTGCTTTTGGAGTCCACTAAAGGACTCTGTATTCATTGCATTTCCTCAGGGAACATGCAGGCTGGAAACATCTCTGCTGCTGCAAAGCCAAAATGGATCACTTCAATTCTGTGTTTGGAGATACTACCTCTGTTTTCATTTCCTGCAGCCAGATTAGTGGCTGGCTGAGCTCACAAAAGTTAATGCTAACAATTCATAGCACTTCCCCCTTCTGATGTAATTGAATCCTTTTAATTCAGTTCATTTTGGGGTCATGACCTACTGAGCTTTCGTGGCCAAAGCCACTGCATATATGAGACAACGCAATAAAGTGCTATGGTAAGAAGTAGCTTGATAAGAGTCACAAAATAATTAAATATGGCAACATCCTGAGAAATGCTGACTTCAGCAGAGGCATCAGGTGACCAGGACTCTGCTCTTAGAGGCAAGGCTGTTCCTAGCAGGGGTGTGAATCAGGGCAACTGCCCCGGGCCCTGCGCTTTGGGGGCCACCGCAGAGCCGGGTGGGACGGCACAGCAACTTTGCACTGCTGGCTTCACATCTGGCTGCTCGACATGCCCCCTGTCGCTGAATCTGCCACAGGCTTCCTTGCGTCCAGGGCAGGGCCCCACATCCTGCTCAGGTTGTCTCTGCCTACAGGTGAGTTCAGCTAAACTATTCAGTGCCAAAAATACTATTTGTTTAAGCTACTGGACTCAGTGCAGGAGTTACTGGGTGAAACGTCTTGCCTTTGCAATCCAGGAGGTCAGACTATGTCATTATAATGATTACTTCTGACCTCAAAACCCTTGGTCTATAAATTTGTTCTTCTGTGTTTAAAGGGGCTCAGAACTGAGAATTTCTTTGACCCTTCAAAGGGTTATAGGCCCGACTGACTGGTTTTGAGACCAACTCAGAGATATGATAAATTTGGTAGCTGCCTAAGGAACTGGGACAGGACTTTAGGGCTTCTCTGGAAAGAGTCCTCAGCAAAGCCACTTCTTTTGCGCACACAGTTTTACAGGCAGAGAGCTGAAGGGGCAACTGATGCTACTGCAAACCAGTCTGGCTCATAACTGTGGGGCATGCAACAGTGCAAAAGTGAAATAGATGAGCAAGGGGGAGAAGAAACCACCCACCTTCTGATGATCTGTTTTCCCAGGACTTGAACAGGCTGGAATAAAATTTCATATAAGCACCTAACTTCATTTGTACCCATAATAGGTGGAATAAAATCTGGCCCTGGGATCTCAAGCTGGATGAAATGTACTGAGAGAGTTTGTCAAAAACTGGTTTCTAATCTTTTTACAAAAAGAAAATTTAACTTATGTTTGAAAACTTCAAACACTTTGATGAGCTCTTGGTCCACCATTGTACCTTCCCAGTTTTCCATGGCAAACCCAACTTTTATCTGGTGGCCAAAAGGTCCAAATGAAAAAAAGGCTGAATCTGTTATGAAGCAGCATGAGGCAATAAAATGGAAAAACTCAGTCAAATTCAAAATGTGTGAGAAAAGCAAATTTTTAAACATACTTGTTTCAGTTTGATCATTGATCAAAGTTTGTTTCATGGTGATAAAATCAAAATGCTTTGTACCAATTTTGATATTTTGAGTGTTTTTATATAAAAATTGACAAATTGCTCTCTGAATGGTTGTCCAAAAATGAAAAATAAAATCATGCTCTGCTGCTAGTTGTTGGATCTGTGTCATTGCTGTGACCTGTGTAATTGCTGGATCTTTGTAGAATGGGGGCCTAATCTACTACTTGCAACTTTTAGCCACTAATGAAATACAAAATAATAATACATAATGAAAATAAATAATATTGTGCATTTGCTTTTTCAGCAAGTTTCCATGGAACCATAAATTTGATGCTTTTACTTTCTGTGCAGTATTTTTAGATTAGCGGTAGGCTTCCTCCTCATGGAAAGTTTATGGGGGGAAAAGTTTGAAAGCCAGCTAGGTAGTTTACAGAGTGTGATGAGAGTGAAGAATGGTGGTGCCCTTCTCTCAGCTGGTCAGCTGCTGTGGCTGGACAGGTTGTAATTAATACCATTAATCACAAGCAGGGATGGGGCTGTCAGGAGTTGGGATTAGGTTGTACTTTTGGTGGTGCTGCTCAGGAGGGCTGCTTCCCTTTTGAAAAATAGTTCAGTCACTAGACATCTGAAATGTTTTAATTGCAAATTAAGCACAATGGATAATCCTTTCAGAATTGATTGATTTTCTCTTAGAGCCTTCCCGAGTCTCCTGGAAAACCTTGTGTAGCATTTGTTTAGAAAACAATTTCTCTTTCTGCTCATTGTTCTTACAAAACAACTCCCAGGGCCCTTTTGGGCTACCCATATAGAGAAAGGCCATGACCTTTTACCTTGCACCTTTTAGTACAAATCTACCTCTCTGTGGGGACCACACTCTCTGTGAAAGGAAGAGTATCTATGTGACTATGACACCCAGTTCTTGGCCACATGCAATACCAAACCTAAAGGCAGCCTGAAGCTCTGAGCTTTGAGTTTTAGTTGAAACACAAAGCTGAGGGATTTACAATAGGCAATGGATTTGAACGACTGGGCTCTGCATGGGCATTTGGGTCTCATTACAGAAGACTCATGGGTCTTATTATCTTAGCAGTTGCTGCTTCTAGGAGTGGTTATATTTATGCCACATTCAATTTAGGGACTGAACTCGACCAACCGATTTGAGGTTCACTTGCTAGTAAGTTTCGCTCTGTTTGCTAGACCTATTATGTTTGAAGTTCCAGTATGTGAGGAGAAGCTGTCAAGCTAAAATCTGGTAATGTTTCTATTTAGAGTAAATTTGAACAAGTGAATGTGTTTGTGAGTGCATATTCGCACATACACGCACATGTGCAGACAGCAGCATGCACATGTGCAGGTTAATCATGACTTTCAAATGACAACTTTTGCTTTAGAGAAGGTGACTCCTCCTCCTCCTCCTCCTTCCTCCCTCGCTTGTTCCATCTAAATGAGGTCTCTGTTGTGGTTCATGGCTCTCCACTGGCTTCACTTATATATAAATCTTCTTCTTCCAAATCCTTCTCTCTCATGTCCCTCTCCACTATCTCTCTCCATCTCATCTTTGGTCTTCCTTCTTTCTGGCAGTTTTTGGTAACTTCTATTTTCATGTATTCTTCTTTTAAACATGCCCATACCATACCAGCCATCTCTCTTTCAAGGTTATATTTTGCTAAACAAATGCTCGGGCTCTGCAAGAACCCATGTTGTAGTTTTTTAATCCTATGGGGTTTTATGCTACCAAACCTGAGTTTGTTATAGGGTGTTAGGCATGTAGCGTTGCTTTTAGCACATGGGATGGGTCCAGGGGAGATTCTTTCAGATACTTTTGGAGTTAACATTTTTTACATGGCTGCCTGTGATCAGAGCCATCCCTAGGGGTGTGCGGGGCTCGGGGCATATCAGCCTGTGAAGGGCCCCGGGTAGGGGGGAAGTGGTGAGCGGCTAGAGCTGCCTGCGCACGGTGGCAGCAGAGCTGGGGGCACTTGGCAGTGGCAGCGCATGGTGGCTGCGGCAGGGCCTATCTAGCACTGACCACGAGTCCCGGGGCAGTTGCTCCTATTTGTCTGCCCCCCCACCCCCCCACTATGGACGGCCCTGCCTGTAATTGTAGGGGATTGGGCATCAGGAACCAGCGGCCCCTTCTAGGCCTAGGTTTCTATAAAGGCTTTACAAACACACTGAATCCTTTAAGTTCATTTGGGTTGATGTTGTTTTGATTACATTTCCATTCCTCTCCTAAGACGATTCACAATCTCTGTTGTGCAGTAAAGGACACAGCTGTCTTCTCATTGGCCATTGCCCACTGGGAAGGTAACCTGAAGCTAACAACATTCATCAGTGGTGAGCAGAGCTTGGGGACTGTGGAGAGAGTCAATTAGTCCACATCAAAGCACAATGGTGTCTGGGGAAAGAAAGAGGGACTAAGATGTTGGAAAAAATGGACAGGCTGCAGCTGTTTCCAGTTAATGCCATGATCATGAAGGATACCTGTTGCACATGTAGGGAGAGGGGGTGGGTGAGGCATCTATTTGTGTCGCCATCTGTAAGTCCTCAGAGTCCATTTTGGAGCTGATGCGTCTGTGCTTATGTATTGGTACTGCAGTGCAATCTCAGTGACTGTCTTGGAAATGCTGAGTAATATTCAGCATCAGCAAAGGCTGCTAATGTGCACAGGAACAAATCATTGAGAACACAGACATCCTAAAGCATGGAGAAGGCTGGAAAACAGGAAGAGTCAAAGTGACGTGCTAGTTCCAGATATTAGTTGCAGTCGTAGTTTAGCAGCCTCAAAAGCCAGTTGCTGATGTGAAAGCATTGTGTCCAGTACTGGACTTGGAAATTGGTACAGGCTGCAAAATCCATTTGGGAAGCTGGGTAAATATTTGAGTAGTTATCCCATGCTGAGATCTGTGCTGCTGTGGCTGGACTACTGCTAGTGCTCAAGCTAGTCTAAGTGAGCATATACAACACTGGCTGCAGCGACAACAGGGAACAGTGTTCAGAAAAGTGCAGTCCACAGTTAAGTTGCTGTTGGGATTCACTGCGAGATCCTAGGCACTCAAATCTTCTCTTATCCAGAGAATTGCTGAGCAGGTGCAAACTTAATTCCCATCGACTTTAGCAAACGCTGAGGATATTTTACCTGGGACTTTCAAATAAGATAATGAGGTGCTTAACTTCCTTAAGCTATTCCCAGCTTTAGCCCTGTGCAGGATTAAGTATGTGCATTTCCTCTGCATTCAGATCTTCACCATTGGCGACACATAGGGGGTGCATGCAGGTGCACATGCACCCCCTGAGATTGACTGTGATCTCCCTGAAATTGCTGGCCACTCGGTGCTCGCCACCCCCCCCTCGCTGCGGACATTGCCGTGGCTGCCTGTGGGTGGTCCCTGCTCATCCTGCCCTCGCCGCCAACATCACTGCATCCACCTGTGGGTGGTCCCTGCTTGCCACTGCCACAACCCCACTGCTGTCACCACTGCCGCCACCTGTAGGCGGTTGCCGTGCCCCCCCCCAGCCTCAGGAGGCACGAGGTATTCATGACCTTCACTATATTAATGGAAACCTTGAAGAAATCTAATTACATAAATTTGATAGCTCTAGATTTAGGACTTTGTAAACAACAGTTTCTCTGTCTGCAAAATGACCATAACAACCCCATTCTTCCTCAGTTTCTTACCAGAGATGCTGCAGTAATGCATGAATTCACATTCATAAGGAAATTAAATGAAGTATTAATACCATGTGTTTGATCATTATTCATAATTTTTATTATATTTGAAACGTTTAGAGAGATGTGTCCGTGAAAAGTGTAGCAAAAATGACAGGTTTGTTGTCTGCTAGATTCATTTATCACTATTAAGCGCTAATACACACACACTTACTCCCTGCTGATCTTCACTGTAAAATTCAATATGAGAGAGGCACTAATTGAGTTGGTCAAATCCTATTGATCAAATTCATTCTTCAACAGACTACAGGGGCATGGTGTTCTCGTTGGAAAAGGCCTCTGTCTTCTGAGCTGCTGTCGTGCATAACAAAGCCCAGACTAAGTTTGTACTGCTGGACACCCACCAACTGGTGTTTTGGACTTTAATGCTGGGCCCACAGGTCTTAGAGTTGTCCTTTGTCACTGCCTAAGGCTCAGCCACTGCCTCTCGTTCCAGCCTCTTTGGTACAATTCCTCTATCCAGCACTGCTTACTACAGTAGGTTTGACAGCCCCTCCAGCCCAACTGATTTAGGTCAAAGGATGAGTACTGACCCAACACCCTTGTGGTATCCTGATAGTGTAAGCAAACACTTTCCCAAAGCTCCCCTTTTGCAACACAATCCACACTTTCAGGGACAAGTGATAATGGCAGCAACTAGAAACAGACTTTGCAAACAAATTTATAAAACAATGAAGTTGTTTCTTTAGACAACACAAGAAGGATATAGATCTGGGCAAAGCAGTAAGTACCTGAAAGCCATTCCCTACCTGTTCTCTCATTTTTGAGCGTACTTTGGGATTTGAATTAGTGTGTAGTATAATACTGACCTATTAGCTTTAGACCAGTGATTCTCAGCCAGGATGTTGGGGCACCCTGGGGTGCCATGAAATCCTTTTAAGGGCATTGCAGAGTGCCATACAATATTAGCACTGTTAACTGTGCAAACACCTATACACAATTCACAAGATAAACCCTGAGATTGCAAATAGGAATCCATAATATGGGTTTGTGGCTCCCATGTGGTCTAGCTGTTAGGGTTCCTGGTTTTCACCCAGGTGGCCTGGGTTCTGTCTGTTGGCTTGTGTTTCTAGCACAAGGCTTGTCCTGTAACTTATGCAGTGTCCCTCTCTGAACACAATACTTGCCTTCAGCTCTGGCTAGTCCCACAGGCAAAAAAGTTACTCTCCAGCTCAGGAGATGTGCCCTGAGACTCCCTCTGTGAAGGACATCTGCCACCACCCCATCTGGCAGGAAGTGGCAGTATTTGCTTTGAGGCACTCTGCCCTTACCTGTTTTGAGCATAAATATGGGATGCCAGTTCCCAGGCAGTCTAAATCAGGTTACTGTGCAAGTCACCCAATGCTACATCCGTTGAAATTAAATCAAACTCCAGAACATTCCCAGGGGAAGGTTAAATCCTTTAAGTACCTCCAGTTGCTTAGGGGGAGGTCTCTGGGACAGGCTGGGATTCCCTAGACCTTGCCGCTGGTTTAGAAAAGCCACACAAGATCGTGAGGCAAGGGAGAAGGCAGCTAGGAGAGCTAACATTGTGGTTTTGCTCATAGTGGTAACATTACAGCCCACTAGGGGTCCTTCTTAGCCTGCATTGTGAATCATTCTAAGGGAAATGGTATAGTACATCTGGAGGAAACAATGCAGTTTTTCCACTGAGCAAAGATGCAGAGCAGATGCATACGTGCTGCAGTCCCGTGGGGAGCGAGGGGAGAAGAGGAAATTAACAAAAGTGGCAAAAGAAAAGATGAATCTAGAGGACAAAGAGGAAGGTGGAAAAAGGGAATAGGAAGAGGCGAAAGGACTGAACAAGTCAGGAATGTGGAAGGAGGGAGGAAGAAAAGATAAAAAGAAGAGAAAGGCTAATGGAGGGAAAGAAAAAGGGGTACCAGAAGAGAAGAAAATGGAAGAAGCAATGGTTGGACTAGAGGAAAAGTGTGGAGGTGAGAGAAAGGAGTAAAAGGGTCCATTCCCTCTGTTTTGATGCATGTCAAACAAGCTGGACTCGCAGCTCTGCAGTGACTGTACAACATTTGTAGGACACTGCACTCGTTGGACCCAACACCACAAGGTTAGGCACTGACATTCTGTTCTGTTCTGGTCATCTAAGTGGCCAACAACACCTGTTGTCCTCTTGCTTTCTAAATGAAATGACCCTCTGTCATGGACTTGTACATGTTCACTGAGTAGTCCCCTAACCTGTTCTTTCACCACTGAGGACTGCTTATCTGTGTGAATTCTGTGTTTAAGAGCAAAATGGTCCAGGATTCATGAAGAGGCCAAACCTCAGAGACAAATTTAACGTCTGGTTTGTGCACACACAGGATTTTAATTAGCCTAACAATTTTAGTTATGGCTGAACATTTTTACTGATATAGTTACACTAGTACACAACTCTTTTTCATCCAGAAATAAACTGTATTAATAAACTAACAATATTGCACTTTTATATCAACATAATTTAATTAATCTGACTTTTACATGATCAAGGGACAGGACAAGAAGTAGAGTGGACTTCTTTTGGTATAGCTTAGATCTATAAAGAACAGGTTCAAATCAAATCTAACTCAGCCCCTCTTAAATGGGAATTAAAATGGCCACACAGCAGTTTGCAGTGGTTTAACTAAATCTGTTCAACTCTGTATGTAGAAAAAATATATGTTAAATCTGTGAATCTGTCACAGTTAGGTAAGGCCTTTGGAATGCACGCTGATTGCTTAATAGCAGCCCCTGCACATGCTTTTCCATCTCAGAAACATTACAGCTCCTTCCCTGGGCACTATTTGCTGGGGGAGGTGATTCTTATAGTCCACAAGAAAGAAGTACCATGTGGTGGACACAGATTGTGTTAGCTCCATGCCAGGATCATTACCTGATCTATATTTTTAACAGCTCAGCTAGGGGCTTTTTGGGTTCTGACAGAAAAGGTATTTGTTGTGCAATTGGCCCCCTGAAAGTGCTCTACAGCTGTGCCCTGACAGAAGTGCATGGCTGCAGTACCCAATTGCATGACAAGTTAACCCTCATTACATGAGGGTTCAGATGTGAGTCCCTGCATACAGCAGGGCTGGCTGATGCAGCCCAGTCCTGACCCAGAGCTGTCTGCAGAATGAGAGGGGGAAGGAGCTACGGCTGGGGTTTGCCCAGCCTAAGTTGGAGTGAGGGCGGGTAAATTGGAGCCCCCCACCTCCAGGGGTTTTCTTAAGCAGAGAAGCTCAGCAGAAGCCAGAAGCATTGTTTTTGTTAATGTCTTCAATCAATAAAAGCAAAGCTCTAACTTATGAAAGCAGAGGGAAGTGCCTCTGTGCATATTTTTAGAGCATCTCAGAATGCCTCATATGTCTCAGCCAGAGTGAGCAGCGCCAGCTTTCCCCTGGACAGATCCCAGCGGGGTTCTGCAGTCCTGGCTCTTCGTGGCATTGCTGCTCAGTCCTTGCCCCTTACCACATAAAGACATACCAGGGCACTTCTGTGGCTTGGGTAGGGTTGGCACACAGGCCAGTGTCAGGGCTGCTGGTGGCAGCAGTGCAGCAGCTGGTGTTTTTGAGCCTCCCCCACCCTACAGCTTGGCCCCTGAGGCTGGTGCTCTGGTTGCCTCCCCTTAGTTATGCCACTACTAGCCCATTCTGCTCCCAGACTCCAGTGCCTTGCAAGGAGTCATTTCCCATCTGTGCTCTCCAGGACCACAGGGTGGGCTCTGAAAAGGGTTCTGTTATTCAAGCGATGCAGGGCAGTGCTGCCATTGCACTCACTAAACACAGGATTTTGCAGAGAAACGGTGGTGTTTTTTTCCGACTGTAAGAATCTCAGGGCAGGAGATGGATCTTGCTAACAACACTTGAGGTCTTAAACCACAGGACTTGGCTGGATTTTCCAGCTTTTGACTGAATCCTTTCAAAAGCTTTTAGAGTGGAATAAGTAATAGAGGCCTAGTAGTTAGGATACTTGCCTGGGACTAGGCACACTTAGCTTTAACTCACTGCTCTGCCCTAAAGGATCTGGGTGACTGGGGACAAATCAGGTAGGACAGGTCTTTGTCATTTCCCCAGCACTCTTGAGACTGCCTCCAAGAAGCACAAGCCTGCTCACCCTCTCTTGCTCTGCATGCATCACACTTGGAAATGAGATGGTGAAATCACTGAAGCAGCAACTCAGTCTGCCACTGTCATGCATGCCAGGCAGAGAGCTCAAGAGTGACAGAGGGGAGCATCTTCAGAGTGGCTCTGTCACCTTGTGTGAAGGTTATTTATAACCTGCAGCTGAATGAAGCTCTTGCCACTATTAGTGTGATCCTGGCAAAACAGCTATTTTCATGTGACTGTAGTAATCTCAACAGCACACAAAACATACTGTCTCTTGGGAGATGGTGTTGGCCCTGGGAAATCACTGGGAGGGGTAATGCAGAAAGGCAGTAGGGGCATCAGGACTGTGTTCCTTGATAGTGGTCTCAGTATAGGCACACCATTAGTCTCTCTATGCAATGAGGAGTGGCTCTTCTCTTTTTCACAGGCATGCTGTGAAGAAAAATACAGTAAAATGAGTGAGCTGCTTAGGCATTACAGCAACAAGAGCTGGATTAAGTACCTTAGACAGAATTCACAAATCCTGCATGCTCTGAAAAAAAGCAGTTCTGCTTCCCCTTGGTATTTATCTTCCATAAATGCTTTGCTTTTGCCTTGACATATCTTTAGCAGAAGGAGCTGGTGTCGTGGAGGAGCCCCCCGTCACCCTAGCATTACCCCTCCCAGTGATTTCCCAGGGCCAACACCATCTCCCAAGAGACAGTATGTTCTGTGTGCTATTGAGATTACTACAGTCACATGAAAATAGCTGTTTTGCCAGGATCACACTAATAGTGGCAAGAGCTTCATTCAGCTGCAGGTTATAAATAAAAAGGAAAGGACTAGAGAGATGTTCCTTTGAAACCTGCAATTATTGCACAATTACCTTGCTCAAAAGGCTTCCTTTTATTCTCCCCTGTAGAGTCAGTGCAGTAAAAAAAAGTCTTGAATATTAAAAAGAAATTAATCTTTACAGACAGTATTCAGGGAGGTATTCAGGGAGGTACAGGCCAGTGTGTACCAGGGGGGTACAGGGGACTGAGGGTGTGCATTCATGTGTATAGATACAATAGATAGGCTGTATGAGGCGCACAGAGTGCGTACATACAGATACATAGCGTATATCTATTAGAACCCTACTTATACATGTGGACTATAAAAAAGTTAGGCATAGAATAAAATTCATAGGTGATGCAGGGAGGGAGTTGAAATTAAGATGCTCCTACAACTCACCACACTCTTATAGCCAACTAGGAACACTGGACTAAAAGGGGACTCTCCTGCACTCACAAGCAACCTTTGTCCAAAAATCTGTAATGTTCTACAGCTAAAGAGGAAGGAAATAAAGGCATCACAATTGCCATGTCCACTGCGGTGGCAGGGAAACTGGTAGGTTAAATTTGCTTGGATGATCCTATGCAGAAGATCACGCCTTGCACTGTGGAGGAAAGCCAAATCCTCTGTGGTCCTTGCTGATCTGACCTACTGGCAACAATCCTCCCTAACCCCAGACTTGGTGATTGGCTCAATCCTGAGTGCATGGCAACCCTGAGTGCACCAACCAGGCATGTGGAAGATGTGTAAGTACTGTTAAGAACACCAAAACATCTCAGACAAAGGCCCAGGTACTCATCTGTAGCTGTAGCCAATGTCAGTGCTTCAGAGGAAAAAGTTTTTTCTTGCTCCTTGTAGGAAGCCAGAAGAAGCACAGAAGGCCAGGACTATTAGACACTCCCCCCATGAGTTTCCTTTCAACCTCTGCACAGGGAAATGAAATATCCTTCAACAGTGAGAATGCAAGAACAAACCATCCTGATGCGCAGGCAGACTAATAAGTATGATAGAAAACCAGTTTGGCTTAGCAGGGGAACTCTTCAGCGAGCTAAAACACAAAAAGGAAGGTCATAAGAAGTGGAAACTTGGACAAACAACTAGGGAGGAGTATAAAAATATTGTTTGGGCATGCAGGAATGAAGTCAGGAAGGCCAAAGCACAACTGGAGTTGCAGCTAGTAAGGGATGTGAAGGGTAACAAGAAGCGCTTCCACAAGTATGTCAGTAACAAGAGGAGGATCAGAGAAAATGTGCACATTTTTACACATGCAAGCACTGCAGTGCTGGGCACTTTGAGAAGTGCCTAGCGCTGCAACACTCGTAGTTGCATAAGTGACGAAATGCATGTCAGCGCTGAGAAAATGGTGGGGGTGGACCTTTGAACTAAAACACATCAGAGGTGCTTCAGTTCAGAAGCACACTGCCACCATTTTCTGCATGCTGACACGCATTTTGGTGCTTATACAACTGCATGTGGTACAGCACAGTTCGCCTCAGCTTGCGTGCGGAGCAGGCTCAATTAATCAAAGCTGCTCTGAAGCGGCGGATCTCCAGTGCATCACAGGACAGAAAAGTATGTGTATAAATAACCTGTGTGTCCTTTACTGAATGGGGAGGATCCTAGTGACAGAGGATACAGAAAAGGCTGAAGTACCCAATGCCTTTTTCACCTCAGTGTTCACAGAGAAGACCAGCCACAGACTACTGCACTGGGCAGCGCAGTTTTGGGAGAAGGTGTGCAGTCCTCCATGGTGAAAGAACAGGTTAGGGACTATTTAGAAAAGCTGAACATGTACAAGTCCATGGGGTTGGATGCAATGCATCTCAGGATGCTGAGGGGGTTGACCAATATGATTGTGGAGCCACTGGCTACTATACTATCTTTAAAAAAACATGGCAATTGGGAGAGGTGCTGGTTTAGTAGAAAAGGGCAAATACAGTGCCCATATTTAAGAAAGGGAAGAAGGGGGATCCAGGGAACTACAGACCAGTCAGCCTCACCTCAGTCCCTGGAAAAATCATGGAGCAGATCCTCAAGGAATCCATTTTTAAGCACTTGGAGGAGAAGAAGGTGGTGACTAGGAGCAGTCAGCTTGGATTCACTTGGGGCAAGTCATGCCTGACCAACCTGATTGCCTTCTATGATGAGGTGACTGGCTGTGTGGACAGTGGCTGTGGTAGAACTTGATGTTAGCAAGGCTTTTGATACAGTTTCCCACAACATTCTCGCAGGCAAGCTAAGGAAGTATGGGATGGATAAATGGACTGAATGGAGAGAAAACTGGCTGGAGCATCAGGCTCAGAGGGCTTGATAAATCAAGTACTCTAAAATTGCATGCATCTCAGGAGCTAAAAGTAATAATAGAGATAAGTTTGATAAGTACTTATAAAACTGTGGATTCTTTATTCCCTTTTAATGGCCCATTTCTTTCCTAGCTGGTTTCATAGTTTCATAGTTGATAGGGTCGGAAGGGACCTGAGCTGATCATCAAGTCCAACCCCCTGCCATGGCAGGAAAGAGTACTGGGATAAAACGACCCCGGCTAGGTGATTATCTAGCCTCATTTGAAGACCCCCAGGGTAGGAGCAAGCACCACTTCCCTTGGAAGTTGGTTCCAAATCCTAGCCGCCCTGACTGTGAAGTAGCGCGTCCTGATATCTAGCCTGAACCTACTCTCAGTTAACTTATGGCTGTTTTTCCTTGTTGCTCCCGATAGTGCTCGGGGGAACAGGAACTCTCCCATTGCCTGCTGACCCCCCTTGGCTGGTTGGGCAGTTTATAGATGGTTGGAATTCAGCCTCTTAACATGTGTTCCACACTACAGATTTCTATTTTGAAATGAAATCATCTTAAACAATTGGTTTTATTCATATAATTTTTTTCTTATAGAATCATAGAAAGTTAGGGTTGGAAGGGACCTCAGGAGCTAAAAGTAAAAGTAATAATAGAGATAAGTCTGATAGGGAAATACAGACAGTAGGTGCTCTGGTTATAGGCAGGATAATCAATGGCCAGAATAGAGTGTGACTAGATGATATACCATTATATAGAAGAATAACCAGAGCTAGGCCAAACTTTTTGGCCAAGCTCTTTTTGTGTAAAATATATATGAAGATTTGCATTGTGTGAAACATTTAATAAATCTTGATTTATCTGTTACATAAAAAAAAGTTTAAAAAAAATTCTGAAAAAAATCAGAACAGTTAACAATTTTTAAACACAAGCTCCTAATCTAAGTGCCTCATTTGAAAATTTGATTTTAATTAAAAAAACAACCCCAAAAGCTTGGAAGTAAAATATTGCATTTAATTAAAAATGGAGTTTTTAATATAATTTTTTTTCTGAAGTGCAATCAAACCAAAAAATATCAGATATTCACACAGCTGTAGTATCAATTTCACTGATATTCTACTCCACTGATGTCAGAAATGGATTTGTTAACCACCAAGTATGTGTGCATGCATGTGTGCATGAAAGTGTGCATGTTAGTTTCCTCCCTTCATCACTGTGTCAAACCATAGAGCCTTTGAATTGTTACAGTCCCTAACTACAGGGCTGCCAGAAACTCATGAGTTCCTGTGCTCAGTCCCCAGCATGCTGGCCAAGATGGTTGACATCACCTGTGGCTTTTGGAGCATAAGTAGATTCTGCAGGTGTGTGCTAAGCTTTTACCTGGAAATAGAGGATATTGTGGTAAAGTACAGCTACTACAGAAACTGCTTTAGAGCTATATCTGAAAAGTTTCTGAATGCCCCTGATTGCAAATCATTTTCAGGATCAAGGTGCTGATAAAGATCTAGATAAAGCTTGTGGATATTAGGCAGCTATTTGACTAATGCAAACATCCCTCACAATAAGTAATTATTGCAGAATGTAATTTACACCAGCATGGGAACTCTGAAGCTGGTTGCTGTGTGTTGACTCAGCTCTTGAAATTCAAAGTCTTTGTCAGGCTCTAGTGGCAGAGTTTTCATCAAGGTTATATTTTATTACATCCATCTTGATGGCCCTTGAAGAATGTTTGCTTGGCACACAGAACAAATCATGTTGTCTGGGAAGGACACAGGAAGCAAAAGCATACATAGGAAGATCAGACAGTTAGTCAAGAGAGAGGTACTTGATAAATATCTAATAGCACATAAGGTGAGGATGCTGCCTGACACACTAGCAATGGACAGACATTCAGCTTCCATGTGGAACGAGACCACAACTCTGTCTTGCATGGGGTTTAGGTGCCTACATGCCATGGAAGTTAGTTGCTGAGCTGTACTGCATCTAGTACACAGCTGGCTCAGGCCCCTCTGCACAGCACTGCATCGAGCAGTGTGGACAGACGTTTAGGTGCCTTTGAAAGCCTCACTGAAGTGACTCAAGAGAGGGAAGCTGTAGTAGAATCGTGTGTCAAAGCCAGATCTCCTGAGCTCCATCTACCACCTCAGCCATAAGGCCATCTGTGTTCTTCACTGAAGACATGACAAGAACAAGATTAATGACTGTAATTAATCTACAAGTGAACTAATAATGTATTTAGAGCAAATATATCCTGGATTAAATAATTATTTAAATGCCACTAAAAGCTAAATGGGTGCACACCTGTAATGGCTCTTTTGATCGCAGTGCAGCCTGAAAGTGAGTGACAAAATCTTTGCAAAACGCAGACTTTCTAATAAGTAGTTTACTTTGCACGTATCCTGCTAAAGATCTTAAAGCATTTTATATGAACTGCAATTGCCCTCTGTGAAGAGAAGCATTAAGATCCTTACTTTCACCAGTGGGGAAACTGAGGCAGGGAGGAAGAATTGAAATTGTATGCAGCAAGTCACTGGCAGACCTGGAAATGGAAGTTCTGGCTTCCATTTACCTCCTCTGACCATAAGGCAATGTCCCCTCCTACACTCCTGCCCCCCACCTTTAGTCAGTCTGCAATCATACTGGATTCTGTCACATAGTGCCACTGACCTCTACTTGTTTGTTTCTTTTCCAGTCTCATTGTCTCAGCAGCCAGTCTCATTGTCATGCCACTGATTCCCTATTTACAGAATGGAGTGGGAATGAGACTGGACCGCTTGTATCTTGATAAAGCTCTGGAAAATCATGGCGGCAGATACCTTAGATCTGAGCTGTCCACTTTGTGGACCCCAGGTGACACACAGCCTGCAGATAGTTCAATTGCAGTCCATGGGGCTTGCTGATTTGGCTGCCAGAGCCACTGCATTGGCAAGGGATGAATGCCACCCTCTCACCTTGCCCCCCTGACACATTTGGGGTGTTTGGTTGCTACTGGCAACTGAAATCAGCTCCCAGGGAAGAAGGTGAGCAGCTGCAGGGTTCAACCCTATGTTACAGAGATGCACCTGTGCAGTCGCTCTGGGAGCTGCACTGACAAGCTGCCATCCTATTGCCTAGAGGTCCAGGTCTGGCCAAATGAGTTGGAAACCTATGTCTTAAATCAGTGTTTTTCAATCTTTTAAGTAGCAAATACCCCCTAACTTCTGAAATTTTTAGTAAGTATCCCAACATTCAATTTTCCAGGGGATTTTGTATCTACAGACTAATGTGTGCCATATGTTGGAAGAAGGGCTGTGTATATAAGGCTGTGATATGACAGCTTTTTGATCTGGTGTGGGTAGGGTTGCCAACTTTTACACTAGGGGTGCACAACTCAGGTATGTACCTGGGCTAGAGGTGAAGCTGGTCAAAGCTAGGAGGGCTCAACCAAATTATTACTGGGAAATTTAATTTTTGAAATTGCACCAATTTTTTTGCCATAGTTCTGAGAGGAAAAGAGGGCGAGAGAGAGAGAGTGTTGGGGTACCTGCATACCTTCTGCCTGTGTCTTGCGTACCCCCAGGGGTTTGCGTACTACAGATTGAGAAACTATGCCTTAGATCATTGACTGGCCAGCCTTCCTGTGCAAATGCTCTAAATCCTTTGGCGATCTATAAGGAGAACTCCCAGGGGCCTATGGCTCCGTGGTTACTTCGTGCTCCCTGTTAATACCTGTGATCTGCTATGGAAACTGATTATCTCACCAGAGGACCACATTCATGGTGTATATTTGCTAGGTACATAGCTGAGTTCTGGTTTCTTCCTTGGCCAGCCACCTTGGCTTCTCCCTCTGCCTAGATTCAGGAAAGCATGAAAAATCATCACCAGATGTAAAGAAAGAGGAATGGCCTCATGTGATTACCCTGGACAGTTTTAATTTTTCCAAGTTAAGGTAACCATGGTGGCAGGTAAACAGGTACCAAGACTGGAGACTTTTCTTCACCCACAGACCTGATCCCACATGGGGAATCATAGCTTGACCTTTTCTACATGGCTACCCCCTACAACCTTTTGGTGGAGTGATGCCCTTGTATGGGTGGGTTCAGTCTCTGTGGCCCACTTTGTCATTTCTGCTGAGGTGATGCTTTTCATGATGCAAAGAACTCTCCACTAGGAACTGGACTGAGCCCACTAGTTCATTTCATAAAGGACCCCTAACATCCATCTTTCAACAATCTCTGCAGCCCACCACCAACGTAGCTTGTATCCCAAATGGAAGCCTGGAGGTGAAAGCCTCTGTATCCCTCACCAGTCCCTGAAAGACATAGGGTCATTCTCAAGGGTAGACATCTCACTTTGGCATTTCATATACCAGGGCACCATCCAAGTGCAAACAGATCTTTTAGTACATGACCATTAAGAGTCTGGGCTGCAGAAAAAAATTGGTCTGTAACAAAAAAGGGAAAAAGTCAGGAAGGAGCACTCATATTTCAAAACAACCCCCACCCCCTACCTCCTGCTCACTCTGCCTTATACTTTGTGCTGAAGTCCAGGCAGAATGAGCTGTAAAAGAATCAGTAACATCCTCTTTCCATCTCTGCTAAATTAATCTGTAACAGGCACCTAGAGGTTTATTAGAAGAGACCCATGTCAGGCAGCAGTGACCCTGAACCTCCTTATTAAATTCCACTAGTGGTGCCTCTGCTTGTTCAGCCTGCCTTGAAACTGGCATCACTCCTTCCTGGTGTATTATATACAGCTTCTGATAAATGAGCTCATATTGCATCTGACAGGAAAGTGCTTCCAGCATGGATGCACCTCATTTAGCTAAACTCCAAGACAGAAGCCCAAAAAGTCCTGCCTCAGTTTCACAGCTCTGATGGAAAGCTTATTCTGAGCCAGAGAGGTGAAGAAGCACTGAGCCCAAGCATCCCAGCCCAAGTTGGAACTCAAGCTGCAGCCCAAATGTCTTTTACTGACCGAGGTGTTTTTTTTATTAAAACCTAATCAGAATTACTGACAGTGCAAGTTCTTTTTCTGAGGCTTAGGAGAGCTTGGGTAACTTTAAAAGATGCCAAAATTCCGTGGCAAGGAATGATATGCAGCATTTCCTACCTCTAGGGAAGTCAGGGACTGATGGAAATCTGGACTGCGATTTTTTTTGCTGGCCCCCCCTAGGGATCCAGCACAGCCTATGCAGTCCAGTAAGAAGGCAAAAGTGTCTTTAATTTACCTTTTACCCCTGGCATTCAAGCTTGTGCCATGGCCAGAGCAATTCTGGGCACCAAGTAGAATACCCAGGAACAGTTCTACATTAAGACTACTCTACAAAAGTCTAAAGGCAATCAGGACTCATGGTAGAGATGATATCTTTTATTAGACCAACAAGAGTTTTGTAAAAAAAAATTCTTTAATTGCAAGCTTTTAGGCACAAACACCCTTCATCAGGCATTGGGAGAAAAGATTGTAAAAGTTCTCCTGAACAGTCCTTCAGCCCGAAAAGGTGTGTGTCTGTGGGGGGGCAGCCCTGGCCCAAAGCAGCAGGAGGGAGGCGGGGAATGGTCCTGGCCCTGGCCTGAAGCAGTGTGGGGGAGAGGGAGAGTGGCCCCAGCCCTGGTCCCGGCCCAAAGTGGCAGGAGGGAGGCAGGGAACAACCCTGGCCCTGGCCTTGGGTCCAACCCGAAGCAGCAGAGGGGAGGTGGGGAGCGGCCATGGCCCCAGCCCTGGCCCGAGGTGGGGGGAGGGGGGTGGGGGCCAGACGCAGGCCTCTGTTCCTGCCTGCTTCCCCCCCATCATTCTTGATAGACATTTGCTAGTACTTCCAGGCTAACCTATAGGGGTATAGCAGAAACCCACTCCTGGTGAGGAAGAAATCTGAAGACTGAAAGAGACCAGTCTGATCAACTTTCTCTGCAACTTTGCAGAGTTATTTTTACATCAAACATCTTCACTTCTGTTTTGAGTTTTAATATCTTAGGAAGTTAATCCAATGTTGGGTTAAGACTTCAACTGATGGAGAATCTACCATGGCTATAGGTAAAATGTTTCAAGGATTAATTATCCTCCATTAAATATTTGTGCCTTATTTCTAGTCTGAAATTTCCTAGCTTCATTACTAGCTAATCTCATTATGCCTTTATATATTAAAGAGTGCTGTATTATAAAAAGTATATATATAGCTGAGCCCAGATCATGAACGAGTCACCTCTTAACCTCCTGTTAGATAATATAAATAGACTTGAGTTTCTTAGGCTTCTGGCTCTAAGGGCACATCCAGATGTGCACGCATGTGTGGTATGTGGTGCAGACTTGTCTCTGCTGCAAACTGTACGCACTGCACACGCAGGCGTTCAGTGTGCTGATAATTAGATCCTGGTGTCAAAAAAGCCTGTGTTTGAAAAGAGTGGAGCAATGCTCATAGTGGAGCATGAGCCACCTGAAACTGGAGCCTGGCCAGCTGGAGCCATGCTCCAGCTGCCAGCCAGGCTCTATGCACTGGATCACCGCTGCTGGAGACTCGGGAAGTCCCCCACCCGGACTCCATGTAAAGCTGGGGCCAACCTCCCCTACCCCACCCCGGGGTAACTTCCTGTATGCCAGAGTGTGCATGCACAAGTGTTCCCCAGGGACAAGTAGCAGTGACACAACTATATGCTGCTCTTATTTGTCCCCAGAGAAACAGACGTGTGCACTTACCTGGATGTGCCCTAAAGGTGCAAACATACAGCACATTTAAGACAGAGTAAAATGGCTTTAAGAGTGGAGCAGACACACAGCGAACAGCCTTATTACTAAGTGAATTACCCTGAAAAAAACCCTGTAGTAATTTTATAGTGGAAGTGGCTTACTGTGAAGCCTCTCCTTTACTTGTCAAGGCCATCCTAGGGTAGCCACTTGCTCGCTGCACTCTCACCACCTAGTGGCTAAATGCTGTACTGCAGGCAACTACCATGAGAGAGCCAGCCAGGCATGTGTCCTTGGGATGAACCGGGTCAGGGAGGGCCCTCTTTGAGGCTGTTAGAGCTGAGGTCAAGGGAGGCATCGGAATGGTTCTAGCATGGGGTCATTACACCTGGGATGTGTCATGGAACAGCATATTTGGCAGGATGTCAAGAAAAGGTTCCTGTCATACACATATAGGGAAGGATCTTCCATGTGTTGCGGTTGGAGAGGGTGTGGACATAAAAAGGCATATGATTTTGGGAGCATGAGAAGGAGATTGTAGCTGAAAAGAAAGAGTAAAGATGGAGCTGGGGATGGAGAAGTGCAGAACACTGCCATAAACAAGGATCTTGCACCTGATGAATGGAAATGAGTGCAGGGAAGCTGTGCTCAAAGCAATGGATCTGTGCTTTGGGATGCTTATCCAAAGTAAACCATGAACCTGCTGAGACTTCTCCAGAAGCCAGTACTGAGGCCTTCAAATGGAGAGAGGCCTTTTGGATCCCAACCCACCTGTGAGGCTGCAGTCCCTCTTGTAAGAGTCCCACCTGGGAGACGGTGCTTGGTGCATCATCTCAAAGATGTTAACGATGAAAGCATTTTTATGGGCTATCATCCCTGCAGGCAGCAAGATGAGCACTAGGAAGACAAAGAGGCAGCAGATGCCATAACCTTTGCATCTCAGATGAAGGGAAATGGATAGTAAATGCCAGGAACTCCAGGCTGCTTTGTATCCAAATCTTCTGCTCACTCCTGCTGTTGCTTTTCAAAGGCCCAAAGAGGTCACTTTGCTCTTGATCTGCTTCAGCTATTTATTTTGATTAGTTTATTTTTAGATTTTTAAAGCAGGAAAGCGGAAAAAAATTTAAATAAAATAAACTCCCACCCCCCCAGCCCATTTGGGCTTGGCAACACCCTTGCAAGCTGTCAGCTCTTCAGAGGAACGTAGATTATTCATGCCCTCAGCAGGGTCCTGAAAACTATCCACCATTCACTGGACCTGGGCTGTAGAACAGAAGGTCACTCACATCAGTAGGTGTCTTCATGTGTTTTTTTCCACATTTAAACTAATGAGCACGAGGCAAAGCTGCATTCACTAAAACTGCCTTGTTCCCTTTTAGGAAAGCTGTTCTTTCATGGTTAAGACCGATCTTAAAATAGGTGGCAGGATGTCATGCACTTTTGAAGGGGAGGGGCAACTTGCATTGGTGTAGAGAAGGCGCTGTCTAAACTTCCCCCAAGCACTTCTATCCTGACCTGAAGCCTTTCCTCTTTTCCACCACTGGGTCCCACACAGAGCTATGTTCTAGCTTTGAATGCCCCAACACCACCTCTGCTGATAAAGTCTGGTCCTGACTTGCAGACTTGCTACAGCTTGCAATGAGTATACTGAATGCTTTTACGGCAGGTGAAATGGTTCCTAAAGTGTGTTATTCCTTTTGCACTGAGACATGAGAGAGTTCCTGCCTTATGCCTCATTCCCACATGGCAATGTGGAAGGGCAACATGGCTCCCATTCAGAGTTCATAACCAGGCTGTGTGGGAGTGAAGCTGAGCCAAAAATGACCCTTCCTTAGGTACTTCAGCCTCTTCTACATGACCCGCTGCCTTCTTCAAAGTTTCCCCTTTGGTGGCAACCCTAGACCTTAGTGAAATGGAGAAGCCTCAGGCATGCTTCCTCCTCCCCCTGCTCCAGTGAAGCTTCAGGCTCTGCAGTGAGGACATTCTAGCTGCTCCTTTGGAAGCAGTAGGTTGCATCCTGATTTACACCAGCTGAAGAATTGGCCCATCATCTCTAGAGGGGAGCACTCAACTCACTATGCCATGAAACAGAGAAGTATTGTGCTCCTCTGATACTTGGTGGTTGCATCATGGGAATGGGGTAAGTCATGACTTGGGACAGGCAGGAACCATTTATGCTGCATGGTAGCTGTATCTCTTTAGCTACTTCTCTACCCACGACCCCATGTCTCCTTCTGGAATAGCTGTCATCATCTGAGGCTCTATGCTAACACTTGTCATGGAGGGGATGTGGGAGGAATGACTGCCCTCCAGCCTGAAATGTGCATGGGTCCCCAATCAGATTTCTGCATAGAAATCCCCATGTTTTGCAAGGGTAGGGATGACCAGCAAACCCGTTCTCCATCCCCTGCTCTCAGCTGTACATTCCAGCTCCAAAAAGCGCACAGCTTCCACTAGGTCCCAAGCAATCCCCCTGAATGAGATCTTTTATTCTCTGTCCTCTCTGCTTGTGGCAGCAGACAGACTGATCCAAGTACGGAAGATGCAGCGTATATTTTACCTGAGCCTCCCAAACCAGACCCCCTAGTAGCAGAGCATTATCACATGTGCCCCACCCCTTTGTCTGGAAAAGACAGATGGTAGCAGCAGCATCTTCGCTGTGTTCCACTCAGTTAATGATGCCCTGGCAGTTGCCTGACATCTCAGCTGTGAGAAAGCACCCGACATCCCAACAGCAGCCTGCACCATCTCTACCTGCCACAGCAACTGGAATTTGTACCAGTGGGCACTGCTCTCTGGAGAAGCTCCGAGGTAACTGTCCACTGGAGAAGCCTGTCAGTTTGATGTCCGGGATGTGCTGCAACTTGCTTTGTCTTATGAGCTGCAAGGACTCATCTTGCACTCCTTTGTAATGGTGACGATGATGACAATATCTCTGATTATGAAAGCACTTTGGCTTAGGCTGGAGGGCTCCTAATGAAAAGTGGGAAGCCTAGCAATTTTCTGCAGTGCTTAGGAGCTGCAGATGCAATAACTTGCAGGGAGAATTTCTGTACTTGCTATAAATATATCACAAGGTAAAACAATGGCTCTGGCTGACATCGTCAGTATGGTCAGAAGATGTTTTGGAAAGAAAGGAACGCAAAGCAAGACAGACTCCCCCAGTCAGGGATTTTTAACACTTGCTGGGTTTGGTGAAAGCCATCCACTCAATGCTGGCTTAAACACCGCAGCTAATTACTCCTTGTAAGAGAAATGAAAAATTATTAAACATGAGCTGGATTATGACTCAGACTGCATAGCTACACAAGGGGGCAAAAGGAATGAAGAACACCATGCGCTGGACTTATGGTCTGCACAAGCCTGGAGGGAGGGAGGGAGCACAGGTGCTTACCTGCATACTTTGTCCAAGAGCAGGTAGGCGAGGCGTGGGGGGTGAGGAGTGAAGCTTTATTTCCTTACTAGCAAATTGCCCATCAAGAATGATGTTGGGGGAGATGGGCAGGGACAGAGGCCTGCATCCAGCCCCTCCCCCTGACTCAGGCTGGGGCTGGAGCGGTGGCCACTCTCCACCTCCTCCCTGCTGCTTTGGGCCAGGGCCAGAACTGTTCCCCGCCCCGCCGTTTTGGACCAGGGCCAGGGCTGGGGCCGTTCCCCCCTCCCCACTATTGCTTTGGGTCAGGGCCAGGGCCACTCCCCACCTCCCCCAGACTGCTTTGGGCCAGGGCTTATCCTCCCCTCCCCCCTGCCTTTTCAGGCTGGGGCTGCTCCCTTCCTCCACTTTGAGCCAGGACCGGGCCCGTGACCCTGGCTATCATGGTGGTTGCAGTAATAGTCACAGCCACGGTGGCGGTTGTGGTGGGGCACAGCCACTGGTCACCCTCCCTCCTCTTCCTGCTCCCCTCCCTCCCCCCCCCTTCCTGCCCTCTTCCCTGCTGCCTCCCTCTCCTGCCAGCTGCTGTTTCAGGGGGGAGGGGTGCTCTGGTCCCCGGCTCCAAGGAGTGGGGTGCAAAGATATCTTTGAAGAACTGTAACCACCCAATGATGATTATTTTAGTTTCCATGGCCCAAGATTAGATGTAACTGATATTTAAAGATATTAGTGTACTTTAAATTTTTGGTTCATATTTACTCTGATAGTGTCAGAACAAGAAATAAGACATTTGAGTAATCTGAAATGAGAATTTCCATACTTTAAAACATTTGGGGTCTTACTTCTGAATGTCTTGGGTTTGTAAAGCTTCACTGGAGTTTTACCTTTCAGTTGCCGATAGGTATATTCAATCTTAAATCTATTTTTATTTTACTTAAACCTAAAGAACATCCTATTGTACAATCTTTCTAATCACCTGAAGATGCCATATTAACTTTAAATTGTTCCTTACTATAGTTTTCCATCCTAGATTCATTGGTGTACCACAGCATGGGTGAGCAAGCTAAATGTGCTGGGGACTTTCACTTTGGACTTTCACTTTGAATTTGCAATAGTCTCCTTGGTCTAGAGATGTAAATTATGTGCAAGGAAGTGGGGAAAGTCCGATCACTTGGTGCTAGTTTCACTTTCAGGTACCTACTTATCCTGCTGCCTGTTCTCCCAACAGCTCTGCCTCAGTGGGCAGTAAAGCTGAGGCATTTTTGTGTCATGGGAAATCTTTCAAGACCCATACTAGCATAAGGCCAGGGAATCTTTAAAGAGCAGTGATTGTTGATCAAATAATGTCCCACTGAACATTCATACATTTGCCCAATCCTCCTCATGTCTCTGCTTTCCTGTTATAATCAATACAACTGCTCCCTGCAAAATAGCTGTAGAAAAATGGTGGCAATTGGTTGGAGCTATTTTTGATATCATCATAGCCTCATTTTAGACCTACCTGAGCAGTTAGTCTGCCTCTTTATGAAAACTGTTCAATCATAAAAATGACATGTAATCATTGTTAATAATGCTGCTTAATTACAGCAAAGTTTCTTCAAAACTAAAATACAATTTCAATCAATGCTAATTATATGGAAAGTGTATCAAGTCTGTGTTAATAAATCATTTAGGACATATCATCCACATACCCAGGCACAATCATTTAGGACAAAGAAAAGTTTGGTTCAGATGCTAAATTACTCAAAGCCCCCATCTTTAAATGAATTTTAGTTTGTATTTTAATTAACTTATTTACTTGTAAATTGTCAGAACATTCATTCTCGACCTATGAGTAAATGCTGTAATTCCAGGAAGTTTTCATACATAGGAAAGAAGGTGAATCCCTGCAATACAAAGCCTGAGCCTTGATAACAGAGCCGTGACAAGTGCTTCCATAATATCTTCTATCTCAAGGTTGCACCCAGACTTTACTTGGAAAATGTGAGCTCTCTGAGGGGCCTGTGCAACAGTTGCAGCAGCTCTATAGTTCTCTTCTCCACAAATCTTTTGCTGGAATCAGAGTAGCACATGTCTACATGGTGATCTGAGCAATGTGAACTTTAACTCCTGGAAATGGTTATGTTTGTGCTATGTTTTTCCTCCCTTAATATACCTGAACAGTCATTCTATTAGAGCTAAATACAGTGTTAGCCTTCTTGTAATTTATCACAGGATCTAAATTACTGTAGGCTGCAGATAAAAATGTCCAGTGACAGAGAGGTCTGCAGGCGTATAGGAGATAAAGGGCACAATTCCCTCAACCAGTCCACAAGTGACTCTCTTATCTGCACTGCAGATCTCTGTTGAATAATTCTCCAGGCTCATTTGAGAAATGCAGACTGAGCACAGAATATGCAGCCTGGACCCACAGTGCAAGGTGGGTGTGTTGTGCGGGGGAGGGATACAGATCTGCTCAGTTGGACAGTCAGACAAGAACTTCCATGTTCCTTTAAACTGTAAGCAAATTGAGGAGAGGACGTAGCATTTAATTTATGTCTGTCTTCAAAGACTATCAGGCTGATTAAAAAAAACAATGAAAAAATATGAAGTATCCATAGTGCAAAAATGAAATTACCGTAATAAATGCCACAGAAGCAGACATGCTGCAGCATCCCAGCTTACTTAAATAAAAAGTAGGATTGCAAAGGTTTTGATGTATTTAATTTAGAATGTAAATTAGATCATGATCATGTAACGTCAGGGACTGTGCTTTTGTATTTTTACTCAGGCACTTTGCAGCACTAATCATGTATTAGTAACAATTCATGAATAAATAACTAGCAAATTGCCCATCAAGAATAACAGGGGAAGAGGGGCCGGTGGGGACAGAACCCCACGTCTGGCCCCGCAGACCGCTCCCCTGCTTCGGATCTGACCCTGCTCCCCTCCTCCCCTCTTCAGGTCTGACCCCACTCCCCTGCTGGTTCAGGTCCAACAGAGGGGTTCCCAGTTGTCCTCAGCTGGCCCCACCACCTTTAAAGTGCTCTACCCAAATTTTTATTTTTACTTTTGTGACTGTGGAGGTGGGGCGGAGGAAGACACCGCACCAGAGGCTGCAGGAAGAGGTGGTGCCGGCTGACGGGCTCCCATTTGAACTCAGCTGGCCCCTCCCCCAGCCACACAGCCACACAGCCAATCCGTGGATGCGCAGTTGGGCAAAAGCACTGCAGACAGACAGATATGCAGACAGACACACAGACTAAGCCTTTTATAATATTAGAATTACAATCATTAGGTTTGTCTTTGGCTGGTATCAGGGATACAGAGCAGTCAAATCCTCTAGTAGGCACTGGAATTCTTTAATTCAAATCCAGTTTTACAGCTCAGGCCTTGTTTACATGGGAAAATTGACCAGTAAGTTATTGCAGGACAACTATTCCAATATTATTCAGCTATTCTAGCCTTTGTGGCCCCGCTACTCTGTAACAGAGCTTATGGCCAGATGAAACAAATTGAAAGGTAGAGGGGAGGATTTCCTGTACACCGAGTTGATCTACTGTAACTTTAAACCTACTGTAAGTGGCATACAAACTCGGGTAAATTATCAGTTGTTGAATTCAAGGTCAAACTGGCCTGGCTTACCTTCCATTTACTGTGGGGCAGAGCAGACACACAAAACAGTTACCAGATGAAGTTCCCACTTTCTTTTACATGTTTTTGTATTGTCATCTCTTCTGGCCATACCAAAATCACATTTATTCCAGAACAAAGTGCCCACATGGGAGGACTTTTCCCAGAAGAGTTCCAGTGTGCCCGTGCTAGTCAAACTCCCTCTGCAGGCAAGACCTCTGAGCTAAAATTTACAACATGCACAATCAAAGACAGGTTTTCCAAACAGCTCAGCACTAATTTAGGCACCAAACTAATTGTGACAAGATATTCCAAAGGCTTCAACACCTGAGTACTGAACCTGCTTCAGCCTTTTTTACCTTGGTTTCCACATTTGTAAATCACAGGTAATGTTGACCACCCTCCTGCAGAAGGCTGCTGGGGATTCACTGATGAGCTAATGTTTGTTAAGTGTCTTGATGATGAGATTCCAGTGGCAAACTGATGTGTACTGCTCCCTTGGCACAGGTACAGAAAGGGCCCATGGCTCTGATACCACTGCAAAACACTTCAGTAACCTTCCTCAGGTGCTGGAGCACTGAGTCTTTCTGCAGTTTACTGCAGCTTCCCATACTGACCCCTCCTTTCACATCTATAAATGTTGCAGAACTTACACATATTTGTGCCTTTAATAACACACTGAGGTGATCTCTGATGGAGTGCCCTTCCGTTAAGCTTTGCTTGGGTTTCTGTAATAACTGAATTGGCATGATCCCACCCCTGCAGGACAGTCAATAAAGGATCCCCAGAGCAGAAAGAGCTCTCAGATTTATAAGTCTATAAGCATTTGGCAGATTCTATATCCACTGAAGAGGGGAACAGTAATAATGCTATGCCATCCCTTAGGTATTTTCTCTGATTTAATAACTTCATTGAATACCAGTTAACCCCAGGAGCCCACTAGGAGTGTCCATATCTCTCCTAGATCTTTTCTGACATCTGGTACTTGTCCCTTGAGTTGCTTATCTTCAGTGTAGCAAATATTTCACTTCCTTATCATTATACTATTACTATTTACCCAGAGCAACAGAATTTTTTCCATTGTGTAGCCACTTCCAGGTACAGGGAGGAATCAGCCATGCAGCTTGTCGTGCCTGGGTATGTGGATGTGAAATTGTAGTGCAAAGAACCCTGGACAAACACTTCTTCTCTCCCCAAATGCCATAGGATATTTAGTATCCAGGCTAAGGGCAGTGATGTAACTGGAGGAGGGAGGAACAACTGTCCTAGCAGCCAACTTGGGGGTGAGTGGCAAAAAAAAGCAGCTGCTGCTAGCAGCTGTCTTTGCAATTGTAGTGGCAACAGGAAGTTGACTCTTCTGTTTTGCCCCCAAGCACTTGGCTGCATCCCTGCATTGCTGGCAGAAGACCAAGTTCCTGGTTTTAGAGTATCACCTGTGTGACCCAGGCCCCAAAGGCTAATGCAGAAGAGCTTTGTTCACCTCACAATAAGATCATCCTTGTGGGGCAGAGCTATTTTGAGGCAGTTTTCTGAATATTGTCTCCAAGAAGCCTCTTTTTAGTGACCATGTGTAACACTCCACTGGCCCTGGTTC
This sequence comes from Crocodylus siamensis, assembly GCF_052110815.1. Classification (NCBI taxonomy): domain Eukaryota; kingdom Metazoa; phylum Chordata; order Crocodylia; family Crocodylidae; genus Crocodylus; species Crocodylus siamensis. The sequence goes on along the minus strand of NC_143402.1, from coordinate 46,421,068 downwards.
CTCTGGATAGGCCTGGTGTGGAACACAATCATTGCCACTTACTAGAGTGGTGATTAGCATCCACAACCTATTTTAAAGGCATGTCAAGGGACAAGGGGTATGTTCTGTCCACAACCCACCCACCCCTTGGCAATTCATTGGCAATGTAGCCCAGTATACTAAGGGCTTAAAACCCCTTGGAGACTGTCTATATAGGGCACTCATTGTCAGATGTCCTTCTGGGAGTGCCAGTGCAGCCACGCTAATGAGCTTATTTTATGTGCTGGACACATGTGCACTAATTTCCTTTCCAGATCCATCACAAGATGGGACTACCAATCCTTTCCAAGAACTTCCCAGCAGGTGATATGGCAGACCAGCCATTAAAATTATTCCAATCTCATTGTTTTCCACTGCTGAATCTTCAGCTCCTAAATAAGTCTTCAGGGCTCCCAATATAGAGCAGAAACATCACTCTGAGGGCTGGATCTAGAGATCCACTAAGATCAGCGGTGTGACTGCAGCATGCATAGACATCCCTAAGCTAGCTCCAACCTGGCTTGCTTGGGTACCAGCAACAGTGAAAAGAGTTTCAGGGACCCTGGGAGGGGTGGATTTGCTGGTTGTGCTGCCAGGTACACTCTTTAATAGTTCACTAGTTATACCAGTGCAATGTTATCAGTGCCATTAAACTAGTATAAGTCTTCATCTGGATGATCTTATTCTGGTATCATGATCAGGGCCATCCCTGGAGGAGGGTGAATCGAGGTGACCACACTTTGGGGACCCCTGCAGAGCTGGGTGGAGTGGCTACGGCAATTCCACACTGCCACCGGTTTCACGTCCGGGTGCTCGGCACCCCCTGCCCCTCCCGCTGCTGAATCTGACACCAGCTTTGTTGCATCTGAGGCGGGACCCCGCACAAGCTGATTTGCCCTAGACCCCTCACCCTGCTCGGATCGTCTCTGGTCATGATGCTTGTTAGTTTGCCCCCCTTGTACATAATAGAAAATAATCTTGAAACTGTGCCTGAAAATATGAATAACATTCAGGGCACTGGACCAGTAACACTGGCAGTTTAAATTCACCCCTTGGCTCCCAGCAGCGTAACTTTCGCATGTTTCCAAGACTCAAATGTGACTCAGAAACTGAAAACAAGGAGCTGGCCCCATAAGACCAACTGGCTCTTTGTAGACCCTTAGAAAGTGCCTCTTGGAACCTGGTTTGAGATCTTTGACTCCTCCCTGTGCAACATCAGGACTTTGCCATTGCAGGTTGTGACAGCTGGTAAAGCAGGGACCAACCTTTGCAAATTATCCCACTACTTCTTTTCCTTTCTTAAGTAAATTCAGTACTGGTGGAAAGTACTATGTTGTGAATGAGAATGAAACCCTTCCTTTCATCACAAATGTGTTGAAGCACAGGCAATGGATTCCTCCATGTTACTCTCAGTAATATACCTCAATTGTGACTGTAAGGGATGAGCTGTAGACAGGAGAGGAGAAACCTATATCTGTCACACTAACTGGAGATACTGCAAAAGAGGACTACAAAAATGAAAAGCAGGTCTTATGATGTGAGCCTTATGGAGCTCCATCTGCTTGCTTTATTGGAGGTTGTGAGGTATTTTGATAACTATGTCTAGCTACCTTCACATGGAAAAGAGATCTGTATTTGGGAGGTTTCAATCTTGCTGAGCTTTCCAGTCTTGCTGATAAAGGCATAAGAAGATGAACCAAGGTGAAGCAATACAAATTCAATCTGGAAATAAAATGTGCCTTTTTAGCAATGAAGGTCATTAAAGGTTGGAGCAGCTTACCAAGAGAGGTGATGGACCTATCATAGCTTGAGATCTTTAAGACAAGATTCAGTGTCTTCCAAAACAAATGGTTTTATCCAGTTTGCTTCTACCTGAATGGTCATGACAGTCACTTCTGGCTTTGGAGTCCATAAGTCTATGAATCCTCCTCCTCATCTTCTTCCTGCATGGATCATGGGGAAGACAGGACTGCTGCAGGAATGCCCTCATCTTGCCCATAGCACTTGCAGCTCTGTAGTAGGTCAACATCTATAATACCATTTCATGGATCCAGCTGTGGTCAGGAAGAAGCCTCCTCCCAGATGCGAAATTGCTTTTTTCTCCCTGACTCTTCTCTGTGTGGCAGGCTTACCGATAACTGCCTGGTGCGTCTGGGCTCGGAGAATCTTCGATGTGATTGGTGGACCCCTTCCACCAATCGAGTGATTGCTGGGAAGGAGCCTGTCCCACCCCTACCTGGGGCAATGCAGAGACCCCAGACCTGGTTGAAACCTGCACCTTGCTCCAACCTGATTGGTCTGTTTGCAATCTGGGGCCAGAGCCCTTGGAGGGTATAAAAGAGCAGTGTGCCCAGCATATGGGTGGCTGTGTTGAGGGACGGAGAAGAGGACAGGCAAAGAAGAGCTGGTGTGACCTGACCAGTGGGGCAGAGCTAGTGACCTGAACAGCCTGAAGACCTTTCTTGGCTGGATAGGAGCGGCAAGTGGCTGCATCCCTAGCCCACCACTGAGGAATGCAGTGTTGGTGCAGGCAGTGCTTCATGGAGGGACCAGGACCCTGGGAGCTGCTTGAGGCGGCTCGGGTCTGCAACCCCTGGCATGCAGCCGGGCAGTCAGTGCCGATAGCATGGTACGGAGCAGTCTGGGAAGGAGAGGGACCTCGGGAGCTGCTTGTGGTGGCTCGGGTCTGGGCCCCCTGGCACAGAGCCAGGAGCCCAGTGCAGACAACACTGCACAGAGGGTCCTGGAGAGGACTGAGCCCTGGTGTTGCATGAAGCAACCTGGGCCTACAACCCTTAGCAGAAGGCAAAGCCCCTGGGAGCATGTAATAGTGCTCAGGGCTCCAAGTGGGTGAGCAGCCCAGAAAGAGTCAAAGGCCCAGGAGCCAAGGCCATGGGTTCAATGCAGATGGACCCTATCTGACTAACCTTGTTTCTTTTTATGACCTCATCAGTGACTTGGACGAGGGCATGGAGAGCACCCTAAGTTCACAGATGATACCAAATTATGGGGCAAAGTTAACCCTCCAGAGGGTAGGGAACAGATCCAGGTGGAGCTGGACAGATTGGAAACATGGGCAGAACAAAATAGGATGCAGTTCAACAAAGACAAGTGCAAAGTGCTGCACATGGGCAAAAAGAATGACAAACACACTTACAGGCTGGGGGATGACCTTCTCAGCAGCACAACAGTGGAAAGGGATCTTGGAGTCATAGCTGACTCCAAGATGAACATGAGTCATTAATGTGATGAAGCGATCAACAAGGCTAACCACACCTTATCATGCATTAGCAGATGCATCACAAACAGGTCCACGGAGGTGATGCTTCCCCTCTATGTGGCACTGGTCAGGCCACAGTTGGAGTACTGAGTCCAGCTATATGACAATTGTATATTTGTGTATATATGTTCCTCAGTATCAATTTCTTTAGATTTTGTATACATTAATAAAACTGTACATAGTTAAGCATTCCTTGTCCTGGCCTGAGTCTCTAGGGGATAAAGAGAACTGGTTTGCATTTGCAGATCCTTTTCATAGCACTCCTGCCTAGCCACCCATCCTTTCTATTTGGAGAGGGGAGGATATACTTGGGTGTACCCGGGTTACATCTGTAACATCTCACTGATTGCCTATGGCTGGAGAAAAGATACCAGATGAATCAATGCTATAAAGTGGTACAGAGAGTCCTCATTCTTAGACACCCGGGCTGTGTCGAGACAAGTGTGACCCGTCTGTGATGCCACACACCACAAATTCACGTAGCAGCATGGGGGTTTTATTTGACCCTGGGAGATCCTGGGGTCAAAAAGCCTGCATGGAAAAAAAGTGGGAAAGTGCATGTGGCAGCAACAAGTGCTGCCCAAAACCGGAGCCAGGCCAGCCAGCTGCAGACCAGGCTCCCACTTGCAGGAGTGCCACAACTGCAGCTTCCCTGGCCTACAGAACTCCAGGTATGAATGCTGGGCCCAGCATAGTTGCTGGCCCCCTACCCCACCTGGGGTAATCTGCTATGTGCCAGAGCGCACATGGCACAGGTGTTCCCTGGGGACAAGTAGCAGTGGCACAAGGTGTGCCACTACTTCTTGTCCCCAGGGAAACAATTGTCCATGTTGATGTGGACATGGACCTGAATGGTGAGTCTTTTTCACATGCCCAGGGTTCAACTACGTCTAGAAGATATTTTTTCTCATCTCAGACTGTGTTATTGTCGTTCTTCTAACCCAACAGCTGATATAAATCAGGCTTCACTGGCTATGCTGGTTTACATCATTTGGATACTGGCCTTTCACTTCCCCAAAAGTTCATTAACTTTTGTCTCAGCCATCAAGCTAACAATCTAATCAGTACTGCTCTCCACAGTCACTGTGACTGTGGGCCTTTGTACATGTGATGGGGGTATAGTCCTTCAGGATTGCATTCTGTGTCCCTAAATTGAAATGGTGGGTTTTCTTTTTCCATCATTCATTGGTTTTAAGTCTCATAAAATGCTCAGTGTACCATTCATAGTAAATTATTGCAAGGGGCACCACATAACAATCCACTCCTTTGATCTCTTTTTTGCACTAAATTGCAGCAGGTGCACCACACACTGCTAATCCTCACTACAGACTGGTGATGTATATTAGGGCTGTGCAAACCTTTGGTTCCCAATTCAATTCATCAGAGATTCGGCCGGATTCGGTGGTCAAATCTCCAAATCCGAATTAAATCAGATGATCCTTAATCTCTCTGAATTGAATCAGAGAGATTCCATAAGATTTGGAGATTCGGACATAGACACAACTTTAAATGTTTTATCTACATACCTCTAGGTAGCAGGTGCCTTGTGAATGCTGCAATGCTGGGGTGTGTGGAGCGTCCCAGAGGAGCATGAGGTACTCCCCAGCACGCTCGGCAGCAGACCTGGAAGTGGACCAGAAGCACTTTCGGTCCACCTCTGGGTCCACTGGAGAGCCCCCGTGCCCCCCTTGGCTTGGTGATTGGTGCCTTCTGGGTCTGGGGAGGCACCTGGAGCCCTCCCATAGCCATCGCCAAGCCAGGAGGGTTCAGGGGGGCCCCCCAGAGCGCTCCCTGGAAGACCTGGAAGTGGACCGGAAGTACTTCCTGTTCACTTCTGGCTTTGCTGCCTAGCGTGTGGCGGGCCCCCTGCACCCCTGTGGGATGCTCCATTTACCCCAGCATTACAGCATTCACAAGCCATGTTGGTACTTTGAGATATGTAGAAAAAACTTTTAAAGCTGTGTCTATATCCGAATTGCTGATTCACCAAATCAGCATTGTGAATCTTCAGGTTTGGATTTGGCCGAGTCAAATCAGGTACAGTGATCTGAATAGATGAGTTGAATCACTGTCCCTGATTTGGGCTGAATCTGAATCCAAATCAAATAGGACCTTTGCACACCCCTAATGTATATAGCTCACAGCTCGCTGAAATGTGCAGATGACCAAGAGTTCTGTGATTTAATTAATTCAATTAATTTAATTGTCATTTAATTAACTTAATTAATCTCTTAATGCATATTTTTATACCTATTTTAAACCTTTTTACATCAATATTTAAAAATATATATATTCGTGTTTTATTCTTATTCTTTTCATTCCTATCTTTACTCTTATCTTATTTTTTATTTTCCTATTGTCCTTATTTTCTGTCATCAAGTAAACTTTATTCCATGTGTAAATCCACTTTTTTTTTTTTATTTAACTCATACAACCACCCCTATGGACAGGGCACTGAAATTCTCCAAGTGTGTATAATATGCACACAAATCAGCACCCTGTGATACACCCAGATAATAGTGCTGCAGATAATAGTGCTTAGCAGAACAATGAATGGATCATCCATGAAGTATCACCCCAGCCAAGTGCCAAAGGTGATCTCCTACTTAAAAAGGTTGAAGACCACTGTCCTAAAGGAAGTTTAGCTGCCAGGTGACAACTGAAAAATGATATTCTTCCAACCATTTTTCCTCCTCAACTCCACTCCCACAGAACTGGACATGTCTATATAACTGCTTGCAGCTGGGGGCAGAAAGCATCTCATGACTGGTTAGAGCATAATGACCCCTCTCTTGGTGGTCAGAGCATCCCATGACTGGTCAGAGCATAATGACCTCTCTTTCATTTTGTCCCTGAAAATATACTCAAAGGAAGTGCCAAAGAACAAGCCATGTCTGCCACGCTTGGAGCAGTGGCCAGATACATCCATAAGCCATGGTCCCAACTGGGCCTGGGAAGAACTCGCAGATTTGATTGGTATTTGGGGGTAACAAAAAGTTCTGGAGCAGCTGAAAAATCAATGAAATAAGCTAGAATCTATGCAGCCATTGCCTGGGAAATGAAAGTGCATGGCCACAGCCAAGACTGGACACAGTGTCACAGCAAGATGAAGGCCCTTAAATATGCTCTCCATCGGGCCAAGGAGAGAATTCTCATTTGGGGGAAGCATGCACAATAGGCCCCATTCTACAAGCAGCGGTCCTGCATGCTCATGAAGGACACAGGCGATGCTTGCCTCTGATTCTTTGGGATCATGGGGGTGCAGGAGGCCACAGTGTCACCTAGCCCACAAAAGTCCACAGACTGTCTTGCCACTGTAGCAGGCAGTGAAATATGCACTGCACAGCCTCCAGGCAACCAGTCAGAGGTGGTGGTCGAGTGCTTGCAGAAGGTGGAGGATGGGGACAGCTGAGGTGAAGTTGTCTGAACCATGACCCCACTCTCCCTGATGCCTTGCCTGCCTAACTCAGAGGAGGAGGACACAGCAGGTTCCATGATGGTACTGTCCCCAGACTTGTGGGACATGCCAGAAATTCCAGAGACCCAAAGATCAGCGTTGGTGCCAGAGACACCTGAGGATCCATGCCCAGGGACTTGTAAATTACAGGGAAGGGGCTCAGCTGGGTTTGGGTGACTGGGGCTGATGTGGATCTAGCCCTGCTTTTGCACCAAGGCCAAGCATGGTGAGGCAGGAGGGAGGGTGTTAATTTTGTAAGCAGCAAATATGTCTGCTGTTTGCAGTCGTGAAATGTTTTGCTTACATGGCGGTGGATGTGCTGTGCCCTCTCTTAAAGTTGCTTGTGTGGTGGGGAGTTAATTCATTTAGTGGCAGGAATATGTGCTGCTGAGAGATGTACAATGAACTCCTTAGTGGACTGGGGAGACATCTGGGTTCCTGCATAATCATCCTTTGTGGATGGATGCATTAATTCACCAAGTGGCAGGGATGCTTCTTGGTGATCACTTAGTGACAATCAAAAGAAAGCACGATGGAGCCTTTGGTGGTGGCCTCAGAATTGTGAGTATGGTTTGCAGGTGAATGGCGGGATGAACTCCGGGAGGTGTGGAGAAAGGTTGAAGAGTGAGAGTCAGCAACTTACCTGGAGATCATGGCCAGCATAACAGAATTGCTTGACCTGGCCAGACAGTGTTGTCAGGATATTGTGGAGACCCAGCAAATGGAGAGCATGTTTATAGATTTCATAGATCTCATAGACATTAGGGGCTGGAAGAGACCTTGTGAGATCATCAAGTCCAGCCCCTACACCAGAGGCAGGAAGTCTGCAGGGATCAAATGATTCCAGCAAGAGAAACATCAAAACATCTTTTGAATGAGTCCAGTGTAGGTGCTTGCACCGCCTCTGGGGCAAGTCTGTTCCAGACCTTGAAAACTCGGACAGTAAAGAAGTTTTTCTTTATATTGAGTCTGAATCAGCTTTTTAGAAGTTTGTGGCTGTTAGACCTAGTTATCCCTTGGGGAGCCCTGGTGAACAACTGTTGTCTCAGATCCTGATGCACCCCCCCTTATATACTTATAGGCACCAGCTCTTCGCCAGGCTGAAGAGCCCTATGTCCCTCAGCCTCTTTTCGTATGGCTTGCTCTCTTGGCCTTTGATCATATGGGTGGCTCTCCTCTGGACTCTCTCAAGCTTATCCATGTCTCTCCTGACATGGGAGGGCCCAAAACTGGATGTAGTACTCCAGCTGCAGCCTCACTAAGGCTGAGTAAAGCAGGAGGATGACGTCCCTGGTTTTGCTTGAGATGCATCGGTGGATGCATGTCAGAGTTTGCTTTGCTTTGCCAGCCAGAGCATCGCGTTGGTGGCTCATGTTCATCTTGTGGTCAATCAAGAACCCCAAGTCTCTTTCAGTTGCTTTGCTAGTGAGCGTAGCACCACTAAGTCTATAAGTATGATGCTGTTTTTTTTCTCCCAGGGTGGAGTACCCTGCATTTCTTTACATTGAAAGCCATCAGGTTTTGATCTGCCCACTTTTCAAGTGTGTACAGGTTGGCCTGTATCCCCAGGATATGTATGAATGTTTAAAGATTTTATAGATTTCATAGACATTAGGGCTGGATGGGGTCTTGCAAGATCATTGTGTCTAGCCCCCCACCCAAGGGGTAAGAAGTCATCTGGGGTCAGAAGACCCCAGCAAGATAAACATCCAAACGCAACTTGAATGTGTCCAGAGTAGGTACTTGCACCACTTCTGTGGGGAGTCTGTTCCAGATTCTGGAGACTCGGACAGTAAAGAAGTTTTTCCTTATGTCCACTCTAAAATGGTCTTCCAGAAGTTTGTGATTATTGGACCTAGTCTTTCCTAGTGGAACCCTGGTGAACAGACATTTTCCTAGGTCCCCAATGTACTTATAGGCTGCTACCAAGTCCCCTCTGAGCCTATGTTTTCCCAAGCTGAATAGTCCTGTGTCTCGCAGCCTCTCCTCATAAGGCCTGCTCTCTTGACCTCTAATCATGCATGTGGCTCTCTTCCGGACTCTCTTGAGCTTCTCCATGTGCCTTTTAAAATGTGGAGCACAGAATTGGATGCAGTACTCTAGCTGCAGCCTCACCTAGGCTGAGGAAACTGGGAGAATAACATCTTGGCTCTTGTTTTAGATGCATCAGTAGATGCATGGCACGGTTTTATTTCTTTGCTGGCTGCAGCATCGCATTGGTGGCTCATATTCATCTTGTGGTCAGTCATGACTCCCAAGTCTTTTTCGGACATAGTGCTAGTGAGTGAAGCACTGCCAAGCCTATAGGTATGGTGTAGGTTTTTTCTCCCGAGGTGGAGTACCTTGCATTTCTTAATGTTGAAGATCATTAGGTTTTTGTCCGCACATTTTGCAAGCCTGTCTAAGTTGGCTTGAATCCGCAGTCTATCCCCCAGGATAACCACATTTTCCCACAGTTTAGTGTCATCTGCAAACTTAGCCAGTCTGATTCTGACACCCAAATCCAGATTGTTAATAAATATATTGAAGAGTACTGGTCCAAGTACTGAACCCTGAGGGATGACACTGGTCACCATTCACCATGTTGACTTAGTTCCATTGACTATCACTCTCTGGGTCCGAACATAGAGCCAGTTCCCCAGCCATTGGACCGTGAGATTGTCAAGGCTGCAATTCCCCAGTTTTGCTATAAGGACATTGTGGGAGACCAAGTCAAAGGATTTTTTAAAATCCAAGTATATGACATCAACCTTATCCCCCACCCCCAGTCTAGATGGCTATAGAAGATGAGGTTGGTCAGGCATGATCTACCCATAACAAAGCCGTGCTGCCCATCTCTAAGGATGGTGCCTCTTGTCAACCTGTTGTTGATTGATTCTTTTTATTGAGGAGCTCCTTAGATGCATAACCCCAGCCCCATTAGTGAGCTGCCCTCCCACACAGACAATCCATGCAACAACAACTGTGCATGACCCTATCTGTGAGCTGACCTTCATAGAGACCCCTATCTGTGATCAGCCCCCCCATAGTGACAACCTCAGCAATAACCATTGTGCCTGCAAGTGTGGGGTGCCCCTACTCTAGCAGGCCAAGGAGAGTGCCACTATGCTTTAGAAGGGGAGGGTGAGACAGAGGGGGCACAGTGGCTTGTGACATTTGATATGTTTTTAGTTGCTAATGCTGTTGCTTCTATAGGGCATTTTTTTGGTTCTTCTTCAGTTACAGACAATAACATAAATGCTTTAGTGAAATTAAAATGAATTTTCATCCATGTCTGCTGTCATGGGAAAACTTGTAGAGGTGTGGCTTGTGGGGTGGAGGTATGCCAAACCAAAGAAAACCAAGCTTGTTTCAGTCATATTGCACTAAGTAAAAAAGATATGCCCACCTCTGCACTGGGGTGTGGGTATTTGCCCAGAATGTGGGTACAACGGGGTATGGCAGTGAGCAGTAATTGGGGGTGCTGCACAGTGCCCATAATATTTCCTCTGAGCACATGCGCCTTCTCATTGCTCCCTGGCCACCACACTCAAGGGGGTAGCTTGGGGGGGAGGGGAGAGGGCTGTGGGCAGGGGCTTTCAAGGCCCGGGCTTTTATTATTGTGACCAGAAAAAGACAGTGGCCAAAGCAAGGCTGGGTGGTGGTGGACTGGCCCAGAATTTTGTTAATGTGGGGAGGAGTGACTGAGTGGGTGATGCACAGTGCACATAATATTTCCTCTGAGCACATGCAGCTTCTCAGGGGTCAGGAGTTCAACCAGATGACTGGCAGTGATGGAGAACAAAGCAAATTTAAAATCAGTCAGGTAGCCTTGACTAACTGCTAATTGCCACTACAAACCAGAAAACCCTGTCCCCAACCCTTCTACAAGCCAGCAAACCTCTTCCCCACAACCTTCTACCATTCCCCTGTTACACACAGGGAACATGAAGTGAAGAATTGAACAAAGCAAATAGAAACTTTATTTACAAACCATATATTAATCATAATTAAACATACCACAGAACAGCTTTTATAAGAAAAAATATTCATGACTGCTACAACAGAGGAATTCCTTTTTACTACTGTAATGATGGATGAGTCATGAAAGAAAATCAATCTAAGTAATAATCATTTCTAATGAAAAGACCTTGGCTCTAAGGTGGACTTTCAAAGCCTGACTGCGAATTCTGAATGGTGAGTGCAGATCTGTACCAGCCTGTCCCACTTCTGGGCAGGAGTGGGGCCAGTGAGGCCATAAACCAGCAGGCATAGAATTATAGCAAGGAGTCCGGTCATTATTTGCTGGTCCTCCTTGGTCTGGGGATGCCTCCTGGACTTGGCACGATTCCTGTTGTGCTGGACGGCCGTGAATCTGCCCGTAGCTAGATGGATCTGTTTTACCATCTCATGCAGCCAATTCTCACAGTCCCTGATGGCATTCACAATCCTGTCTGTGTGTGCATTGGTGGCAGCCTGCTTTGGTAGTTTGTGTGTCCCCTGTGGAGGCATTGCAAACAGAGCTGAAAATCAAGAAACGTACAAAAAAGAGTGAATTAAGGATACTTAGCACTCTAAAAAGACACACTCAATGAAATCTTGCGAGTGGATAAGAAGCTGTCAGCCCAAATTGACCAAAAAGAGATGCCTAGCAATGGATGGTAGCAGGCCCTGACTAGCTGCAAACAAGTGCCTGCCCACTTTGACTACTGATACACCTCCCTGGTATGCACTGCCGTGTACCTCCTTGAACTGCCCCATAACTCTTGGGGTCTTTAAATCACTGTCCTATGCTGTCCGCCTCCCCCCGCTTCACCTCACAGTCTAGTCTAATTGCAGCTGTCAGTTCAGGTGATAGGTGACTTAAAGGGTCTCTAGGGCTTCACAGGCCAGGTGTGGAGGTCAAGCTCCATAGTCTGTCTTCCTTGGAAGATGCAGCAGGTGACATGACTGGGACTCGGCTACTATATTCTTCACTGGAGCCCCTGTGAATTACAGTGCTGGTTGGCGATGTTTCCTCAGGTGAGGATACCTCAGAGACCTCTGTCCCTGTGTATTCATGGCAATCCAGTACCTCCATTAGTGGCTGGAGGCACTAGGGTGTCCTGCTGCTGGGCTCTAGAGACATCCCTGTGGAAAGCAGCATGCAGCATCTTTGCCTGAAGATGGCACTTGACTGCCATCCAGTTGTGCTCTCACTTACCCATTCTCCTGGCAACAGCAAGGAAGATATGCCAGTTGACATGTGGGCTGCAGACAAACTGGTGCATGACAACAGGGTCCCCTAGCACCCACACCAGGGTCTTTGTTTCAGTGAAGGTCCATTTGGACCTAGACCTAGGCACCCCAGTCTGCTCCATTCTCCTCCAAATGTCAGACATCTTGGCTCAATTAAAGGTACTCTGGGGAGCTATGAACTCAATTTATAAATCTTGAGGTGACGGGGCTAAAGGAAGTTCACCTCCCTCCCACCCTGTTGTGTCTGGGGAAAGCTTGAACAGCAGACATGCTCTGCTATTGTTACAAGTTTTGGCACTAGTCAGCGGGGTTCCCCTGGGACATGCTGGCATAAGGCAGGGTCAAGGCAAGAAGTGGGAGCTCTGTCTGCACCAGTGGCAACTTTTTGTATCTTATGGGCATGCTTGTTCTGGACATGTTTTAGCCCTGATAAGTCCTTTAGCTCTACGTATGCCATGGCACAGTAACAGGCTACCTAGTGACCCATGTGTCAAGACACTGCTTCTAGCAGGACATGATCTGAACTGCTGAGCAGTTTAGGCATAGCTGGTGAGACAAAACTCACCCTTTATCCATAAAGCTGGTGTGCTTAATACTCATGATCAGTGTAGCAGGGCACTGGATGTACTAGCTACTTCAAGAGGTCAGGCAGCCTGCTGAGCCACTGGCAGGTGAGGATCAGGGTTGATTGCAAAGCCAGCTGAGCCAGTGGACTGTCCGGTGTGGATAGGCCTGATCAAAGGAGTGACTTGATTGAAGAGAGTCAGCTGATTGGAGAAGGGTTGGGCTTAGACAGGGTATAAGCCTGGACCCTGAGAGCAGGGCAGGCAATAACAGTTGGTGAAGCAATATCACTCAGAAGGAAGGCTGCTGTTCCTGAATGCCAGTGAGGAGAGTGATATCTGGGGTTTGGGTAGGACGTAAGGGGTGGAGGAGGTTCCTGGAGACCTAGGGAAGGGTCCAGAGCCATAAGAAGGGGGCTGGGTGCCTGCGGCCTGTGGAGAGGTTGAATGTGCCCGGGGGAGAGGAGCTGAGTGCCTAGGGGCTTGTTGAGAGCCCAGAAGACCCCAGAGAGAAATAGAGAAACTGAGTGCCTGTGGCCTGTTGAGAGGAAGGCCCAGGAGAAGCCCAGAGAGGAGCTGTGTGCACAGAGGTTTTGTGAGAGGCTCAAAGGAAGGGGCTGTGTAAAAAGACCTATGGAGGACTCTAAACTCACAGAGAGAGAGAGAAAGCGACCCATGGTGGGACCCAAGAGGGTGGACCCACAGAGAGGAGAGGATTGGCAGCTAAAGGACTGACCATGGGAACCTTGACTGGTCTATGCTGGGGCCAGGGCCCAGGAGAGGCCAAAGGGTGAAAGAGCCCACTGTGAGAGATGGCCAGGGTTGGGAGAGCCTGGAGTCTTGACTGGCCTGGAAGGAGCAGCAGGGCCTAGGAGAGACACAAAAGTCTTTGTGGGGGCCAGTCAAGAGTGAGGGGTCAAGAAGTGTGTAGGATGATGGCTGGTAGTGGTCTGTGAGTGAGATGTGGTCAGAGATAGAGGACTTAGAGGAGAGATGGAGCTAGGGCCAGGGAGTCCAGTGTCTAGCAGTCCAGGAGGGGCACTTGACACCAGGGGGAGCCCAGAGAGGGATGAGCAAGATCAGGTAGGTCTGAAAGCCAGTCCTGGATAAGACCTAAAACTACACCCTGCTAGACATGATTGCTGTGGTGAGGCTGCCTGTAGTGGGGTAGCTTCCACATGGGCGATTGGTGCCTCCTGAGTTGGGGGGGCACTTGCCCCCACAGTGGCCAGTCAGCAACCAGGGAGGGGTCCCCCTGTGACTGATCCCATTGACGCGCAAGTGGCAAGGGCACACTGCTGGCACTTCTGGGCACACCACTGGCACTTCCGGGTGAGCACAAACAGCTGTGGGAAGACTGCACGGATCGCTTCTCCTGGCACCCCCACTCCCCGGCCAGTGCTGTCAGGTGGGCACCAGTGTTTTTGCCTGCCCCCCCGCCTGGGAACACTGGCTACCAGGGAGTGCCCCAGCACTCTCTGGGGGTGCATGTGCACCCCCTGTGCACTCCTTACACATTGCCACTGAGCCTCCATGAAATGCCACACATGGGCCACTCCAGGGAAAGGTGAAGATGGGGTGCTGGAAAGCCTCAGCTCCTGCTGCCTTGAAGAGGCATGGAGAGGGAAGGCACACCCCATCAGAAAAGCACTTGATGTGGGTCCAGAGGCCCAGCGAGGGGCCAGGACTGTGGGGATTCAGAGGCCCAGCAAGAGGGGCCTGAGCTGCATAGTGAGGCCCAGTGAGTATGGTGGCACTAGAGGGGTCCATTGGCCCAGTGAGGGGCTGGAGAATAGAGTGCAGAGCCAGATGGGTCCAGGGGCCTGGGGAGTGGCCGTGAAATGAATGCTGACAGAACTCACCCACTATTCATAAAGCAGGCATGCTTACTGCTCATGTGGGCCAGTCACCTGCACTCACCAGGGCTCCCCCAGGGGTCCTAAAACATTCATTACACACAAGTATCTGCAAATTGTCCACTAAGCAACACTTAGTGGACAAGGGGGCTAAATACACAAATTGTTGCAACACCCAGTGGACAAAAGAGCTCACCACACACCATTCAGTGAATTACCATGTAAACATGACAGATTAATGGATGCACCATTTCAAGTCGTGTCATTGCAAACTAAACTATATCAGGATGGGGATTCATTTATGATGATGACACAACTCATTTAAATTGCCGAAAACTTGTGCCCATGTAAAGCGTGACACCATTAAGCCACACAAGGGCAATTTTTGTCATGTGTACAAGTGCCCAACATCATTTGTACAAATGCCCTGTGATATCAGTTACATGGAAGAAAATCCAGGGTCCAAGCCACTGCAACGCACATTCAAACCAGAGAGTTTCAGCATCCGTGTTTCTCTGTTTTTATGTTCTCTTAGTTTTATGTTCATCCTGTGAAGTCCATCAGTAGCATGTGTAATCTTTTATCACTGCTAGTGTGCATCCATAGTTGTATTTCCCAGGTTATAATCAATTTGATTTTTGATTGTATCTTCCTCTTGGAAACCCCATTTCCCTAGCTGCATGGTCAATTTAGCAGACAATTTTCTATACATAATAATGTCTCTCTCTAAACTATTCAATAAGTGCATTTGATAAGATGTGGAGAGGCAGGGCTCAGCACAAAATGTGCAACTGTAATGGCTTTCTTGCTGTTTAACTAGCACGTGTTAAAGCTTGCACTATATTGTGTATAATACTGAATATTTAAGCCTTGATCCTGCAAGGGATGTGGCTGACTTTGTGCAATGTGCTCAGTAACAATATTTAGTTCTTACATAGCACCCTTCATTGGTAGATCTTATAGCACTTTACAAAGGAGGTCAGTATTACTACTTACATTACACAGTAGGGGAAACTGAGGACAGAATGGGAAGTCACTTGCCGAAGGTCGCCAGCAGACCAGTGGAAGAGGTGGGAATACAACCTATGTATCACAGATCCAACCTGGTGCTTCATCTAGTGTCTCATGGTGCCTCCATACAGTCCTAAAGAAGTCAATGGAATTATGTGCAAAACTTAATGTGTGTAAGTTTTGATAGGTGTAGAGCCTTATTGTGTGATGTGTTATATGCAAATATACTTCACACTGTATGTGCTGTATGATGTACCTGCACTATGATAGCTGTCTCTATTGTTTAACACATTTGTGTTTTGTGCTACCTGGGGTTTTTTTGAGTGCTCAACATAGGTAGAGCAGGTTGACATTTCTCTCAATTAATAATTTTGACAAAATGTTCAATTCTGAGCTAAAAACGAGAGAGAGAGAAATCAATAGTTTTTTGCATAAATTAGATATTTTATGTACATATTCTAAGTCTATTTTGCATGTATCTTCTGCCCAAATTATATGCATATTTGGTGTACATACCAAACATAACACATCCTTGATGCACAAGCTCAGGCTATTCTGTCTCAGAGAAAAGGCAGCAAAAGGGCACAGTAGCCCATTTGGCTCTCCAGGAAACTAGTGGACCTCCTGTGGCCAAAAAGAAAGGCTTACAGAAGATTCACGATTGGATCCACCTCCAAGGACGAATATTCTGCACTGGTCCGGACAGGCAGTGAGCAAACCAGGAAAGCCAAGGCTCTGATGGAACTCCAACTAGCTAAAAGTAGCAAGGACAATAAAAAGTCCTTTTTCAGATATGTGGGGAGCTGGAGGAAAAGCAAGGACAACATTGGACCCCTGCTAAACCAGATGGGACAACTGACAACCGATGCCCAGGAAAAAGCCAACCAATTAAATGGGTACTTTGTGTCGGTCTTTCATCAGTCTCATGGGACACCCATGCCTGCTACAGGACAGGGAGGTCCGGGTGAGGGAGATTCTCTGCCCTCCATCACTGCTGACCTCATGAAGGAACAGCTTGAGAGACTGGATACCTTTAAGTCAGCTGGCCCTGGCAATCTACACCCCAGGTTATTCAAGGAGCTGGCAAGCATCATAGCCCAGCCTCTGGCACAGATCTTTGAGAACTCCTGATGCTCTGGTAAAGTGCCTGAAGACTGGAAGAAGGCCAATGTCATGCCTATCTTCAAGAAAGGGAGGAAAGTGGATCCAGAAAACTACAGTCCATCAGCCTGACCTCTATCCTGGGCAAGGTCTTGGAAAAGATTATCAAAGAGGCCATCCTTAACAGACTAGCTGATGGCAATATCCTGAGGGATACCCAGTATGGGCTTGTTGTGGGTAAGTCTTGCTTGACCAATCTCATTTTCTTCTATGACCAGGTGACCTATCACCTGGACAAGGGAGTGATTTATGTCATATACCTTGACTTCAAAAAAGCCTTTGATCTGGTATCCCGTGATCACCTCTTTGCAAAACTGGCCAACTGTGGCCTCAGGTCCACCACAGTCTGGGAAATTGGCTCCATGGTCATACGGAAGTCACTCATCATGGTGCCCTGTGACCAGTGGGGTCCCCCAAGGCTCTGTCCTTGGACCTGTATTGTTCAACATTTTCAATAATGATGTGTACATTGGAGTTAGAAGCAAACTGGCCAAGTTCACCAACAATACCAAATTCTGGGGTAAATTATCCACACATGAGGACAGGAGGGTGATCCAGGCTGAACTGGACAGGCTCAGCAAATGGGTGGATGAGAACCTGATGGAGTTTAACACCGAAAAATACAAGGTTCTCCATCTTGGGAGGAAAAACCTGCAGCTTCCTTATAGGCTTGGCAGTGCTACGCTGGCTAGCACTACAGATGAAAAAGACTTGGGGTCATCATTGACCACAAGATGAACATGAGCCTGCAATGCGATGCTGCGGCTAGTAAAGTGACCAAAACGCTGGCTTGCATCCATAGATGCTTCTCAAGCAAATCCCAGGACGTCATTCTCCCCTTGTACTCAGCCTTGGTGAGGCCACAGCTGGAGTACTGCGTCCAGTTTTGGGCTCCATAATTCAAAAAGAAAGAATGTGGAGAAGCTTGAGAGAGTCCAGAGAAGAGCCACACGCATGATCAGAGGTCAGGAAAACAGACCTTACGATGACAGGCTGAGAGCCATGGGGCTCTTTAGCCTGGAAAAGTGCAGGCTCAGGGGTGATCTGATGGCCACCTATAAGTTTATCAGGGGTGACCACAAGGATGTGGGGGAATGTTTGTTCATCAGAGCATCCCAAGGGATGACGAGGTCGAATGGTCATAAACTACTACAAGACTGTTTCAGACTGGATATAAGGATGAATTTCTTTACTGTCTGAGCCCCCAAGGTCTGGAACAGTCTGCCAGCGGAGGTGGTTCAAGCACCTACATTGAACACCTTCAAGAGTAAATTGGATGCTTATCTTGCTGGGATCCTATGACCCCAGCTGACTTCCTGCCCCTTGGGCAGGGGGCTAGACTCGATGATCTTCCGAGGTCCCTTCCAGTCCTAATGTCTGTAAATCTATAAATAGTTACTTGTATGAGCCATGTGATTATTTTGTATGTGTGCATTCCTCAGAATAATCTTGTACATATTTTTGTATATTGTGTATATTTTGGATGTAGGTATTGCTGTGCATAAGAATTACCTGTGCATTTCATATGGGCAAGTGTTGCTGTTTTGTGTACAATCTTGTTTGTGGTGTATATTTGGTATGTGTGCACAATTTTTTGTGCATGCACTGTGTGTTGTGTTCCCAGGTATTTGCAGGCATGTTCGGAGAAGGACTACCAGGAAATAGAGCTCTTAATACAGAGCCATCCAAGAGAGAAACTGATTCAATGAAGCAGAGTAAGTTAAATAATAATCAAGTCCAGTTTCCTTTGCAGTAGCATCTCCTGTGACCAGGCCTGTGTGGCATCTCATCTGTCTATACACAGGGTGGGTAGTCTGTGCATAATTGAGCTGTATTGTGACAGGAAAATGTTTTGATATTCCATTGCAGCAGCTGAGACCTGAAAATTCCTCCTCTGAAAACTCCCAGGGCTCCTGGTGCAATTAACCCTGCCAATGGCACCTGCAGGCAGGAGGTCACTGCTGAACTCTCCACAGAATCATAGTTTGAAGGAAAAATTTACAGCAAAATGCTTTGGGTCCAGGTGCAGAAAGAGACTGGAGAATTCATCAGAGAAACTCCGAGCAGTCTTTTTCTATGGCCCAGAATATTATTGGGTCCTGAGATAGCAGTGAGAAGACAAGGTAACAATTCTTTGGCTCTGAATAGTGCACTGGGTACCTCTGGGGAGAAGGAGAACTACCTGGGAGCGTAATGAGCAGTGGGCAACCAGAACACCATCCATGGGGACTGTTATGCCTCTGGAATGAGACATTCAAAGCAGAGAGACCGACTTTTGTAATGGCTATGTTGCCTGGGGGGACTAAATCGATTTTTCACTAAACATGGCAGAACTGGGGTGATCAAAAATTTTGGCCTAGTGCTGTTGCATTTATTAAACAGGTTTCAGTCCACAAAGTGGGGAAAATTGCGAAATATTTAGTTTTGATGTGTACTTCAAAAACAGAAAACCAAGTAAAATACTTTATTTTGGGTCAAACTTGTCATTTTGTTCAACCCAAAGAGATTATTCTTTTATTTCTCAGTACTCCATGTGAACAAAACCTGAAACCACCACCACCACAGAGATTCCTAGAATTCTCTTGACAAAAGGGACCCCAGGAATGTTTGGATGTTCATCAACACGATGAAGAGGACGTGCATGCCTGATACACTTGAATTTTCCTGTGGTTTCCCCTCTATCTCCTGTGCAATAGAAGGTTGGATCAAGGATTCCTTTGTGAAGAAGCGGTGGTTTCTGAGGGTGGCAAACAGGGTGTCAACCCATGATAGATGGAGGTGGTGTCTATGGGCCAGAAGAGACAGATGGATTTGTGTAACCAGCTGACTCTGCATATCCCAAAGGGCTGCAAGAACTGGCTTCTGGGCTGCATCTACATAGCAGTTCCCATTCAGGTACTTAGACTGAGCTTAAATCAGGGGCAGGCAAAATACAGCCTGCTGGCTCAATCCAGGCCATTCTATCTGGCCTGTGGGGCCCCTAAAAACTTTAGAAAATTAATTTTTATCTGTCCCTAGCTGCCGGACAAAGACGACAGGCGCCTGTGGCAGCAGGACACAGGGCAAGCTGGCAGCAGGACCTAGCGGCTGAGCAGCAAGGCCCATCTGGCTTCACCATACTCAGAGCCCCCAACTGGAAGCCTCGGCAGCTTCTGGCCTCACAGCCACAGGGCTGTTCCACACCTCTCTCTGTCTGAGTGGAAAGGCAGATAAGATTGAACGGAGGGACAGGGAAACTGCTGCAATCAACCCAGCAGCAGGGAACCAGGTGGTGCTGACTAGGGCTGGAGACACAGCAGGAAGTGGTGGGTGGTGGGAAGTAGCAGGGGGTCTGTGGGGAGCGGTGGTGGGAGCAGTGAAAGGAGGGCGCAGAAAGCAGTGGTGGTAGGGGGAGTGGAGGGCAGGCCGCAGAAAGTGGCAGTGATGCTTGGACAGTAAATATGTGTTTCCTTATGTCCAGCCTAAAACAGTCTTCCAGGAATTTGTGACCATTGGACCTTGTCATCCCTTGGGGTGCTCTGGTGAACAGGCGTTCCCCCAGATCCTGGTGTACACCCCTTATGTACTTATAGGCTACCACCAAGTCACCCCCGAGCCTGTGCTTCTTCAGATTGAAGAGTCCCATAGCTCACAGCCTCTCTTCATAAGGCCTGTTCTCTTGCCCTCTGGTCTCCTCTGGAGTGGCTCTCCTCTGGACTCTCATGTGTTGCCTGCCTTTGTTGCATGGAGCATAGCCCACTTCTTATGATCATTTATGGATATTGCAAAGCAGGTCTCAAGTCTGGTGGTGGAAGTTTTGTGTCTCTAGACATGCAAGGGGAACATTATGGACCCTTATGGACTTATCTTCTATTACATAGTTTGCTGTGATCACAGGAGATGGAGCTAGATGACCCAAGTGGTTCTTTTGTGCCTTATGTTCCTAATTTCAGAACAGAAAATGCCATTTCAAAACAAAATGATGTTTCGAGAACATGTCAAAATGAAACGTGAGTTTGAAAATGTTGACAAATTTTGACATTTGCCAGTTTTGACCCCATTAATTTTGGTTCTCCTGAAACTCTATTTCTCTGAGTTGTGTATTAGTAAAAAAAAAATAAACAAATTGCCCAGTTCCAATTATAACAACTGGCCAGAGCTAGACCAACTGTAGGGCAAGGTGTGGGTACAGATTCTGCTACATGGTGTGGCTAGTGAACCCCAGACCTGAGCTGCAACCCAGACTTCTCCCAAACTATTCTCACCTGCCTCTCCCCTACAGCTGAAGGATGCTCATAACCTGTTTCCCCCTCCTGTGCTGCATTAGTTTCTTCTCTGCCTGGCCAATTCACCTCAGTCCTGATTAGCAGCATGGCTTCCTCCCTGCCCCCCACCCTCCCCCTTCAAGTCCTTGCTGCTCCTTGCATTGCTCTGCTAGTGTAGATCAATACTATTCTGCCTCACTCCTTTGCTTTTCCAGTGTTAGGACCCTCCTAGTTTTGCCATTGCCTGTGAGTTCTGACTTGATGGTCAGGTCCTGAAGGATTATAAGATCTTCCAGTTCACCTTCATTTTGACAGCATATTTGCATCTGACCTATTTTTGGCTTTTTCCTTAACAAAGGCAGTTGATCCCATAATTTCACAGATTTCATAGACATTTGGGCTGGAAGGGACCCTGAAGGATCATTGAGCCCAGCACCCTTCCCCAGGGGCAGGAAGTCAGCAGGGATCATAGGATCCCAGCAAGATAAACATGCAAATGTGTCTTGAAGGTGTTCAAAATGTGTGCTTGAACCACCTCTGGTGTCTATTCCAAACCTTGGGGGCTCGTACAGTAAAGAAGTTCTTCCTTGTGTCCAGCCTGAATTGGTCACGGCAGAGTTTGTGACCTTTCGATCTTGTCATCCCTTGGGGTGCTCTGGTGAACAGACATTCCCCCAGATCCTGGTGTGAACACTCCTGATAAACTTATAGGCAGCCACCAGATTGCCCCAGAGCCTGCGCTTTTCCAGGCTAAAGAGCCCCATGGCTCTCAGCCTGTCATTGCAAGGTCTGTTTTCCTGACCTCTGATCATGCACGTGGCTCTCCTCTGCACTCTCTCAGGCTTCTCCACATCCTTTTTGAATTGTGGAGCCCAAAACTGGATGCAGTACTCCAGCTGCGGCCTTACCAAGGCTGAGCACAAGGGGAGAATGATGTCCCCAGATTTGCTTGAGAAGCATCTATGGATGCAAGCCAGTGTTTTGCTTGCTTTACTAGCTGCAGCATCACACTGAAGGCTCATGTTCATCTTGTGGTCAATGATGACCCCCAGGTCCCTTTCATCTGTAGTGCTGGCCAGCGTTGCACTGCTGAGCCTATGAGGATGCTGCAGGTTTTTCCTCCCAAGGTGGAGATCCTTGCATTTTTTGGTGATGAACACCATCAGGTTCTCATCCGCCCATTTGCTGAGCCTGTCCAGGTCAGCCTGGATCTCCCTCCTGTCCCCAGGTGTGGATGCTTTGCCCCAGAGTTTGGTGTCATCGGTGAACTTGGCCAGTTTGCTTCTGACTCCAATGTCCACATCATTAATGAAGGTGATGAACAATATGGGTCCAAGGACAGAGCCTTGGGGGACCCCACTGGTCACAGGGCACCATGATGAGTGATTGTCATCAATTATTACCCTCTGGATCCAACCACAGAGCCAATTTCCCAGCCAGCAGACTGTGGTGGACCCAAGGTCACAACTGGCCATTTTTGCCAAGAGGTGATCATGGGATACCAGATCGAAGGCTTTTTTGAAAAGGCTTTTTTTCTTTGGTAAGTCAAGATATATGACATCAATCTCTTCTCCCTTGTTCAGGTGATGGAAATGGAAATGGGATAGGTCAAGCAAGACCTACCTGCAACAAACCTGTGCTAGCTATCCCTTAGGATGTTGGCGTCAGCCAGTCCATTAAGGATGGCCTCATTAATAAACTTTTCTAATACCTTCCCTGGGATAGAAGTCAGGCTGATGGGGCTATAGTTCGCCAGATCCACTTTCCTCCCTTTTTTTGAAGTTAGGCACCACATTGGCCTTCTTCCAGTCTTTGGGCACTTCACCAGAGCGCCAGGACTTCTCAAAGATCCATGCCAGGGGCTGGGCTATGATGCTCACCAGCTCCTTAAGTACCCTGGGGTGCATATTGTCAGGGCCGGCTGACTTGAAGGTATCCAGCCTCTCAAGATGTTCCTTCATGAGGTCAACATCAATGGAGGGCAGGGGATCTCCCTCACCTGGACCTTTCTGTCCCGTAGTGGGCATGGGCGTCCCATGAGACTGATGAAAGACTGATGCAAAGTACCCATTTAATTGGTTGGCTTTTTCCTGGGTGTCAGTTGTCAGTTGCCCCATCTAGTTCAGCAGGGGTCCAATGTTGCCCTTGCTTTTCCTCCAGCTCCCCACATATCTGAAAAAGGACTTTTTGTTGTCCTTGATGCTTGAAGCTAGTTGGAGTTCAGTTGCAGCCTTGGCTTTCCTGGTTTGCTCCCTGCAGGACTGAACGACTGCAGAATAATCCTCCTTGGAGGTGAATCTCATCCTCCATCCTTTGTAGGCCTTTCTTTTTAGCCTCAGGAGGTGTGCTAGATCCCTGGAGAGCCAGGGGGGCTGTTGTGCCCTCTTGCTGCCTTTTCTCTGAGATGTAATAGACTTAGCTTGTGCATTGAGGATCGCTCCCTTGAGGAGTAATCACTCTTCTTGAACTCCCCTCTTCCTAGGGTTGTGGTCCCTTAGGGCCTCACTGACAAGCCTCCTGAGCTTTTCAAAGTTGGCTTTCCTGAAGTCAAGGACTTCCGTGTTGCTGATTTGCCAGCTTTACGGTGGATGGTGAAGGTGATCAGCTTGTGGTCGCTGTCACCCAGCTTCCCCTGATCACTAGGTTGCCGATTAGGTCATCCCCAGTAGCCAGTACCAGGTTGAGCAGCGCTTTACCTCTTGTTGGCCCATAGACTTCTTGAGTCAGGTAGAGGTCATCCACGCTTGAGAGGAAGCTTTGCAACCGCTCGGATTTTGCTGAGTGATCCTCCCATGAGATGTCCATGTAATTGAAGTCACCCATGACCACCATGGTCCTGGAGCATGCGGCCTCAGCCAGTTCCCGGGTGAACTTCATTGTTTTACTAAGAAACAGAGAAATGTGTTACCATAAAAAAATCATTGACAATGATCCACATCTCTTATTTGTGTTTCTGTTCTGGTTTGTGAGAACCCAGAACTGGCTATGATCCTAGATTCAGCATTTCTTTGCAGGGGACTTGGTGCCTCTAGGGACTGGTTATGGTCCATGGATCTTTTTATTTAACATCTGAAAGTTGTTGCCATTTGACTACTACTTGTCCTGTCCAGCTTATATACCACACAAGTGTCACCATAGATGGCTCTGAGGGATACTCTCTTCAAAGGAATAGTTATTATAGTATGCCATTTGAATATCTATTTTATTTTATATGAATATTACAATAAGGTTTTTGTAGTGCCCCATTAAGTAGTTGACCAAAGTCCAATAATGTTCAGTTAGTTATACTAAGGGCTTAGAAGTCAAGCTAAACTTCATATGACCTTCAAGTTGGTTACAACCTTGAGAATTGTCTAGTTAAAGGGTTTCTTTCTCTAAGTCAGATCACATGAATTAAGGGCATTCAGCAGTTTGTGTTTCCTCTTTTCAGAATCTCAGACCGCTGACAGTAAAATTGTCTGTATGCCTACTATTGTGGTATTTTTGGATACTTTTCAAGACAGGCACATGAGAATGAGCTAATTCCATAAGATTATATGTTGTAAACAAGTTGGCTTTACAAAGGGTTGTGTGAAGTTGTATCTTGAACTTTCCCTATTAATTGCAGCATTGCAATGGATGAAGGATTGGTTACTTATGCTTTATGTCACTGACTATGACATCTTAAAGGCCCAATCAATAACCTAATTGAACAATGCTGGATTAGTCTTTTGCACTTTTATCCATAAATGACAACTGGTCAATACTATGGTAATGGACACCTTATAGAGTTCACCCTTCTGGTTCGGTGATGTGAGGAGGATTGTGTACAGCTGTTTGCACTGGATCTGTTGTGAGTAAGGGATCAGTTAAGGGCTGTCGGTTCTAAACCTTTTTCAAGGACTCCAATAAATGTTATAAACTGGCCCTCAAAGGCCATTGTTGTTGCTTTCAGCCTTCCAGCTGGGAAGGGAAACTTTTGTTGACAGACTAGGTAAGTAGAGAATGAATCAGTTTGCAGCAGCTCAATGCTGGCTAATTTATAACGTGGTGCATGTAGTCTGTGGAGCTTTGGGAAGATGTTATTTTGTTCGCTAAACTGTTCCTGGCTCTGCCTTTGTCTGTAGGGTGAGAAATCACTTAACATGCTTTGAAAGCCTTCCTGCAGTACAACAGTATTTTTCATCAGTAACGTTTGCATTTAAGCAGTACATTTTTGCTTACAGTTTCCTGAGACTGATCCATCTTTGCTCATGCTTGGCACATTCCTGAGGCAGGCAAGAACTATGCTGCTTTCCCTGAAATCGCCTTGCTCTGTAATAAGTTCCAGTCCCTGTCACAAACCTGAGCAGCTAGGATTAGAGCACTGCATGTGCATGTGTGCATGCTGGTAATGTAGTGATTGCAGGCTTTTGATAAGGTTCAGTGGCAGATACAGCAGTGGAAGCTCTTCCACAAGGAGTAAGGAGGTGATGGCAGGTGATTGGGCTGGTGTGATATCCCATGCCCCCAAACTTCACCACAGCTTTAAACAGAGTCTGCTGACCTGTTTATTGTCAGAACTGACCTACTTTCAGGGTTATCCTTCCTTGATGCCACACACAAAGTTTAAGATCATTCAGCTGGGAGATGATTCTGTATTAGTTATTCAGCTGGGAGACGATCAATCAGTGATTCAGATATGTGTGGAGTCGGAAGAAAAGCAAGGGTAACATTGGACCCCTGCTAAACCAAATGGGACAACTGACAACTGACACCCAGGAAAAAGCCATCCTGTTTAATGGGTACTTCATGTCAGTTTTTCATCAGCCCAAAGGGATCTAGCATGATGCAGGGTGACCAGGGTGAGGCTGAATTTATACTCAGCATTGGTGTAGACCTTGTAAAGAAATGCCTGAGAGGCCGGACACCTTCAAGTCAGCTGGTCCTGACAGATTGCACCCCAGAGTACTTAAGGAGCTGGCAGGTGTCATAGCCCAGCCACTGGCAAAGATATTAGAAAACTCGTGCCGCTCAGGTGAAGTACCTGAAGATTGGAAGAAGGCCAATGTGGTGCCCATCTTCAAGAAAGGGAGGAAAGTAGATCCGGGGATCTACAGGCCAATCAGCTTGACCTCAGTCCCTGGAAAGAGATTTTTGACAAGCTGGCTGATGGCGACATCATGAGGGACAGCCAGCACAGGATTGTTGTGGGTAGGTCTTGCCTAACCAATCTCATCTTCTTTTATGACCAGGTGACATATCACCTGGGCAAGGGAGAAGAGATTGACATCATATATCTGGACTTTAAGAAAGCCTTTGATCTGGTGTCCCACGATCTCCTCACGGAAAAATTGGCCAACTGTGGCCTTGGCTACATCACAGTACAATGGTTGGGGAATTGGTTCTGAGGTTGTACCCAGAGAGTGATAGTTGACAGAAGTGAATCATTATGCCGCTGCATGACCAGTGGTGTCCCCCGAGGCTCCATCCTTGAACCTGTTCTCTTTAATGTCTTTATCAATGATGTGGACACTGGTGTCAGAAGTGGACTGGCCAAGTTTGCCAATGACACTAAACTTTGTGGGGGAGTGTCCACATCTGAGAATAAGCTGGTGATCCAGGCTGACTTGGATAGTCTTAGAAAGTGGGCGGATACAAACCTGATGACATTCAATATCAACAGATGCAAGGTACTCCACCTTGGGGGGGAAAAAACCCGGCAGCATGCTTATAGGCTCAGCGGTGATACACTTGCTAGCACCACAGCTGAAAGGGACTTGGGGGTCTTGACCGATCACAAGAAGAACATGCACCACCAATGTGATTTTGCAGCTGATAAAGCAAACCAAACTCTGGCTTGCATTCATAGATTCTTCTCAAGTAAATCTCATGATGTCATCCTCCCTCTGTACTTGGCTTTGGTGAGGCCACAGCTGGAGTACTGCATCCAATTCTGGGCTCCACAATTGAAGAAGGATATGGAGAAGCTTGAGAGAGTCCAGAGGAGAGCCACGCACATGATCAGAGGGCAAGTGAATAGGCCTTTTGAAGAGAGGCTGAGAGCCATGGGACTCTTCAGACTGGAAAATAGCAGGCTCTGGGATGACCTGGTGGCAGCCTGTAAGTACACAAGGAGTGAGCATCAGGATCTGGGGGAATGCCTGTTCACCAGAGCACTCCAAGGGATGACAAGGTCCAACAGTCACAAAGTCCTCCAAGACCATTTTAGGCCGGACATAAGGAAAAACTTCTTTATTGTCTGAGCCCCCAAGTCTTAGAATAGACTCCCTCCAGAGGTGGTGCAAGCACCTACTCTGGACTCTTTTAAAAAAATGTTTGGATGCTTATCTTGCTGGGATCCTCTGACCCTAGCTGACTTCCTGCCCTTGGGGCAGGGTGCTGGACCCAGTGATCTTCTGAGGTCCCTTCCAGCCCTAGTGTCTATGAAATCTATGAATCTATGTATAGTCATAGCAACCCTCTCTGTAGGATGCATGCTGAATAATATGAGATTGCATCCTCTCTTAGGTCATACTATTAACACTATGAGGCAAGGGGACATCAGAAGAGTTCTCTTTGCTAGGACCACATCTGTGTTAGAACCTTTGTTCATCCATGGTTGTTGAGGCTGCTATGTGTGTGTGCATGTGTACACACCCACACACACACACACACCCCTCTGTTGGTGCCAGTGTTGTGCAACCTCACTGAAAACATCTAAGTGGAGGACACAATGCATTGTGGGTAGGAGTTCAGGTGTAAAGCTTCTAACCTGGCTATATCACTGGCACACACACAGTGGCGATGTGTAGGGGGTGCACGGAGGTGCACGTGCACCCCCTGAGAGTGCTGGTGCACCACTTGACAGGCCGTGCTCCCCACTTAGGTGATGGGTGGTGGAGGGGGGCGGCGGGAACGCTGGTACCCCCCTGTGAGCGCCGGATGGGGAGTGAGAGTGCCACAGCCACTTCTGGAAGCACTGTGGCCACTTCTGGGAGCACCACAGCCACTTCTGGGAGTGAAATCAGCCGTGGGGAGACCCCTCCACCGGTTGCTGACCCCCTGAGTAAGGTGGCACCAGTCACCCATGCACACACCCACACTGGCATTTTGCTGGTGGTTGTAAGTCAGCAAGGCTTGTATTCTCCAAGCAAATGGTTTCAGTCAAGACACAAAGTCCAGGTTTTGTCTGCTTACTTCATATTTGGGTGTGGCTGTATACAGAGCTATAGCAACAAAAAGCAATTTCTGTTGACAAACCTTTGTCATGTATACAAGGCCTGAGAAAATTCCTTCCCTAACATCCCTTTCTATAGGACTGGTCTTTGGATTTGTGTCAAGGAAGAAATCCCTCTCAGCATTTGAATGGCAAAGCACAAAGGGCTGTGTGAGTGAAATGGAAGGAGTGAGTGCTAGCTCAGCTTCTCACCATGACACTCACTCCCAGGCATGGTCTGCTTTTCTGTAGAGCACACATATAATACTCATTTGCATATATAAGGCTCTAACAAGGCATCAGGGCACAGGGCCTTTGGCATGTTTCTGCTTGTGACTCTCTGGTGTTTGCTTTAGTTGTAGTGGTGCCCAGTTGTGACAGTCTGAGACTCAGAGTAAATATGTAGACTGAATTAGTGTCCCAAAATGAGATGCCTTGGAAAAGCAGAAGTTTACATAAGCTTCGCACCTGCCAAACAACTGATATCCATGACATATAACAGTGGTTTTCAGCCTTTTCAGACTCAAGGTACCTCTTGGAAAATGCCAGCTCTTAGCTTTCACTTGTTTTTTTATTATAGAAAAATAATATCTCCAGCAGGGGGCTTGTTGGCAGCTGTGTGTCTCTATGGGCATGGGGCCAGGAGACTTCTGCCTGCTGCAGGGCCAGCTGCCTCCCAATCCAGTGCACATCAGGTCCCCTCCTGATGTTCACGGGGCCAGGAAACAGCTGCTGCTGCAGCCAGCAGAGCTCTCCTGGCCCCGTTCACATTGGGACTAGCTAGCCCTGTGCTCCTTGTCAACCTCCAGCTAGCACCCAGGGGAGCCTGGAGCTCCCCCTGGCTTCTGCAGGGGGGCAGAAAGGGGAGAGAGCAGCTCTATACTGGGCTGCTCCCATTGGAAACAAATCTTCTCCCAACAGGGAGCACGTGCCTCCTGGGGAAGCCTTATTGAGCAGAATTTTACTGTGCAGAAAGTCTGAACTGAATTAACTGCACATGTAGACATGCCCCTTGACATAAATATAAGAATATGAAGGAATTTCTGGATCATTGAATCCAAACTGCTACTGTTACAGGCCCCACTTTCATAAATTTGTGGGGCCTGGCTGAAAATCAGTCCACTGAGCTGTGATGCAAAAAGGATCCAAAAAAGGAGAAGATGGCTTTTTTTCAAGCAACCCTGAGAGTGAGATGCAACCCACTAACTCAGAAGTCATTGATGCTAATTGGAGTTCAGCTCCCACTTGGCCTGACGCTGCTTGAGGAGAATGCTGTGGGCACCAAGTGTTGCCCTGGGATGGGCTTCAGTGCTGAGTTTAATCCTGGTTTAAACATGTTCAGTTTTCACTGGACATTAGATGCGATCAGCCTGGGCTTGTCTCTGGCAGAAAGGAACAAAAGTAGCAGACACTGCAGTGTCACCTCCCAGAGAAGAATTTGACATGGCATGGCAATGCCTCATAAGGCTCTCCAGAAGTGAACTCTGGAAGGGAGGGAATGTGGAGATGTGAGGTGTAACGGTTCACCCTGGAGGGAAGCATATGACACTGCAAGTAAGATGACCACTCATTTATCTTGGTAGCAAGCCTGTCATAGATTAAGCTGAGAAGCCAAAGCAGATGTATGTTACTGGAAGAGTCACCTTGATTTTCTGCACGATCCTCCTGGCTGCTTTTTCGCCCCATTCTTCTCCCTAGGCCTCTCAGTATATAAGTTACTGAGTTTCATAGTTGATAGGGTCAGAAGGGACCTGAGCAGATCATCAAGTCCAACCCCCTGCCATGGGCAGGAAAGGATCCTGGGGTCATACGACCCTGGCAAAGTGTCTATCTAGCCTCCTTGTAAAGACCCCCAGGGTAGGAGCTGGCACCACTTCCCTTGGAAGTCGGTTCCAGATCCTAGCCGCCCTGACAGTGAAGTAGCGCCTCCTGATGTCAAATCTGAACCTACTCTCAGTCAACTTATGGCTGTTATTCCTTGTTACTCCCAGTAGTGCTTGGCGGAACAGGGACTCTCCCATTGCCTGCTGGTCTCCCTTGGCCACTTTATAGATGGCCACCAGATCCTCGCTCAGCCTTCTCTTGTGGAGGCTGAACAGGTTTGGGTCCTGTAGCCTCTCCTCATAGGGCCTGCCCTGCTGCCCCCTGATCATGCGAGTGGCCTCCTCTGGACCCTCTCAATGCTGTCCAGATCCCTCCTGAAGTGCGGCGCCCAGAACTGGATGCAGTACTCCCGCTGCGGCCTGACCAGTGTCATATAGAGGGGGAGGATCACCTCCTTGGACCTGCTTGAGATGTATCTGTGGATGCATGACAAGGTGTGGTTGGCCTTCCTGACTGCATCCCCACATTGGTGGCCCATGGTCATTTTGGCATCAATAATGACTCCAAGATCCTTTTCTGCCTCAGTGCTGATGAGAAGGGAGCTCCCCAGCCTGTAGGTATGGTGCCGGTTCTTTCTCCCTAGGTGCAGCACCTTGCACTTGTCAGTATTGAATCCCATCTTATTCTCATCTGCCCACCCCTGTAACCTGTCCAGATCCAATTGCAGCCTGTCCGTCTCTTCTAGCATGCACGCATCCCCCCCAGATCTTAGTGTCATCTGCGAATTTGAACAAGGTGCTTTTCACTCCCTTGTCCAAGTCGCTGATGAAGATGTTGAACAGTGCGGGCCCGAGGACTGAGCCCTGGGGGACCCCACTGCCCATGTCCCTCCAGGTCAAATAAGACCCGTCTACCACCACTCTCTGTGCACGGTCCTCCAGCCAGTTGGCGACCCATCTGACTGTGTGGGCATCGACACCACAATCTCCTAATTTTTTAACGAGAATGGGATGAGAGACAGTGTTGAAGGCCTCCCTAAAGTCCAGAAAGACTATGTCCACCGTGACACCTGCATCCAAGGATTTTGTGACCTGGTCATAGAAGGCCACCAGGTTGGTCTGACAGGACCTGCTCCTAATGAACCCATGTTGGTTGCCCCTAAGGTTGGTTGCCCCTGAGGTTCAGGTTCTGTTCAAGTCACTGGGATAACTTTACTGGTAGAGCATGCGTTATGAAGGAGAGTAGAAGTAGCATAAATATTGGCAAATTGGTGTGAATCTTAACTCCAGAGAAAATCTCTTACAGGATAGCTGGGCAATGGGAGTCCTGCTTCAATGGTTAGTAGTCTTCTGACTCTTCCAGCTATTGAAGTTATATTGATTCCTTAAAAGGCAAGCAAGTCGTGTAAGCAATTTTACAGGTGCAAAAAGCATGGATGCTCATTCTAGAGATAGTGGAGGAGAGGAAAACCCAGTTCATATGTGACAGAGAGGCCAGGGAACTGGACAGTGTAACTATGGAGACATCAGTGTAAGAGAGAAAACAGGTAGACACTTTCACTTTGGCATCACCTTGATTTCACCTTGGAGATGATAGGCCCCTGGAGGCCACCTCGGGACAGAGCAGGGAAGGGATACAGTTACAATATTGTACTTGCTTTACTTCATTTTATATTGGCAGAACTAAAACTGAAAGCCCTAAAGAAAGGGGATGGAAATCTTGTGCTTAGAGGGAGTTCTGTGATGTCTAAACTGGTGAATTAGCTCCCTGACTTGCAGCATCTCAGCTGATGTCAACTTGACCAGAAGGATGTGCAAGGTATACCTAATAGTGGTTAGACCAGGAGGAGTCAGTATAATCATCCAGTCAAACTGTCTTAATGAGAGGCCACAGAACTTCACCCAGTATTTCTTGCATCAAGATATCCTGTGAATAAAAAATTGCATTTTATTTCCAGCATAATTTTGTCTCTTTCTTCCAGTCACAGCATTTTGTGCCTTTGTCTTCCTTTGTCAAATGTCTACCAGATCTTTTGCCTTTGTCTTCTCTGCATGCCCACCTCCCTCACCCAGCTCCCAAAAACAGTCACTGAAGTGCAAGGCAGGTCGTGGGTAATGGCAGGTCACTCTGATGCACTTTTTTCAAGACAAACAGTATAGCTTATTAACAAAGCATATGTGTCTAAACTCCTAGCATCTAGCTAGTTGGCTTTCATGGATTGGGGGCTGTGATTTCATGGAAAGTCAGGCTGTGATTTATAGCTCTATGTGAAAAAACAATATTTACTTTAAGTCTGAAAGGAATCGCTATTTTTTTTTACAGTCATAGAGAGATTTTCTTCCCAAATGATCGTGCAGGCTGACACTGACACTCAGGCTACAGTACCACTCACATCATCCGTCCACATCTTGGATGGGACACAATAGCTGAGTGACAGTTCAGAGCAATGTCTGGCAGGGGGTTGGGACAGGAAGGGAAGAATAATTTAAATTGTCCCATTGAAGTTCTGGGAAATGGTGCATAATTATGATATGTGGCACTTAGACAATACAGCAGGCTTTAAAACTTTGTCTTAGATAGCGCTAGGTCACCTGTCATGAGCACCAAGGATTGGAATGGTGGTTTTATACCTACTCAGAAAACCATCTCCAGTAGGATAACCCTCCATCTCTTAGCAAGGCATTCATTCAGCATCTAGATTTCCCTGATATAATAATTCTCCAGGCCAAACAGTGACCCAGCTTGACCCTGTTTAGATGCAGTCCTAACTCGATCACAAGGCTGAGTGGGTGACAGGGATTCCTTCTATTTTGCTTCCCTTCCTGTAGCAGGCACATAGATGAGTTGTGAAGGGCACCACCTTTTCTTTTCTGTGTGTTTCCTGGGATTGCCTCAAAGGTTGTATTTCAGGCTTAAACAAAACTAATGTTGAGCAGATGAGTCAGGAATGACAGAGATAAATTATTTCCCAGTGGAGCTGTCCTTGTTGGTCTGTGGGTGATTTTTCTTTCCCTTAAATTACATAAGTTAGTAATTCATCACAGCTCAATGGGTTGTCTTGTAGATCAGGAAGGAACTCATGGAACCAGGCAGAGATGATACAGGACAGGGCTCTAGGTTTAACTCAGTGTTGTGGGACAAAGCCATTGCATTCTAACATCGCAGTGTTGCTCTGCATCAATCACCCATGCTCAAACCTCACTTACACCGGCTTTCTTGTTACCCCCATCAACCTGCATTGCTACTCCAGGAATGGTGGGGAACTATTAAAAGCGTAACATAAATGGTTATTTGTAGATCCTGGTTATTCATCCGTGGCAGAGTTCTGGGCTGCTGTCACCCAGCATACCATGCAGCACACCTAAATGCAGAAGGCATTGTCAGGAACTGTTATAGAGCACCACAACTTTGGTCTGTGGTTTTGATTCAGCAGGGTAGTGAAGCACATGCTACATTTTAAGTATCTAAGTGAGCCATTGAAGTTAATGGGGCTATTCACATGCTGCAAATGAGGCATGTGTTGGTGAACTGAGGGTAAGCTAGAACACTTGGAGTTTCCTCCATCATGCTTGCAGCCACACTTTTCTAGGGTCCTCTGTCAGCACCCTGCAAATGAATTCATGGGGTTAGTAGGGTTACCATATTTCCAGGTCCAAAAATGAGGACACACATCGGGGGGGGGGGGGTGGAGAATATAATGGAGGGGGGCAGTGACATGCCAGTGCCCTGCCCCTGCCTATTCTGTTGCCCCTCACTGACAAGCCACACACCCCCAGGCCTGCTACTGACCCTCACTCCAGACTCACTGACCCCAGCCCTGCCAATGCACCTCACTCCCAAACAGCAGTACCCTGCCCCCCACCCCTTGCTGGTGCCCCTCACTCCCAACCTGCAGCTCCCTGGCACCACCAGTGCCCTGCACACCCAACCCACAGTCACCCATCCCATCTGCTGTGGCCCTCCCTCTTGACCCACAGCTCCTGTCCCCCACCCAGCCCTGGTGGTGCCCCTCACTCCCTACTTGCAGCTCCTGCCCCCTGCCAGTGCTCCTCACTCTGGACCCACAGCCTCCTGCGCCCATCCCAGCCCTGCTGGTGCCCCTCACTCCCAACCTGCGGCCCACTGCCCCCCAGCTCTGCCGATGCCCCTCACCCTCGACCTGCAGCCCCACAACAGCTCAGGCAGTGCCTCTCACCCCCAATCGGTGGCCCCTGCCCCCCAAACCCTGCTCGTGCCCCTCACTCCCCACCCATGTCCTCCCTACCCAATGATGTCCCAACCCCTGACCACAGCCCCCTGCCCCCGAGTCCTGCTGGGGGCCATCACTCCTGACCTGCATCTCCCTGCCCCCACAGCCCTGCTGCCCAAGTAGCTCCCGCATTGCTCTCTCGCTTTCCATCCCTCGCTACTTCCCCCTGGCTGGTTTTTGCTGTTCCTCTGCTCTTCCGCAAGGTGATTGGCTTTTGGGGGGGGTTGTGTGACCCCCGACATCCAATCACCTTGCCTGCTGCTAACAGCTGCTCCCAGCTGGCCTGGGAGGGCAGAGGAACAGCAAAAAATTTGGACATTTTGCTCTTATTTTAAAAACCTACCCAGACACAGCACAGGGGGCCAAAATAGAGGACATATCTGGGAAAAACGGGCATATGATAACCCTAGTAAGGAAACGAAGTTTAGGGAAATGCAGGTGGCTAAGCCCAGGAATAGGTTACCCGGAGAGGTTCTAGAATCCCTGCCAGGGGGTGTTTTACATGCTGGTTGAACACATTTGTCTGGGAAGGTGTGGGCACGGATGATCCTGGCTTGTGTTGGAGGTTGGGCTACATAACCTCCCAAGGTCCCTTCCAGCCTATTTTTCTATGATTCTGTGTCCAGTCCGACAGGACTGTGTTGTCTGGCCTTGCTCCAAGTGATCTGCATGTTATGGTGGCTAAAATGCTGGTGGCCTCTGGCAGACTAACCAGCAGAACTTTGGCCCAGTTTCTTATAGGTGCTTAGGTGCCCAATTCCAGTTTAAGATATAAAGAACTTGGGCATTATCACTCTTTTGCAGATCTTGGTCTTTGTCTTCACTAGGGCAGCCACCAGTTGCAATAAAAAGTATTAACAGCAGTGTAGGGCAGTTGGTCCACCTTAAACTGGCTAGGCTTCTCTTCCACCTTGGTGGGTAGATGTAATTAAGTGTAAGGGAGTCAGGCATACAGGACTTCCGTCACCACTGCTGTGGTTCTCTTACTCGGATCAGAAGCATATGAGCCTGCATTTTCACAGCAATTAAGGCTGAGAACACCTGCCAGCAAATCAACATACTGAGGCTGTGTATTTCCATTGCAGTCAGTGCATGTCGATTGAATTTAAGTAATAGCTCCTTTTCCAAGCAAGATTTTAGCCCATTTAATGTTAGCTTGGATATCAGCTAAGAAGTCTAATTATATGGCTATGTCAGGATCATTGATCACTTTTAACTGCAATGTAAAATGTTTGGCCCCATTGCGTATGAATTGTAGCATATCTTGTATGCTTATGGCCTAGTTGCCACTTGCATTATTTCATCAGGGCAGTTAACTTATTCCCCCAATTAGCCCATTTTTATGGTAATGTGTGCTGTGCCAAGGGTATTTTGTTGCTTGTTTTAGACTGAAAATATAAATTGCTTTATGCAATTTCATTTTAAGAGGCAATTAAAAAAATATTTCAGCCTAACTTGCATGCTGCTTATGAAACACAACAGCAGCGCTCCCTAGGGTTTGAACCCTGAGCATTTCCCATCACAGTGACTAAAAGAGTGACTCCCTGAACTGGCAACAGTGGCAGCAACCACTGCCCTGTGGAAAAGCTACTAGAATAAGATATGAAATACTTTACCAACCTATTACATACTACCTGGGTGCCTGCTGGATTCTGCGTGACAGTCCCCTCCCTCCCCAGTGGCTCCATGTTGTGCGTCTGCAAGGGCATGTTTGACCCACCAGTCAGTCAGTCAGAGAGGTCATTAAAGAAAGCAGTGAGGTTTCCTTCCTCCTCACCTGTTCCTTCTGGAGGAAACTTAACCTGAGACCCAGAGCCAACCCGAGCAGGGTGCAGGGCCTGGGATAAATCAGCCCATATGAGGCCCTGCCTCCTCTTGGATCCCAGATCCGAAGAAGCTGCCCAATGGCAGTGGCGGCGGGAGTGGTGGGTAGCGAGTCGCTGGATGCAGAGCCACTGCTCTGCCCAGCTCTGTGCCGCTGCTGCTCTGCCCTGCTCCGTGGGGCCCCCAAAGTGTGGGGCCTGGGGCGGTTGCCCCATTCGCCCTGCCCTAGGGACAGCCCTGCTGAGACCTATTCTAGTCTGATCCCCCACAGAGAACACTTCAACCTGAACAGTGAAATGAAATGAGGAGGTCCATATCAATAGATAACAGAAAACCTTTTAAGTTGAATTACACCAGATCTCAGCTTTAATACCAAGGTTGGTCAAAAATCTTCACATAAAAGATATTTATCCCACAAAAATAAGATTTAGTCAAAAAAAGTTTGTGTGCAAAAATGAATCCCTGTTTTCCCCATATTTTTGGTGTGCTTTCCCTCTTGCTTTCTCATTTTTTTTCCCAGTGAAAAAACTTAGAAGACATTCGGAAAGGGAGGAACTGATTTCTCTACTCTGTAGTAGGTTTCCAACTTCTCTCATTGAAAAATGGCCAGAAACTGGGACAAAGCAGTGAAAAATTCACCTTTGCAGACATAGTTACCATTTTCTAACTTTTACCTGGCAACTGATAGCAAAATGACACTTTCATTTTTAAATGCTAATTTTAACACTCACTTATGAAAAGCAGCATATATGTTAATGCTTGAAACAGAAAGTGTTACTTTTAAAAGTGAAAATCATTTCCTCCATTTCACAGATTTTCTATCGCTTCCTCCCTCCCCACAAAAAAGGTGGGAAACAGTAAGAAGGGGGTTTTTGGGGCGGGGGGGAGATATTTTTGTATCTTTTTTAAATTTCCCACATTAAAATCACCATTTCCCAATGAGAAACTTTCCAAAGAGAAATATTCGTAAGAAAATTTTGATGGGACAGTCATTACGGTTACCGGCTTGTGGCACAGTGCCAATTTCTGTACCTGAAGCAGCATAGCTGAATTAGCTCAGTGTTCCCGCTGGACTAATTAAGCCTGCTGGGATGCAGAGTATATTAACTAGGCCAGAGGTTCTCAGACTCTCTGCAGACCACCACTGGTGCACAAGCTCCATTCAGGTGGTCCACAGAAAGGTGATCTAAGGCTAAAGCTGATAAAAATGACACCTGACTTCCCAGAACTTTGCTAAAAAATAGGCACATCCATCACATTAGAAAGGTAAGACTACTGATATTAAAACATGAGTTGTGTGCTTTAATTTGTAGGAAAAAAGGAAGTTTATTAAGTGGTTCACCAAGACCCTCAGCAATTTTCAAGTGGTCTGAAAAAAAATAAAGTTTGAGAACCACTGAAATAGGCAAAGCTGGCTGTATTGCACCCACCTACCTGTGCATATTTGTTCACAGCTAGCTCAGGCGTCTCCTCGCAATACTGCACTGGCATGGGTAGACACGGGCAATTTTCAGTTTTGAAAAGGAGGGTGCAGGTAGCGTGAGGATCAACACAACATATATGTTTTGCCAGGTAAAAAGAAACAAAAAGCTGTACTAATGTACTAGCTGTACTATGATAGGGGTCTATGGCTATATTATTCAGAATAAGATCAACATAAAAACAAATAAAATCTTATTGGAATATGCATGAATTTACAGACAAAAAAAACCAAGGCAAAATAATGAAATGTTGTTTCTTTAGCCCCATAGTCATTAGAATTAAATGTACATCTCTTTAGGATTCATAAAACAAAATCAAGTCTTCTTGAGGTTCTTGACTGTGCATCCAGTGCTTCACTGAAAATTATTTCTACACTTGAATTAATGTTTATCTGATCTAAATGTTTCAGCACCTGAGTATTTTCCACTAGAGTTAACTAGAGTTTGCAGGGCTATGAAACAGGAGCTACATTGCCAGAAACAGCTAACAGCAGAGTTGCAGAGAAAGACTAGCTTGATTAGTGGAACATTAAGACCATTACAAAAGGAGACAGGGTTGTTAACGTCTCTAGAATGAAGAGTTTAGAAGGCATTAAGTAGACTATAATCAGCATGGACTCGAGTGACTCCCTCACTGCTACCTAAATAGAAATGCTGTTGCCACTGCCAGGTAGTTTGTTTGAAACTTCAGGTGGATCAGGAATCTTCTCCCCCCTGCAGATGTAGCCCTGCGTGTAGATATATCCTCAGGAAACTAAACACCCATGTCCAAGGAAATGGTGATGGTGACTGAAGGTACAGAGCAGTGAATCTCAAACAGGATGCTGCAGCAATTTTAGCATGTTAAGTGTACAAATCTACCAGGATTCACAAGATTAACCCAGAGATTTAAAACAGGAATCCATAGAGTCAAAAACATTCTAATCTGCTGTGACCTTCTGAGTTTGTAACAGAAGAACGTGCTATTATTTCTTCCATAGTCAAAAGCCGAGTGTAAGCTAAGAGTGTCATTTTCCAACAGGGGTTTTGAATTTAAAAGTGGTTGAGAACCATTGGTACATACAGATGTAATAATTGTATCAATGCTAAAGGACACCAATACAAGCAGTTGCCTTGCAGTCATGATATTTGCATAATTTTGCAACACATATAGCAAAATAGCTTTAGTTGTAATTTTGCTTCATTCAGGGTTAAAGTTATTTTGTTTTCAGTAACTTTTCCCACTACAGTCACAGAGATATAACAGAGCCTAACAGTTGCTTCAGCCTGAGCAATAGTTTTTCCTCCCCTTTTAAAAGGTTCAATCCCCAGTTGGCTTAGATGATCTCTTGAGGTCCCTCCCAGCCTTACTTCTCTATGAAATTAAATGATAAAAAACTTAAAAGTTATGTTTGTCTACACCCTCAGTCATGGGTACTCTGCAACAATGAACCAGAAGGAAGAAAACTGAATATTTCAGGAGAGAGCACAATGTGTTATTTTCTTCTGTAGTATCCCATACTGAAATAAAGATGTCTGATGATCTCCAAAGACAACAAAGTTTTGAAGAATTTAAAAATGCAGAACACAGAAAACAAAACATCTAATACTGGGCTAAGCACACCTGCTTAATTGAGTCTTAGTCTTCATGAATTTTTAGGCATTTGCTATACTTACTGAAGACATGCCTCAGTTTGGATGAACATCCAAAAGGTGTGATGCTTGCCCAAATACAGCCAGACTGCTGGATATCAGGGCAGATTTTCTACACTTCTGGCTGTCATCCTGGCCAGAAATAGCACAAGGACAGTGCCCCCTTGTGATATGTCAATATTTCTACCGCTGATCAAAACCTGAGCAGAAACACAGAAGAGGATGTTAAATTAAATGTTTGACTCTCAAAAAGATGTTCAGATCTGTTGGGTGTGTAGTGAGTTTTCTTATTTATTACCTGTCTCTGCTACAGCTACAGAATATTTTTCAAAGACAGTCAGTGAGTTTACAGTGTATAGCCCTTAAAAAGTCCAAGAGAAAGCACAACATGGAGATTAGATTATTGTGGAAGCCCTGGAATCTGAGATCTGCTTCCAGGTATACACAACTCTTCCTGTGACCACAAATGAATCATTTAGGTCTACATTTTTAAAAAAGTGCCTTCTAATTTGGGGATACCTGTATTTTCTGCTTAGAGATTTACTCCCAGAGGTATGTAGCACTTCTGAAAACTCAGGCTCCAGGGATCAGATTTTCAGAGATATCTAAAGTTTCAAAAGCATAGAGCCTGGTTAAGCTGCTATAAAAAAATCCACAAGACACGTCGCTGCATCCTTAGGCAAGTAAATATCTTTGGAAAGGTTGTATTAAGTGTCTTATATTCAGCATCCAAAATAAAAGGGTGTTTTGAAAAGCCTGGCCATAACCTCCATGGGATTCAATTTTCCAGGTATAAAGCCAGGATTCTTTGCCATTCTGTTCAGATTCTTATAGCACCCACATCACTACTGTATCAGAATGCATTCCAGTAGCACATTAACATTGTGACTAATGTATTGATTGCTCGCTCAATCTCACTCAAAGGGGAAAAATACATGCATGGAAGTGTCTTATTTTGGTAGGTTTGTATTTATTTATTTTTCTCATCTCTCTCTCTCTAGATATATATATATATCTAGAGAGAGAGAGAGAGAGAGAGGTATATATCTATATCTATCTATCTATCCCTCTATATATATCTATAGATATATGCACAGTGGCAGATCCAGAGATGGTGCAGCAGAGCAGTCACACCCAACTTTTAAACCACATTGCAGGAGGAGCAGCTGGGGACTTTAAGTCCCCAAAGCAGGTAAGAATTATCCCTGCTGTAGACACCTCTCCCTTTACCTCTGTGCTCAGCAGAAGTTCCCTTCCCCTCACTTCCCTTCTTCCCGCTACTGCTACTCCTGGTCCTGGCTGACTCAGGGTGGGGAGAGTTAAAGAGATATTCTTGCTCTTCTCCAGCCTTGCTGTACAGAGAATTAGGCTCAGCTGGGGACAGCAGCAATGGTTGGTTTTCCCCTTCTTGTCTGGCCCTCCCTGGTATCCTTCACCAGCCAAGGAGCAGGTGCAGGGAGGAAAAACCTGCCTGCCCTGGTTGCTGTTCATGCCTGATCCCAGCTCCCCATGCAGCTTCTCCCCTCAGTCCCAACAGGAGCAGCTGGCACAGTGGCAGTAACATGTGGGTTTCCTCAACCCTTTCCTATGCCCAGCACATGGGGCTGGGGGGAGGAGAAGGAAAGGCTATGCC
The DNA here is from genome assembly GCF_052110815.1 of Crocodylus siamensis. NCBI lineage: Eukaryota > Metazoa > Chordata > Crocodylia > Crocodylidae > Crocodylus > Crocodylus siamensis. The sequence continues at coordinate 46,380,441 of NC_143402.1, read as the reverse complement.
TCCGAGCACTGCAGAGGATGGGGGTGCAGAAGAGATTCGTATCTGCTTCAGTGACTTAAAAATCCCCAGTGCTGCTTCTGCAGTGTGGTCTGTAGCAGGGGAGTAGGGGCTAGGAGTGGGGGTGCAGCCACCACTTCAGTGCCAGTGGCTGCTCCCATCCCCTTTTTAAAATCCTAAATCTGCCCAGGTAAGTGTATATGTTGCTATGTATTTGATTTAGGGAAAGCTAGTTCAAAAGAAATTCAACTTGAACTGAGAATGGAGAGTTATAAGGTTTTTAATGGCCTCGAATTCCTAGAGGATGCTATTCTGCAATCCTGTACCAGCCCTGAGAAAGTTGCCACACAGATAAACCTTACATTTATCCAACCAAGTTCTACTGTGACAGAGGAGCAGACTTGAATTTATCCTGGAACTTAATGTTGCTTTTCAGATATTCTAGATCCTGGCCATGGAGCATATGGAAGATAAAGACAAAGACCTGGAACCGGATTTAAAATCCTAAAAGGAAGTAACTATAAGGAGCCCTTGGACTCCAAGGCAGCAATCTGTGTTGTTGAAATGTCTTGGACAGTGTTTTCTATTAGCTGAAGGTTTCTGAGGCCTTTACAGCCACCTATAGTCCATCCCTGTACATCAGTCAAGAAGTGACAAAGGTATAAAAACAGGGACCAGGTCATCATCCATCAGAATGGAACACAGTCTTCAAGCCAACCTAAGGTGATAAAAAATGTCACTTGCAGACCCTCTTATGTGGAAATTGTCAGGTGACAATTTTCTGACTTAGATTTGTCCAGTGTATATGTGTATGGAGCCACCTCCATCCACATTTTAACAGAACCAAATACTCTGAAGATACATGTACTACAGAAGAAAGCTGCTAGACAGCCTTCTGCCATATGTGCAGGTATGCCAGTGGAGTAGGAATCAGTTAGATTACAGAGACAACTGTAATATAATTCCTGTGAAACTGCTCCTCAGTGATACCAGATTGGAAGAACTTGAGTGGGTATTGATGTACAATAAAACATCTTTAAAACCAGTAGGTGAATATAGACTGTCAATAAAAAAACCCCACAAAATAGATAGCACTACCACTTGGAATTCATAGTGGCTGAGCAGGGACACACCAAATAGTGCCATCCAATGTTAAGCAGCTGAGCAGTACAAGCAATGGATCTTATCTCAGTGCACCCCTAAAATATCCTCCACATGAGACAAGAGGGAGGAGAAACACACTGCAGTCCTTATCTGATGTTCTAACAGAGGACAATGATACATTGAAAAGGAGATGGGCACTTAGAGGGTAAGTTCAAGTTAGAAATAGACCTATAAGTACATCCTGTATGACTCAGTTTGTATGACTGATGAAAAGCAAAGTACGATTAGCCCTGGTAGAGACACTCAAAAGGAACTAACAAACCTAACAAGAAAAGGCATTTCTAGGGTTCACCGATAGAGATTTGGGGGGCTGATACTGATAGTTGATTCTTAAGGAGGCATATCGGATGATACCAATCTGATTTCCAAAATAGCTGTGTGCAGCTGGGAAGTGTGTTGTGGTGAAAGGTGGGGAGGGGAGGGGAGGGAAGGGAAGGGATGTGGGGATGCAGATCAATGCCCTCCAAGGTGAAGGAGGAGCTATGGCTCCATCATGAGAAGGGTGGTGGTGGCTCCCACTGCTGTGTGCTGCTGGTCCGGGAGAGGTTCATCCAGTAGCTCCCGCCACTGCTCCCACCACTCATCCAGGAGGCCATGGGGTGGGGGGTGCCCCTGGATCTGTATGGGGTGGGACAGGGCGCAGCAAGCCAGGCAGGTTGTACCTGCAGGCTGGGGCTGAAAGCCGTGCTACACTGCACTTGGAGCAGGCACCAGCAGCACTGGGAGTGCAGCCCCCAGCCCCAGCCTGCAGCTACAGCCTGCTCAGCCTGCCCCACCCTACGCAGATCCATGGGCACATGCCCCCACTGTGCCCTCCCGGATGAGCAGTGGGAGCAGTGTCGGGAATTGCCAGATGAGCAGACAAGCTGCTGGACAAGCTGTTCCCAGACCACAAGTGTGCAACGGTGGGAGCCACCACTCCCCTCCCCACAGCCCCCTGATGAGCCAAGGCTGTCCCACACCCGCCCCACCCCAGCTGGTCAGCGCCTACTCCAGCCGCAGCCCCACTCCTCCCTCACTGTGAAGGGCGTTGATCTGCCCTCCCCCCCACGCTCCTTCCCTCCCCCTTCCCCTTTCACCATAAGAGACTTACCAGCTCCACGCAGCTCTCCACAGTGCCAGACTCTGCTCCTCACTGCCTGTGTGCTGCACTGTGGCTGCACTCAGGCACAGGCATTTATTGGCCAAATTATGGGCCACATCAGGCTGATTTCCAATATAGTCAATTTTCTTATATTGGTGCCAATCTGATATCAGACTGGTATACCAGTGCACCTCTAGTCATTACTAAACCAATGGAAATTAGTACCAATTAGATCAGTGGCCTGGTAATGGTAAGAAAACCATTGGGCAAAATGAGGATCTATATAAGTCCAAAACCTGACTGAAGAAGTGCAGTGCCCCAGCTAAAGGTCAAGGAGTGGAGGATGTAATGAATCATTATTCTAATATAATATAAGGCTTAGTTTGTCTGTCTGTCTGTCCATAATGCTTCTGGCAAACTGCGCATGCACCGCTGAGAGGGCAGGCAGTGATTGGCTGGGCGGCCCAGGCTGCATGGGCCCAAGTTTGAGCTGCTGCTGGGGAAGTTTGGTGGTGGGGAACACACCCCTGCTGTCCCAGCAGCAGAGCTTTCCCCCTGCCTTCCTGCCTGAGGGTGAAGGAGGGGATCACAGTGGCGGCACACTCTCAGTGCCTGGCTTGGACAACGCCCCCTGAACAGCCAGCAGGGAGTGGGGAAGTGGTGAGAAGGGACAAAGGGAGGGGAATGGGGTGGGGTGTCAGGCAGACCTGGGACAGGTGGATCTAAAGTAGCAGGGTGGGAGTACTGGGGCCAGCAGCGGGGGGTGAGTACTGGGGGGGGCAGGGAGAGGGGCTGCACTGAAGTGGCATGGGTGGAGGGGGTGGGGAGAGCACCGGATCTGAAGTGGTGGGGGTGTGGAGTGGGGCTGGACCCAAAGTGGCAGTGTGGAGGGAAGGAAACAGAGCCAGAGCCAAGATAGGGGGGAGCGGGGTTGGACCCAATGCACTGGGATGGGGATGGGGGTACAGCAGGGCTGGATGAGGCATGGCAGTGGGGTGGGAAGGGTGGGAAAGGTGGGGTGCTGGGCTGGATGCAGGGCTATTTTCCCCACCCACCCCATCATTCTTGACAGGCAATTTGCTAGTCATTATATATTAGTTTTGATCATCAATACTTTGGCTTCCAAATAACCCTTTCCTTTCTCATCACCCATACAGATGTCCTACCTGATAACCTGTACCAGATGAAGGTAGGGACAGAAACTCAAGTAATTATTATGGAAATCAAAGGAAAGAGACACGTTGAAAAAAAATGAATATGAAGTGAATATGCGCCTACTAGCTCCATGTCATTTTCTCAAAATTGCTATAAGCAGAGGAAAACAACTTATAATTAGGCTGAAGGGTGTCCCAACTGCCTGTGGAGGGTTCAGGATTGACAGTATGGTCGAGGGTAGAAAGATAAGAAAGGTTTATTGACTTAACAAAAACACGACTACGCATAGTATAATAAGACAGATAATGACAGACAATAATAATTTGCATCAGTAACTTATCATCAGTCCCCTCTGACGCCTGATGTATGACAAGTTTCTCTTTCCACAAAGCTCAGCGAAATCAGGCATCCCTGACCAGTGCTGTCTGAGGGTACCGGGAAGGACCCTGGTATTCAGTCCTTGGACTCCTCAAGATCCATGGGCCCACTGATCCAGGTCAACAGCTAATTAGTCTCTTTCACAGAGCTGTATCTTCCTTCTGAATGATTTCCATGTGTGCCAGTCAATTTATAACTTCTGAGCTGTGCTGATAACTTACAGCCATTCAGATTCTTTTTACTTCAACTGTTTTTGGACTGACCAATAGCAGTACAAGCCTTGCATTCTTTTCATAAGGTTAATTTTAACTATGCCACAGGGCCTTAGTACTTCAAGGCTTTGCTAAATTTACTAGGCCTTAATTTATACAAGGCCTTACTACATTTTAAACTTTAGGCTCTTAGCAACAACATATAGCTTAATATCTAAACAAATGACAGAAAAACACTTGGTCTAATCTTCATAGAGCCTTCAGCAATCACCTTTATCACACAGACATCATTTTCAGCTGTCACAGAAGAGGTGGGCAGATAACAAGAAAACACTCCTTTAATGGCAAAAACAATGCTTGATAATGCAGAAGATGGTTAGGATAAGAGACACACTTCCCATGGGTCTAAACTGTGTCAGAGTGAAGCATCAGCAGGCTGAGGGGAATGGGGGAGACTGCTGTCTCTCACAGTTGTCTCTGTTCACCCTGCAGTGTTAATTAGACAGGCACAAGTACACCTCAGAGCTGTCCAGAGTCCTTCCTATCTCTCTTGAAAGTGATTATAGATTTCCTCTCAGTGCTTTTGCCAGGCAATGCATTTGGATGCCAGAACAACACACAAAACAAAATACAAATCTGCTCCCCTGGCAAAATGATAAATTGGGTTGAGGAGGAGAACAAGAGCTCTAGAGCTGCTTCACACACTCCACTACAGGCACACTATTATGAGCACAGCTATCATGGCCCCTGTACGCTCCATTTCTGAATGGGGACAGAAAGAAATGTGCTTATTAGCTGGGGAGAATTTTGAGGACTACATAGAAACACACACAAAGACGGCTTGATCTTGCCAGATGCTGGATATCACAACTCTAAACCAGGAAACAGTTAAACATCTGCTTAACTTTAATCATATAAATCATGTTGAGGGAGCCAACCAGATTATCCCTGTGCTTAAAGTTTAGCACATCCTTAAGAGTATTGATAGATTGGAGTGCGCCTGTCTACCACCTTGCAAGTTAATACTGCCTCAAGAAACTGGCAATACAGAGCTCGGACACTTTGAGGTGCCTATACTGTTTGATCATGTCTGTATTCCTTGGGTAGCCACTCAGAACACACACAGTCTTGTCCCACATGCAATGAGCTCTGCCTAAAACCTGACATGAATTCTGGGGACTGACCTGTGCTTTGACCTGGTGCAAGAAACAGGAAGTGAATATTCCCAGAACATGGTATCAGTCTGTGCTCTGCTCCCTTAAGACTCCATTATCTGAAATGTCTAGAGCACTCTGTGCTGTTCCTTGTCTTGACATGGCACTTGGCTTCCCCATCCTTGTCCCTGTCATTCTCTTTATTTCAGGACTTGAAAGGGGGTACTTAGAGTACTTAGCCTTACAGCTGCTTGTCACTGTGCCTGCAACATGGCAATCCTCCTCAGCAAGATATGGGGCTGTTAGGGACCCTTTCTCCCCCTCACCAACCAGACATGTCCCATCTTAAAGCTGTGGGCTTTGTCAAGGAAGACAGTCTTGCTCAGTATACGAGTGCCCCTTTTCAGTCAAGGGTTTACAGTTCCTGGGCTTTCCTGCTTTGATCCTTTAGATCAGGGGTTTTCAGCCTTTTTAAATAAGTGTACCCCGGTAGCCCCCTTTTTAATAAGTGTACCCCGCCGGGGGGGAGAGGGGAGGGACGAGCAGCCAGACATGGAGCAGGGGTAATACAGTGGCAATACAGATTCTGTGCAGCCCTGCCCTCGCCTCACCCCATCCCTGCTCCTGTGGGGCAGTGGCACAGGGTGGCGGTGCTCTGTCCCCATTCACCCCCTCATGTCCCTTGGGACCTTTCAAAGTACCCCCAGGACTACGCATACCCCGAGTTGACAATCCCTGCTTTAAATAATGCTCAGAGACACCCATTGGCTATGTAGGAAGGAGAAAGTTCATAATATCTGTTTCAGGCAACCTGTGCATGTTGCCAATGCTTTTCAGAGCAGGTGAGACAAGCACTTGTCTAAATTGGGTTAGACAGAGGTGATTTTACCCTAAGCAGAAGGTGGGTTCAGATGGTCTCCTGAGGTCCCTTCCAGCTCTACTTTTCCATGGTTGTATCACAGCATGTCAGTCAAGTGTACCCCTCCAGGAGAGTGGCTTGCTGGAGCCTGGATGTTTGAGAATGATGCTTTTTTCCTGAGTTGATCTGTTCTGCTTTGGGAACAGGCCAGTTAAACATGGTGCCCAGGAGACTCCCTTCCTGGCTTCCCTTCTTGTTTTGCTTGCCAGTCACAGGGACGAGGAAGTATACTAACCCTAGTTCCTGGCACAGCTTGTTGTGGGGAAGGAAACAGATTTGAATAAAAGGACACTAGGTTAATTCAGCCTTCTCTTCCCACTCATGCTGCTACCCTGACTCACCCTAGATGAGAAAGCTCTCTTCAGGGAGTGCCATGGATGGGCCATCAAGTCATGCCTCCCAGAAAGCTTAGCGCAATTACTGCTATATACTGAAACATAATCCCAACCCTGTTCACCACATAGACACTCCAATCCTCACTGCTTCCAGCCTAGCACACCCTAATGTCCTCCGGTACCCAGGCTGACACCACAGTGTCCCACAGCTCTCAGTGTAGAACACCCCAACCCAACTCACCCCAGCCCAGAGGGTTGGGATGGCCTGGTCCTACAAAGCCTTCCTAATCAAACAGGCCACAGAGAAACATGTTGACTAAACTGATTGCCTTCTGTGATGAGACAACTGGCTTTGTATGTGCAGGGAGAGCAGTGGACATAATATATCTTGACTTTAGTAAGGCTTTTGATATTGTTTCATAGTTGGTTTCATAGTTGGTAGGGTCATAAATTTCATAGTTTCTAGGGTCGGAAGGGACCTGAGCAGATCATCAAGTCCGCCCCCCTGCCATGGCAGGAAAGAGTACTGGGGTCAAACGACCCCAGCAAGGTGTTCATCTAACATCCTCTTAAAGACTCCCAGGGTAGGAGCCAGCACCACTTTGCTTGGAAGTTGGATCCAGATCCTAGCCGCCCTGACCGTGAAGTAGCGCCTCCTGATATCTAGCCTAAATCTACCCTCTGCCACAATATAGTTTCCAGCAACATTCTTGCAAGCAAGCTAAGGAAGTATGGATTGGACTGTAAGTTGGATAGAAAACTGGCTGGATCACTGGGCTCAAGGGGCAGTACTCACTGGCTTAATATCTAGTTGGTAGCCGTATTAGGTGGAGTGCCCCAGGGGATCAGTCCTGGGGCCAGTTTTGTTCAATATCTTCATCAATGACCTGGAAGATTAGATGGTGTGTGTAACAGGGTTCTCCTTGGGACTCTGTTGTTAAGAAAAAGGGGGCAGCTGGAAATAATGAGACCATGAGGAGGGCAGGCCCTGGCCCTTAGATGCCAATGGCAGCTAAACCCCAAGGATAAAAAAAAAGAGGAAGATGAGGAAAGGTGCCTTCGGGCACCACAGGAGAACAGAGAAAGAGGAGCTGCGAGGGGGACCCTGCCCTGGCGCTGGATTGCAGCGATCTCAGGATCCAGATCTCATCGGACCTTACCTTGAGTCCATGGGAGCGAGAATGAGTGCCGGGAGAAGCGGAGCCGGGCCACGGGCAGGACCTGCGCTCGGCATTCAGAATCGGGGATGCTCCATTGAGCCGGAGGGGCAGTGGGTGGGAAGACCCCGCCCCGATCCCTGAAGACTTTTTTTTTTTTTTTTTTTTTGCACCGGTCCTGGAAGCACTGCAATACCAGGTCAATGCATGGAGTGGACGGAGCACGCTCCGGATCCACCAACCAATACCAAAAAGAATCTGCTCAACATGATCCCTGAAAATATAGTCCGATCCCTGAAGACACTGGGGGACTTCAGGAACTCCAGGAAAAGGGATACTAAGGGCTGAGAGAGCAAGCCCCAACGGGAGAGCAGTGGAGCCTGTTCACTGAAGCTGCACGATAAAAGGAGACAGGAGGTGGTGGTAACAAACAGAAACTTTTCTTTTTTCTCTGTCAATTACGGGGAGGGGAGCGGACTAAGACTCAGGCGCGACTGAGAAGCCCCGAGACTGCCTTTTGCAGGGCTAGGGATGAAGATCCTCTGCCGAATACAGAGGGTGACCCAGCGGGGTTAACCCTTAGGAAGGTGATTCCCCTCTCCTCTAGGAGGGGATCTCCCTGTAAACCGGCAAACTACTGAATAAAAGCAGAACAAAACAAAACCAAGTTATTTCAGCGTGGTACTTTCAGCGGATACTTCCTTTGGTAATAATCACTTCCTCCCAATTTAATTTCTTTAAGTTCTAAGTCATGGCAGGCGGGAAACACGAGGCTAGAGGAGGTATTCCACACACGCTGACAGTGTGCATCCTCAGCAAGTTTGCAGATGATGCCAAGCTGGGAGGAATAATAGATATGCCAAAGGGTGGGGCTAGGATTCAGAGAGACCTCAACAAACTGGAAGATTGGTCGAACTAAACTCGGAGAATGTGATGCTCACATGGTTCCTGCTGTGCCTGACTTGAGTATTTTCAATGTGACCACCACATTCTTTGAGTCTAGACAGTTGAAGTATTAGTACCTTGAAGGGTATAGGTTGTAGCCATGTTGGTCTAAGGATGTAGGCAGACAAGGTTCTTTTGGTAAATCTGATATCTTTTATTAGACAAACTCAATAGTTGGAAAAATTCTTCTTTGCAAGATTTTGGGTACAAATACCCTTGTCAGGCTGAGGAAGCATCTTCCTGGATTAAATGAATAGTAAAGAAGACAGAGGCTAGTATGCATACGAGAAAGCTAGTCAGGGAAGATATAAATAAAAATAAAACTAAAAGAAGTACCTAAAGGGCATTTTTATCCTATGGTCATTTTTTTACCGTAAAATTTAACTGTAGACATGGTACAGTGCTTTTGCCTTGATGCCACTACTCAGGTTCAATGCTATGCCCTCTACCTTGAGCTGTTCTCCATTTTTTTTTACCTTGATATTGCTAAACTACCTTGTCTCTCCTTAAGTTTCATGCTGACATAATATCCCCACATAAATAACAGGCCTTGTTTTCCACTGAGGACATAGCCCTTGTAAAAACTTGGAAAATGTGTTTTTGCCAATGGAACCTTATCACTAGATAACTGAAGTGAAAAAAAATTGAAAATCAATATATAGAGAGGTTAACATCTTCTTATGCCATTCAATAGGTCAAATTATAACTCATAGTTTCATAGTTGGTAGGGTCAGAAGGGACCTAAGCAGATCATCTAGTCTGCCCCCCTGCCATGGGCAGGAAAGGATGCTGGAGACAAATGATCCCATCTAGGTGGCTGTCTAGCCTCATTCTGAAGACCTCCAAGGTAGGGGCTAGCACCACTTCCCTTGGAAGTTGGTTCCAGATCCTAGCCCCCTTGACAGTGAAGTAGCGCCTCTTGATATCTAGCCTGAATCTACTCTCACTCAATTTATGGCCGTTGTTCCTTGTTACCCCCGGTAGTGCTCAGGGGAACAAGGCCTCTCCCATTGCCTGCTGGTCCCCCTTGGCAAGTTTATAGGCGGCTACCAGATCCCCTCTCAGCCTCAGCCTTCTTTTGTGGAGGCTGAACTGGTTCAGGTCCCGTATCCTCTCCTCGTAGGGCCTGCCCTGCTGCCCCCTGACCATGCGAGTGGCCCTCCTCTGGACCCTCTCAATGCTGTCCACATCCTTCCTGAAGTGCAGCTCCCAGAACTGGATGCAGTACTTCAAATGCGGCCTGACCAATGTCACACAGAGGGGGAAGATAACCAATTGGACCTGCTTGTGATGCATCTATGGATGCATGACAAGGTGTGGCTAGCCTTCCTGACCATGTCCCCACATTTGTGGACCATGTTCATCTTGGAATCAGTAATGACTCCAAGATGCTTTTCTGCTTTTGTGCTGATGAGAAGGGAGTTTCCCAGCCTGTAGGTATGCTGCTGGTTCTTACTGCCCAAGTGCAATACCTGGCACTTCTCTATTGAAACCCATCCTGTTCTCATCCACTCAGCTCTGTAACCTGCAGAGATCTAGTTGTAGCCTGTCCCTCTCTTCTAGTGTGCTCACTTCTCCCCACATCTTAGTGTCATCCGCAGATTTGAACATGGTGCTTTTCACCCCCTCGTCCAAATCACCGATGAAGATATTGAACAGTGCGGGCCTGAGGACCGAGCCCTGGGGGACCCCACTGCCCACATCCCTCCAGGTCGAAAATGACCCATCCACCACCACTCTCTGGGTGTGGCCCTCCAGCCAATTTGCGACTCATCTGACTGTGTAGGTGTCGACACCACAGACGCCTAATTTTTTAATGAAGATGGGGTGAGAGGTGGTGTCAAAGGCTTGGCAGAATTCAATTTTTATTTTCTAATAATTTTGACAGATAATATCGATGTTCATTTTTAAGCATTTATTTTTATTTATATCAATTTAAATGTTTAGGATTGCATGGACTTAGGGGTGTTGGGGCGGGCAGTTTATTAATGACCGTATATTATTACTATTACAGTAGAGTTTAAATACCTGCTGAAACAAGCATAGCTACTGTAGGACTGCCACCAGCTGGGCAGCAGAGCTGCCACCAGTCCTGGGTTTGCTCCCCTGTAGCTCCCTCGTTCACTTCGTCACTTCCTCTTCCTTTGTTCCCAGTCCCCTGGGGTTTCTGGGAGCTGCAGTCTAAACTACAACCAGCACAATTCTCTAGGACTGCTCCCTCTGTTGTCACACACTCCACCAGCCATCATTTTTCTTACGTCTCCTTTCTATATATTTCGATTATTTACAATGGAAATATTTTTTCATCAATCTGTGACTGTGTGGTGAAATCTGTTTATCAACATTTACTGACAATGACTGAATCCTGCCAAGGCTAATTATAACCTAGTCTCTGCTGAGCCAAGCCACAAAGGACAGGAGTTGTTAATGCTCCCTAACTACAGCACATTAGCTTTTTAGCTCGAGTCATAGAAGATCCAGCATTTACTTCTGGCCCAGTTCCCATGTGCTGGCCAAGAGGTTGGTCATCTCAGAGCAGGTGATCAATTTGAAAACTCAAGGACCCTTTTGACCTCTATAAATCATGAGCTTTTGAATAGCAACTTGCACTTGTAGATCTTTCAGCAGGAAGTTTTTTTAGTAGTTAATCAATAAGAAATTTGTATTAAGAAAAAAACAAACTTCAGTCAGCCAGAAAGCTTCTTAATTCAGAATTAGGACACACTTTACGTCAAGTATTGTTTTATAGATGAGGTGATGTCTGCTTGACTTAAACTAGGAGACAGTTGTGCATTTCGTTCAATCAGGATGGAATAGGTTGATAATGGTTTGTAGTATGTGTCACCCTCACTCTAGCAGCATCCAACAAACCAAATGATTAAATCAGTGACATGAATCATTTAGGATCATTAGTGCAGAAAATCTGTCACTAGATGAGCATCTGCTGCATGGAAAATAAGTGTCTCAGCTTTGCCTCTGTGTTTATGCAGCAGCAGGGGACCCATTATCCTGTGACAATGTTGCATAGCTGGTGACATTTTCTTGTTGAGAAGATCAAAAACATAAGAAACCTCCGTGCAGCCCAAATGTGCTTGGAAAACTTCCCAGTTAGGAGCAAATGGAAGTTCTTCTGACAGACAGGGTCTATCACAGTGGTGCTGTGCTTTTCGTAACCAGTGATTAAGATTTGTATTTGAGGCATGTTCAGAGATCCCCTAGTGCTAGGCACTTGTACAGCTCTTGTCCCAAAGAACTCACAGTCTAAACACACAGGATCAGCAATGGTTGGGAGGGTAAACCGAGACATAAAAACTTCTCCAAGGTCACAGTGCTGCTTAGCAGATGAGTTACAAGTAGGACCCGGGTCTTTTAAGTCCCTGTCCAGTGTCTTCCCAAGGCACTGTCACTAGGTTGATTTATCACCTGAGACCCAAAATACCTCTATTGTAGTGATCTTTCATAGTACCAGTCTGTAAGGACTTTAAGACATTGCAATGCTATGTATCCATGAAACGTCACAGCTGAACTACCTAACATGCCCACCCCCACTTGTCCTGCTAAGATCATACAGCAGCTTATAATGAGACAGGAATTGTGGGTTCTTTAAGAAATATGTAGTTCAGTGGTTCTCAGCCTTCTTTAGACTTAGCAGCACACCTTGGAAAATGCCACCTCTTAGTTTTCACTCACTTTTTGACTGCAGAAGAATAATAGAGCAATTCTGTTGCAAAGAACTCAGAACGTTTTCAAAAAGTCAGAACGTTTTTAACACTATTCAAAATCTCTAGGTTTATCTTATGAATCCTGTTTGCACGCCTAACAATACTAACATTGTGTGGCACTCCTGGCATCCTTGAAAGGATCTCAAGGCACCTCAGGGTGCCACAGCGCCCTGGCTGAGAATCACTGATGTAGTCTAAAGTCTCTGAAAGCAACTTTATTAATCAAAAGTATTGAAAATATTAGGGATGGGAACAAAGTCACAATCTCATTCAGGCAGTGCTGACTAGTGGTGAAACCCCATGGATTTAGTTAGCCCTGTTCTGAGTTTGCTGAGTTACATGGAGTTTCCTACAGATGGGACTTGACTATGGAAAGTGCCCCCACCCTTTTCATACTCCTGTCTTCAGTATGGATTCCTTTGGACTTGATGCCATCATCTCCCTTGGCTCAACATTCTCCATTGTGCCCAGTACATGGAATCATAGAAAAGCAGGGCTGAAAAGGACCCCTGGAAGTCACAGTTTCATAGTTGATAGGGTTGGAAGGGACCTGAGCAAATCATCAAGTCTGACCCCCTGCCACGGGCAGAAAAGATGAAATAAAGCTGGGGTCAAATGACCCCAGCCAGGTGATTATCTAGCCTCCTTTTCAAGACCCCCAGGGTAGGAGCGAGCACCACTTCCCTTGGAAGTTGGTTCCAGATCCTAGCCGCCCTGACAGTGAAGTAGCGGCTCCTGATATCTAGCCTGAATCTACTCTCAGTCAACTTACGACTGTTATTCCGTGTTACTCCCGGTAGTACTTGGGGGAACAGGGACTCTCCCATAGCCTGCTGGTCTCCCTTGGCCAGTCTGTAGATCCCCCCTCAGCCTTCTCTTGTGGAGGCTGAACAGGTTCAGGTCCCGTAGCCTCCACTCGTAGGGCCAACGAGCCATCATCTAATCTAACCCCCTGCCTGATCATCCCTATCCAACCATCCCATACAAATCTTTGTCTAACCTATTACTAAAACTATACAGTGAACCCTGCTACACAACTATAAGACACACCACCCTAACTTGCCACTTGCAAAGCAGGGTAACAATGGCATTCCATGTCCAGTGGCTGCAAGAGTTGTTAAAATATGGTTGGAAAGAACCAAAGAAGAGGGCCAGGCCCTGCACTGCAGAAGAAGGCAAAAACTCCCGCAGTCCCTACCAATCCAACCATGGGATAAAAATTCCTTCCTGACCTGCGAATATGGTGATCAGTCGGACCTTGAGTGGAGAGGCAAGATCCTCTAGCCAGGAACTTCCGGGCTTTAGTCCCAGCACGAGCACTGGCGCACCCTGTTCAAAATCCACAGTCATGGCTGAACCCAGCACCCAATACTTATGAGGAAGGGAAAAGAAACCCTTGACAATTTTAGCGACAGGAAGGGAAACATTTCCTTCCTGGGCCCATGTGGAAACCAGCAAATCCCAGAAGCATAGGAAATAAACACTAACACATGCATCAGCTTGCTTAGAGTCCACTCCCACAATCCGCACTTTACTTGCTGGAGCAGTGGAAAGAACTAGCATTTATTATTGTGCTGAATCAATCCAGGAGCTGAATTCAATTATAAGACAACTGCAAGGGAACAAGCAGCAGTGAAAATCCTGTGCTTGTTTAACAACTCCTAACCATAGTTTTGGTCACAAGTTGTTTATTTTTTTTCATTCATAGATAGTGAAAACTCTCCAAATTAAAAAAGACACATTCATATATACAGTAGCAACTGGTCTAGTCCCCCAACAAAAACTTTTCTAATTACATCAGTAGCTGAACAGGATTATGAATTATTCACAACCTTGAAACGTACAGGTCCTTCATCAACAGGGCAGATACGATCCATACATAAATGCAGAGCCAGGTCAGGCCCAGATATTACCCAAATGCTTGCTACTTCTTGTGAAGCTCATTTCCATATGAAAACTGCACCTTTTGCAATATTTTTCCAGGATTCATTACTGATGTCTTAGTAATCAGGAAGCAGGACCAAAAAAGTGAATGGAGGATATTGATCTGTTTTTCAGTAGGGAAATATCTATTAATCTGCGAGCACTAATTGAAGCATTTGACAAGCATACAAGATTGCAAGAAGATTTATTAGCATTTCTCACCTCCTCCCCCATGGTAAAAGTTTGAAGGCACCTGAAACTGACTGAATGGTTTAACCTGGTGGACTGACCCAATATTGAGACATTTCTGCCCATAAAACCATGTATTGACCTTAAGATTTGCCTGTGATTGCCTGTATCTAACAATCTGCTACTGGTTTGGGGAAGAAGATATTGAGAAAAATTAGCCAGGTAATTCCAAGGACATCTTAATTTTCTAGTCATTCTCTAGTAGTTCAGTTTTGTGCATAGGTGCATAATAAAGATGGTACTGAGAACTATGACTGACAATTGTCTCTGGTAATGGACAGAAGTAAAATGAAAAGTATTGGGTAAACTCCAGGAAGGGTGACTTTCAGTTCCGTGCTTTTATATAGAAAATAATAAAATTTGATACCTATTTTGTCCCTTTTCCCTTCAGTAAAGGATTGCTTTGGTTTATATCTCAAAGCAAATTTGTATTTTTTGCTAAAAATGATCAAGTAAAGTTATTTTATTGCTTCTGCACTAAAATTAAGATGGACCCATTGATATTTTTACCCACTTCTTGTTTCTGCCAAGACAGTTTATAGAAGTCTAATCCATCTATTGTATCTCTGTTTTTATACATGGTTTGGTTCCTTCCTCTACCAGCCATTCCATAAGATAATAGTCATACTCATTCTTCCTTCACTGGTGTCTTCAAAAGTCAGATACCATCCTGTCAATCCTCAAATATACATGAGCATAGCCACTAAGGAAAAGTGAGAGATTTTTGTTCTCCAGTGACACCCATAAAATGATGACACTCAAAACTACACTTCGTTTTGATCTGTATATTCTGTTTACTCTGCTCTTCTCCCAATGCTAAGAAAATATGGAGTGGATTGAGTAAGCTGGCTAGGATTCAGCCTAAAAGAGAAACCAGGAATGAAATTGTTGAGCTTCAGAAAACATCTGCTTTAGTGGAGGTTGTGAGAACCTCTACTTCTGGGTGTCTGTGTGGCTTTCAGCAATGCATGGTGCAGTCTCAGTGTCAGGTTGGATCTAACATAGCTCCAGGAATCCCATGACAGAACCACATAGTGCCTGTTTTTCTTTACAGCTGGCCCACAAGCTGCTGCAATGATGTCTGATATGGACCTTTCCAAAATGATGGACAGCCTTTGTAGCTTCAAGGCCTGATTAATAGTCTCTAGTTGGGACTATCTTTGGAGAAGGACTGAAAGCTTCAGTGAACTGTGAATTCAGTGGCTTGCCTCCAAGTTGAACAATCTATTATGGCTATGTTACCCCAGTACTCTTCCCATATACTCACTCCCTTTTAGCTTCTGAATGCAGCTTAAGGTGCTGGTGCTTGGATCTGCCTTCTCTGTGATGTAGTTTTTTTACAAGGTCTGCAAGACTGCCTGGTTTGTCTCAAGAATATATGCATAACCCCTCTTAACATGGTCTGAGTGTTTGACCCTTTGTATAGCTGGACACAAACTCCTTGAAGACCGTTTCAGGCTCAACATCAGGAAAAACTTCACAGTTAAAGTGTCCAAACTGTGGAATAAGCTCCCTCCAGAGGTGGTGCAAGTGCCTACCCTGAAAATTTTCACAAGGAGACTGGACAGTCATGTTGCTGGGGTCACCTGACCCCAATTATCTTTCCTGCCTAGTGCAGGGGCCTAGACCCACTGATCTTCCAAGGTCCCTTCCTGCCCCTAACAATCTATGAATCTATGGACTACATAAGAAAGCTTAGCACCCTACAGTTTCATTATAGCAGTTTCATTTTAGCTTCATTTATCAATCAGCCAACAGCTTCATTCTCTGGACTTTTACCTCCAAAGTCAAGGGTTTTAGATACAGAGGTTCTGAGTTTGATCCTTATAGGTAGGCACTCCCTCCATATTTCAGGACCTGCTGAACTACCCAGCACGGACAAGCAAAAGAGGGAGCAGAATGACTGCTCACACAACTCTGATTTTGAGGTAGACATTCAGCTTGTTTTTTTCTTTACCTGAGCTGATTTGCTTGTCATAACTGGCTAAGCTGGAATACTGAAACCTCCAGTATTCTTACCCCTTATATCAAGATGAATCTAATCAGCATGCACACATTCCCCCTGGAAACACTTTCAGCTGCTGCCAAAAGCTGAATAATTATTTGTTTAGAATGCATCCAAGACTCCACTTGTTATGTCACTAATTGGACTTCCTGGAATCACAACTAAATAAGAGAGCAAAAGGTTTACTCTTTATTAAAAGTTATATCAACCCTTCTATTAAACCTGGCTGCCCTGATCTTTACTATCAGATTCTTTGCAGAGAATGGGTGTGGGGATAAGGGAGCGAGGTAAGGAAGTTTCTGGTCATTTGTTGGGCACACCGTGGGCTTTGTAGGATGGATTCCAAATACAGCCCACGTATTCAGAAGAGCAACACTGTGGCACAGTTAGTTATGTCAACTGTATGCAGCAGAGAGGCCTCTTATAAAAATATACAGTGCTGTTGTCTACAGTACTAGAGATTACTACCTAGGAGCAGAAAGCAGAGCAGCCTCACAGCTCCAGCAAAATCCTTCTTTTTGCCCCCATCCCTATCTATGCCTGGGACAGTTGCCCCTGTCACCATGCCCTAGTTATGCCACTGATAGGAGCCATGTGTAGGAATATTCGGAGACAAAACAAGGACACATCTTTGCATGCAACTGAAACATGGTGCATTGCTAACTCCAGGCCAGAGTCAGTTGGTGCAGTTCCTCTGACATCAGTGTCTCTATCCAGCTGAAGTACTTGCGCATTAAAAAGCATAACATGGTAGGATGATTCAACAGAACATAGGGGGTCATATCTGCCAAGAAATATTGTTTCAAAGCCAAAAGTGATACTAGAGAATAGAGGTGTGTAAAGCGGGCCATATTCGATTCGGATTTGGATTTGGCCTGATTTGGGGGACAGTGATTCAATTCATTGATTTGGATCACTGACCCAATTCAATTTGGATGAATCTGAATATCAAGATTCGATGGTGATTCAGAGAATCAGCAATTCGAGCATAGACACAGCTTTAAATTTTTTTCTACATACCCTGAGGTACCAGGCATAGCTTGTGAACACTGAGATGGTGGGGCCGATGGAGTGTCCCACAGGAGCACAGGGGCATCTCCCACATGCTTGGTGGTTTGACTCAGAAGTGGACCAGAAGTACTTCTGGTCCACTACTGGGTCCACTGCTGAGCATGTGGGGAACTCCCCCTGCACCCCCCAGCTCAGCAATTGGCCATAGGGGGACCTTGGGTGTCCCTCTGACCCAGGAGGCACCAGTTGCCAAGCGGCGGTGGCAGGGGGGCCCCCATGCACTCTGCAGCAGACCTGGAAGTGGACCAGAACTGCTTCTGGTCCACTTCCAGGTCCACCGCCAAGTGTGCTGGGGAGCCCCCCCACACTCCCATGGGGTGCTCCATCCACCACACCATCTCAGCATTCATGAGCCACCTGGTACCTTGAGGTATGTAGAGCAAATATTTAAAGCTGTGTCTGTCTGAATCACTGAATCTCTCTAAAATTCTCTGAATCAATTCTGAGGGTTCTGATTCAATTCGTAGAGATTAAATGGTCTCCTCAATCGACTCAAATTTGGAGATTTGGCCACCAAATCAAGCCAAATCTCCACCAAATCGCATCAGTGACCAAAGCTTTGCACAGCCCGACTGGTGAACATAAGCAAAGAAGAGCAATGGAGAACTCCCTTGGCCTGGCCTTAACGCCACTTCTATTGGTCTTGGACCAGATTGTTCTCCATCACCTACCATGCACCATATTTTAGTCTCTTCTTTCATCATTTGTTGCAAGGAGTTACCCTGATGGGAAAGTGAAGTTAACCCTTTGTTCACCAGAGATCTTTAGTGATTTTTTTTTTTGGAGGGACTGAGTGGAAGAATGCACTGTTTTACTTTAGAAAAAGCACAAGGAGATGAATTGCAGTTGAGAATCATTGACATGTAGCCCCTTAATCTTAAATTTTCTACCAGTGACATAGGTATTTGTGCTTCCCTCATTACTCTCAATTATTATTCTACTGGGACTTTGGTCAGGACCAAGACTCCATTAGGTTAGGTATTGTACAAATACAGAACAAAATGATTGCCAGTCCCTCTCACTGAGCTTGCATTCTAAGTATAAGGTAGCAGATGGATTCAGACATACAGCTGAGGGAGTATGAGGAAAGAGTGAGATAATATTGCCCAGCTTGATGGGCAGTGTCTTTTTTGTCAATATTTTTGTTGTTATCAGAGCAAGGTAGAGTTTGGGGATGGATTTGGATGAGGATAATGCGAGTTTGGGGGTATTTGTGAGGAGCTTCTTTTAAGTGTGAAGGGCAGCATGGGTGAAAATGCACATCATTTGTAGCTGCATGTTTTCTATCTCCACCTGCAATGATGTGTGGTATCTGTAAGCCTAAATTCATCATAGATTGTGCACTACCAGGGTGGGTCAGTAGTAAGATTAGGTGAAAGCTCTTGAGCAGATCAGAATGCTACCATCTTACCTGAGGAAGAAAGTAGTTAGAGAACTTGGAAGAACTGTCATCATTAAGTGGAAAAACAAAGGGCAGGAATCAGATCCAGCTGGGGTACAGAGACCTACAGCAAGAATCAAGCAGCAATGGACAATCTCTTTGCACACAACTTCAAGTGCCTTTTAGCCAGCACTTTACCCAAAAGATCTCTGTTACCTCAGTCACTGCACCCAGCCACACATGCACCTTCTGCTGCACAATATTGTGGCCCTACATTGCAATAATATTGGGCTCCAGGGAAACCCAGGAGGCATGGTGGCTCACCTTTTATACCATCGTTGCTTTATGCTTGTATTTTGAGTGATGGCCTGGTTTTTTTAGTTATTTGGTTCTATCAAGGACCGTGATTGTTTCTCTCTCATAACCTGAATGAATGGCAATGCTTCCCCTCACTAGTTTCAGTGAGGTTTCACTCCACCCTTCCACCTCTGTAACAGTACAAAGCATTTTGAGCATCGTGGTAATTCTCGCCTTTTGTTCCAGCATAGGTGTACTAGTTCCTGAGACTATGGTATATCAGCTTTGTCTTTTAAGGGGCTTCCTTGCAACAAGTATAAATAAATCTCACGCATCACAAGGTTTTGACCCAGTCTCACCTCTCCTCACGATCACATCCTCAAGGCAACCTCGCAGGGTGGTTGACACACCAACAATTCTTTGTTTCCTTGGGCAGAATTCCTACAGTGGCGCTAAAACAGCCAATACTGACTGACATTCTCATCTTGGAAAACAGTGGAACACATTGACTATAGAAAATAGGTGGCACTTCCAGAGCTGCCCAAAGGAATCTGGGTAACCCATTAAGTTAATTAATTCCTATTAAAATTAATAGGACTTGACATTTGCTAAAATTAGCAGAAATGCATATATGTCTTCAGTGAGAGTCCAGTGAGATCTATGTCTCTGAAGTTACATTACAGCTGCTCATTGTTTCTCTCTCAAAATATTTCTTTTAAAAAAAAGCTTTTGGAGTAGACAAAGGTTTCCATCTTAATTCAGTTGCTCTGCTTGTTTTCCTATGTAAAACTATTTGGCTTTAGGTGAAGTTTTTCAGTTTTCTGAAATCATTTATTTTTAACCAGAAGCACAAACATGTTTACAGTAAATTTAAAACAAACAAACAAAATCCTATATAGATTTAGTTATATATATATAGAGGGTCTATATAGAGAAATGTTCAGCATTTAAACATTTATTTTAAAGTGAATTAGCATTTTGATCAGCTCATTTATCAGCACAAGTGGTCAGTCTAGCCCAGTATGCTGTTTCTTATGGCAGCAAGAATTGGAAGTTTCAGAGAAAGGGGCAACGGGGTGAAAAATAACGATCTGTGATAAGACGTAGGAAGCAGAGTCTCCACCGGTCCTTTCTGGCCTTAAACTCTTATGTATCTATAACGGTGCTAGAAACCACTTAGTGAGTAGTTATGGAATCAGCCCTTGGCAAGGAGACCTAGTGGTTGGCTTCATGAATGGTACATGCCCCTGTTGGCTGGGGGGGGCGGGGCACAGCTATGGCAGGAGCGTGGGGGCAGTGGCAGGAGCCCGACAACAGTGAGTGGGGAGCTCCTGCAGACACTGCCAGCACTGTCAGCGGCAAGCAGGGTGGCGAGCTCCAGCCACAGGTCGGCGACCACCTGCAGGTGCTGCCAGCAGTGTCGATGGTGGCCGGGGTGATCATAGACCACCTGCAGATGCCACTGGCAGTGTCAGTGGCACCTTTTTGTAGGGGGTGCACTGCCACGCACACAGGGTGCATGTGCACCCACTGCATCACCCCTGGTTGGCTGATACATAGGTAGCAGGGAGTTAAATTTTTGTATGCTATCCTATGGAATCCCAAGGATATGGGCAAGCCCAAAAATACAAAATGAAGACACTAAAGAAGTAAATATTAAGGGGATTTGTATGGACTGAGAATTTCCTTTGTTGATCTAAGCCTTGCAAGCTTGAAGCAGAAACTGCCACTGCTGTAGCGCAACTAAATTATAAGTATAATCAGCTTCTGGAAAGCTAGTTATATCAGATGCTCTGCTATTTGGAGAGGTGCTTTTCAGTGATAATGTGTTCAGCAGGCAAGGAACATTCTTCTTAACTCAAAAGTTTGCATTTCAAAAATAAATAAGTAAATAAAACAAACTTCTGGTTCCAATTTTCCAGCTGGAGCTAGTGACTGACTTTAATGTTTCTGATTTACAAATAGATGGAAGCAATCAGAAATCTGGGACCTTGTAGCAGGTCGATCTTTATGGCACCTTCCATAAAGGAGCTTTTCAAAAAGAGGAATTGCTTTATTTCTCCCCAAAGAAAAAGTTATTTAGCTGAATCCTACGTGGCCTCCTAGCTGCCAGCTTCATCATTCCTTTTGGACTTACGTTTTGCCCAAAGAAAGTGCTCAAAGCAGTACACAGCTGCTTGTAGGATTAGGAGGTACTTTGCTTCTAAGATTGCAATGGGATTTGATAACAGTCTTCAAATACCTAAAGGGTGATTATAAAAAGGAGGGAGACAGGCTTTTCTATGTAGCTACAGGGAACAGGACTAGAAGCAATGGACTCAAGCTGCAGCAAAGGAAATTTAAGTTTGCAATTAGGAAGAACTTTCTGACTGTGAGGATAAGCATTGGGACAGGCTACCCAGATAAGCTGTAAAATATCCATCTCTAGAAATTGTCAAGGTGAGATTTCTACAAGCAGTGACCTGGGATGGTTTAGCCAGGGATGGTTCTGCTTTGAGTAGGGGTGGGGCTGGACTAGATGACCACATGAGGTCCCTTCCAGCTCTACTTTCCTATGATCCTAAGATGAGGGAGCCCTATTTTCTGAGTCTATGCAAGTTATCTCCTGGTTTCCAATGGAAAACGAGTCATCTAATGTTAATAATAGGTAGTACTTTCTCCAGGGATGCTGAGGTTGCCTGCAACCACCCAGGAAATTGTCACTAATCTGTATGCAACTGCCCATCCAGCTGGCATGGTGCAGACCTCTCCAAAAATATGATCTGTCAGCAAAAGGTATGAAGTAACTACCTTATGATATTATCCACATGTTCCTTTCCCCCAACCCTTTAATAGGAAAAAGAAGGAGGACAATTAATTTCCTGTGAGCTGTTAGAGGGCCACTCATCTGTGGTATGTTAACCAATGGACAAAATAGTTAAGTCATCTTTCAGAAATCTAGTCACTGATAGGACTGGTTAAAAATAAGCAATATAAGCATAATACCTATGTTCTGTTTGTTTGTAAAGCACTTTGGGGTTTTTGGACAGAAATTGAAGGGAAAGGGCAAATGTGATTGGCATGAATGATACTAAGCTTAAAAATGCAATATGGCGAGAGAAAAAAGGCACTTAAATAATATTGTCTAGGGTAGCACCATGAACCACTTTGATTCCCTCTACTGAGATGGGTAAGATCCTTAAGGATCTGTTGGATTCTTTGGCTTTTGTGAACGTTTCTGAAGCTCTGATCAGGAAATCTTCCATTGTGATATACAAGATTTCACCATGTTAGTGGCCTCAAGCACTGGAGCAGAGGAGGAAGTCTCAGCTCTGGCAGGTGCTAGGTGAAGGAGCTTAGGGCAGCGTCTATACAGTTTATCTTGGCCTCAGCAAGGTTGCTTAATGGAAGAGGGGGACTGAGATAGGAGGATGGGAAGAAGTTGGCAGTCCAAATGCAGGAGTGTCTAAGAGAGATTCTGAAGGAGATTTTAAGAAAACTAGGACTGCTGATGACCTGGCCTCCTAATACCACAAAGTAACATGTAGTATCCTATGAGACACAGGTATGTGAAATGGTACCTTAGAAGTCATGACTCTGAACCACAGCACTCACCCCCACACCTGCTCCAAGAATGAATCCAACACTGATGTAACATACAGAAGTGGAGAATAATTACTGGGCGAGATTGGGACAGAGCCAGGGTCCTGGAGATGAGTGATTCTACATGATATCACCTGTCCTATGAATATAACCATGAACTGTATCCCCAACTCCAGGCTTCCTTAGCTACTTACAAATATCTAAGAAGGTTGTTCTAGACCAATACTAAGCCAATGGTCAAACTGCCCACTTAAAATAAGAAAGAAGGCTAAGTGCCCAATATGATTTATTTTAGCTGGTAATCGACATCAAGCATTCTGATTCACAAAGAGATGGACTTGTCAGATATAGGACACATTTCCAGTAGCCTCAGTTTGTGTCAAGGATCCTTCAACAGCTTTCTGAAAGAGGGGGAAATCCTGGCCTCAGTAAAGTAAGTATGAATTTTCTCATCAAATTGAATGGGGTCAGAATTTCACTTCAGAAACCCAGGTGCATTTTAAGATGAATAGACAGTGCAGATGAGATGAGACTATTATTACTACTTAGATTAGAAAAGCACCTATGTCCCAGTCTAAGATCGGGGCCCAGTGATCCCTGTAATGTACAGAAACTGAATGAGAAACAGTCCCTGCCCCTGTGGTTCTTACGGATCTCTTGTTACAATCAGGAAAGAGTTCAATATAAAGCATAGGGTTTTTCCTTTTACCATTGCTTCTCAGATGGATGTTTGTAAAAAAAAACAAAAAAAAAAGGCAGGGTGGGGGGTGGTATTGAGACTTGCATTTCAGAGACTGAAGTGGGTTTGTTTTTCCTTTGGGCCATAGCGGTTATTATTCCCGGTCCATCCTGCCAAACAGCTTACTTAGAAACACACTGAAAGAATTTTATTGTGGGCCAGACTCATCTTTCATATTAATAACTTCAAGGTCAGAAACTGGAGCAGTCTGAGTGAAGCTTTTCTCCTGGAAGCATGGCATGATGGGATAGCTACTGCTCAGAGAACCATGGCCCTGAAAAAATTGCCCTCCCCCCATATGCTGCAACAAGACCCTTTTCTTTTCTGAGGATTTTCCACTGGGGATTAGGAAGATGATAATTTCTTTCTCCAACAACACTTTCATAGATAAGTATTGAGAGATTTCCTGGACACTTTGTGGATAAGCCAATCAAGTGTGAAGCCTTCAGCTATTATTATTAGTATATTATTAATAAATTAAAATATTACTAATAGCTGGCCAGGAAATGCATTTTTTTTCTGTGGAGAAAGAATTTTTTTCAGGGAAAAATATACCATTTGACTTTGCCTGGTGTTCTGTTCTCTAATTTTTGCTAGTTGGAAAATTGGAACAAAATGTGAAGAGTGTTTTTTTTCTCCACTTGTTCACACTTTGTATCTGTTTTCCAACTAGGAAAAAATGGGAAATGGACAAAAAGTACCAGAAAAATGTACTTTCAGTCCTTGCATCTTTTTTTCGGGATGGAAAACAAGAAGAAAATGTTGGAAGTGCTCCATTCAGAAAGGAAGTGATACGGAGCCTTTGTCTGTACGCTCAAGTGCTGCTTTAAGATAATGCTGGAGTAAAAGTGCTAGTAAGTTCCATTAGTTTGAAAACAGTGATGCTGGGAGAAGGCAAATACAAAACACCTTTGTAATGATATAAGTGTATTCACATTAGGAATAGTATCAATATCATGATTTCAGTATGAAATCACAGTAAACTATTTATTACACCCATACAAAAAATTGTGTATAGGCCAGACCTTATTTTCTTAGAGAAAGGCACACTTTTGTTTTTAAATAAATAAATGAATTTATGATTTTAAATGAATAAGTGTGTTGCTTTCTCTCATTATCACCTCTTATAAAAATCTCCACTTCTCTCTCTCTCTGGTCTCACAGGCACTGAGGGTCTATAAATTTCTTAACTAAAGCCTTCCAACTCCTCCTATCTTGAGCTATCTCCATCCAACTTGTTGCAATTTCACCTGTCCCTTCCAGACCAGTTTTTATATTATCTTCCCCTCATTGCTTTTGTCTATCTTGTGGTCTTTTACCCTTTACCTCAGCGTCCCAAATCTGTCTCACATGCCTTCTCTCACCAGTTCTCACAAACGCCCTGCCCATTTAATTCTCTGCACTTTTATCATGCTCAAAAAATTAGGTCTTCTGTAAAGGTGCACAAGCTCTTGACTGTAACTTCTACTCCATAATGTTTTCCTGTACTGCACCAAATATTTTCCTTAACACTTTGTTTTCAAACACTTGCAGCCTTTTTCCATTTGCTTTTGTCAACATCCAAGATTCATATCTGCATAAAAGGATAGGTCGAACAATTGTACTATAATGCTGGATTTTAAGGTTCCTGGAGATTTTCCTTGATGCCATTGTTTTGTTCATACTCAACAGGCATACATCAGCACTGTAAATTCTTGCCTTGATTTCTTCAAATATTTGTTTATTGTTAGTTATTACTGTTCCTAAATATTTAAATATCCCTGCCCTTTTCACATTGTCATTCCCTAATTTTTTTTTCTTGTGATCTTGAGATTTATTTCTGGATGTGATCATGTATATGGTCTTGCTGACACTTCTAGTAAGCCCAGCCTCTTTGGCATTTGACTCTATCATCTTTGTATTATTTTGTACCATTTCCATTTCCTCTCCAATTAGACAGATATGGTGTAGCCTGTTCAGCTGCAACCTTTCTCCTTCTTTTATGAGAGCTCTTGTACCCTTCTCAAGCATCCAGTTGAAAAGCATCAATAGCAGTGCATCCCCTTGTTTGAGCCTGCTATTGATTTAGAAATAATAAGGCACCAGGGATAGGCAGTCTTCCAGCTAAATGCCTTAACTTCAGATTAAAAGCATTAAAGAACCATCTTAACAAGATGACTAAAAAGATTGGAGAGAGGAAAGAATGCCCAAACAATGGAAGCAGGAAATAACATGCCCAATTTACAAGAACAGTGATCAAAGCGAGTATAATAACTAATGGGGTAACTCTTTCCTGTACACAACCTACAAAGTTTTTTCTCAATTGTTGCTAAACCAGTTTGCTCCCATAGGCACAAGAAATTGTGGGAGATTACTTGTGTGGGATCAGGAAAGACAGATCAACTTGAATTTTCAGTTAGATTATTGCTAGAAAATAAATAGAAAGTTGTGAAAAATGTACACCATAAAAACTTACGATAGTATTAGAAGAGAATCACTATGGTCAATAATGGTGGGGTTGGAATTCCTAAAAAAACCCAACAGGTATGCCTTACTAAAAGGTGCATTGAAGGACCAAAGAGTTATGGAAAAATTGAGGGAATACCATCACACCCAATGGAAAACTCCACTTTCCTATGGGGAAAAAATAGTATCTTCCCAAAATTTCAAAATTAAAAAAAAAACTTTAAAATACTAAAGATGTGGACTTTTTGGAAAACAACAGACACTTTATGGAAAATTAGATTTTCCTACAAAAATAAAATCTATTTCCACTACATTTCATTTCTGTTGAATTGTTTTAAGCAGCTCTATCATTATTTTTGTATTGTAGTAACATCTACTGCCAGGGGTCTATACTGTGGGCAAGTGCAGTCGGACTCCCTTTTGATGCCTGCTCCACTCAAAGTTTGAAACTGCCTAGAGAGACAGCTTCATTTCCATTGAGGAAGAGCTGAGGAAGTCAGTTGACTTCATGGCTCATTATCTACTTTATTCCTGCTAATCTCTTCACTCCATAGGCTTTAATAGTTCTTGATTTCTCTCTAACTGAGCTAGCCTTTCTTTTATAATTAGCCTGTCTGTTATCTACTCCTGGTAATGCTTTCCCCCATACCCCAGCCTGCCTAATAAACATATGCTACTATCCAGGAACCTGTAATGGGTGGTTTTGTTCCTAGGGGATTCAATCCCTGAACAAATCAGAGACAGGGAGGGGAGGAGAAGGACTAGGCTGAGCTGTATAGTGGTGCAGAGGTTAGAGACAGTAGGGAGTTGCAAAAGTGAGCAAAAAAGTAAGTTTCTGCAATGACCTTTTCCTAGGTTTTTACTTGGAGCAGATGATGGAGGCTGTGGAAGGCTAAGCCCATGGTGCAGGGCAGCATAAAGCCCAGGCATGGACAGATACAGGAGTGTCTCCCCAGATAGGGGTTAGCAGAGCCATCCCTAGGGGGCACGAATTGGGGTGACTGCCTTGGGCCCCGCACTTTGGGGGCCCCTGAGGAGCAGGGTGGAGCAGTGGCAGTGAGGAGCTGGGCAGAGCGGTAGCTCCACCTGCAGCTGCTCAGTCCCCCCAATGTCACTGCCATTGTGGTGGCAGCTTCTTCAAGTCTGGGGCCATGGGACCAGAGTGGGGACTGGGCCCCCCATGGGCTGATGTGTCCTGGGCCCCACACCCTGCTTGGGTCAGCTCTGGGGGTCAGTCTCCCAAGGTAGGGGTGCTGCAGGTGGCTGAAACAAATCCTGCCATGACCCCAACTGTTTGTTTCTGTATGCTGAGGCTGGAGAGCAGTTGAGGCCAGCTATGGGCATGTTGAGTTGGGGCAGTAGGGAGGGGAAGGGAGGTAGCTAGAGCTTTGCCCCTACCTTCCCAAGGTCAAGGACTAAGAGTGTCCAGGGCAATTGTTTGGGAAGAGTTCTGAGGAGAATGGGATTCCAGGGGCTGTGAGGACTAGATGGGGGTCCCAGGATACCATGGAGCTTGGGGCTGAGGGAGCTAGTGGGGGCTGTGGGAATGAAATGGGATGAAAGGGGTTGAGGGAGTGAGGGATTGTGAGTGGGGGAAGATTTGGGGGTGTGAGGGGCTATAGTTTGAATGTGCAAAGGGACAGGGGAGAGCTCAGTGGTATGTGAGGGTCATGGTGACATATCAAGAAACTGAGACATGATGGTGACAAGGCTGCACAGGGTATAATGGGTTCATGGGAGTAGTGAGGGGGCGGCATAGGGCTCAGTGGGACATGGGAGTGATGGTTGGCTCTGATGTGGCTTGAGGCACAATGAGGTGGAGCTGAGCATGGAGGATATGAGGCATACAGGGGACAGAGTAGAGCCAGGAGGCATCTGAGGTGAGGGGCAGAGTGGATCCATGGTAGAATGTCTGAGAGACCCATGTGTTGGGGTGGGAGGAGCAGTTTTGTCTAGCTGGGCTGGGGGTAACAGCTGTATTCCTCTGGCACCAGGTGTATGCCTCACCCTGGAACTGGCAGTCAGCCCTTCCCAAACTCAGTTATATTTGTTTTTGCTTGGATATTAAGCAGAATAATATAGCCCTAGGCCCCTAGCATATTAGTGAAAGTTCTTTTTTAATTAGAGAAAAATATCTGTTGCATAATGTGATGATGCACCACACCATCTTCACTCCCCTTTTAAAAATCCTAGATCTGTCCCTGTCTACTGCCTGTGGACTAGGCCTGTGCAAGGAGGTAGCTTCAAAGATTTCATAGATTTCATAGACATTAGAACTGGAAGGGACCTCGGAAGATCATCGAGTCCAGCCCCCTGCCCAAAGGGCAGGAAGTCAGCTGGGGTCATAGGATCCCAGCAAGATAAGCATCCAATTTGCTCTTGAAGATGTTCAATGTAGGTGCTTGAACCACCTCCAATGGCAGGCTGTTCCAGACCTTGGGGGCTCGGACAGTAAAGAAAGTCTTCCTTATGTCCAACCTGAAACAGTCTCATAGTAGTTTATGACCATTCGACCTCATCATCCCTTGGGGCGGTCGGGTGAACAAACATTCCCCCAGATACTGGTGGTCACCCCAGATAAACTTATAGGTGGCCATCAGGTCACCTCTGAGCCTGCACTTTTCCAGGCTAAAGAGCCCCATGGCTCTCAGTCTCTCATCATAAGGTCTGTTTTCCTGACCTGTGATCATGTGCGTGGCTCTTCTCTGGACTCACTCAAGCTTCTCCATAACCTTTTTGAATTGGACAACCCAAAACTGGACGCAGTACTCCAGCTGCGGCCTCACCAAGGTGGAGTACAAAGGGAGAATGACGTCCCAGGATTTGCTTGAAAAGCTGGATGTAAGCCAGTGTTTTGGTGGCTTTACTAGCCGCAGCATCACATTGCAGGCTCATGTTCATCTTGTGGTCAATGATGACCCCGAAGTCTCTTTCTTCCGTAGTGCTAGCCAGCGTAGCACTGCTGAGCCTATAAGGTTGCTGCAGGTTTTTCTTCCCAAGGTGGAGAACCTTGCATTTTTTGGTGTTAAACACCATCAGGTTCTCATCCGCCCACTTGCTGAGCTTGTCCAGGTCAGCCTGGATTGCGCGCCTGTCTTCTGGCGTGGATGCTTTGCCCCAAAGTTTGGTGTCATCGGTGAACTTGGCCAGTCCGCTTCTGACTCCAATGTCCACAGCATTAATGAAGATGTTGAACAATATGGGTCCAAAGACAGAGCCTTGGGGGACCCCGCTGTTCACAGGGCACCATGATGAGTGATTGTCATCAATTATTACCCTCTGGATCCAACCACAGAGCCAATTTCCCAGCCAGCAGACTGTGGTGGACCCAAGGTCACAATTGGCCATTTTTGCCAAGAGGTGATCATGGGATACCAGATCGAAGGCTTTTTTGAAGTCAAGATATATGGCCTCAATCTCTTCTCCCTTGTCCAGGTGATAGGTCACCTGGTCATAGAAGGAAATGAGATTGGTCGAGCAAGACCTACCCACAACAAACCTGTGCTGGCTATCTCTTAGGATGTTGGTGTCAGCCAGTCCATTAAGGATGGCCTCTTTAATAAACTTTTCTAAGATCTTCCCCAGGATAGACATCAGGCTGATGGGCCTATAGTTAGCCAGATCCACTTTCCTCCCTTTCTTGAAGACAGGCACCACATTGGCCTTCTTCCAGTCTTTGGGCACTTCACTAGAGCACCAGGAGTTCTCGAAGATCCGTGCCAGAGGCTGGGCTATGATGCTCGCCAGCTCCTTCAGTACCCTGGAGTATATATGGCCACGGCCAACTGACTTCAAGGTAGCCAGCCTCTCAAGACGTTCCTTCATGAGATCAGTATTAATGGAGGGCAAGGGATCTCCCTCACCTGGACCTGCCTGTCCCGTAGTGGGCATGGGCATCCCATGGGACTGATGAAAGACCGACGCAAAGTACCCGTGTAATAGGTTGGCTTTTTCCTGGGCATCAGTTGGCAGTTGCTCCATCTCGTTCAGCAGGGGTCCAATGTTGCTCTTGCTTTTCCTCTGGCTCCCCACATATCTGAAAAAGGACTTTTTATTGTCCTTGATGCTCGAAGTTAGTTGGAGTTCAATTGCAGCCTTCGGTTTCCTGGTTTGCTCCCTGCAGGACCAGACCAGTGCAGAATAATCCTCCTTGGAGGTGAATCCCATCCTCCATCCTTTGTAGGCCTTTCTTTTTAGCCTTCGGAGGTGTGCTAGATCCCTGGAGAGCCAGGGGGGCTGCTGTGCCCTCTTGCTGCCTTTGATCCGAGATGAAATAGACTTAGCTTGTGCATTGAGGATCGCTCCCTTGAGGAGCAACCACTCTTCTTGAACTCCCCTCTCCCTGGGGTGTGGTCCCTTGGCGTCTCACTGACAAGACTCCTGAGCTTGTTGAAGTCGGCTTTCCTGAAGTCAAGGACTTCAGTGTTGCTGACTGACTTGCCGGCTTTATGGCGGATGGTGAAGGTGATCAGCTTGTGGTCACTGTCACCCAGCTTCCCATCAATCACTAGGTCACCTATCAGGTCATCCCCAGTAGCCAGTACCAGGTCAAGCAGTGCTTTACCTCTCGTAGGCCCATAGACTTCTTGAGTCAGGTAGAGGTCATCCACGCACGACAGGAAGCTTTGCGACCACTCGGATTTTGCTGAGTGATTCTCCCATGAGATGTCCGGGTAATTGAAGTCACCCATGACAACCATGGTCCTGGAGCATGTGGCCTCAGCCAGTTCCCGGGCGAACTCCTGGTCAAGCTCTTGACTTTGGGTGGGAGGTCTGTAGTAGATTCCCACTGTTGTGTCCCCTGTGCCGTGTTCTCCATGGATTTTAACCCAGAGGGTCTCCAGTCATCCACCCTGTGCACCAATGGCAGCTTTCAGGGATGCGTAGATTTCCTTTACATGGAGAGCTACACCCCCACCTTTTTATATACACGATCCCTCCTGTACAGGGTATAGCCATCTATACCTGTGGTCCAGTCATGGGTGGAGTCCCACCAGGTCTCCGTTATCCCTATGACATCATAATTATTTGCAATAAGCAGGAGGATCAGCTTATTCCCCAACTCCTGGCATTTGTGTACAGGCAGGCAAGTGTCCCCTTGGGGGCTCTTGCCTTGCCCACAGATTTTACCAGGGCTGGGGCAGGGGTGGGATCCCTTAAGTGCCTTGGCCTGCTGACTTTGCAGGGGTTGCTTAGCGGGCCAGCAGTGGCAGTATTCCCTCCATCCCCCAGCAGGCTTAGTTTAAAGCCCAGTGGAGCAGAGAAGAGCTGAGAAGAGCCTCCTCCCCAGGGAAGAGAGGTAGAGGCCATCTCTTCCCAGCAGCTCGCTTCCTCTCTTGCCAAAGAGCGGGCTCTGGTCATGGAAGCCAAAGCTTTCCCTATGACACCAGCGCTGCAGTCTTTGGTTCATTATGTGGATCCTCCTGTCCCTCCTCAGCCCATAGCCCAAGACTGGGAGGATCGAAGAGAATACCACCTGTGCCCCCAGACCCTTTAGTCCCTCTTCCAAATCCCTGTAGCATCTCATGCCCCGGCTGGGACTGCTCTGAGCTGTGTCATTGGTGCCCACATGAATAAGGAGCATTGGACAGTGGTCTGTGGGCTGGAGGAGCTTAGGGATCCTCTCCGCAATGTCCCAGATGCAGGCCCCTGGGAAGCAGCAGACTTCCCAGGCTAAGGGGTTGGTGCAGCAGATTACCCCCTCAGTCCCCCTCAGGATGGAGTTTCCCATAACAAACACCTTATGTTTTGTCTTGGGGAGACCGGGGGCGGTAGCTGCAGTTGAGCCTGTGTTGCCTGCGGGAGCTGGCAACTCAGCAGGCTCTGCTGGAGCAGCAAGAAGTGCGTACCTGTTGCTAAGCTCTGGCGGGGCAGGGGCCTTGGTGCGGCGGGCCTTAGGGCCCTTGACCACCTTGGTCCATGACCCTGACTGCACAGAATGGGAGGTCCCAGAGTCCTTCTTTGTCCTGGAGGGGGACCGTGGTCTACCCTCCGGCTCCCAGAGGAGAAGGGCCTGGCAGTCGGAGTCTATCTGCTGCTCACAGCCCCTGATAGCATGCAGTCTCTGGACTGTGGCCTGGAGGGGAACTGGTGAGTACTCCCCCACCTCTCTCCCTGGGGAGCTAGGTCAAGTAGGGGCCTGGCCGGGGCGAGACCTGGCCTGGCTCCACTTAGCTGCCTCCTCCCACTCACTAAGGGATTAACCCCCTCCCACCATGGGCCCTGCTTACCTCCGACTGTGCTGGGGTCAGCAGGGGGATTTGCTGCTGCTGGGGGGGTCTCTAGGGGGTTTGGGGGAGCGGGGGACAGCGGGCTTTCACCCGTGTGTCTCTTGCCGCTCTGGACCCTAACTCAATTATTCGATCCAGCTTTGGATCTGGCCATTTCAGATGCCAGGGATCTGATCCAGAGCTCCAGACCAGGTTCCCACTTCGATCCGGCCAAAGTGGCTCCAGAGCTTTGGAGCTGCCTCAGAGATCCGGCCATAGGGTATAATGGGGAATCAATGAAATATCTATAACATTGTTTCTTGTCTGATTTGAATGAAACTTGCAGGGGTGGTGGCCTCTGCTGAGAGCACAAATCTTGCTATGTTTCAAGGAGATAGGTGCAGGGGTTTGGGGGGAACTGAACCCCACAAGCAACAATGTCACGAGTTTTGTCTGTCAGCAGCCGGAGGTGCAGGACCCCAGAACCCAGAACCCCTGCACCTATCTCCTTGACAGCTGGCAGGCTTCATGGCTGCAGCAGGGACTACCATCCCTGCAGCTTTCATCCTGCTGCGCCTTAACACACACAGTGTCACCCGTGTCACGAGTTTTGCTTGTCTGCAGCTTGAGGTGCAGTTTCCCCCAAACTTCTGCACTTATCTCCTTGAAACTTGGCAGGCTTTGTGGCCTCAGCAGGGGTCACTACTCCTGCAGTTTTCAGCCCCCTGTGTTGTAACAAATACACATGACGTGAGTTTTGCTTTCAAGAATTTAGGGTGCAGTTCCCCCCAAACCCCAGCACCTATCACCTTGAAACTTGTCAGGCTTCATGGCCTCACCAGGGCCACCACCCCTGCAGTTTTCATCCCCCTGTGGTGTAATATACATGCGACACAAGTTTTCTTTCAAGAATTTGTGTGCCCCTGAAGCCCTGCACTGATCTTCTTGAAACCTGGTAGGCTTCATGCTCCCAGCAGAGGCTACCAACCCTGCCAATTTGATCCAAATCAGACAAAAAGCAACAAAGTTATAGATATTTCATTGATTCTCCATTATACCCTATTGTTGGATTTCCAAAGTGGCTCTGAAGCTTTTCCAAAGCACCTCAGAAGCTCTGAACCACTTCAGAAAGCCTAACAAAGCTAGCACTTTGATCTGGACATGCTGCTCTGGACACCAAAGTGTCTGAAGCTTCTCCAGATCTGAAGCACGGTCTGAAGCCTCACACAGCCCTACTATGGACCACCCAAAAATACCATTACACTAGGTGCTGTACCTACAGGCAGGGAAGGCTAGGCCCTCCCCCAACTGATCTTAGATCCTCTGTGGAAAAATGGTGAGAGTCTCTGGCAATCCCTTGCAGTCAGGGATGATTGTCTTCCATGATTGTCTTATCTGTATGTCTGAAGATGGCTGATGAGGCCTAACTGGGATTAACAGACTGTACTGTAGCTCAGCCATGTGTTTCCATGGGGGCTGGGTGGTGCTGGATTCTTGATTTGGTTTGTGACACGCTGTTTCTGCTGTTTCCACTTTTCCATCTCCTGCTGTTGTTGTGAGGTTTCAAAGTAATGAAATCTCTGCAGCAGACTCTTCCTTCATTTGGGGTACTCCTGGACAATAGTCTTCCATGAGTTGACATCGATGTTGCATTTTTTAAAGCTGGACTTGAGGACATCCCAGAAGCACTTTCTCTGCCCTGCTCTTGAGTGTACATCTTGCCTGAGCTGAGAGAATAAAACTTGAGAGTAGAAGTGAACAGGGATGGTGCCTGAGCCAGCAATGGAAGAAAACTGAAGAACTGCAGACAATCAAGATAGCAGAAGCTTTGGGCTGTATATTATCCATTAGTGGGTACCTGACAGAAGCTATTTTTGTATGAAACGACACCTGGGAGAATCTATGGAACAGATTTTCTGAGGACTAGAGATGCTGCTGTTAAGTTTAGATGGTGAATTTGAGGATGTGATGGAGAAGAGGGGAGGGGAGGCTAAGCAGACAAGGCAAAGGAAGTGACCAGTTTGTGAAGGATAAATAGAGTTTAGGAATTTTTTGCTGCACTTGAAAATGAAGAGTAGAAATAAGCAGAAACAGAAGTAGCAAGGAAAAAGGGAAGAGCAGCTAGCCTCACAAGGAGAAAGAATGGGACAATGGAAGTTGCCACATACAGATGCCTGAAGAGGAAGTAGGACAACATATAGAAGACTGAGTCAGAAGGAGGATGTGCATAGAAAAGACAGAATGGAAAGGAGAGGAAGAGGAAGGGACAGACCTATGTGACCAGGGACTGCTTGTTAAAAAGGAATCAATGGGTCTGTCCACCAGAGCAGTTTTAACAGGTACTTGCATAAATTAGAAAATAGACTTGAGGCTGAAAAGAATTCTGCTAAGAACAGGAAAAAAATCCACTGTCCGTCCTTCATGTTGGGACCAGAAGTCTGTGAATTCTGCCCCACCCAAAAGGAGCATGGATGATTACATTAAACTAGCAAAGCTGATCATTTAGTACAGGTTCAGGGTGATCACTGGAAATCTTCTGGTTCCTAGAAAAAAGAAGCAAAGGCACGTCAAGATAATGAAGATCAAGAGATGGCTATAGGATTGGTGCCTTAAATAAAAATTAGGTATGTTTGAGGCTTTTGTGGAAAGAGGATTCTTTTCAATGGATGGCCTCTACTCAGGTTCCTGGGACAGTTACCACCAGGGATCGAGACTGGCACAATGGGTACAAACTTTAAATTAAGAAGAGAGGGAGATAGTTGGGAGAGATGCATGTGAACCTGACATGCAAGTGTAGTGCCCAGGAAAAAGAAAGTCACGTAATTGAAGATTCAGCAATGGATAGAGAAACATCAAAAGGTAGGAGAATACACAGTAATGCTATGGAGAAGAACAGTTGTTAGGCAGGCAAGTTTGCTTTCCTGTCCCTAGTTTTAAAGGGAAAAACCAAATGTCTGCAAACTTTCCTGTTTACCACCAGGTGTTCACAGGCTCCCCCAGTCACTGGCTGGTACCTGCTGCCTTTTTAGGCCTCTCTGTTGGTGCTGAACAGGGATAACTTGAGAACCCTGTAGCGAAGTTTCTATTGACACAGAACAAGTTTATCTTGTGCTCCCTGTTGGGCACATCAATATTTACCTTTCACAGATGCCATGGACTAAATACTGTGCATAGCTGAGCCCTAAGGTTGTCTTCATAGGTGGGCTGCAAGGAGGAAACAGATTGGGAATAATACAGGATGTCTCACTGCTGCCTGCTTAGGCAGCTTATTTTAAGTTTGCTCTTAATACACTTGTTATGTTTCCACATGGCCTTTGGTAGAGAGAGGTGAGCTGCAGGCAGCCTATGTCATGAATAATGCACGAGGATTGCAGCAGAGAATGGAGTTTTCCTACCTCTGCTTTTGGTTTTGAAAGTCACCATGTTTCCAGATCTTAAACACAGAAAGGATGTCGTTGCTATTGTCATTATAATTCTGTTTCCCTTTCAGATACTCTGGGCTAGACCTGCAGTCTGTGACAAGAGAACATCTGCCAGTCAGCCAGGAAAGGTGGGGTGGGAGGGGGAGAAGGAGAGAGAGAGAGAGAGAAAGAGAAAGAGTGAGGTTGTGGGTGAGATATTTGAAGCATCTTGTCTCTTTGAGGAACCCACAAGAGTCCCTTCACTGCCCTTTATGGGTATGTAGTATGGGGACGAGTCCAAGGGAGAAGCGGAATTGCTAGGTCCGGGGAACAAAGGCCTGGATTTGGCTCCAGAGCAGGCACAGCATAAACAATAGCACATTACGATTAAGAAAAAGCACGGTTCTCTGGATAAGGCCTCAGTCTAAAACCTAGCAAATCTGCCTTCAATTCCCAGCTCTGCTTCATGGGAGCTCCTGAGGGTGTTACTTAGTATCTATGTGGCTTATGCCTGTGACTAAAGGGAGATATTATTCCTTTCTCTTCTAACCTCATGTTTGTTGGATTGTTAAGCAGAGCAGGGCAGAACATTTTTGCCAGAATGCCTTTTTAAAATATATGCTGTTTTGTCAAAACCACAGCATTGTGGGGACCTATGCTGATTCTGACAACATTTTCTACAGGAAGCCTTTTGAGATCCAGGGCTCTCTGGTTCCTAGAACCAAGGGTGCGAGGGCATAGTCACAAGCCTGACCTTAGCCATTTTCAAATTGAAATTTCAACAATGGTGATTTTGTTTCAGTGAAGAAGTCTGCGCAGAGAGAGAGAGAGAGTGTTGGGGATCTCACCACAGTAGTATATAGGCTCACTGCCCTTCAATGCAAATGTGACAGGTGGGTGAGACCGGAAGTCCTGTCCCCTTATCCTCACCCCTGACCCCAGTCACGTGGTGCGTGGCATCACCAACCCTGCCCCCACCCCCAGTCACGTGGTGTGTGACATCAGCAACTCCGTCCCCACCCCCAGTCATGTGGTGTGTGACACCACCACCACATGGTCCATGACATCAGAAGGACAGCCCATGCAGACCCCCAATCCCAGCCCCTCATGCTGCAAGAACCGCCCTAGATCATGTGGTACAGGTATGACCTATCAGGCGCCAGACTGCTCTAGCTCCTGGAGCACAGGCATGGCCTATGGGGTGGCAGTGGGGGTGGTGTGACCCTTCTAACAACCCACCCCACCACCCCCGACCAATTGGTGGGGGGTTTCAAAGACCTCGGACCTCCCAAGAACGATGCCGAATGAATTGGAACGAGTAGAGGGGGTGGGATTTAGGCTGCAAGCCCCATCAGGTCTATCTTCTTTCCCAAATGACCCCTCTGTTTATCTGAGACCATGCTAAAGCAAGCAGGAGAAGACAGGGAGGAGATTCAGGAGTGTGAGATGGATGCCAAGCCTACCAAAACAAGACCAGGAACCGTGACAGAACTTGAGCAGTCCATATCAGACCTGCCTATGGAGAGCATGGACAACTCTGTCTCAAGGGACTCTGTCGAAGTAACTAATTTAGATGATTTTTGTGGTGGGTGTTTTTCTTGTAATTGTCTGGGTCTGTGTTAATAATAATGTTTTTGCAGGTAGACAATACCTTCATAGAGAGCTTTCAAAACCTGCACTTTGGCACCCCACCAAAAGAAAAGGCCTTTTGCATGAACTGTTTTTGTTTGTGTCCAAAAGAGAGCGGTTCAAGACCAAAGACTGATGCAATTTTTTTGTCCAAAGACAATGACCATTAACCCAGGCTTAGAGCCTGTGGAGGTTGCCAAGCAGGGCTACAAGCCCATGGAAGTCACAGAGCAGGGGTGTAATGGGGGACTTTTTTCAAATAAAAAAGTATCCCATCCACCTGTTCAGAAGAAGGTTTCTTCATAGTTTCATAGTTTCTAGGGTCGGAAGGGACCTGAGTAGATCATCTAGTCCGACCCCCCACCATGGCAGGAAACAATACTGTGTGACTTGTTTTTGAGCAACTGTTCAAGACAAGGCTGAAGACCTCATTAATGCTGTATTTCTTACCTGCTTAATAAACCTTGTTTTACTATGGTTTAAATTTGTCCTCAAGCATTTGAATGCACCACACGGGTGTTAGCGTGGGGTGGGGTGGGGCACAGCGGTTACCAGACATGTCTACACAGGAGGCTATGTTAAAGGAAGTTTATTACTTTCCGGTGAAGCTGGCAGTTTTGGCAGGGTGGACACGTTTTTTGAAACCTCCAAAAGGCAGAATTAGGTTGTGAACAGAAGCGGAGTGGCCACTTGGCTTTCAGACCAGGACACTTACACCCTACACAAACTGGTGAGAAGACGTTTTAAAAGAAACAAGACTGTTGTTTCAGATATTGATGCACAATCGCAGGCAGATTTGGCGGATATGCAGCAGTTTTCCAAGCACAATCGTGGGGTTAAGCTCATCTTAACAGTGATAGACATATTATCAAAGTATGCCTGGGCCATGGGTCTACAAGACAAGTCAGGTGGTGAAATAGCTCAGGCCTTTAAAACAATTTTTACAGAGGGCCGCGAAAATTACAGACTGATTGGGGGAAAGAATTTTTAAATAAGTCTTTAAGTGAGCTGTTAAAACAGTGTAATATTTACCATTTTGTGATGAACAGTGAAGTGAAAGCGGTGGTGGTAGAGAGGTTTAACAGAACATTAAAATCAACACCTTTCGCTATGTTGATGTGTTACCAAAGTTTATAAAGAGCTACAACCAGTTTTCACAGAACTACCTGCACCAGGCCTGTTGGTGTGAACTTCTCAAACTCTCCATGGGCGTGGAAAACCGTGTGCGGGGACTATTTCAAAATAAAAGCAGCAGCACCCATGTTCAGAAAAGGAGACCATGTGAGGGTGTCTAGGACCAAATGGAGGTTTGAAAAAGGTTATGGACAAACATTCACCGATGAGATTTTCATAGTGGATGACGTCCTTAGACACGTGCAGATGCCTGTATACCGCCTAAAAGATTACAAAGATGAGCCCATAGAGGATTCTTTTTACCCTGAAAAATTATACAAAGTGAACCCCAAACAGGACAGAGTTTACAGGGTTGAAAAAGTTCTAGCAACAAAAGGAAAGGGGAGAAAGAAGTGTTTGTTGGTGAAATGGTTGGGGTGGCCGGCCAAATTTAACAGCTGGGTGGAAGCCTCCCAAGTTTGTAACATATAGGGGTACCTGAGGCAGAAGGCCGAGATGTGTGATGGCTTTGTCCAGCACTTTGCCCAGCACGCTTGCACCAGGATTTTTCCGCAGAACACCAGCTCGAACTTTACCATACAGCTGGTTAAACCTCTGGATCTGCTGGGGAACTGGGAGATAGGGTAAGCAGAAATACAATACCCGCACAGCTGGAACAACATCAACAAAGACACCCCTTTCAAAATCATTTCTGGGACTAAAAAATGGGAGTACCTCCTGCCTCAGGGGTATTATACAACTGTCACAGAGTTACTGGATCTTATGAACTATACAATTACCACCCACCCTACTCTGCCTGAATTACTTATGCTCTATGACCAGGTGAGCAGAAAAATTAGACTGAAAGCCAGTGATAACTCCTATGCTTTTTCTACTGGTGGTGAACTAGCCTATATTTTGGGGTTGCTACCTGGGTCCACTGTTAAAAACCCCCCGTTTATGGCTGATATTACCAGTGGGTTCAATTTACTGTATGTCTACATGGACATTGTGGAACATCAGCTTGTCGGGGAGTTTTTGGTTCTTTTGCTATGCTGTGTCCCTCTCCGTGGGAACAACAATGACAACAATGACAACTCTCACTGCATATGACAACTCGCATTATGTCCCCATTAATCAGCACCACACTGACACAATCATCATTGAAATAAGGACAGATCAGAACAAACATGTCTCATTTCGCTTTTGTAAGATGATCATTAAGCTTCACCTATGCCCCCGGAAGACTTTGAGATTTTAAAATAAGTAAAAGCATGATGGTGGTGGTAAAAACCTATGGGGACCCTAACTTGTACAAAATTATTATAAAGCCCAGACCGGTCTTCCAGGATACCAGGCGGTGCCCGTGATGTACAGGGCCAGTGTGGGAGGCATATTTTGCAGCCTCTTTAGAAAAGCTGTTCTGCTTTTGAGAAGGGGTCTGGAGATTATTAAGCCCCATGCTAAAAATGCAGTGCAAAAAATAGCCAAAGATGTGATGGGTCACGTCTCCTGAGCTGTCCTGGATAAGGTGGTCAAGCTGGCAAAGCAGGAGGGATCTGGCCTCGTGTATATATTCAAAGAAAGAGCCTTAAA
Organism: Crocodylus siamensis; assembly: GCF_052110815.1. Taxonomy (NCBI): domain Eukaryota; kingdom Metazoa; phylum Chordata; order Crocodylia; family Crocodylidae; genus Crocodylus; species Crocodylus siamensis. The sequence goes on along the minus strand of NC_143402.1, from coordinate 46,340,579 downwards.
AGAGACATGCACCAGACTCCAGACATGCAGGACCTCCTCAATCCCTTAAAAAGAAGAGGGTAAGTCAACGGGGCCACCAGATGCGAAAAACCAAGAAGCAGCCTGGGAGAAAGAACGGGCGCTTTCCTGGAGGAAACAGAAATATATTTTGACCACCATGGCCTTTGTTCACTGAGGGTCTGAAGAATTCGCCAAATCTGAACTAGATGTGTTTCAAATAGCCCCTATGAAGACCTGCATTGAGAAAAGCCTGTATGTTGAGATCCCCCCACTCTTGGCTGTTACCGAGTCCAGCCCCCTTGACTTTTTCATAGCTGGGAATAGTGAAGATTACATGGATTTGAATAACACGCTGCTGTGCCTTTGTTGCAAGATTGCAAAAGGTGATGGAACTGATCTCGATGCCGGGGCAGCGGTGGGTCTGGTGAACTACCTGCTAGCCTCTGTCTTCAGTCAGCTGGATGTCACTCTGGGAGATCATCTCATAAGCCAGAGCAACAACTGTTACTCCTACTGAACTTTCATCGATGACACCCTTGCCACCCAATTTTTTGCCGGCCTGTTTTACAAAGATACACCCGGGCATCATGAAACAGTCTCACAGGTGATAATCACGGGTTTCAGACATGGGCAAACCTGACAGACCGAAGCAAAAGGATAGAGCTCCTTGGTCATCTTCATAGCGATTTGCTTTTTTCAAGAAAAACTGTTGCTGAATGGCGTGGATGTGAAAATTAAACTGACATGCAGCAAAGATGCCTTCTGCTTGATGGGTGCCACAGTGGCTGGCCAATGTAAACTAAAAATCACATCCACCTTACTTTTTGTAAAAAAAGTGAAGGTAGCCCCGAGCATCCAACTGGGCCACACAGAAGCCTTGCTTATGGCCAATGCTAAATACCCCATATACTGCGTGGGTATGAAAGTGTTAAGCATTTCTGCCGGAGCCAAGTCAGCAACCAGGAGAATCTGTTTCTGTGGCAGCTGCCCAAACTCATCGTCATCAGGTTCATGGATAACGATGCCTTTAGTGGGAATTATGCTAAGAACCCCTTCAACTTTAAACATTACAATATTAATTTTGTGGCCCTCTACATCAATGGAGAACAAACCTCAACAAAGCCCCTACAACCAGATTTTGAGAATGGTAACTGCATGAGAGAATACATGCAGCTGGTACAGACAGCTGGTAAACAGATGAAAGACCAGGCCCTGATAATCAACCATGAGGAGTTTGCCCTGGTGTACACCTTATTTGCCTTTGACCTGTCTCCTGACCAGGAATGTGTTGATCATTATTTGCTGATTAAAACCGGGAACTGAGAGCAGAAATACACTTTGCTGTGGTTTTGCCTACCACAGTTAACACGATTGTGTACGGGGTCTTTGACAATGTCATAGAAATAAAGCAGAGGAGAAACGGCCTGTTTGACATTGTGAAGATGGACACCAAACAGCTCGCCAGGGTTTTATCCTCCAACCCTTATGCCAAAGAAACTTTTTTAGACGTTTTCCCCTGCGACTGGCTTCCTAAGACTTGACTGTCTCAAAGGCCCCTGAGCTTGGTGGTCAACACGCACCCGCATAATCACCCCGGAGAACACCGGCTGGCTGCTTACCTGGAGGATCAGAACCGGGGGGAATTTTTCAACTCATACAGTCACCCCCCAAACAGTGCTCTCTTTCCTCAAAGCATTATGTTGTTTTTAAACAAGAACGCTACAGACACTGCTTTTCAGATGAAACAGTTACAAGACCCCCAATCTGTCACTTGCAGATACCACTGTGTGTTTTTCCTGCACCACCGTAGCAATGGGCTATCATTTTAACAGATTTCAAAATTGTATTATTCCAATGACTTAGCACAAAATGACAGGGTTGTTAGAAATATTATTAAAAATGCATTATCAATAGCTGTTAGCTCCCATCAATAGTTGTCCTTTGATTAAGTACGGCTGCCAGCCTTCCTTGTCTCCCTAATGAGAGAGGGAAGGGGGGGGGTTGGGAACTGAAGGAAAACTCTAAGAGCTCTCTTTGTTCTGCAAATTTACTATCTCTTTGTTAGAGTAAAGCATATACTCCTTAGCGTTCTCATGTAGATAAGAGTAAATTGCAATTTTTAATGGTCCTGTCCTTGGGGCAGAGAAGGTTTGAACTTTTGGTAACCTAAAATACGTTCTGAGCAGGCGCAATCAGCTAATACATATTAAGCCTATCCGCCCCGCATACTTAAGTAGTTAATTATAATACACATGGGATGCATGATCTGACGTATTCTCATGCATGTTTGTATGAACCGGAAATGAGTTGTAAGAGTTCCTGCTTCTGTACACGTGCCAGAAGAGAGGGGATAAAAGCCTGCTAATGATGGTACTCAGGGGCAGAGGGTTTTGATCTTTTGTCTTCTCCCTCTGACCCTATTTGCAAATATATACCTTTTGTCTCACCAACAATGTGTGCCTAAGAATTTGTTATTCAATGAGCCTCCAAAGAAAACGAACCGAGAGAGAGTTTTTTTTTACCTCAATTTGGCGCCCAACGTGGGGCATTCTTTGGATAACTCCGGAGTTCGTCGGCACATCGTCTCTGCCCCCCTGGGGGGTTTGCGCGCCGAGCCTTTCTTTTTGGCTCGCCCTGAGGGGGGGCTTGAGGTGTGAGCCGGAACATCCGGAACACTAAGAGCTCCTATGCAAATTTTGTTTTTTTTTGGAGTCTCCAGGTACACATTTTTGGCTTTGGATCGAGATCTCTGGGGTATCTGAGTGAGTATACGAACTCCCTTTGCCCAATTTGGTTCTGGGTCCGGAGCAGGAGGTGTGCATGTTCTCATGGTAAATCATCTGCTGTAAGGGACTTTTTGGTATTTGGTGTGCCTTGGGTGCACTTTTGTGGGCAAAATGGGTACGGTTAGCTCCCGTGTAGAAAACACGGATACCCCTCTAAGGTGCTTATTACGTCATTTTAATAAATTTGCAAGGCCGGCCGATTACGGAATAAAAATGAAAAAAGATGATTTAATTAAGTTCTGTCAACTCGAGTGGCCAACATTTGGGGTCCACTGGACCCCGAAAGGATCCTTTGTGCTAAAAGAAGTGATAGCTATCCATGAAATTGTTATGCAAAATGGGTATTGGAATCAGTTTCCTTATATTGATTGTTGGTTGTGGGTGGTTCAAAATCAGCCACCTTGGATTAAGAATTACTTAGTAAAGTCTCATGTGATGCTTGTTAAGAAAAAGACTCGGGGGGGGGCGCCTGTACTTCCTGAGTCTAATGAGGGGGGGAATTCTGAATTGGCTGAGTACCGGACCCGTGCTCCGGTTGCCCTGTCGGGTAGCGAAGATGAGTCAGACGCCTCCTCGGCATCCAGTCCTTCTGCACCACCGCCCCCTCCCTTAGAGAGATCACCACCGACGTACCAAGGCATATCTAATGAGTTAGAGCGTGAGCCTCAGCCAAGTGCCTCATCTGAATCAGGAAATAAGGGTTATTATTTGCGCAAGCCTGTAGAGTCACAGCCGGTGCTGAACTGTCCGATGCGAGAGGTTATTGGGGAAGGAGGCACTGCAACTTTTGTCTACACCCCATTTAGCACTTCAGATTTATTTAACTGGAAGAATCAGAGCCCCTCTTTTCGTGAAGACCCTGAAAAGATGAGGGATTTGTTTCGATCCATTGGGCAGACTCATCGACCCACTTGGGCTGATGTCCAGATGATGCTCCAGACCCTCCTAACCCCGGAGGAGAGGAGATTAGTGTTGGGGACAGCAGAGCGTATTGCGGCAGCCAGAGTTGAGTTAGAGGGTGCTGCTGGTCGTACTCTGCGTGATACCTTCCCTGTAGAAGAGCCGAGATGGGATAATCACACTGCCGAAGGCAGAGAGCTGAGTGCACGGTATCTGGGAATTATAGTGGAAGCAATGGGAAAGGCAGTGCCTCGGGTTACCAATCTGTCTAAGTTGTATGAAGTGAGACAGGGAAAAGAGGAGGATCCCTCAGCTTTCCTTGGGAGGCTGTATGAGGCATTTCGCAGGTTTTCGGATCTGGATCCAGAAGCCCCAGATAACCAGCGCATGGTAAATCTTATGTTTATTGGTCAATCTGCTGCTGATATCCGTAAGAAGTTACAGAAAACTGAGGGAGGTGCTGGGAAACCGATTTCAGAGCTGGTGGAAATTGCATATAAGGTGTATGGGAATCGTGAGCAAGTGCAGGAGCGCAAGGAGGATAAAAAGGCTCAGCGACAGATGGCAGCACTAGCAGCTGCTATAACTGGAGGGAACTCTGAAAAGGCTGGGATGCAGAAGGGGAAAGGAGAAAGAGTGGGAGCAGACGTTTGTGCTTATTGCAAAGAGAAAGGACACTGGAAAAGGGAATGCCCGAAGTTGAAGGAGAAGAGAGAGAGGGAACCGAGAGGTCACCTCATGCGGGCAGAAGACAAGGGTGAGGATTCAGAATGAAGGGGACAGGGATCTAAGACCACTACCCTTCGGGTTGGAGCCCGAGAAGATCCCATGGTAACCATTAGGGTTGGTGGCAAAAACTTTGAAGCCTTGGTGGATACTGGGGCTACATTTTCAATGATTCCAGAAAAACCCCCCTGTGCAGGAACTAGTGAACAGCATGTACTTGTAGAAGGGATTGAGGGAGTGCAAACCCGACTCCCTGTTTGTAAACCACTCCTCACCAAAGTGGGAGATCATTTGCTTGAGCACTCCTTTGTGTATTCTCCAAGTTGCCCGGTTGCACTCCTTGGGCGGGACTTACTCACAAAATTGCAAGCTGAGATCTTTTTCAGAGACGATCAGATGGTGGTCCAGCTACCTGTCAAGCAGAGCTCGAACTATCAGATGGCTCTCCTGGAGGACCGACGCCCTGCAGTAAGTCCAGAAGATCACATGACTGGAGTAGACCCCTCAGTATGGGCTGATGGAACCCCTGCGCGAGCTAAGTCCGTCTCCCCGGTAAGGATCGTACTCAAGGATGGGGAGGGGCCTGTTCGGGTAAAGCAGTACCCACTCAGCCGAGCGGCCAGAGCTGGACTCAAGCCGTTAATAGAGAAATACAAGAGGTACGGATGGCTAGTGGAAGGGTCTTCACCCTATAACACCCCCATCCTTGGAGTGCCGAAGGCAGATGGAGTCTCATACAGACTGGTCCAAGACTTACGGGCAGTAAATAAGAAGGTCCTTTCAGACCATCCTGTAGTCCCGAACCCTCACACGATTTTGACACAAGTACCGGGGGAAGCTGAAATATTTTCAGTGCTAGATTTGAAAGATGCTTTCTTCTCTATTCCCCTTCACCGAGACAGTCAAAAATTGTTTGCTTTTGAATGGGAGGATCCAGACACCTTCCATAAAGCCCAACTCATGTGGACAGTTCTCCCACAAGGATTCGTAGCAGCCCCTCATATTTTCGGACTTGCCCTTCAGAAGGACTTGGAGGAGTGGAAGGGATCACACCCCGCAGTGACTCTCCTCCAGTATGTGGATGACCTGCTAGTTGCAAGCCCAAACTTGCAGCTCTGTGAGGAAGCCACCAGGTCACTCCTAAACACTCTGGGAAAAAAAGGATATAAAGTTTCTAGAGAGAAAGCCCAGATATGTCAGCCTGAAGTCACATTTTTGGGATATAAGCTCTCAAAAGGAGTCAGAGCCCTAAGTGCAGATCGCATACAGGCAATCCAAGGTCTAACCCCACCTAAGTCACCCAAGGAGCTACGAGCATTCCTAGGGCTAACTGGGTTCTGTCGACTATGGATACCAGATTATGGTGGGAAGGCTAGACCACTATATGACTCACTAACTAAGGAGAGTCTCACTAAATGGAAATGGAATAAAGAAATGCAGCATGCCTTTGATCTGCTTAAAGCAGCATTAACCCAGCCCCCTGCCCTGGCCATCCCAAACAGTAAAAAGCCATATCGACTGTATGTTCATGAGAATCGAGGGGTTGCATCAGGGGTGCTGACACAGCCATCGGGCCCGACCTGGAGACCCGTGGGATATTACTCAAAGGTTCTAGATCCAGTGGCACTCGGGTGGCCAGCCTGTCTTCGGGCTGTGGCAGCCACAGCAGTGGTTGTTGAAGAAGCCCAGAAGATAGTCATGGGTGCGGATATGGAAATACTCACTCCTCATGGAGTTCCCCAGATCCTAGGGACTGAGGGAGGGAAATTTCTTAACCCCTCCAGACAATCACGGTATGAGATATTTTTGCTCTCTAATCCAGGACTTACTTTCAAACATACTACAGCCTTAAACCCTGCAACCTTGCTGCCGGAGCCAGGAAAACCGATGCATGACTGCCTTGAGGTCCTAAATCAAACCACACAGGTGCGACCTGATCTTGCTGAGGACCCAATTGAGGACCCAGATGTTGAATACTTCGTAGACGGCTCCAGCTCTGTCATCGATGGAAAAAGACGAACAGGATGTGCAGTGGTAACCTTGGATAAGGTAGTATGGAGGGAGTCATTGCCAAGCTCATGGTCGGCACAGGCCGCAGAACTCACTGCGCTCACCCGAGCATTACAGCTGGGGACAGACCAGCGGGTTAATATATACACTGACTCTCGCTATGCTTTTTCTACAGTCCATGCACACGGACTATTGTGGAAAGAAAGGGGTTTTATTACGGCCTCTGGGAATAAAATTGCTAATGGCCCCCAGATTATCAAGCTACTAGAGGCACTCCACCAGCCTAAAGAGGTAGCAGTCATTCATGTGCGGGCCCATGGGAAGGCTGCTGAGGAAAAGCATAAGCTTGGAAATGCAAAGGCTGATTCAGCAGCAAAGGAAGCTGCATTTATTGGGGGAGAAGCGGAGGAGGTATCCAAGCAGGCCATGTCCCATGCCATATGGCCAGACATCCAAGATTTAGTCCCACAGTATTCCCCTGAAGAAGATAAATTTGCACAAAGAGCTTGTGCAGAAAAGAACTCACAGGGGTGGTGGATGGTACCAGGAGGGAAAGTCATGATACCCAGGCCATTGCTTCGGGAGGTGCTGCAACAGCTCCATGCAAGAACCCATATGGGAGGCTTGGCCATGGGTGATCTAGTGATCCGCCAAGCAGTAGCTCCAGGGCTATATGTAGAAGCTCAGCGCATTGCTACCAAGTGCATCACATGCCAGAAAGTAAACCCCCGAAGGAAACCCCCTGTGCCAATGGGAGGTAGACCCTGGGCAGCGTACCCTGGACAGGCATGGCAGATTGATTTTGCCGAGCTCCCACGGTCCGGACATCACGGGTTTTTACTTGTCATGGTAGACCAGCTCTCTGGTTGGGTCGAGGCCTGGCCCACCAGGACTGCCACTGCGGCTACAGTAGTGAAGTATTTGTTGCAGGAGATCATTCCACGGTATTCCCTGCCTGAGTCCATTGAGTCGGACCAAGGACAACACTTCGTGGGAAAAGTGGTTCAAGGAGTCGCGCAAACTCTCAAGGTTACTTGGAAATTACACACACCATGGAGACCACAAAGTTCAGGACAAGTGGAACGTATGAATAGGACTTTAAAGACTTTGCTCACCAAAATCTGTATTGAAACACGTCTTAAGTGGCCTCAAGCATTGCCGCTCGCCCTTACTTGCATTCGAAACACTCCCCGACGGGGCCTTAAATTGACCCCATATGAAATTATGTTTGGCAAGCCGCCTCGAGTCTTACCTCCTGGGATGCGAGAGAATGTAACTTTTGAATTAGGTAATAGTGAGCTTCATATGTACGTTATTGCTTTGCAGTCTGTCTTGTTTTCTCTTCACAGGTATGCAGCCTCCTTTCAGCGCCTGCCTTTAGACGTACCGGTACATGACTTCTCCCCGGGAGACTGGGTCTTGGTGCAGCGGTGGAAAAAGGAACCTCTGACTGAGAGGTGGAGTGGCCCTTTCCAGGTACTTCTAACAACCCACACCGCTGTAAAGATTGCTGGCCATGACCGTTGGATACACCATACCCGTGTGAAACGACATCCACAAGCGTCAGAGGACAACAACTCCCAAGACGAACTCACTCCGGAAGCTGAGTCGTCTTCGGAACAAGAAGCCAGCAAGTGGAGCTGTGAACCTACTGGTGATCTCCAAGTGCGCCTGAGACGGCTTAATCAAAGTTCAGAAAATTAGTCCAGAAAGTAAAAGGGAAAATATGGTGGGAATTATAATGTGCCTTGTTGTTATCTGCATAATGAAAGAAGCAGGATTGCATAGCCTTAGCCACTGGCCTATGCCCCCGCTTTCCCAAATTACTCCCCCAGGGACAAATTTGTATGTTGATATGATGGAGAGAATTGCAAGTACTTTTAATCTTACCAACTGCTGGGCCTGTGGGGGGCTCCGAGAGGCCGGAGAACAGTGGCCTTGGAGGGCTTTTCCTTTGGCCCCAAAATGGTTAGTCAGTGACAAAGCAGATGTTAAGAGTACTGGTCAAGAATGGAATGAGAACCACAGCTGGGATCTTTCCCAAGTGGCCTTGGGAGAGTACTGTATTAGCAGTAATGGTACAGGAAAGAGGTTAGGACATAGTCAGTGTACATGGACATTAAAATGGGCCCGAGTATGCAGCAGGTATGCTGATCAATGGAATTCTGCTGCCGTTAGGCTCCCAATCTCCACACAGATGCAAAATCTCAAAAGGACAAGAATATTACCTTTCGATCCTGACCCTACCAGATGTCAGGCATATGAAAAGACCCGAGGCGAACGATTTACCTACATTTATAAGTGGCAATGGGCACACCTGAATGGCACAGTGGCAAGGTTTAATGCATATTGGAGTGCCTTAAATGACACAAATGAAATAACCAAGTGCGAGTATAGGGATAAAGATGGCGTATGGAAATGTCAGTTTAAACTGAGTAACTATCACACTGGCCCTTTAGGGCATAAAGGCACCAAATACTATCCCCTTCTTTTCCACAGCCGTGACCCCCTAGCCTTGGGAGGGGAACACAGGGCCCTAAAAGGACATTATTGGATTTGTGGAAAGCGTGCCTATACGGTCCTACCACGAGGGTGGACGGGAACCTGCTATATTGGAGTAATTGTACCATCTTTCTTTTTGTTACCATCTGAGGGTGAAAATAAGCTAGGAGTCTCTTTGTATGATGATTGGAACAGGGCCAAGAGAAGTATTGATGTAAGTTTGACACAGGGTGGCTCCCAAAAGTGGAAGGAGGATGAGTGGCCTCCTCAGAGGATTATTGAGTATTATGGACCAGCTACATGGGCTAATGATGGAAGTTGGGGCTACCGGACACCAATATATATGCTGAATAGAATCATCCGGTTGCAGGCAGTCTTGGAAGTAATTACTAACCAGACCGCCACTGCTCTCGAGTTGCTGGCTCGACAAAGTTCTCAGATGAGGGAAGCCATATACCAAAATCGAATGGCTTTAGACTATTTACTCGCAGAGGATGGCGGAGTCTGTGGAAAGTTCAACCTTTCTAATTGTTGCCTCCAAATAGATGATAACGGGAAGGTGGTCTTAGAGATTGCCAAAGAGATTAGGAAAATAGCCCATGTACCAATACAAACGTGGGAAACCACATGGAATAAGGACTGGTGGTTTCAATTATTTGGAGGACCCTGGTGGAAAAAAGTAGGGTTTGTGCTTTTGTGTGCTCTAACTGGTTTGATTTTTATCCCTTGTCTCATTCCTTGTCTTACTAGATTGATAACCACCACAGTAGAAGGAATGCAGGTTGCAGCAGTCCCTCTAAAAGCACAGACTGTAGCAAAAGTCATGGTCCTCAGAAGAATCCCTCGTAATTATCTTGATATGCCCAAATGAAGTAAAGATCAGAAAGCATCTTGAGGGGGGAATATTGTTAGAAATATTATTAAAAATGCATTATCAATAGCTGTTAGCTCCCATCAATAGTTGTCCTTTGATTAAGTACGGCTGCCAGCCTTCCTTGTCTCCCTAATGAGAGAGGGAAGGGGGGGGGTTGGGAACTGAAGGAAAACTCTAAGAGCTCTCTTTGTTCTGCAAATTTACTATCTCTTTGTTAGAGTAAAGCATATACTCCTTAGCGTTCTCATGTAGATAAGAGTAAATTGCAATTTTTAATGGTCCTGTCCTTGGGGCAGAGAAGGTTTGAACTTTTGGTAACCTAAAATACGTTCTGAGCAGGCGCAATCAGCTAATACATATTAAGCCTATCCGCCCCGCATACTTAAGTAGTTAATTATAATACACATGGGATGCATGATCTGACGTATTCTCATGCATGTTTGTATGAACCGGAAATGAGTTGTAAGAGTTCCTGCTTCTGTACACGTGCCAGAAGAGAGGGGATAAAAGCCTGCTAATGATGGTACTCAGGGGCAGAGGGTTTTGATCTTTTGTCTTCTCCCTCTGACCCTATTTGCAAATATATACCTTTTGTCTCACCAACAATGTGTGCCTAAGAATTTGTTATTCAATGAGCCTCCAAAGAAAACGAACCGAGAGAGAGTTTTTTTTTACCTCAGGGTGGTGATGCATTTTTGTTAGGGGCTCCCTCCCTTCTCAACAGGGGTAGGTGAGTAACCTACAAGTCACACACCAGGTAAAACTCAAATGTCATTCTTTATTGCAAAGAAAGATTAATACACACATACAAAATATAATAACAAGCTACTGAACTGCAAGCATGTCGGGCTGGAGGAAAGGTGCTCTACACTTTATCCCCTGTTATTACCTGATAGGTCCCTGTTATTACCTGATGCGTCCAGGGTGGCAAGACTACCTCCTTTATCGGGTCTTCAGCCTTGTCCTCTCCGAAATAGTTCTACTTGGGACCTGACTCTTCTCATCTTATGTACCTTTTCTCCTCTCATTATCTCTTCAGGAGGGGGAGTTCACTTTTAGCCTTACTGCCTTCTCTGGGATTAAAGCTAAGATGTTATCTCATTTTGCAAGCTGTTATTTTGCTAATTTAGAATTGCTGTCTTTGCACTATGTGAGGCCCGGGACTTTCTAGGGCAGAGCGTGGTTTAGGGCAGTTCCCGGTTTCTTCTTTCTATTAGCAAGCTGCAGCAGATGCATTAGGTCATGATGGCCTCCGGGTTCCATGAAACTGACCCTCTCTTCCGGGTGTCAGGTTGGCCTCTTCCCAGAAGCCTCTTCGAGCTAGGCCTGATTTGGGCCTGACAATCTTTTCGTGATTGGTTGCATCTGCATATATTTATGTTGATTAAAATTGCATAAAGTAACATATCTAGCGACATAATTTGTTAGACTTTTGACTTTCTAATACAGCTCTTGAGCATAGCAAGTTATCATACGCATCCAAAAGCATAAAACAACGATACATAATAATACAATCACTATAGGATGTATCATCAAGTTTATGAATCTCGTCTATGTAGGGCTATATCTTAGGAAAATATCATACTAGTGGTGTCTAGACACTGATTCTAACTCTGCTGTAGGCTTTAAGAGTTTACTCGTTTGATGTATGATACGCAAACTTGCTTGTTTTGCATAAAAGTGTTTTGTAAAAAGTAAATATAAAAATTTCGTGTGGTCAGGCCTGCTCAAAACATGTTTCAACATGCCCAGATATGTATTCCTTGCTATGACTTTCACGAATGCTTTGTCTAAATAAAACACTCAGCTGATGCTGTGTAAATAAAGCTGTGTGTGTTTTCATTTAAAAAATCCTCTGCAGACAAAAACTTTATAGCCGTATAGAATAGTTTAATTCAAAGCATAAAACTTTACATGCAAAGCCAATGGCTTTTAGAGAGTTTTTTGCTTCTTAGGCGGTGCTGTTGGTGTTTCTTGGTCTGAGGCAGATACTTTCAGGCGTTCCAGATGATCACGATTCACGGCGTTGCCCATAACAGAAGATGGTACATTCAGCTCAGCCATGGCTTTCATGAAGATGTGCCAGCCTTTAGGCAGACGTTTAGTAGTCCCAGCGTGAGTCTGAAGGGTTCTCCAGACCAAGTTAAGCATGTTAGACCCCTTGACGAGCATCCCTTTGTAGATGAAACCCCCTTGATCATCCCAAAAAGAAATATCCTTGTGCTAACTCAGCTTAGTGAGCAACACTTCAGCATTTTTCCTGTATCGGGCATGCACATTATCCAATACTTCCTGAACAACGGTGTCAGGGATCATGGGGGTTTCTAGGGGGTTTCTGGCTTCTAGGGGGGTCTGTTCTGGCAGAAACAGTGTTAATTTTCCTCTGTCCAGATCACCCTGCTTTATGTAGGTCAGGTATTTCTGAAGCACAGTGGCATATAGTTTAGCCTTATTGTATTCTGCTAAACCCGGCCTTTGGAGAATATCCCTCATTTCAACTTCCAGTAAGCGGGTTTCCTCTGTTCTGATATTTTCCTGAGCTGGTGGGGAGCCCTTAATTGCTCCAGCTCATGTTTGGGCACTAGGTACATTTTTTCTGCATGCTCCATCACCGGCTAGTCGAAAGCCCCATAATCAGAGGGAAAGCAAAACTTAACAGAGGGCCGATAAATCCCCCTGACTGTTTCACCAGCTGTTTCTTTTTTTTAAGAGGCAATCTTGTGTTACTTAGGTTTTTTATGATCCCATGTCTCTTTATCAGCATGCGAATTTGATGTGGTGTCAAAAGGGTGTTTCCTTTTAAGGTTTTCAGAGAAATTTCTGAAACGGCCGCTACGAAATCGCCAGAGACTGAGCAGAGTAAAGCTTTTCTCTGCTATGGGGAAGAATGAAGAAGCGGTTTTAAGAGCGCCAAATTTCTTTTTACATGGTTAGATATGTTCCCCTTCCACCATCTCAAGAACTAAGAAGAGTCCACTGCTACATCATCTCTTTTTATTCCCACCTACTGTTTTTTTTTAAAGTGTAAGCAGCCGGTTGGTCAAGAGGAAAAAGCCCGGTTCTTAATCTAAAAGCGTCCGGGGTAGAAGCATTTAAATCAACCACCAGATACCCGTAAGGTGTTTTAGTGGCATCCTCAAAAGCTTCTAGAAAGAATTGGGCCTTACCTGGGTATATCTGCCATGCCAGGGACACTATCTGTAGCTTATCCCTGGGGTTTTTCAACAAAACCATGTATTTTGCATTAAGGGCAATGGTGCGGCTCCTTTTCCCTTGTCAGAAAACATTTTGAACTATATACATAATGCTAAGGCTTTCTCAATTTCACCGCTATCACAAGCAGAGTCCATTTACAACAGCCATATTTATTTTATTAGAAGGAAACAAACAGTCGTCATTGGGACTGTCCGGTAGACCCTCCACAAACTTGATAAAAGGATATTTACAAAGCAGTTCTTTATACAAAGGCTGCGAACAGCTATAGCACCACACAATGGTCTCAGGCAAAACAGACAACATTTGATCAGTGTGATTGAGAAGGTTTTTTATAAAGTCATTTTTACCACAGTTGCTAGGGCCTGCCAAAATCACATAAAAGGGGTGCTTCCATCACATATCCATCTTTAAAAACCATAGGGGAGACTGTTAACGTTTTCTGTGAGGACGTTTGGCATAAACAACTTTCTGCATTTTTCTCAAGGCTTTGGTTTCTATCATCCATTCGCTTTTGTTCCTGGTGATAGAGCGCTGTTGTATCACGATTGTTTTAGGGGTATCCCCAGCGGGGTTTGCTCCATAATCTAGAACAAGATCTCTCGAGGTTTCAAAATTGACTTTTTCACTGTTGGCCACATTCAGGGTGATCCCTCTGACCTGCAAGCAAACCTTTCCCCATGACAACATGTACCCGTAGGTTTTCAGACTGGCCAACACAAACTCTGTGATGTGTTCATCTGGTAGGATTTTGCTGGTGAGTTTGCCTAAATAATTGCCTAGGAGGGGTTCCAGTCTCCCTCACGGCTCACAAATATCACAGAATCTGTGCTGTGGTACAGACACCGGTCTTACAAGCTAACAGCTCGTACAACTCTAAGCTCTGAATTTGAGTATTTTCTTTCTCCAAAATGTACATTAGCCACTGGATAGATGGGGTTGAAAACCTCTTTTTCTGTCTGTGATAGTTGTCCGGGGGGGAAGCACTATGGTCTGTGGTTCCAAAAACATAAACCTGTACATGGCCATGCCGATGGAGGCCAGCGTGATGTACTGGAAAGGATCTATGCAGCGTACTACATTTTGGAGTTCACCTTCTACTTTCACTCGGTCTACCCGCCGTGTCATTTTCATGATCTCATCCCTGTAGAGGCAGCAGGCCTCTTTCAAAATTGTTATGTCTTGCTGGCAATAGTAGGCCAGCTCCTTTTGCATGTCAAAGGTCTTATCGCGGTTATTCTGATACCATTCTAAAAATTCTCCTTTCTTACCAGACATCGTATTTTCAATGCCGTAGTACTCCACCTTTGGGAGAGGCCCCACATAATTTTGGTTTTCTGCCGTGTTAAAAAAATGGGGGAAATAACCTTTGCATTCTTCAAACCCCATCACCTGTGGAAGTCTGCTACGTTTCATTGGCAAAAAGTTTAAAGAATCTATGACACGGATGCCTAGCCTGGTCACTTCAATACACATGAGTTTACTGCCCTGAGTGATTAGTTTCACCTCCATTTTTTCCTTCAGTAACTGGCTAACAATGAAGTAACCATTGTAGCCTTTGGCATTGTGAGCTATGAAGGTGTAGTCTGAAATTTTTATCCAGAAAGACCTTAATAAAATCAGACAGACACTTTTCGCCCTTAAACTCCCAAGTGCTTTCTGGCTTTTTGGGCTTAGCTTTACAAGCCTTTTTGGGGTTTTTGCCTGTGGCTTTCTGAGGTTTTTTCCCCCCCATCCTTAGCTCCATTGCAAAAATGTAGTTGGGCACATGCATCCCTGTCCCCTGCACACGTTCAAAATAATAAAAAATATATCCCTTGCCTTCTTCAGGCTCTTTAATCTGGCTAATAAAGCACCAGTGCTTGTTTACATCCGTGATTTTCCCATAACACCGTTTGCACTGCCACCCCTTGCACTCATGCTTTTTGTCCACATAAGATTTACACTCATCACACAGAGTTTTAGTCAGACATTAGATCCGCTTTTCAGAGGCCAGGGCCAAGTGTCTTTCTAAGCACTCTTTGGAACGACAGAACAGCTTACAATTAGGGCACCTCTGTGTCTTGTCCACGTTTTCAGCACAGTTTGGGCTCAGACAAAGACAACATCAGACCCTGCACTCATGGATATGACTGTACAACGTCTGACAAAGATCGCAATAATTTCTCATGCCAAACACCTTTTTCACATCCAAAATACTGTAATAATGTTCACCATGCAGCAGAAGAAAACAGGTGTTGGGGTATCTGGGTGTGTCCTGTGTTTTAAACGAACTCCACCCAATTTTTTCCTTATGTATCACTATGTGAATGTTAACCTGTTCAAGGTCTTCAAAGGTACTTGATGTAGCACAACATTTTGATATATAGACATGCCTAATTTCCTGTGCAGTTCTTTGGCCCCTCTACGTTTTGTAACAGCCAATAGACTGCCTGCAAAGCACAGGTTAGCATCATAAGTATTCAAATCAATTAAATACTTCCTCTTTTTAGCAACAATCTGGGAATAGGGGATAGAGCTTATAACTCTACAGCTCCCACCGCCCCGGCCTCTCTCAATGACCACAACCAGCCAAAATGTCAAATCGAGCAATATTTCTCTCTGGCTTTGTAACAGGCTACTGAACCACTCTAAAAACAGCTCTGGGGTCATCTGGTTTAAATTAATAGCTCGAGAGTATAAACAGTTTGCCATGCTATCTGCCTGAATATGTAACTTAGCATAGTCATTGCCCGTGAATCTCAGGCGGAGTCCTGCTACAATTTCTTCTACCTTTCTTCTTCTGCTTATGGCTTCATATGACACATGTAATGGCACACACTCCAGATTCAGAAAACAGAAATCCTCAGTGTACCTTGCCCCACCAAACCTGGCTACAGACCATTCTTGCCTTCTCACCCGCACCATATGTACGTCCAGTAAAACATCCTCTGCTGACTCAGGAGACCAGGGGGTGCTTGAGGGGTCCTCTAAACTGTCTTCTACACCAGATTCATTATCTCTGCTCTCTGACCCTTCAGGTCTTGATGGTGAGGCGGGCCTGGGAGGCCAGTGAACATTTGAGGGGCCTTCTAAAGGGCTTCCTAAATCATAGTCACCATTTCCCCTCTCTGGCTCTGGGGGTCCTGGTGAAGGGTCAGGCTTGGGAGAAGGGGAAGTGCTCGAGGAGCCTTCTAAAATACCTTTACTAGGGGATCTCTTTTTTTTTTTCAACCAGTGTTTAGCCTTCCCCACGCTCCTCTTTAACCAAGCTTTTACTTTTTGCCCCATGAGCCATTTGCTGGTTCACCACCCATTCTTACCCCCATGTTTTCCATGACTCCCCCTCTTATGATATAGGCCATGACTGCTGTCCGAGTTACACAGACTACCTCCTCTCTGAGTAAAATTTACCCTTTTGCTCTGGTAGTAATCATGATCTTTCAAAGTCTCTGCACATTCTTTCTGAGATGTATATGCCTGCCAGCACCACCCCAAATCCCCCTCTTTTTTCACAAGAATCATGATCTTTCAAAAAAGGAGAGAGACTCTCCTTTTTCTCTAAATTGTGTGAGTAATCGGTCCTGGGTTTTTTATTCATGGGGCCCAGTTCACCTGTTTTGGGGGTGTGAATCCTTGTCTCTTTACATATGGTTTTCTGAGAGGTATGTGGCTTGTTTTCCTCTGAGGAACCATGCCATCCTGTTCTGTCCTGATGGTCTTCTGATCCTCGGGTGTTATGGTCTGCAGGCTGAGCATTTCTGGGTTTTGTTGCTTGTGCTTTTAGAGGTCTCTGCTCTGGCTGCCACTCTTCTTTGGGAGTGGTGCGTGTGATTACTTAGGAAATATAAAATTTATGTCTCAGCACTAAGAATTCACTTTCCTCACACACTACAAATTTAAAATTTGCTTAACCCCTACACACAACTTCTCTTCCCACAAGAAACACATAAAGTTTCAAAAGCTGATTTTAGAAAAATTACCTTTTACTACTGGATAAAAACATGACTGTATGTGTTTGTTCTGCTTTTCTATTTTAGAAGAAGAGGTTCTGTTTCAAAACAAACATTTACAAACAATTGTTAGAACTTTGTGTGATTATATTAACACAGACACAAATAACACACCATTTTAAAATAATTTTACCTTGCTGTGGTAAAATTGCATGGGGCTTCCCCACTAGATAAGCTCTGTGTAATATAAATGAAATGATACATTAAGTAATACCTTGGTATTAAAAATTAAATAATAAAGTAAGGAAAATAGTGTATGTATAAAGTAAAATATAACTTTTAAAACAGAGTCACCACTAAACGATAACTCCACCCCTTTAGTCTTAAAATATGTAGAGATCTGGACACACAGGTCAGCTTTTTTGTGGTCTTTACCATACACCCCCGGCTCCTGGAAAATTCACAGCCCCTCTCATAGCATAAAAGCCCCTGTAAGAATATATATTTTAATCTATCTTTATTTCCATCAAAAACCTTTACAATATTTACTGGTTTATTTTGTTAAACCTTCTCCTAAAGAGGGTTTTTTCTAGGGACCATTAAGCCTTATTGGCTTTATCTTTACAACAGGCCTTTAGGTAGGAGATAACTCCTTTAGTCTTAAAATATGCAGAGCTCTAAACATGCTGGTCATCTTTTTTGTGGTCTGGTTTATCTTTATAACACCCCGCCCCCCCACACCCGCATACCATACAAAAACTGTGAGAAAATATATATTTTTTAATTCAGTCTTTATTTCCATCAATGACTTTTACAGTATTTAATGATTTATTTTGTTAAAACTAAACTCCCCCATTTCAAACTGTTTTTGCTAAACCCTTCTCTTAAGCAAGGTTTTATAATCTCTAGTACCAATTAAGCATTCAATATTGGGTATGAGCATTTTATCTTCCTCAGTGATCAAACCATGAAGGGCTGCATTAGAATCTTCTGCAGAATACTCACCGTTTAGGAGCTCTCTAACCTGAATTAAATGTTTCTCAGTAATTCTGAGAATGTTTCTGGCAAACCCAATGGCATTGAAAATGCTATCAAGACATATTTCTTGGCAAAGCTCCTTAATTATTTAATTTATGTCTTCATCTAACCAAGTAACACAATCATGTACATTGTGACCCCCTTAGTCAAATGTGCACCTCCAGCATAGGTCAAAAAGTTTCTTCCTCAAGCAGTATTTCATTATGCCATAAATGGAAAAGCACACAGGAGACTTCATGAAGATTTTACGTTCTCAACTTGAAACAGGACCTGCTGATTCAATGCCTAATTGTCTTCTGAACTCTTCAGCCTCATCTGGCCTTTGTTCTCTGCAGAAGCATACGCTTCCTTCTGGTGTACTGGTGAGTAGGCTTTCTGGAGTCATTAAAAAGGCTTCATCTAACTGCAAAGGAGTTGAAATAAAGGACTTAGCTGCTGTTTAATCAGTCGTTAGCTACTTCCAAATATGAAATGAACCCACACCACTACCCTCAAAATCGAAGTGTCCCCACAACTACGCTCTAAGTCTCTTACTGGTCTCTCCTCTGCGATGATCTCTACTTCACATGCAGGCTCTGCCACAAAGATACCATCTTCCAAATTTTCAATGTCTGCTTCAGGGGCCTGGCCTCCTCCATTTGCCTGTTCGTTGGGTCTTCCTGTACAGGGTCAGGCATCTCAAAGAGTCTTTGGGCTAGGAGCCTAGCCTCCTCCTCAAAACTATTTTTATGGTAATGCTTTCTATGAGGCCATCTTAGGGTTGTGGTGAGTGAGCCTACAGGTTTTGTGAAAGAATCCATATCCGCCCCTGCTTGCCTTGGCACAGTCTCAGATATAGGTTGTTTTGGAAAGCAGATAGACCTGGTCAGGCTTGCAGCCTAAATCCCACCCCCTCTACTTGTTCCAATTGGTTCAGCATTGTTCTTGAGAGGTCTGAGGCCTCTGAAACCCTTGCCAATTGGTGGGGGGGGGCACATTGTTAAAGGGGTCACACCACCCCCACTGCCACCCCAGAGGCCACACCTGTGCTCGGGACAGGGTAGAGCAGTCTGGGACCTGATAGATCATAACTGTACCATGTGATCTAGGGCGGTTCTTTCAGCATGAGGGGTTGGGCTTTGGGGGTCTGCATGGGCTATCCTTCTGATGTCATGGACCATGTGGTGGTTTTATAGATTTCATAGACATTAGGGCTGGAAGGGACCTCGGGAGATCATCGAGTCCAGCCCCCTGCCCAAAGGGCAGGAAGTCAGCTGGGGTCATAGGATCCCAGCAAGATAAGCATCCAATTTACTCTTGAAGGTGTTCAATGTAGGTGCTTGAACCACCTCCGCTGGCAGACTGTTCCAGACCTTGGGGGCTCGGACAGTAAAGAAATTCTTCCTTATGTCCAGCCTGAAACGGTCTTGCAGGAGTTTGTGACCGTTCAACCTCGTCATCCCTTGGGGCGCTCTGGTGAACAGACGTTCCCCCAGATCCTGGTGGTCACCCTTGATAAACTTATAGGTGGCCATCAGATCACCCCTGAGCCTGCGCTTTTCCAGGCTAAAGAGTCCCGTGGCTCTCAGCCTGTCATCGTAAGATCTGTTTTCCTGACCTCTGATCATGTGTGTGGCTCTTCTCTGGACTCCCTCAAGCTTCTCCACATCCTTTTGAATTGTGGAGCCCAAAACTGGACGCAGTACTCCAGCTGCGGCCTCACCAAGGCCAAGTACAAGGGGAGAATGACGTCCTGGGATTTTCTCGAGAAGCATCTATGGATGCAAGCCAGCCTTTTGGTCGCTTTACTAGCCACAGCATCGCATTGCAGGCTCATGTTCATCTTGTGGTCAGTGATGACCCCCAAGTCTCTTTCTTCTGTAGTGCTATCCAACGTAGCACTGCTGAGCCTAAAAGGAAGCTGCAGGTTTTTCCTCCCAAGGTGGAGAACCTTGCATTTTTCGGTGTTAAACACCATGAGGTTCTTGTCTGCCCATTTGCTGAGCTTGTCCAGGTCAGCCTGGATCACCCGCCTATCTTCTGGCGTGGATGCTATGCCCCAAAGTTTGGTGTCATCGGCGAACTTGGCCAGTCCACTCCTGACTCCAATGTCCACATCATTAATGAAGATGTTGAACAGTATAGGTCCAAGGACAGAGCCTTGAGGGACCCCACTGGTCACAGGGCACCACGATGAGTGACTGCCATCAATCACAACCCTCTGGGTCTGACCATGGAGCCAGTTTCCCAGCCAGCGGATCGTGGTGGAGCCAAGGCCACAAATGGCCAGTTTGGCCAAGAGGTGATCATGGGATACCAGATCAAAAGCTTTTTTGAAGTCAAGATATATGACATCAATCTCTTCTCCCTTGTCCAGGTGATAGGTCACCTGGTCATAGGAGGAAATGAGATTGGTCAAACAAGACCTACCTGCAACAAACTCGCGCTGGCTATCCCTTAGAATGTTAGCCTGGGCCAGTCCCTCAAGGATGGCCTTCTTAATAAACTTTTCTAAGATCTTCCCCAGGATAGAAGTCAGGCTAATGGGCCTGTAGTTAGCTGGATCCACTCTCCTCCCTTTCTTGAAGATCGGCACCACATTGGCCTTCTTCCAGTCTTCGGGCACTACACCAGAGCGCCAGGAGTTTTCAAAGATCCATGCCAGGGGCTGGGTTATGAAACTCGCCAGCTCCTTGAGTACCCTGGGGTGCAGATTGTCAGGGCCGGCTGACTTGAAGGTATCCAACTTCTCAAGGTGTTCCTTCACGAGGTCAGCATTGATGGAGGGCAGGGGATCCCCATCACCCGGATCTCCCTGTCCCATAGCAGGCATGGGCGTTCCATGGGACTGATGAAAGACTGACGCAAAGTACCTATTTAATAGGCTGGCTTTTTCCTGGGCGTCAGTTGTCAGTTGCCCCATCTGGTTTAGCAGGGTCCAACATTGCCCTTGCTTTTCTTCTGGCTCCCCACATATCTGAAAAAGGACTTTTTGTTGTCCTTGATGCTTGAAGCTAGTTGGAGTTCAGTTGCAGCCTTGGCTTTCCTGGTTTGCTCCCTGCAGGACCGGACTAGTGCAGAATAATCCTCCTTGGAGGTGAATCCCATCCTCCATCCTTTGTAGGCTTTCCTTTTTAGCCACAGGAGGTCCGCTAGGTCCCTGGAGAGCCAGGGGTGCTGCTGTGCTTTCTTGCTGCCTTTCCTCCGTGTTGGACTAGATTTAGCTTGTGCATTGAGGATCGCTTCCTTGAGAAGCAACCACTCTTCTTGAACTCCCATCTCCCTGGGGTCATGGTCCGTGAGGGCCTGACTGACAAGCCTCTTGAGCTTGTCAAAGTCAGCTTTTCTGAAGTGAAGGACTTCTGTGTTGCTGACTGACTTGCCAGCTTTACAGCGGATGGTGAAGGTGATCAGCTCATGGTCACTGTCACCCAGCTTCCCATCGATTAGGTCGTCCCCCATAGCCAGTACCAGGTCGAGCAGCGCTTTGCCTCTCGTTGGCCCATAGACTTCTTGAGTCAGGTAGAGGTCATCCACGCATGAGAGAAAGCTTTGCGAACGCTCGGATTTTGCTGAGTGATCTTCCCATGAGATGTCTGGGTAATTGAAGTCACCCATGACAACCAAGGTCCTGGAGCAAGCGGCCTCAGTCAGTTCCCGGGCGAACTTCTGGTCAAGCTCAGGACTTTGAGTGGGAGGTCTGTAGTAGACTCTCACTGTTGTGTCCCCTGTGCCGTATTCCCCACAAATTTTTACCCAGAGGGTCTCTAGCTGTCCATGCTGGTCACCAACATCAGCTTGCAGGGACATGTAGCTTTCCTTCACATAGAGAGCTACACCCCCGCCCCTTTTGTCAACATGATCCCTCCTGTACAGGGTATAGGCCTCTATACCAGTGGTCCAGTCATGGGTGGAGTCCCACCAGGTCTCCGTTATCCCAATGACATCATAATACTTTGCACTGAGCAGGAGGATGTGCTCCTCCTGCTTGTTGCCCAGGCTTCTGGCATTAGTGTAAAGGCAGGCAAGTATCCCCTTGAGGGCTCTTGCCTTGCCCACAGATTGTGCCAGGGCTGGGGCAGGGGTGGGCTCCCTTAAGTGCCTTGGTCTGCTGGCTTTGCAAGGGTCTCTCAGCAGGCCAACAGTGGCAGTAGTCCCCCCATCCCCAGCGGGCTTAGTTTAAAGCCTGGTGGAGCAGGTCAGCCAGCCTGGCTGAGAAGAGCCTCCTCCCCAGGGGAGAGAAGTGGAGGCCATCTCTTCCCAGCAGCTCGCTGCCTCTCTCTCCAAAGAGCGGGCTGTGGTCATGGAAGCCAAAGCCTTCCCGATGACACCAGCTCCGCAGTTTTTGGTTTACTGCGTGGATCCTCATCTCCCTCCTCAGCCCATAGCCCGAGACTGGGAGGATCGACGAAAACACCACCTGAGCTCCCAGACCCCTAAGCCCCACTCTCAAATCCCTGTAGCGCCTCATGACCTGGCTGGGGGTGCTCCGAGCTATGTCATTGGTGCCCACATGAATAAGGAGCATGGGGTAGTGGTCTGTGGGCCAGAGGAGCTGTGGGATCCTCTCTGCAATGTCTCGGATGTGGGCCCCTGGAAAGCAGCAGACTTCCTGGGCTAAGGGGTCGGGGTGGCAGATTGCCCCCTCAGTGCCCCATAGGATGGAGTCTCCCACAACAAACACCTTTCGCTTTGACTTGGGGAGAGCGGGGGCAGTAGCTGCGGTTGAGCCTGGGTTGCCTGCGGGAGCTGGCAACTGAGCAGGCTCTGCTGGGGTGCAAGAGGTGCGAACCTGTTGCTAAGCTCCAGCGAGGGAGGGGCCTTGGTGCGGCGGGCCTTCGGGCCCTTGACCATCTTGGTCCATGCCTCTGACTGGGCAGAGCGGGAGGTCCCAGAGTCCTCCTTAGTCGTGATGGGGGGTGGGGGCGGAATTGCTGATGTCACACACCACATGACTGGGGGGGCAGAGTTGCTGATGTCACATACCACGTGACTGGGGGCGGGGGCAGAGTTGTTGATGTCACACACCACATGACTGATGGTGGTGGCGGGGTTGGTGATGTCACGCACCATGTGACTGGGGTCAGGGAGCAGGGCTGGTGACATCACACACCATGTGACTGGGGTCAGGGGGTGGAGGTAGTGATGTCAAGCACCATACAAGGGGAAAGGGGCGGGGCTAAGGGTGGAAGTTCTGGTCCACTCACCTGTCACATTTGCATTGAAGGGCAGTGAGCCTATATACTACTCACTGCTCAGCGAAGCTTGAACCAGTCGAGGTTCCCAGGTGTTGTTGGAGCTGGCAACAAGCAAAGTCCTCAGCACAATTCAATGGAGAGATTCCAGGCAAAAAGGGAGTGGAACTGGTGCAGCTTTGGATCCAAGCACCAGGACAGAAACTTGAGTTTGGGTAGGGGTTTTTGTAGAGAACTAACGATGGCTCAAGGGAAAACATTAGGTTCGTTTAGGGGTAAACGATGGTTAATATGCTGAATAATAGGAATTGATCACTGCTGGCTATAGGTGGCATTACTCTGAGGGAGCTCACAATACAGGCAGGAAGATTCAGTATTTTGGATATCAATAGAGGAGTCATTGCTAGAATTGGTCTGATAAATGCTGAGCTGGGTGTGTGTAGATGTGGGTTGATTAGCATTTGGAGCAAGGATTCCCCATCATGCAGTGCTCCCCTGCTTTTCTGATCCCAGAATTCAGTGCGATCCTTGCCTTGGAATCTCTGTTCTCCATCCTGAATGCTCATGAAGGTGCATGCCTGTCCCATC
Organism: Crocodylus siamensis; assembly: GCF_052110815.1. NCBI lineage: Eukaryota > Metazoa > Chordata > Crocodylia > Crocodylidae > Crocodylus > Crocodylus siamensis. The sequence continues at coordinate 46,316,836 of NC_143402.1, read as the reverse complement.
TCCCATTTAAATGAGTTGTCATCTGGTTCCATCTTGGATGCAGATGAGACCTGGGGAGTTGCTTCACTCTTGTCACCCTTGTCTGGAGGACTTTGGATGCGTCTCCCACTGCATCTTCTTTGCCTTCTGTAAGTCCTCCCTCTAATCAGTTCTTGTTCTGGCAGAGGTGGGGAGGGGGAGAGTTCTTTGTGAGTCAGACAGGCTGCATACTCTGCCAGGGCTCCCCAAGAACATGGAGCTGAGAGGTAGCACCATGGTTGAGAATCACTTAACTAGATCTTTCAAATAGGCTGCCAAAGAGTCACAAGGCAATAATTAGTCTTGAGACACTATGTGCCTATACACATGTAGCGAGTAGGGCTATGCGAAATGGGCCCTACTTGATTTGGATTCATATTTGGCCTAAACTGGGGACAGTGATTCAGTCAGTTTATTTGGATCACTGTCCCTGATTTGATTTGGCCGAATCTGAATCTGAAGGTTTGATTCAAACACAGGCACGACTTCAAGAGTTTTTTTCTACATACCTTGAGGTAGCAGCACAGCTCATGATCACTGCAGTGCTGGGGTGCATGGAGCGCCCCACAGGAGCATGGGGGGCTCTCCAGTGTGCTCGGCAGTGAACCTGGAAGTGGACTGGAAGTATTTCCAGTCCACTTCTGGGTCTACCACGGAGCATGCTGGGGGCCGCCCTCCCACACCCCTCCAGCCCAGTGATTGGCCACAGGGGGACTCTGGGTGCCCTCTCCCCCTGCCCCCCAGACCCAGGAGGCACCAGTCACTGAGCCCAGGGGGTATGGGGAGGCTTCCTCTGCACACTCCCCAGTGGACCAGGAAGTGGACCAGAATGCTTCTGGTCCACTTCTGTGTCTGCTGCCGAGCACACTGAGAAGCCCCCCATGCTTCTGTGGAACGCTGCGTCTGCCCCAGCACTGCAACGTTCAGAACCCCTGCTACCTAGAGGTATGTAGAAAAAAACATTTAAAGCTGCATCTATGTCCAAATCACCAAATCTGTCTGATTAAAGGGGCCTCTGATTCAATTCAAATTTGGAGATTTGGTCACCAAATTAGGTCAGATCTCTGCTGAATCAAATCAGGGACCAAAGCTTCACACAGCCCTGGTAGCAAGGCTGCTCTGATGCTCTGCAACTACTGGAGCATGGAAATTACTGCGCTCCAGCAGACTTAACGTCATATGTATCAGCATCCCCACACTGAAAAATAGCAGCAGGGCAGCATCCCCGCACTGCCATTTTTCAATGCATGGACACTGATACAAGTGATGCTCCAGGCACTCTCTGAGCCATTCTAATTAAGCACCTCCCTATCTCCCCACTCCTGAAGCACATCTATAAACACCCTAGCAGTCTAAGCTGGAGTTCAAGAATGTAGAGATAAATAGGCTGGACCTGAAAGGTTCTGTCTTTGATTTCCTGTTAAAATGGTGAATCAATGAAGAAGAAAATCAGTAGCCTCTAAACTGTGTTTCCTACAGTAGTTCTCAGTTCCCCTAATTCATCAGAGCAAGAGAACCTCACACCATGACTTGACAAAGGTCACTTGCTATATAGCCCAATGGCCCTTCTCTCTCTTCCCTTACTAGCACCATCTGCCATATGCAAGGCTTTTGTCTTTGTTCTCTAGAGAGGCAGAAAGGGAAGAATGGATTTCTTCCTGCATGCTTGGCTGTGTGATTCACTCCCTGGCACTAGCCTGGGTGATGAAGCAATAATCCACAACAGCTGTTTAATAATGGGACTCTGTGTGATGTTCACAGCCTAAATGTGCTATCTCCCCCAGAGCATGTGGTTACAGCTTTATTTAATAGGCCTACTACAACTCTCTCCATTTTCCTTCAGCATCACTGCTGTTGTCCTGATTCTTTCTTAGTGGCTCAGGATTTCTATAAGGGCATATGGGGAGATGGGGATATAGTTGTACCAGATCCCCAAGCTCAGAGGCTCCCCAAAATTGAATCACTCTCTGTTTCCAAATGGGAGGTGGGAGCTCCCACTACCAGAATGTGCCAGGCTCTCAAATTTGTCTCCCAGTCCCTGATCTCCATACAATCAGCAATGATAATGAGTGATCCTTGAACAATCTGAATGGGAAAGATGAACCTGGGAGTTTTACTGCCCAAATTATAGGGTCTGCATTACGCTACTCTGTGGTCTGAAAGATATTTCTGATGTAGTTAAATGGCCAGGAACTGGGGCCATCCCTCCATTCCCAAGACACTGTTCTTCACCTGAGATATAACCTATTTCCCCAAATTCTGGGAGTGTTCTAGAGACTGCCCAACCCTGCATGTGCTACCCCAGGCTTAGGGGCTCATGGGCCCAGGGACTAAGAATCCATCTCAAGCCTGTATTCTGGAACCAACAAATTATAGGATGGGAAAGGCTTTGGATCCGGCACAGAATTTACAGGAAAATTATAATTGTTTAATATAATTTTGATGTATTATTTGTTTTAGACAAGTGCTTAGAAGCCCATTGGAGTTCAGGGTTTTACAATCCTGAGCACTGGAAAGGCACATAGCCAAGTTTCTGCTGCACTTTTCCAAAGATCCCCATCAGGCAAGTCAAAGGCACTCAGTCCCTAACTCAGTGGGACGAGAGTTTTTTCTCAAGTTTGCAAAGTCACTTAGACTCATTTGGATGCTTCAAGATTTTAACTATTAGACTTGCTCTTCTCATGAATGTTTCATGAGGCTTATTTATATTCATTACTGGGTCAAGCTCTCCTAGTTTATGAGGACTAGAGCATTCAAGGGATTTGGCAGGTGATAAGTGCCTTTGACTTCTGCGTCCCTGGTTCAAACCCAGACTCAGCAACACCTGATATAGGGTAGGTGTGGAGCCTTCTATATGAAATGTGTTATTAGCTGTTGCCTGGTTCTGAAAGATCATATCACGTATGTCATAACTGTAAATGGCAGACTCAGAAAGGAGCCCAGTGACAGAAAGGGCTATGAAGACCAGAATTTCCCTATTATCCCCTTAGGGTCCCTTCACATTGGTTAATGTAACCAGTTTATTCTGTGGGAAAACAGGATTTGGGATGTCAGGCTAGCTCTTCATTTAACCCTCATCCATTCTCATGAAACAAGAACCATTGTTGTTCTCATGGGGTAATGTGTTACCCTGAAATTCAACATTGTTGGTCTCATGGAGTAACACATGGGGTGGGGTAACTTGTTACCCCACCCCTATGAACTAAATGGAACCAGTGACAACAGTATAAATGTACCAAAAACTATTTATTAAACATACAGATTGTTTGAAAGAGTATTTATGGTGATTTGAACCCAAAACATTATTTAACTAGAACCATGAACAAAATGTTAACTTTTTTTTTAGAGTTTCAAAACGTGAATGAACAATTTGCTAAGTCTGCAGTTCCCACTGTTTTCAAAGGAACAGTTGCTTCCAAAAACATTTCCTAACTGTTTTAACTAAATATTGCATTCCTCACAAAGCAGCAGTGATGCACTGTGGTGCACAAAAGCAAATCGCTTACAATTTTCACATCGTTTCTGGGTTTTGCGGTCATCTGTTCTTGGACAAAAAGTATAATGTCCACTCATGCTTATAGAAGGTTCTACTGGGGTGCATTGTGGCAATTTGTAAGTTAGGGCAGTCATACCAGACTTGACGGACTTGGATAGATTATGTGTATCCATCATTCTTCGTTTTATTTGTCTGTCAATCAAGTGTTCTCCAAGCTCCTGCAAAAAAAAAAGGCTGTCTTCTTAAATGTAATTTTTCCTTCTACTTTGCATTGTGGCCTACCCAAGTGATGAGGCTTGCAATGGCAGCCACATCCAGCATATTGAAAAATAGTGTCATTGGCCACCTGCAGTCTACCACCAGATTTTCCATCTGCAGGTGGTCATACAGACTAAGTGCTGAAGGTTATCCAACCCACCCTTGTTTTTATTGCAGTCATGGATGATGTCCGGCTTTCTTTGCTCTCCACCCACTGACAGGTCATGGTGCATGGCTGACAGCAACAGCACCACTTTGGAACATAGGAAACTAGGATGAGTTCCCCATCGAAAGTAAAAATGGATAAAAGTTTCCCTTCTTCAATTTGCTTGTATTTCATTTGGGATATCAGCCTTGTTTTTCCTAATCAAACCCACATAGGTCAAGTCCTGCTGCAGCAGTCTTTCTGCCAGGTCTGTACTTGTGAAGAAATTGTCACCCACAATATTCATTTCTGTCTTGTACCAGGGATGACCCAGGTACCAAGATTACCTTGGCGTGGAGCTTCTGGTTGCTTGCCCAGGTAGATGTCTCCAGACAGGGGGAATAATGCTGCTGCATCAGACCACCACCAAATTTTCAAGCCATATTTGGCAGGCTTGCTGGGCATAGACTGTCTGAAGAGACAGTGACTCCTGAATACAGAGAGCTGATCATCCACCGTCAGGTGTATTCTGGAATATACTATTTCCTGAGCTGCTAAACAAATTGCATCCAAATATCTCTGAAGGCAGCAAGTTGGTCCACAGCTCTCTCTTCCTCACTTGTCTTGTTGTCATTTCTTGCTTTCAGGAGCTTCTGGGGGAAGTTGGCCATGCCTCTTGCTGCCTCAGGCTGCTGCTGCTGTTCCCTCCCCCCATGGGGGGAGGGGTCCTCTGCCGCATATTGCTGCCCCCCCAAGGAGGGGAGCACTACATCCCCACCACACTATGCCACATCCCAGCACTGCACCCCACCTTATGCACTCCTGTTCTGGCCCACTGCCAAGCCACAGCGGTGGGACAGCCCAGGGAGGGGGTCTGCACTGCCTATGGGCCCCTCACCGACCATCACTGCCAGCACCTAAGGATGCCTTATCTGCCCCAGCTGCCTTGGCAAGCCACCCCGCCGCCCCACACACACCTTCACCTTCAATTTCACCATTACCTGAAACACACTTTGAGTGGCTGACCTAGATGGCTGCTACCACTGCTGCTGTTGCTGCCTGTACTGCTGCTGCACCCCACCTCTGGAGAGGGGGAGAGATTCCCCGCCGCATTACCTTGCACCATTCTGTACCTCACCTGCACTGGCTTACTTCCCTAATTGACTGTTTGCTCCTGCATTCCCCCACATCTCTGCATTCCCCCACCACATCTGATCCTATGCCTTGTTTTCCTGCCTGCTGCCCTACTTCTAAGTGCCTGGCTGTAGGCCTGATGGGCTCCTGGACTGAGCTTCAACAAAAAAAGCCCCTCCATCACTCCAGCCATCTCTTACATCTGCCTCAGCAGCCTTCCCTGTGTGTTTTGCCCTTGTGTGGTAAGTCCTGTGATCCACTCCCTCTGCCCTGGTGTTTATTGTGTGGCTGAGGTTTAGATGGTTTGTGGGTGAGTATAGGATTTGTGGGGATGAAGTGTGTGGGAGTGGTGTGGGGCTTGTGCAGGGATTTGGGGTGGTGTGGGCTTTGTGGGTGGGTATGTGGGTGTAGGATTTTGGGGGATGTTTTGGAGGTGTGGGTTTTTTGGGTGGATTGTAGGGAAGTTTGTGGGTATGGGGGGGACTATGTGGATGTGGGGGGGACTGTAAGGGTAGGGGGGGCTGTCCAGGAGGGGTGATTTCTCTCCCCCCCTGACATAACCAACAGCTCCTCTGCAGCAGCAGCAGCAGCAGCAGCAGCAGCAGCAGTGGCTGTGGCAGCAGCCATTGGGGCACTTATGTATGCTCCTGGCAGAGACCCCTGTGGTGCAGGGCCACCTCAGATGTCAGCTGCACATGGTGCTGCCTTGGCCCAGCCTGCGGACAGAACCAGACCAGCTTTTGCTTTCACTCGCGGCTTCTGGCACTGCAGGAAGAAGCCACATGCCCTGGGGCTGAGCCGTGTCCTGCCTACCTGTTCCCCGTGTGCTGTTGAGCCAGGCCAGCTCCATGCAGGCAGGACTCAGCCTGGCTCAAGGGTGTGTGCCTTCTGCCCGCGGTGCCAGGACCCTTGGTGACAGAATGAACTAGCCTGGTTCTATCTGAGGGCATGTGGACCAGGCTGGACTGGCACCATGTGCAGCCACTGTTCTGAGGCAGCCCCATACCACTGGGGGTCTCAGCCATTGTTGCTTCTATGGGGGGGCTGTGGGCTGTGTGGGAGGTGGGGGGGGATCCACCCATCCTGAGCAGTCCCCCTCTACAAATTCCCCCCACCCACACAGCCCCAGGGCTGATCCACAATTTTGGGGGGCTCCCTGCAAGATATAATTTTGGAGGCCCCTGATCCATTGAAAAATCAAAATTGCAGTTAACTGTGGTATAAAATCACTGAAATAAAATAGTCGGGGCTGGGCTGCATACATGTGGGCTGTACTGTGGGGGGCACATGGTGGGGACAGCATGAGCTGGGGATGCCTGGGTTCCCTCCCCAGGGCTGGGGCCAGGGCTGGGGCCGAGGCTATGGCTGGGGCAGGAGCGGAGCCAGGAACTCTTCCCCTGCTTGGCTGGGAAGGGGCTCCCCATCTGCATCAAGCCCTTTAAACATGGTGCAGGCAGGAGGGGATGAGATGGGCATGGCCCCTTTTGTTCTGGGGCCTCCTGTGGCCACAGGTTCTGCAGGATAGGATGGGCTGGTCCTCCATATCCCCCCTCCCCCGTCTCTACTTACCTGGGGCAGTGCCCAGGTCTGAGACACTCCTGCAGCCTTGCCCTGCTCCTATTTGCACCAGCATACTGAAGCTGCATGCTGAACCACAGCAGGGGAAGGCATAGAGACCAAGGGTGTGCAAAATGGGATGTATTTGATTTGGATTCAGATTCAGCCTGAATTGGGGACAGTGCTTTGTTTAGTTGATTTGGATCACTGTCCCTGATTCAATTCAGCCAAATCCAAATCTGAAGATTTTATGCCAATTCGGAGAATCAGCAATTTGGCCTGATTTAAAGCAACACAGCTTTAAATGTTTTTTCTACATACCTTGAGGTACCAGGTGTGGCTTGTGAATGCTGCATTGGTGGAGCAGATGGACCATCCTACAGGAGCATTGGGGGGGGGGAGGGGCACATGCTCAGCAGCAAACCTAGAAGTAGACTGGAAACATTTCTGGTCTGATTCTGGATCTGCCAGGATGCATGCAGGGGAGCCCCCCTTCACTTCCCTGGCTTGGCAGACAAATAGGGGGAAGACCCTGGGTGCCCCCCCCAGACCCAGGAGGCACCAGTCGGCAACCCAGGGAGCCATGGGCAGGCCCCCCAGGCGCTCCCCAGCAAACCTGGAAGTGGAGTGGAAGTGCTTCTGGTCCACTCCCGGGTCTGCTGCTGAGCACGTTTAGAAGCCCCCCATGCTCCTGTGGGACACTGTATCTACCCCAGCATCTCAGCATTCATGAGCTGCCTGGTACCTTGAAGTATGTAGAAAAAATATTTTAAACTATGTCTACATCCGAATCATTGAATCTTTCCAAATCGAATTGGAACCCTCTGAATCAATTTGGAGAGATTAGAGGGTCTCCTGATTCGATTTGGTTTGAGAGATTTGGCCACCGAATCAGGCTGAATCCCTGCCAAATTGAATCAGGGACTGAAACTTCACACAGTCCTAATAGAGTTGCTCTGGCCAGGTGCCAGAGTGTCTCTTTGGAGGGCCCAGCCTCCAGTTGTCTCAGGGCATGCTTTTTTTCAGCATGGGTTTTTTATATATATATATATATGTATATATGTATATATGTATATGTATATGTATGTATGTATGTATGCATATGTACACACACACACACACACACACACAGACATATATATATATATATACTGGGATTTCCCAGTATCAAAATTAGAGCCTGTCTGAACGCAGCCAGTGTGAATAGTTAGTAGCATTGTCCCAAAACAGAGAGAGAGCATGGACTAGGAGAAAGGAAAGTTAAGAGCTCTTTATCCCAGCAGCTAACATCTGCATTTATAGTAAAGAGGAAGATTCAGAAAATTGTTGGCAAAATAAATGGTCTTTTTGTATAAATGTTCTTCCTTCAGCTATGCCAGGGTGCAAAACTCACCAACTATAACCCTGGGGCAATTGTAAATTGCCTTTAAATAGTCTTTTGAAACAGGACCAGCAATTCTGAAAACTCAGCTGACCCTGACAAGCATTAAGGAGTCTTCTTGCACCTTTCTCTGAAGCATCTGGTAACAGCTACTGTCCGAGACAGAAGGGAGGTCTAAGAGAATCTAACGTTTCTTACACTACCATTCACCTGACTGTTTTTGTCAGAAGGGGGAATCAAGGACTGAAATTCTTTTCTTTATGTATACATATATACCACTTTTTACATACACACACACACACACACACACACACACACACACACACACACACACACACACTTCTTGGTAGAGGTAGTAAAAAAAATGAACATGATGGGCAGGGGATGGTAACTCCTCTCCCAGACTCCAAGCATACTATACCTCTCATTTAGTCAAAATTTTCAGAAGAAAATTGACTCCATTTTAAATTTTAGCAAATTAAAAATCTTTAGCCCCAAACCTAATACTCAGGTAGGGGATGTGGAAGGAGGAAAAACATTTTTTGAGAGAAGTAGCCATTTTCTATGATTTTTAAAAACATTTTTCCACCAAGGAAAAAAGCCTCAATTGAAAATCTCTATCCAGGCCTGTTGAACCGGGGCATAACAACCTAGGGCTCTGTGTTGCTCAGGGGCAGCAGCAGGGACTGGGTCTGGGGCAGATGCCATTCTTACATCACCTCTAAGTGGGTGCCTGAGGATGGTGTCCTCTCGCCCACCCCTAGCTGAGGGTGCTGAAGTTCTGTCAGTTGTGAATGATTTGAGTGTGGAGGAAAAAAAACAGTGTTTCTATTTGGAAAAAATGATTTTCCCAGGATCCTTTTTTAGTGTCAGGAAAATGAAAAACCCATTTTCTTGACATCAGCAAGTCTTTGACATTGAACTAGTGTGAAAAAAAATCATCCAAAAAATAACAACATTTCCAGGCTGTGAAAACATGATCTTTCAGGTCCTCTGTAGAGTTTGCAGCTGTTTTTCCCAGGATTTACTCATCCAGTGTGCTTGTACAATGACTAGAGTGATGGGCCCATGATCTGTGTTGAGGCTTCTGGGTTGTCGGAATATTGTAATCATTTAATTATTTGCCTAAATAGTTACAAGTAATTAGCTTAAAATTATATTAAGAGAAAAGCTGTCAGAAATCTGGTTAATTTGGTTCTGATTAACCAAAATAAGTCAATCGCTATTATTATCTTCATTGCCTTTTGTACAATGGGGGATCTCTTTTGATTAGCAGGTATGAGGAACTAAGACAGTATGGGGAGTCACAGCTTCCCCAACTCATTTTCTTGATTCAGACTGAAATTACTTGGGCAATGTAGGCAGGGGAGAGCAGCTTTGAAAGGTCTGTGAAAGTGCTGCCAGATGACCTGCTTCACTATGCTAGGGCGCTTGGACATGTGCTAGGGGTTTACTCCTCAGGGATTCATTCTATGCACCCTGAATTGAAATGGTAGGTTTTATTTTTTTCCCATCACTGTGTGGACATACATGACTGCTCTTATATCTCATAAAATGCTCAGTGCACAATTTACAGTAAATTCCTGCAGGGGGCACAGCATAACAATCCACCCCACTGATCTTTTCATACTAAATTACAGCAGGAGGCTCCTATAGCTCACAGCACAGTAATATGTACAGATCACCAAAAGTGGTGCTGTTTCATTCATTTATATAATTTGTGTCGTTCAATTAATTTAATTAGTTTCATAATTCTTTTTCCTTTTTTGATCAATATTGTTTTAAAAAATATTCTTATTTTATTCTTATTCTTTTCATTCCTATCTTTATTTTTATTTTCACCATATTGTTCATTTTACTATGCCATCAAGTAAACTTTATTTTGTGTGTATATTCTCTTGGTTTATTTTATTTCACTTAAACAGGGCACTAACATTTGGCCATACAGCCAGTGGGTGGGATGGAGGTGGGGTGGGAGGGAACAAAGTGGGTCTAAGCCGAGGCAGCCTGTGTGAGGTGGCTGGCTGCACAGGCACCCTGGGCTGTGCTCAGGACAGCTGGCAGGAGGAGGGTCTGAGCTGAGACAGTTCCTGTGTGCAGTGGCCAGTCATGCAGCAGTGCCAGACAGCACTTAGGACAGCCAGTGGAAGCAAGGGTGGAGGGAGGTTGTGGGGGCATCCCTGCTGCTGCCCCTCACTCCCAGCCTGCAGACCCCTGGCCCCACCAATGCCCCTCAGTCCTGGGCTATACTGGTTCACCTCAGTCCCAACCTGCAGCCCCCCATCCCTGCTAATGACCCTCAGTCCCAACCTCCAGACCCCTGGCCTGCTGATGACCGACCCTCACTCCCGATCCACATTCCTCCACCCCCCAGGCCATGGTGGTGCCCCTCACTCCCGACCCACAACCCCCTGGCACTGCCAGTGCCCCTCACTCTCCACACACAGCCGTAGGCAGTGGAAGGCCAAGGTGAATGGGGATCAGCCCCCCGCCCAACATGGTAGGGTTGCAGGGCAGGGGAGGGGTGCACATACAGCCAGGATCGCAGCCCAGCATGTGAATCACTGACTACCCAGCGCAGGAGGCAAATACCAGTCTATTCTGTGAAGGGGAAGGGGCTTGGGGGTGTGCAGATTGATGCCCCCACATTGAGGGAAGGAATGGGGCAGAGACAAGGGCAGGGGCTGAGGTGAATGGGACTCTGGCTGGGCTGGGTGGTGGGACCATCAGAGCCTGGGCAGCTCATCCAGAGGTGTGTGTGTGTGGCTGGGAGGGGGAGGGGAGGGCTCCTGCCACCACGTGCACCCTGGCAGAGACCTGTGTGTGAGGCAATCTGTTTGCAGGGTGGAGGTGATTGCCACTGCATGTTGGGCTCTGTACTCCACTGCCGCTGTCTTGAGAGCCGTGAATCACATGTGCCTTGCACCGCCCACCTGGTGACAGGACACACATGGTATCATGTGGCTCTCAAGGCAGTGGCAGCAGCGGCAGCAACAGTGGTGGTAGTGGGGCATAGAGCCCGGCGCATAAAAGCAGCCCTCCTCCACCCCACGCACAGATTAGGGGGCACATGTCTCCCAGGCCTCTGCCTGGGTGCACACAGAAGTGGGAGCCACCACTCCCATGCTCCTCCCCAAATCATTTTTTCTCCCTCCACCTATGCACATAACTCTTGCTCCCCTGGTTTCCCTCAACACCCACCCACAGCCTCCCACCCCCATGTCCCTCACTTCTGACCCGCAGCCCTTTGCTCCGTACACCCTTGCTGGAGGTGGCCCTTAGCTGCTCCCATTACAATCAGGACGGAGCAAGTTAGTCCCCTGGTATGGAGTGGAGGGAAAGTAAAGGACTGGGGCTTGAGCACCATGCCAGGTGGCCTGGCTACACCCCCTTCCAACCACCCCCTGGGCAGCATCTCCCAGTTGCCCTGCCCATTCGAGCACAGGCACCAGCCCCTGTGCCTCTGGCCCAGCCATGGAGCTCCCCAACAGCCCTGAAGGCCCCCCTTCCCGCTCCCTTTCCCTGCTTGAGTGGGAGGTAACTCTCCCCACCCCAATCTCTCTGCCTTGTCGCAGTCCCAGTGGTTCAAATTCTTAAAAATTGTGGGAAGCTCCTGTTGCCTACAGGGAGCCCCGCTCCCACCCCTAGGCTCTGGGCCTGGCCCAGCCAGCCAGAGGGGAGGAGGCACATGGTGCCTGCCTCAGATGCCTGCAGCCAGGCTGCCAACAACTATGAACAAACCCTTGTCTGCCCCACAAGTGGAGTTCTGTAAACCCAATCATGAGCCTAAAGGAGCCGGGCTGTGAGCTGTGGGGACAGCCTCAGTAGTGCCATGCTCCCCTCCCCCGCAACAAAGCAAAGTAAAACCTTTAGAATTCAGCCATCTTTGGCAACCCCCCCTTCCACCACCAGCACCACAGAATGAACCATCTCTCCCACTACAGACAACGTACTTATGAGACAGACAGAAGTGTTGCGATGAAATTTTTTATTTTATTTATAGAAACACTCAACGGTAACTGCTAACTGCTGAATGTTTTACTGTTCAGCACTGACTGATTGGTGTGAGGGTACAGAGTATCCTCTCCATTTACACCAGCCAGAATGTGTGGCCAGGCAATTCCACACAATAACTCCCCAACCATTGTTTGCTTGCTGCTCTATGGGGGCACCATGCCCTGCCTGCCCACATTTCTGTCTGACTGCTGCCTCCCTTGCTTCCTGCACTTCCTCAGATTATGAGTCACTAAAAATCTCCCCCGGTCTTGCAAATATCGTGGAGCATACAGGATGACACAGTGAAAGTGGTAATGTTTTCTGGCTCCACCTTGAACCTGGAATTCAGTGACCTCCACCATGCTTTCAGACAGCCAAAGGCACGTTCAACAGTCATATGGCATTTGCTAAAATGGTAGTTGAATGCAGAATTTTGCCAGTCAGTAACTTGCCCTCCATATGACTTTAAACCAGAGCAGGAGGTGGTAATCCACATCTGCTATGATAAGCGGGGGCATGGCAACACCCTTAATCACTACACTGGGGAGCCAGGGCTTATGTTGTCCTTTCTCCACCATGCCAGGCAGCAGTGAGTTTTGAAAGACATGATCATCAAGAGTGCTGCTTGCTCGGCCTGTATAAATGTTAGTGAAGCATCCCCAGTGATCAACTACAGCTTGGGGAATGACCAAGGCAAATCCCTTCCTGTTGATGAATGACTGGTTTTCCAGGGATGGGGATAGGACTGGGATGTGTGTGCTGTCCAATGTATCCATGTAATCAGGGAACCCTATGGCCTTGAAGCCTTCAACAACTTCCCTGGGGTTTTGGAGGCAGATGATCATGTTTGCCGTGATGTCCTGCAGCAGTTGCCATACATCACATATCACCACCCCAGCTGTGCAGGGAGCCACGCGGAACTGGTTTCTGATGAAATGAAGGCTGGTGGGGGTAGCCAGTTTCATGATGGCCATGGTTACCCTCTTTTCTGGTGTGATGGAATGATGTATAATATTTTCCTGGCACTCAGCAGTAACACTATGTAAAAAAACCCGTGTCCCTGCTTATGAGGAATGTCTCAAGCCACTGCTGATCATCCCAAGACAAGAGTACGATATGTTCCCACCAATCAGAGCTTCTTACATGTGCCTAGACCTTCATGATTGTTGCTCTGTAAGTTGATCCACAGAACCCTGACCTGTCAGTTCTCCAAATCCAGCAGGCAAAAAACTGCTTGGTATAACAAGACATGTGAAGCTGCAATCCTGTGTTGATGCCTCTGTACAAGGGCCAGCATAGCACGCATTGTGTTCAGTAGCTGCAGGAATGCATTATCAAGTACCTCCGTTCTCCAGTTGGACATCGCCAGGGTGTCCAAGAGCATCTGGTTCTCCTCTCTGATTCCACCAGGAGTCAATAAAGCCATGTTGTTGTGCAGAAAACAACTACTTCCTCAGTGTACCAGTTGCTTGTGTTATGGGGGTTGACTAGGTAGGGCTTTTGAACAGGGTGATTAGCATTATAACAGTCACGATCTTTACATTTCAATTCTGAACCTACACAGATCAGGTTCCTGTAAACACCCTTTGTGTGAAAATGTGGGGTGTCCAGTGGCCCCAGAAACCTGTGATCTGCCTAGGACTGCAGATAATATCCCCTTTAGTGGAACAATAACTAGACCAACCACAAAGCATCAGCTAAGCAAACACTCCCAATGGGTGTGAGCAAGCACCCCAAGTGGGTGTGAAGTCTCTGTGTTCATTTCTTCAATAGGTCCCATTAGCACATCAAGTGCTATGCCAGCCATAGAAGCACCAGACAGAAGCAAGGAAAATCTTTGTCCCAGTTGTCCCAGGTCTCCAAACACTCTGTTTGTCCATGACACACATTCAATAGTAAAAAGGAGGGGGTAGGGGGTAGGGGCACTGAGCAAAACTACGAAATGTCAGAACCTCTAAAGGGCTGGTTGGCAAATAGCAGGAGTTTGGTTGGCAAATAAAAGGAGATTAGCCTTAACAACACTAGCAGCCCTGCTTTACATTTCAATTTGTACACACCCCTGTAACTACCCAGGATGGGGGGACTACTGCCACTGCTGGCCCACTGAGCAACCCTTGCAAAGACAGCAGGCCAAGACACTTAAGGGACCCCACCCCTGCCCCAGCCCTGGTACAATCTGTGGACAACGCAAGAGCCCCCAAGAGGACACTCACCTGCCTGTACACAAATGCCAGGATCTTGAGGAATAAGCAGGAGGAACTCATCCTTCTGCTTAATATAAATAATGATGATGTCATAGGGATAACGGGGACCTGGTGGGACTCCACCCGTGACTGGACCATGGGTATACATGGCTATACCCTGTAGAGGAGAAATCGAGAAGATAAAAGGGGCAGGGGTGTAGCTCTCTATGTTAAGGAAAGCTACAGGTCCCTGCAAGCTGATATTGGTGACCAGGGTGGACAACTAGAGACCCTCTGGGTTAAAATCCATGGGGAACACAGCCCAGGGGACACAACAGTGGGAGTCTACTACAGACCTCCCACCCAAAGTCAAGAGCTTGACCAGGAGTTCACCCACGAACTGGCCAAGGCTGCATAAGCCAGAACCATGGTCATCATGGGAGACCTCAACTACCCAGACATCTCGTGGGAGGATCACTCAGCAAAATCCAAACGGTCGCAAAGCTTCCTAGTGTGCATGGATGACCTCTACCTGACTTAAGAAGCCTACGGGCCAACAAGAGGTAAAGCCCTGCTCAACCTGCTACTGGCAACTGGGTATGACCTAATAGGTGATAGATGAGAAGTTAGGCAACAGCGACCACAAGCTGATCACTTTCACGATCCGCCATAAAGCTGGCAAGTCAGTCAGCAACACTGAAGTCTTTGACTTTAGGAAAGCCAACTTTGACAAGCTCAGGAGGTTTGTTAGTGGCCCTAAGGGGCCATGACCCCAGGGGGATGGGAGTTCAGGAAAAGAGGTTGCTCCTCAAGGGAGTGATCCTCAATGCCCAAGCTAATTCTACTCCATCTTGGAGGAAAGGCAGCAAGAGGGCACAGCAGCCCCCCTGGCTCTCCAGGGATCTAGCAGACCTCCTGAGGCTAAAAAGAAAGGCCTACAAAGGATGGAGGATGGGATCCACCTCCAAGGAGGAATACTCTGCACTGGTCCAGTCCTGCAGGGAGCAAACCAGGAAAGCCAAGGCTGCAACTGAACTCCAACTAGCTTCAAGTATCAAGGACAATAAAAAGTCCCTTTTCAGATATGTGGGGAGCCGGAGGTAAAGCAAAGGCAACATTGGACTCCTGCTAAACCAGATGGGACAACTGACAACTGACGCCCAGGAAAAAGCCAACCTATTAAATAGGTACTTTGTGTCGGCCTTTCATCAGTCTCATGAGATGCCTATGCCCACTGTGGGACAGGGCGGTCCAGGTGAGGGAGATCCTCTGCCCTCCATAAATTCTAACCTCATGAAGGAACACCTTGAGAGGCTGGATACTTTTAAGTCAGCCGGCCCTGACAATCTACACCCCAGGGTACTCAACGAGCTGGCAAGCATCATAGCCCAGCCCCTGACATGGATCTTTGAGAACTCCTGGTGCTCTGGTGAAGTGCCCAAAGACTGGAAGAAGGCCAATGTGGTGCCTGTCTTCAAGAAAGGGAGGAAAGTGGATCTGGCTAACTATAGGCCCATCAGTCTGACTTCTATCCTGGGGAAGATCTTAGAAAAGTTTATTAAAGAGGCCATCCTTAATGGACAGGCCAACACCAACTTCCTGAGGGACAGCCCGCACAGGTTTGTTGCGGGTAGATCTTGCTCGACCAATCTCATTTTATTCTATGATCAGGTGACCTATCACCTGGACAAGGGAGAAGAGATTGATGTCATATAACTTGACTTCAAAAAAGCCTTTGATCTGGTATCCCATGATCACCTCTTGGCGAAACTGGCCAATTGTTGCCTTAGGTCCGCCACGATCTGCTGACTGGGAAATTGGTTCCGTGGTTGGACCCAGAGGGTAGTAATTGATGGAAGTCAATCATCATGGTGCCCCATAACCAGTGGGATCCCCCAAGGCTCTGTCCTTGGACCCATATTGTTCAAAATCTTCATTAATGCTGTGGACATTGGAGTGAGAAGCCACCTGGCCAAGTTCGCCGATGACACCAAACTTTGGGGCAAAGCATCCACACCTGACGATAGGAGGGTGATCCAGGCGACAGGCTCAGCAAATGGGTGGACGAGAATCTGATGGTGTTTAATACCCAAAAATACAAGGCTCTCCACCTTGGCAGGAAAAACCTGCAGCTTCCTTATAGGCTCGGCAGTGCTACGCTGGCTAGCACTACGGAAGAAAGAGACTTGGGGGTCATCATTGACCACAAGATGAACATGAGCCTGCAATGTGATGCTGTGGCTTGTAAAGCAACCAAAATGCTGGCTTGTATCCATAGATGCTTCTCAAGCAAATCCTGGGACGTCATTCTCCCATTGTACTTGGCTTTGGTGAGGCCGCAGCTGGAGTATTGCATCCAGTTTTGGGCTCCATAATTCAAAAAGGTTGTGCAGAAGCTTGAGAGAGTCCAGAGAAGAGCCACGTGCATGATCAGAGATCAGGAAAACAGATCTTATGATGACAGGCTGAGAACTATGGGGCTTTTTAGCCTGGAATAGCACAGGCTCAGGTGTGATCTGATGGCCACCTATCAGTTTATCAGGGGTGCTCGCCAGTATCTGGGGGAATGTTTGTTCCAGAGCGCCCCAAGGGATGACGAGGTTGAATGGTTATAAACTACTGCAAGACTGTTTCATGCTGGACATAAGGAAGAATTTCTTTACTGTCGGAGCCCCAAGGTCTGGAACAGCCTGCCACCGGAGGTGGTTCAAGCACCTACATTGAACACCTTCAAGAGCAAATTGGATGCTTATCTTGCTGGGATCCTATGACCCCAGCTGACTTTCTGCCCCTCAGGCAGGGGGCTGGACGCAATGATTTTCCAAGGTCCCTTCCAGCCCTAATGTCTATGAAATCTTTGAAATCTACCCAACCCCTCCTGTAAAATCTTGGAGTGTCTGATGACCCCATAAACCCATCATTCAACCAGGGGTGCATGTAATAGCACCTGGAGGAACAATGACTAAATCTGCCAGGTGGTTTCACCCCAGATAATGCCCCAAACCCCAAACAGAAGCTGAGGTAAGGAATGCAGGTGTGAGGTCCGTGCACCCATTTCTTCAACGTGTCCCATTATAACTGCCTGTCTGGTAAAGACCTGTGGGGGTTGGTATTTTGGGGATTACCCCTGAAATTCATCACACACTCAGTGGTAAAAAGGCAAGTGCAGAGCAGAAGACTAAATGAAAGAACCCCAATTCCCCCTCCCCCTGCCCCAGACCTAGTAAACCTCCAGGATCACAGTTCAGAGTAGGTTGGACATTGATGCCAGGGTGGGAGGGGGAGGGAGCTTGAAGGGCCAGCTGCAGTTCCTTTCAGTCAAGCTGCATCATAGGCCGTGATTTTCAGATGTTATCGCCAGCAAGCCATTAAGACCTATTGTTCTGGACAACAGGCACATCTTGGGGACATTGAAATCTAATCTTGCTCCCCCATGTAGACACCCATAAGCAAACCCAGAAACACAGTGTCTTCTCTCCTGACTTGCTATAGAAGGATCAGCAAATCACTAACAGCTAAAAACCCATCACCTGTCAAAGGCTCTTCCCCCACTACCATGACCCCTCTGTCTCACCCTCACCTTGGTCCCTAATGTGGAATGGTGCTTAAGTGGGTGTCCAGATGTTGGCCTGCATAGGCAAGAGACAGAAGCCCTTTGTCCAAGTTTGCAACATTGCAGAGATAAGATACCCTATGACAGGGCCCTGTGCTGGCTGGCCTCAGATCAGAGGTTGGCAGCGCAAAGGTGCCCAGGGAACATGGTAAGCTGTCCTGGTGGTCAGGGCTGTGTCCAGGTGGCTGCCACCCAAGGCACCTATACCCACTCGCTCCTCTAGGGTCATCACCCCACTGTGTGCTGGCTGCAGCCAGCCTGTCTGCCTCACCCAGTCCCCAGTTGCTGCAGCAATATACCCCACTGCCTCCCCTCTCTCACTGAATGCCAGACACTCTGCTGCTACTGCACTGCCACACAGCCCACAACACCTGGACTTGGGGTGCACAGGCGTCCTGGAAAACTGGGGCAAAGGGCTGGCTGCACCCCTGTCCTCCCTGCAGGGGGCCTCACTGGGGAGGCACCATGGGGCCACCCTTCCCCACCAGGAGAACCAGTGCACCCCAAGCATACCCCTTCAATGTGTTTCCCAGGTGGTGCACAATGATATGTTTTTGCAGGCAGAGGGGTGCCCAAGCCATTACACCCTGCTTCTGTTATCCTACTGCTGCCCCAGGCATACCTGCACTCCTGGTTTGGGATCCTGAGCCATGATGGTGCTGGGGGCAAGCCTGGTCTGCCATGCAACCTCTGCCTCTGGCTGGAGAGATACCTGTTGCAGCGCTACATGTCCTTGCCCCCCACTGCCAAGGAGAACATCACTGCCAACACTGATGCCTTCTTCAGCATGCGAGAGGCCATTGACCATCCAGCTTTAGGGACATGGGCAGCTCAATAAAACTTTGAACATTTTCCCTCCTGCCTTTCTGCCAGCAGTGAGGATGCAACCTGGGGCCAGAGGGGTTTTTTCATACATTTCATAGACATTCAGGTCGGAAGGTACTCCAGAGGATCATTGAGTCCAGCCCCCTGCCCCAGGGGCAGGAAGTCAGCAGGGATCATAGGATCCCAGCAAGATAAACATCCATATGTCTTTTGAAGGTGTTCAAAGTGGGTGCTTGAACCACCTCTGGAAGCAGACTATTCCAAACCTTGGGGGCTCAGACAGTAAAGAAGTTCTTCCTTATATCCAGCTTGAATCAGTCGCGGAAGAGTTTGTGACCATTCCATCTTGTCATCCCTTGGGTCGCTCTGGTGAACAGACATTCCCCCAGATCCTGGCGAACACCCCTGATAAACTTATAGGTGGCCACCAGATCATCCCTGAGCCTGCGCTTTTCCAGGCTGAAGAGTCCCATAGCTTTCAGCCTCTCATCATAAGGTCTGTTTTCATGACTTCCTAATCATGCGCGTAGCTCTCCTCTGCACTCTCTCAAGCTTCTCCACATCCTTTTTGAATTGTGGAGCCCAAAACTGGACACAGTACTCCAGCTGCGGCCTCACCAAGGCTGAGTACAAGGGGAGAATGACTTCCTGGGATTTGCTTGAGAAGCATCTATGGATGCAAACCAGCATTTTGCTCACTTTACTAGCTGCAGCATCACATTCATCTTGTGGTCAATCATAAACCCCAAGTTCCTTTCATCTGTAGTGCTAACTAGTGTAGCACTGCCAAGCCTATAAGCATGCTTTAGGTTTTTCCTCCCAAGGTGGAGAACCTTGCATTTTTCAGTGTTAAACACCATCGGGTTCTCATCCACCCATTTCATAATGATGTCAAGATCTGCCTGGATCACCCTCCTATCCTCAGGTGTGGATGATTTACCCCAGATTTTGTTGTCATCGGCAAACTTAGCCAGTCCGCTTCTGACACCAGTGTCTACATCATTGATGAAGGTGTTAAAAAGTATAGGCCCTAGGACAGAGCTTTGAGGGACTCCACTGGTCACAACGCACCGTGACAATTGACTTCCATCAACCACCACCCTCTGGGTTCTACCACAAAGCCAATTTCCCAGCCAGCAGATCATGGTGAGGTCAAGGCCACAGTTAGCCAGTTTTGCCAAGATGTGATCATGGGATACCAGACTGAAGGCTTTTTTCCCACTGAAGGGAGTGTGGACAGGTCACACCTCAACATCCCTTCCCATGTCAGGAGACAGACATAGAGGAAAATCCTTTTTAATTTTACCTAAGAGTTAATTTTATTGTCACCAAACCAAAGCAGAACAGAGGAAAAAATCCAACAAAGCAAATAGAAACCTTTACTTACAAACAGCAAACATAAAAAAGGAAACAAACCAAAAAGCAACTCTTAAAATAGCAATTCGTAAGTATTATGATTAACTATGGGTTACTATAACAGTGTATGAGTTGTGAAAAAACACAAGTGCAATAACATTCTAATTGTTATTACAAATAATGTAATGGGCCACTGACTGTAACGGTGAACGATTTATGAAAAGAAAAAAAAATCAGTAATCAACTCTAACTAGAAGAACTTGCCCCTAGGTTGGACTTTCATTCTGAGCTTGAGAACTATTGGATTGAAGAGTGCAGATCTGTGCCCACTGCTGCTACTCCCTGGCAGGTGTAGGTAAAGGGTCTGATGGAAGACCAGGGCCGACAATCATAGTTTCATGGTAGCCAGACACTGACACAGAATCATTAGCCATATGCCCATCGATATCTGCTGGTCCTGTCAAGTCTTAGGATGCCTCCTAGACTCTGTGCAGTTCCTATGAGCATCCATGATGCTTCCCGTAGCATGACAAACATGTCTGACCAGCACACACAGCCACTGTTCTCATTCCCTGAGGGCATACACCAGCCTGTCGCTATGAATGTAGGCTGCAGCGCACCTCAGTTGCCTGCATATACTTGGTGGTGGCATTAGAATTGGAGCTGAAAATCAAGAAATGCAGGAAATAGAGTGAGAGGGTGAATGCTTGCCACTATAAAGGGATGCACTCAGTGAATCTTGTGAGTGGAAAAGAAGTGGTTGGACCAAAGTGACCAAGAAGAGGTTCCTGGCTGCAGGGGGTTGCAGGCGCTTAGTGGCTACAAGAAAGTGTGATCCCACTACAAACAAGTGGCTGCAAAAAAGTTCCCCCCTTCCCCGCCTTCACCTCACAGCCCAGCCTAATTGCAGCTGTCAGTTCAGGTGACCGGTGATTATTTGAAAGTTCCTGAGGGCTTCACATACCAGGCGTGGAGGTTGATGTACTTGGTCTATCCCCCTTGGAGGAACCAGCAGGTGACATGACCAGGACATTTCCACTTTCTTCTCCACTGGAGGCCCTGGAGTTCCCATGAGTTGCAACCCTGATGGTGAAGCATCCACAGGCAAGGATGCCCTGGAGGTCTCAGTCCCTCATTGTTCATGCTGATTCAGTACCTCCATTACTGGCTGGAAGTACCTGTAGTGGGCCACATCATTCAGCAGGGTGCCCTTGGCTGCACTCTGGCAACATCCCTGTGTAAGGTAGCCCACAGGAGATTTGCCTTGACCCAGCACTGAAGTGTGTTTCTGCTGTGCCCCCACTCTGCCATTCTCTGCAGTATTCTAGGCAGATGTGCCAGTTGGTCATGTCTTCTGCACCTACACCTAGTGTCCTAAAATATTCATTACACATGATTACCTGCAAATCATAGTGACACTTGGTGGACAAGGAAGCTCAGTACATGTAATTCAGTGAATTAGAATGTACACATGACCGATTTATGGCTGCACAGTTGCAACCTGGTATGTTGCAAACTAAACCACATCAGGATGTGCTTTAGTTTGTAACAGTGAGAACTAATTAACCACCCCCCCCCCAACAAACTCCTGTACTTGGAAAGTGTGACACCATTAAGCCACACAAAAGGAAATTTTTGTCACATGTACATCATCTCAGCGTCATGGGTACAAGTGCCCCTGTAGCAAAACCCCCGGTTTTTTTTTTTTAATTTATCTTAAAATGCATTCCTTCCCCTTCTCCAACCATTTCTGACTTTTCTCTCCCTCTCTATTCCTTATAGATAAGTATAAGTGAGCTCAAACTTAGGATAAGCTTTAAACATTTTTATTTTGGTAGCAAGTTTCTTGTTTTGGATATCCACTGTTTTATATTGTACTATTATTAGGTTTGTATTTATTTTACTGTTGTATATTGTATTATTATCATTTTTATAATGATTTTATTGTTTCATATGGATATTGTATGGTTTAGGCCTGTGTTTGTAAGTGAACCAAAGTCATATCAAGTTTCCATTTTATATGTCAAGTCTCCATCTTGTGTCTTCTGCCTGGGCATCCCCTCTGTGTCACAACTGTATGAGTCACGTATCCCTCCCATATAAATTGGCTCCCCAATGAATAAGTGTGATTGGGAATGACTGAAATACAATGGTAGTAGGCCTGTACTGAATGGCCTGTAACGACTGGGCCATCACCTTGCATTGATTCATCCAGGAACCACGGACCTCACCCAGGAACAGAGGCAAGACCAGCATTTGAAAAACAAAAAACCCTGCAGAACCAGCAACTCTCCCATTACAGACACCCGAAACTGCACATCCCTGCATAGAGCACATATGCTCAGTATGCCAGGGGCTGACCCTTGCCTGGGCATGCCTCCTGTCATTAGGGTCACATAAGGTCTGCCCCTATTAAAACGGGGCAGTAAAGACAGACCCAGGGGGACGCTGTCTCCATTTGGACCAACACCATGCCATACCACCTATCCACCCAGAGGCCCTGCTGGCGACCCCCCTCTGGACAACACCTACTGGACAAGGACCCGTTTCCAGCCTGGATAGGTAGATATTACCTGCACACCTCCTCCTACAATTTGAACTCTCTCTCTCTTTCTCCTCCTGGACTTCAGTGGACTTTCATAGTTTCATAGTTTCATAGTAGCTAGAGTCGGAAGGGACCTAGGTAGATCATCTAGTCTGACCCCCTGCCTTGGCAGGAAAGAGCACCGGGGTCAGATGACCCTGGCAAGGTGCTCATCTAACTTCCTTTTAAAAATCCCCAGGCTAGGAGCCTGCACCACTTCCCCTGGAAGCCGGTTCCAGGCCCTAGCCACCCTGACTGTGAAGTAGCGCCTCCTAATATCTAATCTAAACCTACCCTCCGCCAGCTTGTGACCGTTATTCCTGGTCACTCCTGGCAGCGCACGGGGGAACAGGGACTCCCCCAATACCTGCTGATCCCCCCTGACCAGTTTGTAGCAGGCCACAAGGTCCCCCCTTAACCTTCTCTTGTGGAGGCTAAACAGGTTCAGGTCCCGTAGCCTCTCCTCATAAGGCCTGCCCTGCTGGCCCCTGATCATACGAGTGGCCCTCCTCTGAACTCTTTCCATATCGTCCACGTCCCTCTTGAAGTGTGGCGCCCAGAACTGGACGCAGTACTACAGCTGCGGCCTGACCAGTGCCACATAGAGGGGGAGGATCACCTCCCTGGACCTGCTCGAGATGCATCTGTGGATGCATGACAGGGTACGGTTGGCCTTCTTGACTGCCTCCCCACACTGCCGGCCCATGTTCATCGTGGAGTCAATGACGACTCCAAGATCTTTTCCGTCTCCATGCTGGCAAGAGGGGAGTTCCCCAACCTGTAAGTGTGGTGCCGGTTCTTCCTCCCCATGTGCAACACCTTGCACTTATCAGTGTTAAACCCCATCCTATTCTCATCCGCCCACCGTTGCAACCTGTCAAGGTCAGCTTGTAGCCTATTGCACCCTTCTAGTGCACCCACATCCCCCCACATCTTAGTGTCATCAGCAAACTTGAACAGGGTGCTTTCTACCCCGTCATCCAAGTCACTGATGAAGATGTTGAACAGTGCGGGCCCGAGGACCGAGCCCTGCGGAACCCCACTGCCCACGTCCTTCCAGGTCGAGAAGAACCCATCCACCACCACCCTCTGGGCGCGGCCCTCCAACCAGTTGGCGACCCATTTGACTGTGTGGGCATCGACACCAGAGTCTCCCAGCTTTTTGATGAGGACAGGGTGAGAGACAGTGTCGAAAGCCTTCCGGAAGTCCAGAAAGACTACTTCCACAGCAACCCCTGCGTCTAATGATTTGGTGACCTGATCGTAAAAGGCCACCAGGTTGGTCTGACAAGACCTACCACTGATGAACCCATGTTGGTTGCCCCTGAGCATGCATTCCCCCGCAAGGCCCTCCTGGATGTGTGCCAGGATAATTTTTTCAAAGAGCTTACCCGGGATTGAGGTAAGACTAACTGGCCTGTAATTTCCCGGGTCCTCTTTTTTTCCCTTTTTGAAGATAGGGACCACATTGGCCCTCTTCCAGTCCTCCGGCACCTCACCAGAGCACCACGAGTGCTCATAGAGCCGCGCCAGGGGTCCCGCAATGACCTCGGCCAGTTCCTGTAGAACCCTAGGGTGAAGATCGTCCGGACCAGTGGACTTGAACACGTCCAGCCTCTCCAGAAGTACCCTAACTAACTCCTCGCTAACCCCTGGCCCAGGCGTGTCTCTCCCGGGGCCTGAGGGGGGCCCAGCAGGGAGGTGGCTGGACTGGTCCCTACTTAGGAAGACAGAGGCAAAGAAATCGTTAAATATGTTAGCTTTGTCATCTGGCATGACGACTAAGTTGCCCATCGTGTCCTGCAGGGGCCCCACATTACCTGGGACCCTCTTTTTACCCCCTATGTATTTGAAGAAGGACTTCTTATTGTCCTTAATCCAGGAAGCTAGTCCTATCTCCATCTCTGCCTTGGCCTTCCTGACTGCCCCCCTACATCCTCGGGCGACTGTAACATAGTCCTTCTTGGTGTTGACCCCATCCCTCCATTGGGTGTATGCCTCCCTTTTAGCAAGGAGACATTCCCGGATGCTCCTAGTGAGCCATGGGGGTTTATGTGCCCTCCTGCTCCCTTTGACCCTTGTTGGGATTACCTCCCTTTGGGCATGGAGGATCGTCTCCTTAAGGAGCAACCACTCACCTTGGACATCTGGCTCCCTTTCCCTCTGGGTCCTCAGCGCTTCCCCAACAATCCTCCTTAGCTTGTTGAAGTCAGCCCTCCTAAAGTCTAGGGCTGTTGCCTTGCTGCAGCCCTTTGCCACCTTACGCTGGATGGTGAATTCCAGCAAGCGATGATCACTGTCTCCCAGGTGGCCCATCACCCGCAGCCCCCTCACCAGGTCATCACCCGTGGCCAGCACCAGGTCCAACAAGGCGTCTCCCCTGGTGGGGCTGTGCACCTCCTGGGTTAGATGGAGGTCCTGCACTCTGGCTAAGAACCGACGTGAGCGATCAGACTTGGCTGACTGACTTGGGACTTCAGCCCCTGTACCAAGCCTCTTTAACCCCTGCTGCCATTGTGTGTGCATTCGTGTGTGTGGGTGCAAGGGAACCAATTTGGCATTGTGTCACCATCTCCCCTGTTCAATAAAACCACTGTCATTTGCAACCCCAAGTTGGGTCATGTTTTACAGAATCCCAGTCCCTTCCCCATCTTAAATTCCAGCCTCATTCTCTCTCTCTCTTTCAGCTCCAGTTCTCACCCTCTCTGCTAGTTTCCCCATCTCCTCCCAATTCCATCTCCCCTTTTCTGCCACCTCTCAGCCTCTCCTTGCTTTCCTGCTGTCCCTGCTTGCCTATCTCTCTGTTTTCAGGCTTCCTCCGCCCCTTCTGTAATCTCCCCCCTCCACTTCCTGCAGCTTCCCAGCTCCTATTAGCTGTCCTGCAGTTCTCTCCAGCTTCCAGCACCTACTGCTGCTCTCTGCAACTTCTCTAGTCCTTCTATACCATGAGCTAGAACCTCCACTGGTGTAGATAGGTATAGCTCTGTTGACTATAGGAGAGTGATTTGAGCCATTGGAAGAACCCCACATAATTATCCCCACACTGCAAATGGAGGAACAGATGTTGCCTAATACTGGTTGGAACAATTACTTTGTACTCCACAGGTGATAATGGCCCTCATCCCTTCTGAATGAGTCTATTCTTTACATAATTAGGCTCATTCATTTCAGTTGTTCTTTGGTCCATAATTACTTCTGATAACTTCTTTTTACTCCTCAGATTTACTGGGATGTACTTGGTAGCCGTGTTGGTCTGAGACAAAAAGAGACAATTTTCTAGCCATTTTCCAGTTGGTCTAATAAAAGGTATCATTTTGGAACCAAGAGTTCTAGTCTTTTGTGTGTCAGATTTACTGAGCACTTTTCTTTTTAAGTTTACATAATACAGTTGAACAAAAGTGATTCTACATGATATTTAACTTAAGCTGCATCTGATTTTTTTCCCCCCTCAAACCAGAGGAAAGGGATTTTATACCTGTAAGTTTGCCTAACATCTCTCCCAGTGATACAGTTGGTAAAATAAAAGGTGTTACCAAAACAAATCTTGCTTCTCTTATATTCCCTGGATCACCCCTGCTACCCCAAGACCATAGAGTCAGTGGCCAGTCTAGAAGTCATAACTATTAAGTCTGCTGATCTGTCTGCTGGACAATATTTCCTCCTTCCTTTGTAAGCTGTGTGCACTCAACTCCTGTACCCTTTCAAATGCACATCTGTTCTCTGCAAGCTTTAGCCAGCACAAACTTACAAACAGATTCATGAAGGGAATGTGCAAAACACTAGGGCACTGCTAGGATCAATTCTGCTTTAGAACAATGTAATTTTGGTGCAGGTAATCTAGAGCAAGCAAGAGCAGGGACTGCTTACCATAACTGACTGAACTTTTGCCCTGGTGAGACTGAGTTTTACTTCTACTGTAGATGACAAAAAATGGATTTATGGTTGAGATGATTTTCTCCTTCAATCCCTATAGGCTTTCACCAAGTCACATGCCTCTGCTCAAGGGAAGCCTAGGAATGCTCTAGGTTTGAATCAGAGTGCATTGGCAGAGGTGCATAGATGAAGTATTCCTAGCCTTACGATGCAGTCCAACTGTCTCATACCTGCCGTCTAACTGTCTCATACCAATACTGAGCTCCCTCACCTTTCCCCATTACCATATGCACTGTTCCCCTGGAGTTCATCTTGTGTGCTCTGGATTTCAGCTTAACTCTTCAAGGACCCTGTGACAGATAACAAAGGATAGAAAGGTTTTGAAAAGCAATCTCTTATGCAGAGGCATTTGTAGAAAGCACACAAGGCTTATTTTTCTATAGGTCTGCAAGCACCTGATTCTTACCTCAGAGCTCATTTTGTGCCTGAAAATCATTCAGGTTTTGGCTGGTGTTCTTCAAGGAGACAGGCATTCCTGCTTCTGCTTATCCAGCTAGGTCTTTTGTTCCCGGCAGTGGTCTGGGCTTCCTTGCTACAGAACTGGCCTCTTTTAAAAATATGCCTGTAGCAGGGAGGTGGACTCTGCTCCTGCTATGCTTACCTGGCAGATGAGCTGATGCCAGAAAGTAAACAGCGAGGCTAGAATAAACTGAAGTGCAGCCCTTTTAGCCAGATGCTGGAGAATGATGACAGGGGTGGGCAAAATTTAAAAGGGATGCTGGGACTCTGGGAAAGGAGGGAACATTCCCAACTGTGGGGTGTAGAGGATGGACCCTGGGACAGGGCTCAGGACAGGGAGCAGGTACTTACTGGTGCCGACACAGAGGCACTGGTGGGCAAACACCAAAGCAGCAGGCTTGGCAGGCGACACCAGACAAGGACCACTCGCAGGAGTTTCCTGGGGTGCTGATGGCACAAGACTCTCTGGACTTGCAAGACAGAAGGAAACTGAAAGTGGAGGTTTTGGGCAGAAATTGTAAGTAAGAAGCTAAACTCTGGGCACAAGGCAAGATGTAACCCAGGTGTTGAGAACCCCAGCTAGGGAGGACTATAACTGGTGAACAGCAGTAGCCTTCAGGTAAAGACATAATGCAGTTGCTAGTGGAGACATTGTGAGCAATAACAGCATGAGAAGGCACTCCTGAAGAGACAGCAACCCTAAGGAGGGGGAAATCACCAACTCGTTGGGTGTGACCAGTGATTTTTTGGCTTATGACAGCCTGGATTGTAACAAAGGGCCCCAGGACACTGCAGGCAGGGCCCGAGAGGCTGTCTTACAAAGGGGAATCTCAGAAAGAGGAAAATTGGTGAAACAATACTGACTGCTCATTGTGAGATGCTGATTTGGTTTCCTATTATAAAGGAGTGGTGACAACTCTTTAAGTTACTACCTTCATTGGCAGCTTAATAAATGCAGGGAACAAGACACGGAGACTGATAATCATGCTTAAATGAACAACTAGGTCTAGAGGGAAAACTAGATCCTCACAAGCCCTAACTAAAAGATCTGTTGAACTGTTACGATCTGAGGGTGGACAAGGACACAGTATAGGGAATGGTAGAGCTATGTACTTAAACCCCAACATCAGGAATGCAGACATAAGGCAGTTTTCCACACTATATTTTTCCAACAATTAATACATGAAGGTATGGCAGATGAGGGTGAGAAAGGCTGCCCACACACACAGGAGACCTCCCTACTCCTGTTACACAGTCTATAACCTTTTTCCCTACTTGTGTCAAGATTTGCAGTACTCCAACCCTCCAATGGGACTGCTGGAAAAGGGTGGGCTTTTGTATCCCACTCAGCTAGGGATCTTCCAGGTTCATAATCCTTCCTCAGTTTCTCCTACACAACATGTTTTCTTCCACAAGACAGGAGTTCTGATCTACGCTGTCTGCTGTAAGAATAAAGGCCATCCTCAGAATTCAGAATCAGATACATACATATCTCACAAACATTTCCAGCAGGGCATGAATGATTCCTCTTTCTTTTTCCAGCACTTCTTTTCATGGCCTGAATAAAAACTGGGGAGGTCTAGACCAACAATTCTCAACCAGAATGTTATAGTCACCCAGGGTGACATGAGATCTTGTTAAAGGTGCTGTTAACGCTATTAACACTCTATTAGGTGTTGAAATATCTATAGGTGATTCACAAGAGGAAGTCAGATATTTCAAATAAGAATCCACAGCATCCTGAATTGTGGTTTTTCTGAGTTCTTCACACAACAAAATTGCTCTACCATTTTTCTTGTGTCAAAAAATAAGTGAAGGCTAAGTATCGGCATTTTCCAAAGGGCACTTTGATTCTGAAAAGGCTGAGAACCACTGACATGAGTTTAGAATAGCTGAATATAACCAAAATCTGTACAAGGCCTCCTGTACCATTTACTTCAATGGGAGTTTAGCCTACATCAGTAAGCACAGGTTTTGGTTCAGTCTAGACAGCACTCACCAAGAATTGTTTGGGATACAAGATGTAAAATTGCATTGACAAACTATTTTATTATTATTATTATTATTATTAAGGGTGTGTATTGTATAGGATGGCTGTGATGCTTATAATGAATGGCAAGAAAAGCAAAGTATTAACAATAAAATGATTCCATATAGACTTCATAACAAAACTGGCACTGTGGTATATGACCACTATATGATGCCACAAACCAGGGGTGGCCACCATGTGGAATGGGAGCCACAGTTCGGACCAAGGAAGCCTCATAAGGTCTTGTCTTAACAATGAGGAGAGGAGAGATCACTTCCAAGTGAGAGACTGACACCACAGCCCAGGGCTGTGTTGAGGCTGCTTTGCCAATGACCACAGAGCTGTTCATTTCATGCTTCAGAGTTCAAAAAGCAGTACATTCAAGGCAGCAGCTTGAAATAGAACCCCTTCCACACTCCCGCACCACCTCTTTTAAGCAGCTTCCTTCTATCCATTAATACTTGTCATGCCTCATTTAGCCATTCAATTACACAGCCTCTGGAACCAATCCCCTCCCCAAACCACAACAACTCAGCCTTAACTGCAGATGGTAAATGGAGCCTGGCGTCTAAACACATTGATTTCTGACAGCAGCCCATCCCCGTCACTATGCTTTTCACCTCCCACAGAGACACCAACCCTGATCCTACTACAAGGGGACAGAAAAAGGTTAAACATAGTAATTAAGAATTAAGTGACTGGTAAAGTGTTTGCTATTTGGAGGAAATGCAATGTTTGCATCAGCCAGCCTTCTTCAATTACATATGCTTCCAGGGCTGCTTTAAGTGCAGTGGTCCAGTGGGATTTTGTTTTTTCTTTTAACAGGAAAAAGGAACATCCAGATCTTCATTACTTCCACTGCTTCTGCTAACTAGATCATCATCCTAAATCTTGTCTGCTGAACCAGTGAAAGGAGACTTCCAATCTGGAAGTGAGGAATAAGTAGATGCCCAGAGAAGACCACTGAGTGAAGGCCCAGGAGGAATTATGGGAAGGGTTTGAAGACTAACAGTGTTCAGTCTTTAAGCCAGTTGAGATCTGGATTATGCTCAGGTTGTGCTAACCAACTCCATCATTCACAAGTGAGAGGGGTTTAGTGCGGGGATGAATTACTGTAGTAATTCTGTAGTGAAGGCAAGTTCTGTGAGAACACTCCTAAGCCATGGCCTGGGTCCTAGAATGTGCTCAGTGCTATACCTTCCCCAGGGTTGCTGTGGGAGTGGTTGTTGCCATCTCTGAGCTTTCACACACTATTAGCCAGGCCTAATACAAATCCTGAGATCCGCTTAAAAATAATGAGTAATTTAAACATGAAAACCGAGGTCACTTTTGCTTTCTGATTTTGAGAAATTAGGGGGCATTTTCCCAGTTTCTCTCTACCAACATGAACCTAAAGACTTCCTTTTCTTTTTAAAGAAAACCTTAACAAAGTGAGAGGTATATTTTACGAATAGCTGATCAAACCAGCGGTATAAACCAACAGAAGACTTGGACTGTAAGTGTTGAGTTGCTTCTGCCCACCTGGGTAGGGGTCAGGACCGCAGAGCATCAGTCTCTTAGCACTTTGTCACTCTGTTCCATTGTTGGTGACCTCAATTACAGTACCAGTTGCCTGGGGACAGAGCATCTCCATTTAGCCCAAAGCAGGCTCTGCAGAAAGATAACATTAGTTACCCAGCATGAAATAGTGTCTTAAAACAGTACAGAAGTAGCCCAGATCAAGTGGGGCTCTAAGGCCATTTTTGGGCCCTTCAACTCTGCCTTGGTCAGATACTTGGGAACCCCATAAGTGCTCTAAATTGTGAGTCATGCCTAGATTTCCCTGTATGCCCTGCTTGCTGACTTTGTACCCGCTACCCCTGTTATTCCAGAGAATAAGAAACCCACAGTACTTAGCCTGGTGTAATTCAGTACTTGCACTGGAGAATGATCCTACCTTTTTGCTGACAATAGGGCTACAGAGGGCAGAATCCCTCCCCTACTCTTTGTAGAGGGCTCTGAAAAAATGGTGTGCTCCACAGCATTGTTACATTAGAGGTAAAAGACCTGATGACCCTGAAGAACCTGATCCCTCACATCTATTTACAGAGTAAACTGGGCTGTTCCTGGCTGATATGGAGGTCTCATTTCCACTCACGTCTCTGGGGAAGAGGTAGGAAGTTACTGTACAAAGATTACTGAAACATGAGCTAGAGAAGAGCAGATCTTTTCAGAGTGGTGGGGCTTTTTTTTTTGGAGGTTGATGGGAAGGCAAAAAGAATGAAGTTTTAAAAGCCTTACATCTCTTAAATCAGGAATAGCATTTTAGAAAGCATCACAAAATGAACATGGGTATAGGAGGCCAAGAGTGTCACAAATGATAGACTCAGGTCAAGCTCTTAAGTCTACATGCAAGACCCTAGACAACCAGCCTCAAAATAAGGAGCCCTGAACCACAGACTTCTGAGCGTTCCCATCACAAGTACTAGGCCGGTGCGAGTAGGCAGCTATTCAATCCGGCTTCGGATCTGGCCAGTTCAGATGCCAGTGATCCAAGCTCCAGATTGGTTTCCCACTTTGATCCAGCCGAAGAATTTGGGGTGCAGTTCCTCCCAAACCCCTGCACCAATCTTCTTGAAACTTGGCAAGCTTTGAGCCCTCAGTAGGGGCCACCACCCCTGCTGTTTTTACTGCCCACCCCCCTGTGGTGTAATACATGCATCTAAATCAGACAAAAAACAAAGTTATAGATATTTGATTAATTTCCCATTATACCCTATGGCCAGATCTCCTAGGCAGCTTCAAAGCAGTTTGGAAGCTCCGAATCACTTCAGAAAGCCTAAAGAAGCCAGCACTTCAATCCAGACATGCTGCTTCAGACACTGAAGTGTCCAAAGCTTCTCCAGATCCGAAGCCTCGCACAGCCCTAATGAGTACCAAAGAGTTCGTGTAATGGCTCCACCGCATGCTATGCCCCTGCAACTCCATGGCATCTCTCTGTTCAGAGGATCCACTTTGCTTCCAAGCATTTAAAAATGATTACTGATAAATACTATTGTACTTATATGTGCTCTTGAGCCTTGTGTTTTTTTCCCTCAGGCACTTCAAACACTGGAAAGATCTGGAGATGACTCTCTAGTATCAAATACCTTTGAGCTGCAAAATTGGATCCACAAGCACATTTTTATGAGGTCAGCCTGGTCAGATGTCCACACTTTAATCCAACCCTTAGTTAAGTCACAGAAAGCCTCTCATTGATTTCAGTGGAATTAAATTGGGTCTACTATGGCTGGTTTTACATAGAAGGGGGTGGTTCCACTTGTAAGAGGCAGCAGAACACGCATGCCAGGGACTTTTCCATGCCCTCCCCCCTCACAACTCAGAGACTAGTGCCTCCTGGATCTGGGGGTGCCCCAGTGTGCTCCCCAGCAGACCCGGAAGTGGACCGGAAGTACTTCTGGTCCACTTCTGGGTGGGATGCTCCATCCACCCCACCATCACAGCATTCACAAGCCGCACCTGGTACCTTCAGGTATGTACAAAAAACATTTAAAGCTGTGTCTATGTCCGAATCACTGATTCTCTGAATCAGCATTGAATCTTCAGATTCGGATTCAGCCAATTAGAATTGGGAATAGTGATCTGAATCAATGAATCAAATCACTGTCCCCGATTTGGGCCGAATCTGAATCGGATAGGGTCCGTTTCACACACCCCTACTAAATAACTTACGTTTGGCTAAAGTACACCTTCCTGAAAGGTAACCAGACTGGTTCTGAAGACTCCAAGAGAAAGATTCTACCACTTCCCTTGATAGTTTGTTCTAGTTGTTAATTACTGTCACAAAAAATGACCCCAGAACAGAGTATAGTATTTCAGTAAAAGTTTGTGCTTTATTTTTTACTTTAATTCATCTTGTTTTAATTCTACCAACTTATCTATAATATGCATGTCTCTTCTAGGTAAGAAACCTTTAGTGGCCAGTTGGTGTGTCTACATATGCATTTACTCTGGCTTAAATTTACTGCACAGTAAGCGGGAATAGGCCAGGGTCTATACATGCAGGTGTTAAGGTGCATTAATGCTGTGTGTGGGCTAACTGACTTGGGACTAAAGTTAGTCCCAAGTCAGTCCAGACCCACAGTATTACTGTGCAGTAAGGCATCTACACATGTGTTACTGTGCAGTAACTAATTGGGCATAAATTTGATACCTGCATGATGCAGGCAACAAATTTAAGCTCAATTTGGCATACATTGTCATATTTACTGTGGAGTATGTGTGTGCACATGTAGACACATGCCCATACTGTGCAGTAATTTTTGTTCCTGCACATTAAATCCACATGTCTAGACGTGCCCAGTATTTCCTCCTTGTGAAGATACTTATATGCAATGATAAATCAACTTTTGATCTCCTTCCCAATAAGTTAAAACAGCTTGTAAGCTAATAGTTGTAGACTCTAAATCAATGCTGTGGGTTTTCTTGGCACACTCTCTGATCTTTTTTCTGAAATTGATGACCCCCAGGACTGAATACAGTATTCCAGGTTTTGTCTTGCCAATGCCACACACACATGGAAATCGTCCCCCTTGTTCTTAGTTACATTAGTTTTTACATAAATCAAAAGATTGCTTTGTCCCTTTTTATCACAGTGTTGCACTAGCAGTTTACATTGAGTTGTTGCTTCACTATGATCTCTCAATGATTTTCAGAGTTGCTGTGTTTGTTTAGGTATGTGAGTCATCCATTTAGGAAACTGGAATAATACCATGGTATTCATTAATTGGTACCTGTAACAGGGAGCCCTAGCCCTGTTACCAGAAGGCAGGTCAGTCCCTTTAAGACCAGAACTTTCCAGGCACAGAATGCTGGCAGGGTAGGAGTTAAAAGCCTGGCCAGCTAGTCAGGTGACCAGAAGGGGGCAGGCCAGAACTATAAAAACCCTGGGCTTGGCAGCAGTAGTGGGCAGTGGCTAAAGGGAAAGGAGGTTGTGTGTGAGAGCTCCACAGAGAGAGTTGGCTGCAGGTCCAGCTGCTGTGAGAAGGGAACTGCTGCTGACTCTCAGAGAAATGGTGGCAGCACCAGAGGGAGGAGCATCACAGGCAGTGGGGAAGTAGAAGCATCAAGCCATGAAGAAGAAGTAAGCTGGCATGCTGCCTTCTTTAATTTCTATTTTTTTTGTGGTTAGAACCCACTGCCTTTAGTGTGTATATATATTTGTTGATTGATACACTAGTGGTTTGCGCATGAGACTAGAGGGGATAAGGCCTCATTAGCATCTTGGGTGCAATCATAAGAGGCTAAGGGGGCCTGGTGTACCAGTGTGTGCAGTTGTATACTTTTGGGCTAGGCCAGTGGGGGCTCAGAGCTACTTTCCAGCCTTGAACCTGTGGCCGTCTAACTATGAGGCTAGTGGATAGGCCGCTAGGCCAGAGAGCCTGGGCTTCATATTAGAAACAAAAGGAGGGCCACAAGCCCCAAGATTAAGGAGGTACAGCCTCAGAATCAAACCCTATCAGGTGGGTTTAGACTGGTAGGCCTAGCTAGAGAAAGACAGGGGAGCAAGACCCATGGTGGCTGTGAACCCCAACATAGAAATACAATAAGGAATCTCCCACTTCTAAGAACATCTGTATAATATTTACATCAAGACGTAGCAGGGGAGTAAAAGTGGGCTATGAGAAGCATTAAGGGACTTCAAGGGCACCCCTCATGGCCGCAGATAGCAAACAAAAGAAAAAAAAATGCCACTGGAGAGGGCAATATGTTACAGTATCATTTTGGCAGCTTTAGTTATGCAGCCACATATATGACCAATCAAGGAGACTGAATTTCTCATTAATTCCTAGAACTGAGTTCTTCAAGGGGAAGAGCAAAATGTGGATATCACTGCTGTGGGGGAAGCTTACCTTCCACTGCCACTGCTTTACCTATTTTAAGGTTATATAGGAGTCAGTGCAGTCTTGATGACAAAGCACTGAATGAGTTGGCAGGGGGTCAGGAGACCTAGGCTGAAGTTACATATTGCACTTAGACTACATCCAAGGAAATGTCCCGCCTCACCCCATAGAGAAGTATGGGGCTTCTCATGGCAGACTCAGCTGCATATACATGAATGCCAGGAGCTTGGAAACAGCAAGAGGAACTGGCCCTTCTCTTATGTGAAAATGACTATGACCTTGTAGGGATAATGGAGATCTGGTGGGACTCTACCTATGATTGGTCTGTTGCTTTTGAGGGTTATACCTTGTATAGGAGAAACAGTCTTGGGAAGAGGGGTGGGGGTGTTGCTCTTTGTCAAGGATCAGTTCACTTCCCTGCAAATTGAGTTTTCTAACTAGGAATAGCGTCTTGAGACCATCTGGGTCAAAATACATGGAGAACCTGGGGAGGGCAACATACTTGTAGGAGTCTACTATGGACTTCCCCACCAAGAGGAAGAACTTGATCAGGCATTCAATAGGGAACTGGTTGAGGCTATGTGCTTCTGATTCTTGATGGTCATGGGGGACTTTGACTTCCCTGATCTCTCTTGGGAAGAGTGATGGCCAAATCTGACAGGTAGCACAGCTTTCTTGCTTGCATTGATGACCTCTACCTAACACAGGAAGTCTATGGGCCAACTAGGGGAGAGGCATTGCTTGATCTGGTCCTGGCCAAAGGGGAGGACCTGGTGAGCAATCTGAGGATCGAGGGGAAGCTTGGTGACAGTGACCATAATTTGGTCACCTTCTCAGTTCATCGAAGAACAGGCAAAGCCCTCAGTAAAACAGAAATCCTTAACTTTGGGAAGGCTGACGTTTGCAAATTCAGAGATTTGGTAAGTCAAGAAATTAGAGGCCATACCCCCCTCTAGATAAGGGAGTACATGAGGAGTGGTCATCTCTCAAGAACATTATCCTTGAGGCACAGGGGAAAGCCATTCCATCTCACAAGAAATATGAGCAAGGAAGCCCTCTTGGCTGAACAAGGAACTGTTGAACCTTCAAACTCAAAAGAGAAGCCTACTTCAGTTGGAAAATGGGAAGCATCACTAAAGAAGACTACTCAGCACTCGCCTTGTAGGGGGCGGTCCAGAAAAGCCAAGGCACAAATCGAACTCAGGCTAGCTACAGGAATCAAGGACAACAAAAAGTCTTCCTTCAGCTATGTGGGAAGTTGAAAAAAGAACAAAGATAGCATTGGGCCCCTGCAAGATCAAATGGGGCAGCTGATATCTGATGCCCAAGAAAAGGCCAATCTCCTAAATGACTTTTTTGCATTGGTTTTTCACACTTCCAAGGCAATCACACTGTCGGAAAGGACATGAATCAGTCTAGGAGTGGATGACAGACTCAAAATTGATGTGGATCAGGTGAGGGACCACCTTGAGAAACTGGACATTCACAAGTCCGTGGGCCCAGACGGAATGCACCCAAGAGTCTTGAAGGAGCTGGTGGACATAACTGCACCCCACCTTAGCAAAGATATTTGAACATTCGTGGCACTCGGGTGAGGTCCCAGAAGACTGGAAAAGAGCCAGCATGGTCCCTATCTTCAAGAAAGGGAGGAGGGATGACTTGGAATTATAGCCCAATCAGTCTGACATCCATCCCTGGCAAAATCCTGGAGAAAATTGTCAAGGGATCCATCAACACCAGACTAACAGAAGGAAAGCATCTGAATGTCAGCCAACATGGCTTTGTGACTGGCAGTTCTTGCCTGACCGACCTCATTTCCTTCTATTGCCAGGTGGCATGAGCCATGTACGAGGGAGAGGATGTGGATGTCATATATCTGGATTTCAAGAAAGCCTTTGACCTAGTTCTCCACAATGTCCTCACAGCTAAGCTGGGGAACTGTGGCCTTGATCATCTTATGGTCCTATGGCTAGGTAACTGGCTAAGGGGTTGGACCCAAAGAATACTAGTTGAAGGGAGCAAATCAACATGGCACAGGGTGACCAGTGGAGTCTCTCAGGGCTCAGTACTTGGGCTGGTACTCTTTAACATCTTCATTAATTATCTGGAGTCAGATGTGAACTTGCAAAGCACACAGATGACACTAAATTATCAAGGGGGAGGGTGGTCACACTGCAGATCCAGACCAACTTGGACATGCTGTCAAGGTGGGCTGACCAAAACCTAATGGCCTCCAATGCAGAGAAGTGTAAGGTGCTGCACCTCAGTAGCAAGAACCCTCAACATACTTACAAGCTTGGCTGTGTTACGCTCACTAGCACCATGACTGAAAGAGACTTGGGGGCGCTGATTGACTACAAGATGAATATGAGTCACCAGTGTGATGCTGTGGCTGGCAAAGCAAACCAAACTCTGGTTTGCATCTACTGATGCATCTCAAGCAAAACCAGGGATGTCCTCCTTCTGCTTTACTCAGCCTTGGTGAGGCTGCAGCTGGAGTACTACATCCAGTTTTGGGTCCCTGACTTCAGGTGGGATGTGGAAAAGCTTGAGAGAGTCCAGAGAAAAGCCACTTGTATGGTCCAAGGCCTGGAAGGTAGGCTGTATGAGGAGAGTCTGAGGGGTTTGGGACTCTTCAGTCTGGAAAACAGAAGGCTCAGGGGGGACTTGGTGGCAGCCTACCATTACATAAGAGGGGTACATCAGGATCTGGAAGAACAGCTGTTCACCAGAGCTCCCCAAGTGATAACAAGGTCTAACAGCCATAAACTCCAGGAAGGCCAAGTTAGACTAGACATAAGAAAAAAATTCTTTACAACATGTGTATCCAGAGTGTGGAACAGACTTCCCCCCCAGAGGTGGTGCAAGCACCTACTCTGGACTCTTTCAAAAAACATCCGGATATTTTTCTTGCTGGTTTCACTTGATCCCAGCTGCCTATGGCAGGGGCTGGACTTGATCTCATGAGGTCCCGTCCAGCCCCTAATGTCTATGAACTACTAAGAATGTGAGCATCTTGTGCAGTAAGGAGGGGCAAACTGAGGTATTATGGGTCAAAAGAGGGGCAAATTGTAGAAGAGACAAATTGAGGTATTGGGGCTCAGAATGCAAGGGGGACTTGGTAGTGGGTGTCTATTACAGGCTGCCACATCAGGAGGATCAGAAGTACCTGGATTCTCCAGACAGCTCTCAGAGGCCATACAGTCAGGAGACATGGTTGTCATGGGTGACCTAAACTACCCTGATATCTGCTGGGAGGAGCAGTCAGCTAAATCTGCCTAGTCACCTAGGTTCTTAACCTGCATACAGGACCTTCACCTAATGCAAGAGGTATACAGTCCCACCAGGGGAAACGCCTCATGCTGGCTACAGGGGATGATTTGGTGGGGGATCTACTGACACAAGATAACCTAGAGGACAGTGACCATCACTTGATCGAATTCACTATCTGGCATAGGGTGAGAAAGGTAACCAGTAGGGCAGAAGTGCTAGATTTCAGAAGGGCTAACTCCGGTGTGCTCAGGAGATTAGTTAGTGAAGCACTGAAGAACAGGAGCATTGGTGAGATGGGAGCCCAGGAAGGGTGGTTGTTCTTAAAGGGAACAATCCTACAGGCACAGATGGAGACGATCCCATTTCACAGGAAAGGGGGAAAAGGAGCCAAGAAACCCTCCTGGCTGAACGGGTATATCCAGGAAAATCTGGGGGTAAAAAAGGATGCATATAGGATGTGGAAGCAGGGGCTAGCTACCAAGGCAGAGTACATCTACTTGGCCTGCACTTGCAGAGAGGCAGTCAGAAATGCCAAGGCAGAAATGGAACAGAGGCTGGCAACAAAAATTGAAGACAACCAAAAGTCCTTCTTCAGGTATATGGGGAGTAAAAAGAAGGTGCAGGGTAGCATAGGACCCTTACAGGATAAACTAGGGAAATAGTAACAGATAGTGACAAGGCTAAGTTCTTCAATGAGTTTTTTGCCTTTGCTTTCTTGAACACAGATAAGGACAAATCTCCCAACTGGATCATAGACATGCACAAAAGGAAAACTAGCCCACCAACTGTTAGCACTGACATAGTGAAGGGACACTTGTAGGGGCTGGATGTGTTTAAGTCAGCTGGCCAGAATAATCTTCATCCAAGGGTGCTGAGGGAATTGGCCAGTTTCATACCAGAGCCACTGGCATGGCTGTTTGAGCACTTTTGGTGCTCAGGTCAGGTCCCAGAGGATTGGGAGATGGCCAGTGTAGTCCCTATTTTCAAGAAAGGGAGGAAGTATCTGGGTATCTATAGGCCAATTAGTCTCATCTCTATCCTTGGGAAAACCTTTGAAAAAATTATTAAGGATCACAGTTGTGGGAGTCCAGAAGGAAAATCGATGCTGAAGAGCAATTTATTTCTTGGATTTTAAGAGAGCCTTTGACATGTCATCTCATCCTATTCTCACAGATAAACAGAACAGCTGTGACCTAGATCATTACATGGTTAGGTGGGTGGCAAATTGGCTTATGGGTGGTCCATCCAAATTGGTGGATGGGTCGGTCTCGACCTGGAAAGATGTGGGCAGTGGAGTCCCACAGGGCTCAGTCCTTGGTCCTGTTCTGTTCAATGTCTTCATCAGTGACTTGGATGAGGGAATGATAAGCACTCTGTCCATATTTGCAGATACCAAATTATGGGGTAAAGTTAATAGAAGGTAGGGAATGAATCCAAGTGGATCTGGACAGGTTGGAAAAGTGAGTGAAACAGAATAGGATTTAGTTCAACAAGGACAAGTGCAAGATGCTGCACCTAGGGAGAAAGGATTACCAACACACTTACAGACTAGGGTAGGACCTTCTCAGCAGTACAGCAGTGGAAAAAGATCTCGGAGTCATTGTTGACACCAAGATGAACATGAGTTATCAATATGACAAAGAGATCAGTAAAGCTAACCACATTTTATCATGCATTAGCAGGTGCATGATGAACAAGTCCAGGGAAGTGATAATTGCCCTCGAAGTGGCATTGGTCAGTCTGCAGTTGGAGAACTGCATCCAGTTTTGGGTGCCACACGTTGAGAGGGATATGGACAACCTCAGGAGGGATCATAGGGCCACGCATATGGTTAGGGACCTGCAGGCAAAGCCTGGAAAGATTGAGGGCCCTGGATCTCTTCAGCCTCCACAAGAGAAGGCTGAGAGGAGATCTTGTGGCTGACTAAAAATTAATTGTGAAGTGGGGCAGCAAGGAATAGGAGATGCTGTGTTTACCAGGGCACCCCTTGGAGTAAGTAGGAACAATGGCCATAAACTGACGAAGAGCAGATTTAGGTTAGACATCAGGAAGAACTTCTTTATGGCAAGGGTTGCTAGAATCTGGAATGGGTTTCCAAGGGAGGTGGTGCTCTTCCCTACCTTGGGGGTCTTTAAAAGGAGGCTAGACATGTACTTGGCTGGGGTCATCTGACCCCAGTGCTCTTTCCTGCCCAGGGCAGGGGGTCAGACTCGATCTGCTGAGGTCCCTTCTGACCCAAACATCTATGAATCTATGTTAAAGCTTGGAACTTGTGTTGAATTCCTGCTGAGCAACTCAAAGTTATGCCACCTCAGGCAAGGGTTAACTCTGGGTCATGCTACCTAGTTTAGGTTAGGGTAATTTCAGTCTTCTCTACAGAGATAAAATAAGCAATTTTCAGTCTTCCAACATCCCAGGATGCACTGTTCCCAGCACTGCCTTCTGCCCCAGAATAGGGATACAGCCCAGGTGTCCTGGCCCCTAGCTACGCCCTGGTTCACCAGCCTGCTAGTAGCAAGTTAGAGCTGTGAGGCAAGAAATGGTGTTAACTCCTAACATGTGACTGGTCATACCATAGTCCTAACACTGATTAACATTCCACAGATTTAGTATGGTCAATGTGTATCATTTAATGTCATCCCTAGACTCTATCCCATATCTCCTACCAATCCTACATTTATGGAAGAGTTTGCAGTAGCTGACCTTTGAGGTCTCTATGATTCTGTGTGACTTTAAGCAAGTCATGTTACTACAGCTTTGCATTTGCTTAGTCCCTGGCCTGAGAAGTTTTTGGTCTATCTGGTACTTAGCACAGTGCTTAGTATAAGAGGCCTCCTGTACCTTTATGAAACTTCCAGTTACCAACACAATACCAAAAAAATAACTGTAGAGGGAGAAGTCCTTCATTTCCCAAGCTTCCAGCCACCTGCTTTGTCCTTTCATAAAAAGCTACAGCTAACAAAAAATGTTGAACAACAACCAGGCTTATGCCTACTTCCTCCTCTATGGTCGTGTCTACATGAGATGCTGACAGTACAGTCATTACTGCACGGTCAATTAGTACTTGTATAAACAAGTACTAAATGACTACTCAGTAACTGGGGTTACTGTGCAGTAGCATCAATGAATGCCTTTTTGTGATGCAGACTACTGTGCAGTAATGCCACATCAGTTTCTGCCATGCAGTGCTACTATGCAGTAGGGCTGTGTGAAATGGAAGTGTTCCATATTGACTTTTGTTTCGAGTCGAAATGGCTGTTCCGTTCCATTCTGTTGAAACAACATTTTGCCATTTTGATGTTTCACCCATAGGATATAATGGGGAAGAACAAAACAGGCTATAACTTTGTCATTTCTGGCCAAATTTAGATGAACCTTGCAGACACGGTAGACCCTTCTGAGGGCATGATGTGTGCCAAATTTCAGGAAGATAGGTGTAAGGGGTTCAGAGAAACTGCACCCCAAAATCTTGAGAGCAAAACTCATGTTGTGTATATGTTAAGCTGCAGTGGGGTCAAAACTGCAGCGGTGGTAGCCCCTGTGGAGGCCCCAAATCTTGCCAAGTTTCAAGGAGATAGGTGCAGGGTTTTGGGGAAACTGCACCTCAAGCTGTAGACAAGCAAAACTTGTGACATAGGTGACACTGTGCTTGTTAAGGTGCAGCAGGGTGAAAGCTGCAGGCCTGCTAGCCCCTGCTGAGGCCTCAAAGCCTGCCATCTGTCAGGGAGATCAGTGCAGGGGTTCTGGGTTCTGGGACCCTGCATCTCTGGCCACAGGCAGGGAAAACTCATGTCATGGGTGCTTATGCAACTGTGTCTGCCTTGGGGCAGAGGCGGGGGGGGGGGGCGGAAACCACTGCAGGCCTGGATGCTAGGCCCTGCTGCAGTCACAAAGCCTGCCAGCTGTTAAGGAGATCGGTGCAGGGGGGTTCTGGGGCCCTGCACCCCTAGCTTCTGACAGG
Organism: Crocodylus siamensis; assembly: GCF_052110815.1. Taxonomy (NCBI): domain Eukaryota; kingdom Metazoa; phylum Chordata; order Crocodylia; family Crocodylidae; genus Crocodylus; species Crocodylus siamensis. The sequence goes on along the minus strand of NC_143402.1, from coordinate 46,274,753 downwards.
CAAATCTCATGACATGGGTGCTTGTGTAACTGCTGCCTCTCATCAGACAGCAGGACTGAAGATCCCCCATCACTTGCCACCTGAGGATAATAATTGATCACAGTATGAACATGAACCAGCAGTGCAATGCTGTAGCCAGCAGGGCCAACAGTAATCTGGCATGCATCAATTGATGCATCTCCAGCAAAACCATTGCAAAGAAGTGATCCTCCCGCTCTACTTGGCTCTTCTCGGCATTGCTGAGACTGTAACTGGAGTACTGCATCCAGTTCTGGGCTCCGGACCTTAACAAGGATGTGGTAAAGCTTGGGAGTCCAGAGAAGGGCCACCCATATGATCAGAGACTTGAATGGCAAGCCATATGAGGACAGGCTGAGGGACCTGGGACTCTTCAGCCTGATAAAGAGAAGACCGAGAGGGGACTTGGTAGCAGCTTACAGTTACATCAGAAAACTAGGGGTAATGGTCACAAACTCCTGGAAGATCGTTTCAGGCTCATTTGAGGCTCGACATTAGGAAAAACTACTTCACAACTAGGGTGTCCAGACTGTGACCATTACTCCTAGTTTTCCCCAAGGGTGTCTTGGTGAACAGCTGTCCACTGAGCCCTAGATGTATGCTTCTGATGATTATTACCCCCAGGTCTGTAGTGGCAGCTGATGGGGGATCATCAGTCCTGCTGCCTGATGAGAGGCAGGAGTTGCACAAGCGCCCATGTCACGAGTTTTGCCTGTCAGCAGGTAGGGGTGCAGGGCCCCAGAGCCCCCTGCACCAATCTCCTCCTTTGTGGCCACAGCAGGGCCTAGCAGCCAGGCGTGCAGTGGTTTTCCTTTTCTCCCCCCTCCCTCCCCGCCCCCGCCAAACCACACCCCAAGACAGACACAGTCACACAAGCACCCATGACGTGAGTTTTGTCTGTCTGGAGCCAGAGGTACAGGGCCCCAGAACCCCTGTGTGGCAGAAGGCCACCTCTGTTTCTCCCCAAAAACTCTGCTCTGTGACAATTTGGTTAGGATGGGCCCTGGATACATTCCTGAGGGATGGGGGAAACCTGCTCCCTCTGCCTACGTGGCTGGCTTTGGATGCTTTGGTGTCCGAAGCAGCATGTCCAGATCGAAGCACTGGCTTCTTTAGGCTTCCTGAACTGCTTCAGAAAATCTTTGGAGCCGCCTCGACGATCCAGCCATAGGGTATAATGGGGAATCAATCAAATATCTATAACTTTGTTGTTTTTTTGTCTGATTTGGATGAAACTTGCGGGGATGGTAACCCCTCATGAGGCCATGAAGCCTGCCAAGTTTCATAGTTTCATAGTTTCTAGGGTCGGAAGGGACCTGAGCAGATCATCTAGTCCGACCCCCTGCCATGGCAGGAAAGAGTACTGGGGTCAAACGACCCCAGCAAGGTGTTCATCTAACTGCCTCTTAAAAACCCCCAGGGTAGGAGCCTGCACCACCTCTCTTGGAAGTTTGTTCCAGACCCTAGCCGCCCTGACCGTGAAGTAGCGCCTCCTGATATCCAGCCTAAACCTACCCTCTGCCAGCTTGTGACCGTTATTCCTGGTCACTCCTGGCAGTGCTCGGGGGAACAGGGACTCCCCCAATGCCTGCTGGTCCCCCCTGACTAGTTTATAACAGGCCACAAGATTCCCCCCTCAGCCTTCTCTTTTGGAGGCAGAACAGGTTCAGGTCCCGTAGCCTCTCCTTATAGGGCCTGCCCTGCTGTCCCCTGATCATGTGAATGGCCCTCCTCTGGACCCTCTCCATGCTGTCCACATCCCTCCTGAGGTGCGGCACCCAGAATTGGATGCAGTACTCCAGCTGCAGCCTGACCAGTGCCGCATAGAGGGGGAGGATCACCTCTTTGGATCTGCTTGAGATGCATCTGTGGATGCATGACAAGGTGCGGTTGGCCTTCCTGACTGCATCCCCACACTGTCAATGATGACCCCAAGATCCTTTTCCACCTCCGTGCTGACAAGAGGGGAGTTCCCTAACCTGTAGGTATGGTGTCATCAGCAAATTTGAACAGGGTGCTTTTTACCCCCTTGTCCAAATCACTGATGAAGATGTTGAACAGTGCGGGCCCGAGGACCGAGCCCTGGGGGACCCCACTGCCCACGTCCCTCCAGGTTGAGAAGGACCCATCCACCACCACCCTCTGGGTGCGGCCCTCCAGCCAGTTGGCGACCCATTTGACTGTGTGGGTGTCTACACCACAGCCCCCCAGTTTCTTAATGAGAACGGGGTGAGAGACAGTGTCAAAAGCCTTCCAGAAGTCCAGGAAGATTATGTCCACTGCTACCCCTGCATCTGGTGATCTGAGCATAAAAGGCCACCAGGTTGGTCTGACAGGACCTGCCACTAATGAACCCGTGTTGGTTGCCCCTAAGCATGCAATCCCCTGCTGGCCCCTCCTGGATGTGTGCCAGCATAATTTTCTCAAACAGCTTGCCTAGGATCGAGGTAAGACTAACCAGCCTATAGTTTCCCGGGTCCTCCTTCCTGCCTTTTTTGAAGATGGGGACCACGTTGGCCCTCTTCCAGTCCTCCGGTACCTCACCAGAGCACCACGAGTGCTCGTAAAGCCGTGCTAGGGGACTTGCAATGACCCCGGCCAGTTCCTTTAGAACTCTAGGGTGGAGATCATCCGGGCCGGCTGACTTGAATACGTCCAACCCCTCCAGAAGCTCCCTAACTAAATCCTCGCTAACCCGTGGCCCACGTGTGACTCCCCCGGGGCCCAAGGGGGGCCCAGCAGGGAGGTGGCTGTTCTGGTCCCTACTTAGGAAGACGGAGGCAAAGAAATCGTTAAACATGTTAGCTTTGTCGTCTGGTGTGACGACCAAGTTTCCCATCGCATCCTGCAAGGGCCCCACATTACCCGGGACCTTCTTTTTACCCCCTATGTATTTAAAAAAGGACTTCTTATTGTCCTTAATCTGGGAAGCTAGTCCCAGTTCCATCTCTGCCTTGGCCTTCCTAACTACCCCCTACATCCCAGAGCAACTACAGAATAGCCCTCCCTGGTGATGACCCCTTCTTTCCATTGAGTGTAAGCCTCCTTTTTAGCAAAGAGACATTCCCGGATGCTTCTGGTGAGCCACAGAGGCTTGTGTGCTCTCCTGCTCCCTTTGATCCTCATTGGGATTACTTTCCTTTCGGCTTGGAGGATTGTCTCCTTAAGGAGCGACCACTCTCCTTGGACACCTGGCTCCCCTCCCCTCCGGGACCTCAGCGCTTCTCCAACTATCCTCCTTAGCTCATTGAAGTTTGCCCTCCTAAAATCTAGGGCCACTGCCTTACTGCATGCCTTTGCCACCTTGCGCTGGATGGTGAATTCCAGCAGGCGATGATCACTGTCGCCCAGGTGGTCGAGCACCCGCAGCCCCCTCACCAGGTCATCACCCGTGGCCAGCACTAAGTCCAACAAGGTGTCTCCCCTGGTGGGGCTGTGCACCTTCTGGGTTAGATGGAGGTCCTGCACTCTGGCCAAGAACCTACGTGAGTGTTCAGACCTGGCTGACTGCTCTTCCCAGCAGATGTCAGGGAAGTTCAGGTCCCCCATGACTACCACATCCTTAGCCTTCACTACCTCTGTGAGCTGACCCAAGAATTCCTGGTCAAGCTCTTCTCCCTGGTTGCGAGGTCTGTAGTAGACTCTCACCGTTAAGTCTCTTTCCCCTCAACTGCCTTGTACTCTAACCCAAAGCACTTCAGAGTGCCCCTCCTCTGACTCCTTGTTAATTGACGAGGATGTGTAGTCCTCCTTAATATAGAGTGCCACGCCCCCACCTCTCTTTCCTATCCTGTCCCTCCTGTACAGCCTATAGCCCATGACATTCACCGCCCAATCATGCGTTGAGTCCCACCACATTTCCGTAATCCCCACTATGTCCAGGCTGGTGTCAGCCAGCAGGAGGGTGAGTTCCTCCTGCTTGTTGCCCATACTACGAGCGTTTGTGTAGAGGCATTTGAGGCCTCCTGTGGATGTGTGTACTGAACCCCTAGTCCCAGCGTTACCCTGGCCCCTCTCTCTTACCTGTTTATTCGCTTCGCTTGTTGGGCTGGGCTGGGCTGTAGTTGTGGGTGCTGTTTGGTCTGGCAGTCTGATGTTTCCTCTGCCCTCATCTTCCCCTTCCCCTTCCCCCGACGAGCCTAGTTTAAAGCCCACTGGAGGCGGTCCGCCAACCTAGAAGAGAACACACGCTTACCTTTAGGGGAAAGGTGGAGCCCGTCCCATCCCAGCATGTCTCTTGCCATGATGTGTCGGTCATGGCTGAGGAAGCCAAAGCCATCCTCGAAGCACCATTCCTGTACCCACTAGTTGGTCTCCGTGATGCACGTTTCATGCCGTCTGCCTCGTCCACTCACTGGCAGGATAGAAGAGAAAACCACCTGTGCGCCCATCTCCTTCAGCATGCACCCCAGAGCGTGGTAGTCCTCCATCAGGCAATCAGGGCTCCTCCTGGCCGCATCGTTAGTGCCCACATGGACTAGGACCATGGGGTAGTAATTGGTGGGCTGGATTACGGTCTGGAGCATCCCTTTCACGTCCTGAATCCTCACTCCAAGTAGGTAGTATACTTCGCGTGCCGAGGAGTCCCAGCAACAGATGGGGCCCTCCGTACCTCTCAGGATGGAGTCACCAATGACAATCACGCGACGCTTCTTCCTCCTGGCCTTCTTGCCTCCTTCAGCTTGCACGGGACGTGGTGAGCGTGGAGTTGCCTCCTCCCCAGTTTCGTTCTCTCCTTCCTCCTCCTCCGGGGCTGCCAGGGCTTCGTACCTGTTCTCCAGCCAGACTGGAGGAACTGGTGCTGCCATGTTTCGAGCAGCCCTGGCACGGGAGGTGACCGTCTGCCACTTAGCAGTGGAGGGCTCATCTTGAGGTGCATCCTTCTTGGTCGTACAACCCTGCAGGGAAAGAAAATATCTGTCAATTTCCTCCTCTGCCTCCCTGATTCCCCTCAGCCTGCTAACCTCCTAGGTTTCAAGAATATTGGTGCAGGAGTTTGGTGCAGTTGCCCCCAAGCCCCTGAATCTATCTCATAAAGTTTATTGTCCTACAAGAGGTAAGGTGCTGCTAGACCTGGTACTGGCCAAAGGGGATGATGTAATCAGTGACCTGAGAATTGAAGGGAAGCTGGGTCACAGCAACCACGAGTTGATCACTTTCACTATCCATCGCAAAGCTGGCAAGTCAGCCAGCAATGCAGTAGGAAAGTCGACTTTCATAAGCTCAGGAGGATTGTTCTTGAGGCCCTGAGAGGCCATGATTTCACAGGGAGGGGAGCTCATGAAGAGTGGTTGCTCCTTAAGGAAACAATCCTAGAAGCACAAGGGAAGTCCATCCCAACCCATATGAAAGGCGGTAAAAGGGCTCAACTACCCCCCTGGCTCAACAGAGAACTCATGGACCTCCTACATCTAAAAGAGAGGCTTATAGAGGAGGGCAGACAGGAAACACCACTAAGGAGGAGTATTCTGCATTGGTCCACACCTGCAGGGTATGAACCAGGAAAGCCAAGGCTGCAACTGAACTCCAACTGACTACACAAATCAAGGACAATAAAAAGTCCTTCAGATATTTGGGGAGTTGAAAGAAAAACAAGAGCAACATTGGACTCTTGCTAAACCAGCTGGGGCAGATGACTACCAACACCCAGGAAAAAGCCAGTCTGCTTAATGATTATTTTGTATCGGTTTTTCACCAGCCCAAAGGGACCACACTGCCTAACATGATGCAGGATGAGGGTGAATATATGCCCGCCATTGGCATGGATCTTGTGAGGGAGCATTTTGAGAAGTTGGGCCCCCACAAACCTGGTCTGGATCAACTGTACCCAAGAGTGCTAAAGAAACTGGAAAACATCATAGCACAGCCACTAGCAAGGATGTTTGAAAACTCGTGGTGGTAGGGCAAAGTATCTGAAGATTGGAAGAGGGCCAATTGGGTGCTCATCTTCAAGAAAGAGAGAAAATAAGACCCAGGATGACACCAAACTTTGGGGAAGAGTGTCCACACTTGAGGATAGGCTGGTGATCCAGGCCAACCTCAATAGGCTTGCAAGGTGGGCAAATGAAAACCTGATGGCATTCAATACAAAGAAATGCAAGGTAGTCCATCTTGGGGAAATAAAAACCCGCATCACACTTAAGCTTGGCAATGCTACACTCACTAGCACCATGACCAAAAGAGACCTGGGGGTCACAACTGACCATAAGAGGAACATGAGCCACCAATGCGATACTGCAGCTGGCAAAGCAAACAACACTCTGGCTTGTATCTACTGATGCATCTCAAGCAAAACCCAAGATGTCATTCCCCCACTGTACTTGGCCTTGGTGAGGCCACAGCTGGAGTACTGCATCCAATTCCGGGCTCCACAATTCAAGAAGGATGCGAAGAAGCTTGAAAGAGTCCAGAGGAAAGTCACGTGCATGATCAGAGGGCAAGAGAATAGGCCTTATGATGAGAGGCTGAGAGCCATGGGACTTTTCAGCCTGGGAAAACTCAGGCTCAGGGGTGACCTGGTGGCAGCCTATAAGTATATAAGAGGTGTGCATCAGGATCTGGGGGAATGCCTGTTCACCAGAGCACCCCAGGGGATGACAAGGTCCAACAGTCAAAAACTCTTCCAAGACTGTTTTAGGCTGGACATAAGGAAAAACTTCTTTATGGTCTGAGCCCCAAGGCCTGGAATAGACTCCCTCCAGAGGTGCTGCAGGCTCCTACTCCAGACTCTTTCAAGAAGCATTTGGACATTTATCTTGCTGAGATCCTTTGACCCTAGCTGGCTTCTTGCCCCTGGGGCAGGGGCCTGGACCTGACGATCTTCTGAGGTCCCTTCCATCCCCAATGTGTATGAAATCTATGTAATCTATGAAAATCTGATAGTTGAATCCATATCTTCTGAGTCCCAGGACAGAGCCTTAGCAGTAATGTTTCCCAACTGCTTTTCTTTCATTCTGTCTTGCTGGACCTAGAAGTAAAATCAGGTTTTCGAGAACCTAGTCCTCTGCTCCATGAGGCTGACATGAGGACTTGTCTCTTCCTACAACCTGCAGAGTGTCCATGGGAGCTCTGAGAAGGGCTAACTACCCATGACTTCATCTGGGCAAGACCCTGCCCCTGGAAGACATGGACCAAACTTGATTTTTTGTTACAGTTGTAAATCCAATATGGCATGATCAAGCTTAGTGCTATTACTGGCAAGCTGCACTGCTGTGACTTAGAGTTGTTTTGCTTTATGTTGTGGTAGGCTAAGAATAGAGATATAGTTAGCAGAGTTAGCTTGAAGTCCAAATGTATCCACATCTAAATAATCATTTTGCAGTGGATCTTGTATCTGAGTGGGGAAAATAAATGTTAAGTGAAGTCTGTCCCGTGCAACCAGCATCTTGGAACAAAGTTCAAACACTTTCACTTCTCAACGTAAGTCATCACTGATCAATTGGTGAAGATACCTGAGAGCAACAATCTGAGAGACGTTCTAGTGTGTCAACACCCACCCACCCTACAGAAACAGAAGGAAGTGCTCTCTTCCACTTCCATTGTGAATTGAGATAACTCGGCCTCAAACCTTCTGTGGAAGAAAAGAAAATCCAGGAGAAGACAGTTAGAATGATTGGTAACTGGAGAGACAAACTGTAGGGCTGATAAAGCAGACGAGCAACCTCCATGGACAGATGGGTGCATGGGGAAGGTCAGTGAATTAACCTGATTGACAACTGGTGCGGTGATTCACTGCTGAGGCTGAAGCCAAGAATGTTCATGTCTGCTGAAAATTTATAACAAGAGGCTGAAATCCCATACTTCTGTGGGATACTCTATGCACCCCACCATCACAGCATTCAAAAGCTCCCTGGTACCTAAAGGTGTGTAGAAAAACCATTTAAAGCTGTGTCTATGTCCAAATTGCCGAATCTTTCCAAATCTCTCCAAATCAATTCACAGGGTTCCAATTCGATTCAGAGGGATTAAGGGGTCCTCTGGTTCTATTTGGATTTGGAGATTCGGCTACAAATCAGGCCAAATCTCCACTGAATTGAATCAGGAACTGAAGCTTCGCACAGCCCTATTATTTAGTTAATTGCTGGAGGAAGTGGGATGACAGTTCTTGATCTTTACAGAAGGTCAGACCTGGTGATTTCATGGTCCCTTTTGGCCTTAAAGTTATTAGGTGGTGGGAAGAACCACCATGCACAATTCTGTTTCAGAAGTGTGTATGCTGTTCAAACATTCTACAAACAGATAAAATGGATTAAATCCACGTGACTGTGCATAGCGCAGGTGAATGTATAATTGAAAACCAGCACATGGTTGACAGGCATCTAATCAGGAACCAGAAGCCCTGCCATAAGGCTCTGTGAAAAGGACAAACACCACATGAACAGAAACGGTCTAATCAGCGAAGTGCTCAGCCCTAGCTGCTAGTGTTTGTTTTGTCTGACTTTCCTCCAACCCTACAGATGCAAATTAAGTCTAAATAAGTGGGCAGAAGGAGCAAGTGCCTGAAGTGTTGCTGCACTTGTCCTTTGTAATGATCTGTCTTACTGAGAGACTTTTTCTTACCTTGATGTGTTCAGTTAGGCCTCCCACTCAGAGTACTGTTGTTAGGCAGCCTGTTTGTTTTACATGCTGGCCTAATTCACAGAAGCACAGAGAGGTCTGTACATTATGGAGTTTTATAAGACTCTCCACAGGAAGTTATATGTGCCAGTTGGACAATCAGGGGAAAAAACCGAAAGTCCATGCCAAATGCTAAGCTAAGTGCTGAAGCACCACACAAAGACCAATTACAAAGCATTTCACTGGTCTCTCTTACTTTCCTATTACTTTGAGAAAGTTGCTTGACTCCATAACCCGCAACATAACTAACCCTGCTGCATCCTGAACCTTTACATCATAACCTGTAGAACACATAAGGAACTGACCTTGATAGGCAGATTTTCTGTTCCGATGCATAAATCATAAGCAGGTACCAACATCTAGCATGTAGCAGGAATAAGCTGGTGTTCAGCTTCCAGACACGCCATTGACTTAGGGATTGTTTGTTTAAAGTTTAAACAAAGAATTATACTGCAGCAAATACAAGGCAGGCAGGCAGGACACTTTCTTGTTTAGTTTCTTGCTACAACTACGTAGCTCAGGCTTCAACAGAACTTATTGCAAGATCTGAATATAAAGACTTTGTTCAAAGAAAAAAATCACAAAGGATGAACAGCTCCTGGCCTGCAGGAAATATTGCTTCGATGTTCTAATTTGGAATGAAGTTTTAAGGGCATTCCAAAGTTTCCCACAGAAAAGGGGATTTTGGGTTCTAGTCAAGTCTAACCATGATACTGATTCAGCTCTGGCTCAAGATTTAGTCTTTTGATCCCTGCTCCATGAGCTTCAGGGGCTGCTTGTTAGCTCCATGGCTTTGGACATCTGGGGTCAAATCTATATTTGTGTATAATCCTCCCCAAATTTCTGTTGCACCAATGAGAGATGAGGGCTCTACTCCCAGATCTGCCATTTATGATGGAATATCTTAGATGGGCCTATATAGTATAAAGCATCACTGTACTAACACATTTTATGTCTGCTCCACAAATGCCTGCTCCCAAACCTAAAACAGCATGACTGCATTAGCATAGCTACACTTATTCCAGGAAAAGAGCCTGTAAGTATTGCACAACTCAGCACAACATTGCTTTGCATCACGTACATGTGTATAGAAGTATACAGCCAGACCATTAATATTCCCATAGTTCCGTTTTCCCATCTGCAGAATTGGGATATTTTTGCCATTCCTGGGTACCTTTACAGAGCACATCTTGATCCTGGCACAAGGGTGCTTAGAAAAAGTTCTGCGTTTTTTAGTTTACAAAAATGTGCATGTTCCAAATGTGCAGCGCCATACCTAGTCTTGCAATTTTGGGGTCAGGCATGTTCCCTCTGGGCCTGCCTGACCCCAAAATTGCAAGGCAAGGTATTTCCATGTTGCTACTGGGTCATTCCATATCCATTCACTGGAAAAAGTTTCTTATGAGCTTTAGACTGGATGGTGGTTATATGACTTCCATTTGGTTCCTGTTTTTCAAATTGGGACAATTATAATCAATTATTTTATTCTATACAGGTTTTCATATACTGTCTTCATGATCACAGGTGTGAGTGTCTTCCTATAGTGCATTAAGTAATCTATGTGTAAATCCAGTACATTTTATTAGACCAGCTCAAATAGTTGGTCTAATAAAAGATACTGGATTTACCCAAAGAACCTTGTTTGCTTATGTCCTTAGACAAACACAGCTAAAACCTACACCCCTTAAGTAATTTATAACACTTATGATTACACAAGCATGTTTGGAAGATTAATTAGCTAAGGTTTGGAAAGCTCTATTATGAATGCTAAAAAGTATTTCTGTTGAAAGTTGTATCCTGTATCCCTGAGTACGTCTGTAAATATACCTTAATTGGATAAATTCTCTCTCCAGTGAGATCCAGCCTAGAGATTTTATAGCTTTCATAGACATTAGGGCTGGAAGGGACTTTGTGAGATCAACAGCTGCAGCTCCCTGCCCAAGGGGCAGGAAGTCACCTTGGGTCAGATCACCCCAGCAGGATAAGCATCCAGGCATTTCTTAAAGGAATCCAGAGTAGGTGCTTGCACCACTTCTGGAGGAAATGTATTCCAGACTCTTGGAGACTTGGACAGTAAAGAAGTTTTTCCTTATGTCCAGTCTAAAATGGTCTTCCAGCAGTTTGTGACCGTTAGACCTTGTCTTCCCTTGGGGTGTCTTGGTGAACAGACATTCTCCCAGTTTCTGATGCACACTCCTTATATACTTATAGGTTGCCACTAAGTCACCCCTGAGCCTTCGCTTCTCCAGGTTGAAGAGTCCCATGCCTGTCAGCCTCTCCTTATAAGGCCTGTTTTCTTGACCTCTGATCATGCGCGCATCTCTCCTCTGGACTCTCTCGAGCTTCTCCACATCCTTTCTAAAGTGTGGAGCTCGGAATTGGATGCAGTACTCCAGCTGTGGCCTCACCAAAGCCAAGAAAAGCAGGAGGATGAATTCTTGGGTCTTGCTTGAGATGCATCCGTAGATACAACCCAGAGTTTTATTTGCTTTGCTGGCTGCAGCATCACATTGGTAGCTCATGTTCATCTTGTGGTCAGTCATGACCCCCAAATCTCTTTCAGTCGTGGTGCTAGTGAGTGTAGCACTGCTGAGCCTATAAGTATGATGTGAGTTATTTCTCCTGAGATGGAGCACTTTGCATTTCTTCTTGTTGAATGTCATCAGGCTTTTATCCTCCTTGTAAGCCTGTCCAGGACAGCCTGAACTGCTAGCCTATCCTCTAGTGACAGCACTTCCCCATAACTTGATGTCATCCGTGAACTTAGCCAGTGCACTTTTGACACCCAAATCCAGATCATTTGTGAATATATTAAAGAGTACTGGTCCAAGTACTGAGCCCTGGGGGATGCCCCTGGTCACCATATACCATGTTGACTTTGTTTCATCAACTATTACTCTCTAGGTCTGACCACAGAGCCAGTCCCCCAGCCATCGGACTGTAAATCTGTCAAGGCTGCAGTTCCCCAATTTCCCCATGAGGACATCAGGGGAGACCAAGTCAAAGTTTTTTTTTTTAAATCTAAATATAAGACATGGACTATATGGATTATAGATAAGCACAAGAAGGACATCAGCCCACCAACAGTTAGCACCAACCTAGTGAAGTGGCACTTGGAGGGGCTGGACATGTTCAATCAGCATGCCCAGATGCTCTTCATCAAAGGGTGCTGAAGGAATTGGCCAGTGTCAAGGGTGAACCACAGGCATGACTGTTTGAGCACTCATGGCACTCAGGACAGGTCCCAGAGGACTGGAAAAGGGTCAATGTGGTTCCTATTTTCAAGAAGGGGAGAAAAGAGGATCTGGGTAACTATAGGCCAGTTAGTCTCACCTCTATCCTCAGGAAAACCTTTGAAAAAATTATTAAGGACCATATTTGTGGGAGTCCAGTGGGAAAAATAATGCTGAAGGGCAACCAGCATGGATTCATAGTAGGTAGATCTTGCCTGACTAACCTTTTTTCTTTTTATGATCAGGTTACCAAATGCTTAGATGAAGGAATCAAAGTAGATGTCATTTACTTGGATTTCAAAAAGGCCTTCAATGCTGTGTCTCATCCCATTCTTATAAATAAACTAAGTGGCTGTGTTGTAGATGATTACACAGTCAAGTGGGTGGCAAATTGGCTCATGGGATGCACCCAGAGGGTAGTGGTGGATGGGTCCATATCTACCTGGAAAGATGTGGGCAGTGGAGTCCCCCAAAGTTTGGTCCTTGGAACAGTGCTGTTCAATAGTAACTTAGATGAGGGCATGGAGAGCACTCTGTCCAAATTCACAGATCACACCAAATTATGGGGCAGAGTAAACACACTGGGGGGCAGGGAACAGATTCAGGTGGATTTCGACAGGTTGAAAAATTGGGCAGAAAAGAATAGGATGAAGTTTAACAAAGATAAGTGCAAAGTGCTGCACCTAGGGAGAAAGAATCAAGCAACACAATTACAGCCTGGAGAATGACTTTTTAAGCAGCACAGCAGCAGAAAAGGAGTCAAGATGAACATGAGTCGTCAATGTGACAAAACAATAGGTAAAGCTTACCTCACTCTGTCATGCGTTAGCAGGTGCATCACAAGCAGATCTAAGGAGGTGATACGTCTCCTCTATGGGGAACTGGTGAGATTGCAACTGGAGTACTGCATCCAGTTTTGGGTGCCGCACTTCAAGAGGGATGTGGCTAACCTTGAGAAGATCCAGAGGAGGGCCACTTGTATCATTAAGGGCCTGCAGGTATGGTCCTACAAGGAGAGAATGAGAAGCTGCAAGAGAAGGTTGAGAGGTGATCTTGTGGCCATCTATAAATTAATTTGGGGGGGAGGGGGGCAGCAAGGAATAAGAGATACTCTGTTTAATAGAGCGCCCTTACGGTAACTAGAAAAAATGGCCACAAACTGACAGAGAGCAGATTTAGATTAGACATCAGGAAGAATTTATTTACGGTAAGGGTTGCCAGAATCTGGAATAGGCTTCCAAGAGAGGTGGTGCTCTCCCCTACCTTGGGGGTCTTTAAGAGGAATCTGGACAAGCACCTGGCTGGGGTCATCTGACCCCAGCGCTCTTTCCTGCCTAGGGCAGGGGGTCAGAATTGATGATCTACTGAGGTCCCTTCTGACCCTAAAAATCTATAAAATTTATGACATCAACCTCTTCTCCTTTGTCCAGTTGATGCATCACTGGTCATAGACAGAAAAGAGGCTGCTCAGGCAAGACCTACCCAATATACCTAATCACCTAATGTGGTGAGATACCTCACCACATAAAAAATTCCTGCCCAGAGGGCCATTCCATCTTTTTACTCTTCTGTGAAATATGAAACATCATAACCAGAAGGAAATATGACTACATCCTTCTTGCCACCAAACAACTTTGAGGTAAACAGATTATTCCGATTTTTCATTGAGCCAAACCTGCATAAAATCAACTGTTCCAAACAGGAGATTTTACCACACCTTTGACTCTCTTATGAAATATGAACTTTTATTTCTACCTAGGAGAATTTCTACTATCTTTTCTCCTCTGCCTGAAGAATGGTGCTTGTGCCCAAAAGCTTGTAATTAAAGAACATTTTTTTTGCAAAAATCTAGTTGGTCTTATAAAAGATATCACCTCTACCATGAGTTCTGATTCCTTTCCAGTGAAGGCATTTTCAGCCAAGGCAGTGGAAAGTATTTCCCAATCTCCACAGGTGTGTAATGCATTAAGAGTTTCCCCATGCTGAGGCTCTGCTGTGACTTCAGCTGAGCAAATTACAGAAGCATGCTTGGGGAGAGATGCCAGCAGAGACCTTAGATACTTCTTCAGCATGTGCTGTCTGCCAAATGGGCTGTGCTCTCTCAGTGTATTGATTTTTAGAGCATGTAGTTACTAGTTGTTGTGTGCAGAATTCCTCCAGAGCACTGCCCAGTGCTCGGCTTGCTTAGATATACCTCCAGCACAGCTGGCTACTTAGCATCTGAACCTCAGCCCTAAGCTGTGCATATCTAGATGAGTTCGAACATTCATCATGACAAGCAAGCCATCAACTGGGGTCACATTTTTAAAGGAGTCTTAGCTGGGACTCTGCAATTGATTCCAGACACAAAACTGTAGACCTGACTAACTGTGGGCACCAATGAGAACAATATCTTAACTCATGCCTTTTTCAATTTCCTCCTGATCCCAGCACAACCTCTCCCACTGGGTGTGCTAGAGAACATACAGTTAGGTAATGCAGACGGCCAGGAGCAGCCCTGAGTAGGTGGCCTGGGCCATGCTCAGGTTGTTTCAGGACAGCCTGAAAGCAGTGTGAGAAGGGTGGAGGGCATAAAAGTCTGCTCCTGAGCCACCTACACTGCCTACTTGCCAGGGCACCTGAGCAGAAGAGAGTGGGAGAGTTATTTTATCCGTAGTGGACCTGGGGTTGAGAAGAAAGCCATATAGATGTGCTCCCCAGAATCAGCCTCAAACTCTCACCTTCTATAGACCTGTAGCTCATACAGGTCTAAATGCTGTTTCCTCTTCCTATTTCTAGTGCATTTAGAATGGGCTACACTGATGCAATTCCCATTCTAAATCTACAGGCCATGCCCCAATCCCTGCCTCCCTGCGTTTGACCTGCTTTTACCCCCTGATCTTTTGGCAGGCAGGTTTTTCATCCTCTGTTTTTTCTGGATGCTGAGAGGGTACCCTCCATACAGAAATGTTGTTCTGATTATACCAGCTGCATGTGGAGGGCATGGATAGGAACTTAACATCTTAAGTTGGAAAAAAAGTTGTTAGAAATACTACAGAGTCTTGCCCCCCTCCCCCCACTTCCAAATGTGCCTCATTCTCAGATTTAGCTTCACTCGATGGTCTTGCAGCATAGCCTAGATGGGACCATGACAATGCATTGGACAGTGAGAGTGAAAACCTGAGTGTACTAAAGTCAGTGATGATGTTGCTAGACTGAGAGAGAGCTTGGTGTATAATCTAATACATAGCCCCTGACATGAGACCAAGCTGTGTTTTATCTCAGGGTTTTATCTTTCAGATGGAAGAGAAAGTTCCTACCAGGGCACTTAGCTATGAGAGCCAAGAAGGCCCCCTTCACCCTAATGAATCCAGACAACCTGAACCCATGCACCTACTAACCATTGCTACCCCTATATTCCTTCTTCAGCAGTGTCCTCTACAGACCCAAGGGGATTGGGTCTATCCCTTCTGTTTAAAGACTAGGAACACATATGTTTATCCACAGCAGTAATAAATTACAGGTGGGTTCAAACAACAAACCCACAGATCAGATGTGTTTGGATCTGGAACTATAGGTTGACGCCTTAGAAAAGGGCCAGATATCACAAACCTGCATCTCCTTGTTGGTGCCCTTCTATTGGCTTTGGCTATTGCTAGTAATGTCACTGAAAGGAAGAGGGTGATATGGTTTAGACTGGAATCCTCAGCGTGTTCAGAGTGAGGTGCTCAACTCTAGTCTTTATGACATCAAAAGGGTGATTATGACATCATAAAGAGGATTATTCTACTGTTCTCAGCTACAAGAATGAGTTGAAGGAGCAGGTGAACTTTTACGAAACAGAGATCCAGTTTTCACACGATGCCTTGGCAAATTCAAGGAAGAAATATGCAGGAAATATGATTAGATATGCAGGACAGCTTCTAAACAGAGCCTTGATCAATGTTAAGCAGGAGTCAGCAGCAGCTCTTTAAATGAACAGCTTTTGCACTTGCCAAGGACATCAGAAAGCCCAGACCTATGCAGGGGAAAATGCTGTGATCAGTGATGCTGCCTGTGCTGCAAGCCAGAGCTCTGGCTACAAGTCACCAGAGCTGTCTTAACCCTCTCAGTGCTGGACAAAAAGGGCTCAGCCAGTTTCAGTGGGCTGAGCACTGAAAGGGATGCTTAGCTGTGCCATTGAGAAGTCATGGAAAGCATATGCTCTCTGAGTGCACCTGGCATGGTGCTGTCAGCTCTGAGCCTGTTCCTTTTTCACTGTGGGGTTGTTGGTGTCCCAATCTTCTTAGGCTTGGCACTCCACAACCAATGTTTAAAGGAGTTGCTTTGGTCAGGGGAAACCTGAGGTAGGCTTTGGGAGCCAAATCCTACCCTCTGCTACACTCAAGGGGCTCCCTGTAGCTCCATGGATATAAGTCAACCCAATGGTTTTAATTTACATCACCTGTGATGTTGGCCCAGGCTGGGTTGTGTCAGCCAAAATGAGTGCTGGCAGCATCCCCCACTGCACATGATCATGGAGGGAATCCACAATTCTGATCCCATACCCATGAGCTCTACACCTGGGTGATTGCTGAATAAAGCTAGGAGTAGTTTCATTTACATTAGCACAGCTGATACCAGAATGGTCCTCAGTGGCCTTGCCTGCTAATGTCGTTATGGCTAGGAGCCTGCCAACATTTGTTGCACGCTCCCATTGCTGAGTGGGAAGCAGGGCCATTCCCACTTGCACTCAATGGCCTCGTCTCAGACTTCCACTCCTATTTTGTAAGGATGGTTCTGAGTTCCACTTACCAAGGGCTATCCTGAAAATGCTGAGCACCTCCAGCCTCTGCTCCGAGATCCAGGACTGCCAGGGGCCAGTGGCAGATTAAGATCGGGGCTCTGGGAAAACAGAAAAATGGAGGCCCCCCCAAACCCCAGCGGGGACTCCAGAGTGGGGAGGGTCCCCTTTCCCTCCTTGCAGTGCTGCTACCAAGGGCGGGGTGAACCTCTGTGCCACATGGGAGAGGCTGGGTGGACCCAGGGTGGGATGGCATTTGCCTGCATCTCTTCCCTGCTCCCTGCCCCCTGCTCTTCCCACCATGGCCAGAGTGGAGCAGAGCTGAGCAGGACAAGGGTAGATGTGGGCTTCCTGCTGCAGGCTCAGGGCTCTCTGCCCTGCTGCTCTTGCCCCAGTAGCCCCATGCTGGCCATGTGCCTCCTGCCTACCCAGCAGTGGGAGACACAACTCACCACCCCCACTGCTGCCAGACAGGCAGGGGATGCAGGGCCATCATGGGGTTTCCAAGGGCAAAAGCAGCAGGGCAGACAGCCCTGAGCCCATAGCGGGCAGATTGCATCCACCCTGTGCACAAATCCGGGGGGGACATGCCCCCATGCCTCCTGGGAGCAGGGCCCGGGGCAAGCAACGTGCTCCAAAGAAACACCTCAGCTGCACTCGGACCCTGCAGCCCACCACTGTCCAACCTGGGGGCAGCTTGGGGCTGGGGCTAATTCCCCAGGGGTAAGAGGGAGGACAGGGGTGGCCACTTGGCACAGACCAGCTCCCAGGTCCCAGTGCGGCTGGTCCCCAGAGCCCACAGCTCCGTGCTCATTTCCCCCATGTGGCACCAAAGGACAGGCCTGGGGCTGAAGGGAGGCCAAAGTATCTGCAGGGCACCTAACACTCCCCTGCCTGCTGCAACCAGGATAAGTAGGATGCATATGTTTGGCCAGAGCCACTCTCTCCGCACCCGCCTGCAGCACAGCTGGGATGTGGAGCTCTGCCCTTCAACCTGATATGCAGCCTCCTGTGGGCAGTGGCCACCATGTGCAGGGGCAGGGGCAGGAGGCCAGGGAAAGTCTGGGGAAGTCTCGGCAGGGGGAGGAGGCATGGTGGCCCCAGGAGATAAAGCCAGGCTCTGCAGGATGGGGTGACTTGGGGGCAGAGGCCAGCACCCTTCCACATAGTCCTGGCTGACACCAGAGCTGGCTGCACCAAGCCAGGCCAGGCTGCCCTGCCCAGTCCCTCCCTCAGGTCCACCAGAGCCTAAGCCTGGATATCTTTTGGTAGACCTGCAAGACCTATCAGTTGGGCCAGGCATTTAAGAACCCAAATGAAGCCAAGATGTTGTTTAGTGGGTATCTGCTTTAGTTTGGTTTATTTATTCTAGTTGCCCTTTTAAGCTGTTCTGTTTCTCTTCATAGATTTCATAGATTTCATAGACATTTGGGCTGGAAGGGACCCTGGAGGATCATCGAGTCCAGCTCTCCACCCAAGGGGCAGGAAGTCAGCAGGGATCATAGGATCCCAGCAGGATAAGCATCCAAATGTGTTTTGAAGGCGTTCAAAGTGGGTGCTTGAACCGCCTCAGGTGGCAGTCTGTTCCAAACCTTGGGGGCTTGGACAGTGAAGAAGTTCTTCCTTATGTCCAGACTGAACTGGTCACAATGGAGTTTGTGACTGTTAGATCTTGACATCCCTTGGGGCGTTCTGGTGAACAAACATTCCCCCAGATCCTGATGAGCACCCCATATAAACTTATAGGTGGCCACCATATCACCCCTGAGCCTGTGCTTTTCCAGGCTGAATAGCCCCATAGCTCTCAGCCTCTCATCATAAGTTGAGGTACATGACGTTGATCTCTTCCCCTTTGTCCAGGTAATAAGTCACCTGGTCATAAAAGGAAATGAGATTGGTCAAGCAAGACCTACCCACAACAAACCCATGCTGGGTATCCCTCAGGATATTGTCTTCAGCTAGTCTGTGAAGGATGGCCTCCTTGATAATCTTTTCCAAGACTTTCCCCGGAATAGAGGTCAGGCTGATGGGCCTGGAGTTTGCCGGATCTACTTTCCTCCCTTTCTTGAAGATAGGCAAAACACTGGCCTTCTTCCAGTCTTCAGGCACTTCACCAGAGTGCCAAGAGGCCTCAAAGATCCGTGCCAGGGTCTGAGCTATGATGCTCGCCAGCTCCCTGAGTACCCTTGGGTGCAACCCATCAGGGCCAGCTGACTTGAAGGTAATCCAGCCTGTTGAGGTGTTCCTTCACAAGGTCAGCTTCGATGAAGGGCAGGGGATCTCCCTCACCTGGGCCTCCCTGACCCATAGTGGGCAGGGCTGTCCCATGGGGCTGATGGAAAACTGATGCAAAGTACCCATTTAGCAAGTTAGCTTTTTCTTGGCCGTCAGTTGTCAGTTGTCCTATCTGGTTGAGCAGGGGTCCAATGTTGTCTTTGCTTTTCCTCCAGCTCCCCACATATCTAAAAAAGGACTTTTTATTGTCCTTGATATTTGTAGCTAGCTGGAGTTCCATCGCAGCCTTGGCTTTCCTGGTTTGCTCTTTGCAAGTCTGAACTAATGCAGGGTATTCTTCCTTGGTGGCGGTTCCAGTCCTTTTAAGACGCAGGAGGTCTGCCAGTTCCCTGGAGAGGCAAGGGGTCTGCTGTGCCCTCCTGCTGCCTTTCCTCTGAGACGGGATGGACTTTGCTTGCGCATCCAGGATTGCTTCCTTGAGGAGCATCCACGTGTCCTGAACTCCCCTCTCCATTGGGTTGTGGCCTTTTAGAGCCTCTCTGACAAGCCTCCTTAGCTTATCAAAGTCAGCTTTCCTGAAGTCAAGGACTTCTGTACAACTGACTGACTTGCCAGCTTTATGGCAGATGGTGAAGGTGATCAGTTCATGATCACTGTCACCCAATTTCCCTTCGATTGTTAGGTTGCCAATTAGGTCATCCCCGGTTGCCAGTACAAGGTCAAGCAGTGCTTTACCTCTTGTCGGCCCGTAGACTTCCTGCATCAGATAGAGGTCGTCCACACGAGAGAAAGCTTTGCGATTGCTCTTGCGAAAACCCTCCCTGGGCCTTTGTTAGAAAGGATGGCAGATGAATCACATAAATATTTATTTATTTAAATAGGATTGAGGCTGGAGAGTGAAGGGTGAAATGCACATACATATACCCTGCTCCAGAGTTCACACACTCCACTTTTCACATTGGGGCCTGTAGCAGCACTTCTCCAGCATCTCACTTGTGGTAGGTATCAGAAAAGCCAAACCAGTTAGTATACAGTAAGCCAAGGCTGTGTATATAGACAAATTCTCAGAGCTTTTTGATACTGTGGAAATTGGTGCAGGTTCCCAGTGGAAATGCTAGGGTAAACAGAACTTGGAAGGTGTTGCCATATCTTCCTCTGAACAGGTTTTTGTGACAGGGCTTGGGCATTTGCAGCAATGCTGAAAAGTGGGTTCTACCTCTGCAGTTATAAAGGCAACCCTCACAGTTCCCTTTTCTAATTCAGTTGAATTGTTCACCCCATTCTGTAGCCAGAATTTTAGTCCAGTTACGTAGGGCTCGATAATTCTCATGGTTCAGTCTGGGGCAAGATTGCAATATATTCTGGGATAATGTAGTCTAGGACTGTCCAACTGGCAGCCTGTGGGCTGTATCTGCTGTTCAAGGGAAACTTGCAGGCTCTGGGTTCCTGGTCCAGGCATCACTCCATCACTCTTCTGATGCCACTAGAGTCTCTGGTTCCCTTCTCCCTCCTTCAACTTCTGCTTCCTGCCCCTACCCCTGGAACATCACTCCTGGAGGTTGGACAACAATGATGTAGCCCATGCAGTGAATGTGGCCTATAGGAGAAACCATGGACATAAGGAACACAGAATTACAACCCCAATGAGAAACAGTGGGGGCTCAGGTGAACCCCATTTTTATTTAATAAGGCACTTCAGCCTATCTGATCCAAACAACGCTGAACTGTTTGAAGAGTTTTGGTATTTCTATTTTTTGCCTCAGACTGGAACAAAAAATGTGTTAACATATCAGAAGTTCCCATGGGGTCAGAAATTCCTCTTTTTTATCCTCTTTTCTTTCAGTTGTTTCATCCAGGGGAAAGAAGCCTACAACTTTTATTTCAGGAAATACTTGCCTTCTGCTCAGCTTTCCTGCAGAGCAGACAGGTCTGTTTGTTGCATTTGGCTACATTTTGGGGAGGGGGTATATATGGAAATTGGATGCTGGAGCAAGGTTTCAAGGAGTGGCCATCAGGATATAAATCACTGATCAGAATCTTGTTTCAGTGATATCAATGTAAATTGGGTGAAGTAAAAGAATTTAAAAAAAATACTGCACATCTGCACAAATATGAAAAGTGTGTGTATATGTGTATAAATCCTAGGCTGTGTTTCTAATAGGAGTTTAGACTATTAAAGTGGAATGTTTTATGCACATTTTTGCAAGTCACTTGGATTAGAAACTGAAATTAGAATGGTCAAATTCACTTTCCAGTTCTCACATATAGCGCAATGCTGCACTTGTTCAGGTTTCCAACACTGCAGGGGAAATATTGAAGTAAAAAACTAATCACTGTCCTCATTTCAAAAGAATTCTTCACTGACATTTTAAAAAAAGTTTCATGGAAATATATCTGCCAGTACCACTTTGTGCATAGTTTACATTCAAACTACTTGACAGTGTCCCTTTAAAGTATAGGGATTTCAAAGCTTTTTTCATTCTTTTTCATTTAATTCAGAATTCTTTCCCTCCCTCCCCCATGCCATTAGCTTGCACAAAATAATAGCTATTGACTTCCATTGAGGTGATTATCAAGATTTATTGACCAAGGAAGTAAATATTGATCAGCGTAAAGCTAAGGTCAATATATATTTGTTAGAACAATAAATCTCATTATTCCATGAAACAAGAAGTCAATATATGAATTGTTATAGACATCCATTGTTAGAGTCAGTCAGCTGCCTTCTGTAGGTTAAAATTCCATCAAACAGTACAACCTGCCAGCTGGTTTTCCCTGACAAGATAACATTCTCAAAGGCCAGATGAAGTTAAGTGAGCATAAAAGGTGAATAATCATTTTCACCAAACTCTGCTGCCGCTAGTAAGGTACAATAATTTGCAATTGTAATAATTGCTTTGGACCTCAATATTATTGAACTCTGAGAAGGTAAAAAATATGAGCTATCTTACTTGTCACATGCTACTTGTCAGCCAATCCTGAACCAGACTTTTTCTTTTGACACATAACACCAAATCCTATATAAGCCTTAAAACCCTGTAAGTGAACTAGGAGACAGAAATGGAAGAGTTATTAAATCCATCTATCTGCTGATGCTGGATTCCTTCTGACAAGACATTTCTTACTATCTATTTAGTCTACCTGCATATCTCAATTTACTCCAGTCCATACACCCCCTCAGTGCACGCATGACAAATGAGCCTGTGATGGAACTGATTAGGGGCTGTAATCAAATCCTTCATACTTCAACTGGCTCTGATTGTCTTGGTGACCCAAGCCCCTCTGACAAGGTTCAATCCAGGTGCTGGAGGAAGTTTTCTCAGCCAATCAGACTGATGACCTGCATGCTCACTGTTAAGCTTTTTCCTTCTGCTTTCATTTTTTATTCTGCTTCAGCAACATTTTTAAATCCTGGAAAAGAAGGGAAAGAAAATGTAAAACAAGAATAAATACTACAGTGCATTTGGCTGGTCTAGAACCCTGCCTAGGGAGTCCACTGACCTTACTGTTGACATACAGAATGTTCTAGTTACAGATGTTCATCTCTTGTGTCCAGGGCCTACTGAAAACAGCATGGGGTAGGGGAGTGGACCTGGATGACAGAAGGTGTAGGCTGTGTTCCTGCCCATGTCACTGGGGTGCTGTGGGACTTTGCACAAGTTTCTTCTGTTCTCCATACCTTTTTTATCTTTCAGTTCTCTGCTTAGGCTTTAAACACTTTTGGGATTTTCTTTTCCTGTATGTTGTACAGCTTGTAATGCAGCTGTATGCCAGTCCCATGACAGGCTGTTATGCTACTGTAATAATTAAATTATCATGAGTATCCTCCAGAGGGTCTCCTGCATGGCCTTTTTCTAAGTGAGCTTTAAATGGTCTGAGATATGCAGGTTCTTAAAGAGACTGTGGCCAGAAAATGGATGAGAAAGACTACACAGATAAAAATCAGAACAAAACCAAACACAAGTTGCCTGGCTCTGCCTGTAAAGTATTCTCTGCAGCAATGGGGCAGAGAACTTGAGGCAGTCCTGTTCCCTGGTAACAAGTGCTGAAATGGATTGCACAATGCTACTGGGGTTTGCATTACAGTGACAGTATGCTCTGCCACTAATGGTGAAAGTCCTTCATCAGAGTGGCTGGCAAACGGGCGGCAGGAATGAACCAGGGAAAGTTTTCTAAAAACAAAAGAGTTTTCCAAAGGGCCTATTTATAGGGTGACCATATGTCCTGGTATAGCCGGGATGGTCCCAGACTTCAGAGGCTAGTTCCAGCTAGCTGCTGAAACTTATAATGGGTGTCCCAGAAACACAGGGGCAAAGGCCACAATCTGGCCAGGAGCTGGAGTGGTGCAGCGCACCTTGCAGGTAGGCAGGCAGAAACCGCGCTGCCTGCTCAGCATGCCACCCTACCGCCACTGACTTGTGAGGGTCAGTGTCCCAGATGTCTGGGATTTCCTTATGGTCAGCCTATGGTGAGCCAGTAGGGGGCACTCCTGCATTGAGCCACCCACCTCACTGTGCCCGGCCACCTTCCAGGCTCCAAGTGCCTCCCTGGGGGTACCTCATGTCTGGCTGACCCCCTTCCTGGAGCACATCCGCTAGCCTGGGGGTTCCACTGCCACCACCCAGGGCTGGGCTTGATTCTGGCTCTGTGGACCCTGGGAAACACAGGCCTAGTAGCTCTTGAGGGTACCTGATTCATTTCAAGAACTTGGGATGCTTCCCTTAGTCAGAAGCACAAATAGTGGTCTCCCTTAGTCAGCTGAACCAAGGGGACCCCAAGTGTGGCAGGTGAAAAGTATGTCTGTGTGATAAAAGTGCTTGTTGAAGGCTCTATGAAGATTAGACCAAGTGTTTTCCTGTATTTGTTTAGATATTAAGCTATAGGTTGTT
Organism: Crocodylus siamensis; assembly: GCF_052110815.1. Classification (NCBI taxonomy): domain Eukaryota; kingdom Metazoa; phylum Chordata; order Crocodylia; family Crocodylidae; genus Crocodylus; species Crocodylus siamensis. The sequence continues at coordinate 46,251,000 of NC_143402.1, read as the reverse complement.
GCTAAAGGCCTAGTTATAGTGTACGATGTAGTGAGGCCTTGTATAAAGTTAAGGCCTAGTAAATTTAGCAAAGCCTAGAAGTAGTAAGGCCCTGTGGTACAGTTAAAATTACCTTATCAAAGGAATGCAAGGCTTGTACTGCTATTGGTCAGTCTAAGGACAGTTGAAGAAAAAGGAATCTAAGTGGTCATATGTTATCAGTGTCTTTCAGAAGCTATAAATGAGCTGAAATATTTGGAAACCATTCAGAAGGAAGATGCAGCTCTGTGAAAAGGATTAGTTAGCTGTTGCCTGGATTAGTGGGCCTGTGGACCTCAAGGAGCCCAAGAACTGCATTCCAGGGTCCTTCCCGGCACCCCTCAGATAGCATTGCTCGGGGACGCCTGACCTCACTGAACTTTGTGGAAAGAGAAGCTTGCTGTGTATCAGGCATCAGAGGGACTGCCAATAAGTTGCTGACATCAGTTGCTTTTGTCTGTCATCGTTTGCCTTGTTACTACACGTAGTTGTGTTTTTCTTAAGTCAATAAATCTTTCTTACCTTTCTACCCCTGACCACACTCTCAATCTAAACCCTCCGCAGGCAGCTGGGACACCCAAGGCATAATCTAGACCTGCTCCCAGTAAGTATCCCACACTAGGTACAAAGGAGAACTGTATTGGTTACAAAGGGTAGGATTGGAATAGGGTATAGGGTAGAGCAATATCAGAGAAATCCCATAGAGCAAACTCCCATGGCTGGGTAGCCTTTGATTGTGGATCTTTGTTACTGCAAGCTATATATCTAGTTAGATCTTGGGTAGCTTACTCAGAAGTATCATCCAGAGGCAAGCGGAGATTCCCTCTGGAGGCAGGCAGTTCCTTGATCATGAGTTTCAAGAGAAAGAGCAAGTTTCAGATGGTCCAGCTTCTCAGTGAGTTTTCATCAGGGCTACTGCCCATCCTCCTGGGCAGTCCTTAACTTATATACACCTTATGACCTCATTTACTTGGTCCAATGGAGGCCAGAACCTGTCAGCCAGTCAATTTGAAATGCATCACTGGTTGCCGGGCAGACTGGCAGTTCCTAGCTCCCCAGGGAACAAGCCCCTCACCCAGGTATGTGATACCAGTCACGTAGGCAGAGGGAGCAGGTTTCCCCCCTCCCTCAGGAATGTATCTAGCTCAGGTTACCTAGCGAGATAAGGTAAGGTGTGTATCCTCTGCTGGGCCTATCCTAACCAAATTGTCACAGAGCAGAGTTTATGGGGCGAAACAGAGGTGGCCTTCTGCCACACAGTCTACCTATTTAGGAATACTTTGTGGTACGTACATGATTGCTCCAAGGTTCATAGCAGTGTGGCAGGATTGCCTATATTCGCCTGGTTCCTTGGGCTTTGACATTTTTTAATTGACAAACTGCCAAGCGATTGGTGGGGCAAACCCACTAATCAGAGACCAGCAGGGGAGGAGCCTTGGGAGGAGTCTGACCTGCCCCTACATTGGGATGAGGCAAGGAGTGGACTTAACTGAAGACTGTGCTCCACCACTCCCTGATTAGCCAGCCTTCAATCTTGGGGCAGAGCCCCAAAAGAGTATATAAGGAGCTGTGTGCACAGCAGGTGGAGGAGAAGATGAGGGACAGAGAAGAAAGAAGCTGGGGCTGAGGAAGAGCTACCTTGGGAACCACTTGAGGTAGCTCAGGTCTCCAACCCCAACACAAGGCCGGCATCGGTGCAGATGCCACTGCACAGTGAGTCGTTGACGTGCCAATGGCCCTTGGAGGGGACAAGGGGCAGTCTGGTCCCCATTCCCCACTGCTGGGTGCGAGGGCCTGTGAGCAATGCAGGCTCTGCCGTGCGGTGGGCTTGTACTAGAGCCCTGGCCCTGGGCATGCATGGGGCGGCCCAGGCCTGCAGCCTGCTGAGAAGGCCGAGCTATCCGGGTATGTGAATTAGCCACATGCCCCACAAGGGGACTGAGACAGAGCACCCACTGCAGGAGCTGTTTGCCTAGCTGGGGATGAAGCACTGGGAACCCTTGCTGGACCCCTACTCACCGGGAAGTATGAGTTCTCAGGCTAGGGGTTTCCCACTGGGGAGGGACACAGTGGATAGTCCCATCAGAGGAGGTTTAAGCTAGAAAAAGAGAGACTCCTCTAGAGGAGGGGGGTACTTAGGATTGCCATATATTTTGGAGTGTTTATTAATTGCCTGCTGCACTTCATAACTGGGAGTGTTTATTGACTGTTTGTTGTGCTTTATATTTTGGGGTGCTTACCCATCAATTGTTGGGACATACCCTCTGGGGTCCATGAGCGAGGTTTTTCTCATGGGTCTTGGGGACTGCTGTACTTATCTGTTCTGTTATTTGATGACTTGAATATCTTATCTGTAAATATGTATCTTTATCTCCTATCCAGTTATTTTATCCTTTCCTCTTTTTTTCTTCACCTGAATAAACCATGTACATAGTTAATTTATTGTGTCCTGGTCTTCCTCTATAGAGACACCGTAGAAGGGGAAACTGCAAGCAAGCTTAAGTTTCCATCTCCAGCACATATGCTTTGCTGACCGTTCCCTTTTATTGGAGAGGGGAGTACACACTCTGGTACACCCAGGTTACACCAGTATGTGGAAACACACACTTATTAACATATGGAGTGCAGGCAGGAGAAGAGACACCAGTAATGTCATCATAGTTTTTAAAATATGAAAAGCAGATCTGAGTTGTGGTCTTAGCACAAGAATGGGATCCAGAAGCTCCTGTATTTTATTGCCAGCTCTGAAAGACTCACACAGACTTGGACAATTCTTTGTCTCAATTTCCTTATCTGTAAAATGGAGACAGTGATTCCAGCTGGTGAAATAGTGTGTGAATGTAAGCACCACCTGCTGTTGCAGTGAGTGAAAGCTGTGTTGAAGATAAATTTGCTCCTTTGACCCTTTAAGGGACATCCAGTGTTAAGTCTAGATTGACTTCCTGGCTGCATGAGCATATCCCTTGTGCCTCTGATCTCCCCCATACTCCTCTTAAATAGGCTTCCCACTGCAGAGGCACTCTGCCTTGATTTGCATACAGAGGCTGCTGTAAACCAAGACCAACTATATCCTAACAATATGCTTCTCAGAGTTAATGCCTGTGCAACCCTTGGAAGATGAAGAGCACACTCTATATGCTAAGTGCTATTGTGAAGATGATGTGTGGACAGAGGGGTCTCAGAGCTGCAGCAGCACACCATAGTCTCCTCCAGTGAGCAATTATCTGTCACTCCTGAGAGAGGTTCCCAGAGAATCCCACAGAGATCTCAGAGTCTGTCCAATACCCCCTGTTATGCAGGTACCACTGCACCACTGCTCACACCTTGTGTGGATTTCTACCTAATTCAGAATGCAGCAAACTGGGTCACCTCCCTTCCCCCTCCATCCTGCTCCTGCATTGCAGTGTCTGACCTGCCCTTTCAATTCCTAGATCAAATTAAAATTTCCTATGCAAAAGAAGGATGGGGGGAGTGTTATACAGCAGCAGCCACCCTATTGTACTCAGTGCTAAAATGCCAGCTGGCAATAAAAGTCATCCCCATTAATACTGTTTATTAACAGGGGAGACATTTAACATCTCATACATACTGTGTTTCTCTGGGCTGATTGTTAAAATATTAAAGGGATAAGGCTGTCAAGGTTGATGGGCCCAGGGTTTTAACTTTCTTCAAAGGGGAATATTTGCTTTCATGACATCCCACAGATCCATAAAACAAGCAGTGCAAAGACTCAGAATTGCTACATCATCCTTGGTAGGCCCTACCAAAAAACCAAGTTTCTACCTCCCTCCTGCTCCAGGTTCTGCCTTTTTAATTCCGATTTCATAGGCAGGCAGTCTATTGAAATTTACAAGATCCTGTCTATCTCCAAGTCACTCAGAGAATGGGATTCTTATGCAGTAAATTTTCATATGTATCCATTTCTAAGTGTAACAACCATAGCTAGGATTGAACACAGAGCCCTTAGCTCTGTTGGACAGACCTCCACTATAGGAGCTGAAAGATTAAAGCCCTGACCCCTAAGTCCTATTTAGGGACTTAAACCGACCACTAAGAAATAGGTGTTTTGGTGCAAATGAATCCAGTAAATTGCATGCCAGGTTGACTGTTTACTTAGGAAAACAGACACACGCAGTATGCACAATTAAGGCCTTGCTTTGAAGATTTGTGCCTGAAGGTCTACTACAACTTGGAGAGATGAAAACCATATTGATTTAGCGGCAGTTGTGCACTGAGGTTAAGAATTGGAAAAGTACAATAATTAGTGGCAAACATCAGGCAAAAAGGGTGCTGCTGGTAACAGGAGAGGGGAACAAGTAACATCCAGTTGCCACAGTTTGCACCTGGCCTGTGAGTGCCCAGGAACTCTGGACAAGTGTCTAAAATTAGGAAGTTACAAATGGTAACACCCAGAATATCTAGTCAGTTTGCAAAATCTGTAGGTGCACCCAGGAAAGTTGTGTTGACAGCATTCCTTCAGGAAAACAGGTGTAGCAAGTCTAGGTCAGATTAATCATTTCTCTAATCCAGGACACTGCCTCCAACAGGGAGGGATCAGTACCAGAAATAGCAGAGGAAGCATCCAAGGACAGTCATGATCGTTACAGAATAATCGTCTTACATGGGAAAGTATCCAAATGATTATCCAATTGAAGTGGCAGTCAGGCCATGATAAAAGTCCTGCTGTGAATCCTGAGCAGCTCATTTGATGCCCTTTCATGGCACTGCAGTTGACTTCCTGCTATGTAAAACAGCATGGGCAGCTGATGCCTCCTTAGTCGGGGTGGGGTAGGGGGGCACATGCCCCCCCAGTGACCAGTCAGCAACTGGGTTGGGGGCCCTGCAGAAAAACTTACCAACCAGTGAGCGGCCATGCTGCTCCTGAAAGCAGCCGTGACACTCCCAGAAATGGCTGTGAGGTTTCCGTAAACGGCCGTGGCCTACATCCAGTGCTCGCACTCCCTGGCCAGCGCTCACAGGAGGGGCACCGGCACTCCCACCTGTCCCCCCGCCTGTTGCCTGAGCAGGGAGTGTGGCCTGACAGGGAGTGCACTGACACTCTCAGGAGCACCCCCTACGCGGCACCACTGTAAAACAGTAATGACCATGGCTAAGCTCTTGTATAGCTCTTTTCATTAGTGGACCTCAAAGTTTTTTTTAGGCAAGGTTAAAAATGTGGTTAATAAAGGTTAATAAAATATGGGCTAGGTACAGACATTTAAAAAGCCTGAGGCAGAATTGATCTAAGTTACACAGTTTTCTGTAAGTGATGTAGTTTAAATTTGCAGCAAACAGAACACAAATTTGTCTCTTGGTGGGATTGGGGGCAAAACTTAGACCAAGTTCAGACATTTTTAAACCAAGCTGCGTGTGCCAAACTTTTGTTCCATTATGGGCATGGACTGGTTTTGTGTGCTGAGCTTCTGCTCTGTTATGGGTATTTCTGATCACTTATACCAGTAAAAGTGTAATGTCTGTACCTGGCTATGCTGTTCTGCAAGGAGAGACCTATGACAACCATTTTAGAGAGCCTACAGGCAAGAGACAACTGCTCCACAAGAAGACCATGTCTGTGGAGTTCTCTATGGCAGGCAGGGCTTCACAAAAAGGATAGCTGTGTTACAAGTACTCTACTACATTGGACTGGGAATAAAGTTACTTCCATCTCCTGTGCAATAGGGATACCAGGCAGGATTACATATGGAGAAGACGCCATACCACACCTTGATTTGCAGATTGATCTAGTTTGTGCTGGTATGGCTGTAAAGAACCTGAGGACTTAACACACACTGAGCTACTGCAGTAAGCCTGTCTTACTCAGCAGCCAATGCACATAAGATCTTAAAGAACAAAGGTGCCCAACAAATGGATTTTTGAATGACCAGTACATAAATTCTTTGGGTCTCCTCCTGGTAGTTTGCGTGGCAGACTTCTGTATAGGCAGAGTTGTGTCCAGTCTGGTGAGTCAATTGACACCTGAATAGGACATGAGCAATACCCATCTCCAGGAGCTCTGGAAATTGTCCTGGCTATAATGGTTCTTTGTGTGCTATTACAGATTTATATGTTTGCTCTCCTGTGTTTAGTTCCACATCAGGGAAGGAAAGCAGGAGTCTGTATAGCTAAAGTCTCTGACTCAGGATTGCAAAACTAATAATAAGGCAGAGCTGGCAGTTTGAGCTGGGCACACTGGGTGAGTGAAATCCTGAATAATGCAGGTTCGAGGCCACTGAAAAAATTTATGAACTTAGGTGAAATTTGTTGAATTATTTTGCCTGAAAAAACTGGAGGGGAAGTTTAAATATTTTGTTTTGACACTTTCCAAAGAGAACAGCTGTTTTTCATTAGAAAATGACTTTTCATTCAGAAACACACCTGCATTTAATTTTTAAAAGATTAAAAGAAACAGAAAGCCCACAAAACCAAAATGTTTTGCTCAACCTGAAATGAAATATTTTCACCTATTTTTGGTAGGAAGCCTCTACATATTTCTTTAGGCATTGACCACAAACCACTTTGGTTTATGGCTTTTCATTTCATTCAGACTGAAATTGTTTTACCAGCTCCAGGCTTAAGAAGGGAAGAATGGGCTGAATTCTGCAAGTATTTTCTTTGCTGCAGCCCCCAAATTTGCACATTCACTTATATTTGCAGATTAGATTAGGGTCTTATACTTGCAGCTGTCCATTTGCCTGAGCACAGTATAGTAATCTTATTAATTAGTATTCTTATTAATTTGGATGCTTATCTTGCTGGGATCCTATGATCCCTGCTGACTTCCTGCCCCTGGGGCAAGGGGCTGGACACGATGATCTTCTGAGGTCCCTTCTAGCCCAAATGTCTATGAAATCTATTAAAGTATATGTAATGCAGTAGTGAAAGGGGCCTCATTGTGCGAGACATTGAACAGATATAGAAGAAAGGTGGCCCCAGTCCAGAAGAGTTTACTATCTATGTGAAAGGTGAAACAGAACAGATGTATGCAACAGGGAACTCTGAAGGAACATGAGACAGTTCTGAGAGCATGATGAATAGTGATCCCGAAAGATCAGCCATTCTCAAGTAACAACAGTTGGTTTATGGCTTGGAACTAATGAGAGGGAAAAGCTTCCATTGCTAAACTGGCAGCACCATTTCCTGTGCCTGGGTTTTCTTTGGAGGACTCCCAGTGAAACAGTAAGGTGGCCCAACTGCATTTAGGGGTGGGTTGGTGATAGAAAGGAATGTTTGTGGGGTCTGCATCTTTCCTGATACTATTTATTTACTAGCTGCTTAGGGTCACATGTGAGGCCCAGTTTGGGTGAAGCTACATTCTCTTAGGGCTTGACTCTTCCCTTAGCTATAATCCTGGGCACTGGGCATCTGAACTTTATTCCCCATGGGGCAAAGAAGCTCAGAGATGTCCAGCAGGGCCAGCCCCTTCCTAGCTTCTTCCTTGCAATGACTCCTGGGCATGAGTGATGGGTGCTGCCTTAGTCATGGGGGGCATGTGCACCCCCTGCAACCAGTCCCACCAACCGGGGGAGGATCCCCCACAGCTGATCCTGCCGACCAGGAAGGAGGTCCCCCCATGGCCGATCTCGCTGCCCAGGGGGACCCCTGCAGCCAATCCCATGACGGCCGATCGCTGTGGCCGATTGCTGCAGCCACTTCCAGCAGCGGCTGCAGTGATCGGCCGGTGCTTGCGATGGGGGCACTGGCGCTCCTGCCTGCCCCCCTGCCCATTGCCTAAGTGGCAAGCATGGCTAGTCAAGGGGAGCACAGGTGCTGTCAGGGGGTGCATATGCACCCCTGTGTACCCCCTACACATTGCCACTGTTGCTGGGTTTCCCCAGGGTTAAATAATTCCTCTCTCAAGATGGCTCAGCTGTGCCATGAACAGTAGAGGTTGTACAAATGCCCCACTTAAATTCCTGCCAACCTGCTTTTAAGTACACCTACTTACTCAAGATCCAGTGGGTCTGTGCAAGGCTGTGAAAGGGTCTGTTGCTCTCTCCTGTCCCCTTGCATGGCTACATCCCAACTTAACCCAGAGCGCCTAGAGCACAGACATCCTCTATGAAAGGGGTTCTCAAGCGGAAGGGTCTTGAACCCTCCAGGAAATCACAAACAGGTGTCAAAAGGTTGTGCCCCCCGCCTCCCCTGCTTTCTCACATTCCTAGGTGGGTGACTGGACCTCATTAAAAGGCAGCAAGGTTCCTAGACAGGCCCAGTATGGGAAAAGTATGAGAACCACTGAGCTGCCACTGTATAATGGTTAAGTGGAATATCTCTACTCCAAGGCATGCCTGAATATAGAGATTTGCGAGCAACACCATGCTAAAATTGGGTCCCAGTGGGACAGAGACCCTTCCTCCAGGTCTACAAGCCTGTGAGTGTTTGTGTTTGGTGGCAACAAGTCCCTTTCCTGTCTTCCCCAAGAGAGAGGGCACAGTTCCAAATCTCTACCTGCTTTTATTCTTTGCTGTGGTTTTTGTGTTGTTTTTTCCATAACAGCAGCTGCAGCAACTGAGGCATAAGACCAGTTTTTTACCTCCTATAATTCCACCTTTGTGGTTGCTGAAACAGCTGGAAAGAATTAAAATCTGGGAGAGTGCTGGAACCTGCTCCTTGCCACTTCTCCTAGCCAAAGAGGGAGGAATGTCACATCACTACATACTCAACCTGGACCTTTGCCCCAGCTCCTCCTCCCTGCCCCTCCCCTGGCTCTTGATCCATACCCTGCTATGAATTCTTCTCTGCCTCATTGGATTAGGTATCTCCCATAGACATCGCATTGATTTAACCTTTCTTAAGATGGATTTTGCTTCCTTCTGGTTTGCTTTATCCGCTTTGGCAGCAGGAGACCCAGAGGCATGTGCTGCCAGCATTACATGAATGTCACGAGAAACACACAGCAAATCCCCCAGAGAAACAAAGGAAACAAAATCCTTATCAAGAAGGCAGACAATGCATCAGGAAAGCTGGCAGCTAGATGCTAACCTTTTCCATTTTTCAAACAGCCCTGCCAGAGCAGCTAATCAACAGGGGCACGGCCACCGCATGCATGCCACCAGCCTTATGCCACCTATAGTAATACAGAGCAAGGACAAATCCTTTTGGAGCTTAATCTTACAAGGTACTGAAGGTCTCCTGGTGCTGAGGGCTGACAATTGCCATAGACTTCAAAGAATCACTCAGCACCTGGCAGAGTCAAGTTGTATACGGATGGGCTTACAATGAAAATAAAGCAGAAATGCCAGGGGAAACTGGAGTAAGAGTAATAACTAACATAAATCTTTGGGGCCAGACTTGTTAAGATATCTTTATAGGCATCTAGTGATGCCAGTTTGAGCTTTGCTCCAAATATGTATGGCTGCTCTGCATCAACCTGGCTTTAAGTGGGTACCTGGTCAGTTAGACTAAGGAGTCAGAAGCAGCCGGTTGTGAGTCTGGCCACATCACCCTTCTGTATGCCAATGGTGACAGAAACTTGTGTACCTTCACCACAGTAGCCTGATTGGTCATTTAGGCTTGGGTGGACCTCAAAGCTATTAGACCTTGGAGACCACATCCAAAGACACAGAGCTATTAGCAAAGCTTGCAAAGCGAAGTGTACACAGGTAGCCCTTTAAGCCCTTACCATACACATCCACACACACACCCTGTCTGCTGGTGTAGTCAGAGGGGATTAACAAGTAACAAGGTGGTTTTGCTTATTCCTGGAAGATCACCATCTCTGCAATGAGAAAGTGAGCTGGCTGGAAAACAAGCAGTTCCTGTGCTATGCTAAATTCTGGCATTTCAGCATTTTCCCTGAAACAAAAAAGTTCCAATTTAGAATAAAAAGTAAAAAAAAAGAAAAGATAATTACCAGAGACAGAAAATATTAATCAATTCACTTAGTAAATTTTAATTGTTTCCTTTTGATAACATCAAAATAATTCATTTCCATAAGCTAAAATGTTTCATTTCAATAAAGTTGAAATGTTAAGCTATCTGTGTATTCAGTCATGCTGTACTGTAATGCAGTCTAAAAATCTAAATGAAATTAACTAAAATAAAGCCAAAAAGGAAACATTTGGGGATTATTGAAATGAAACTAAGCAGTCAAAATTGTTCACTCAGATTTTCTCCCAGTGAAAATGTGTTATCACCACATTTTCATGAAATGTTCAAATTTTGCCAACATTTATTTCCTTTCCACAGAAAAAGTGTCAGTAGAAAATATTTTGACCAGCTCTTCTGATGACCATTTTGTTACCTGATGAACACCATCTTGTGGCAGTTTATCTACACAGCAGTTTCTACTTAACTGCACATTAGCTAACTGTGCATTGCTATTTTTAACTTCTAAATCATAAGTGGGTTATATGTTAATTACCATTTTACCTACACATTGTAATCTGCCTATAATCCTGCCCACCATATGTAATTACTGTGAATTAGATGGCATTAGCCCTCAAACTAAGTAGAACCAGCTAAAAGCTGGGGTCAGATTCTGTCCTCAGTTGCTTCTTTGCAGTCCATTGGCTACAGAGGGTTAGGGACTCCACCAATTCACATCTCCCCTGAAGATAAAAATTGGGCCGTAATTTCCTGGCTCATCTAATCATTTGAATTCTATAGGCTCAGCTGTAGAATGAATATATATAGGACAGCTTCATCATTCAGTGTACCGTGAGTCATACATCAAAGGGGCAGAATTGAAGTTATATTAGCAACCTTAGCTTGTTTTTCCTGATTGATTACCATAATACTCTTTGAATTTAGTGTTGTGTATTGAGTTGTTATTAATGTCCATAGCATAGCCTCTTAAGCGCATACAGAACTCTCCAGGGTGTAAACAGTATCAGTCAGAACACAGGACTTTGAATCTCTCTTCTGCTTGATCTGTGCTTCACAGAAAAATGGGACCTCAAGTGTGCATTGACTGCTGTGACCCTCCTACTTCCAGGCCAATCAAGGGACCAACCCCAGTTTGTCAGACAGGTGCTTTTGCCCCTCTTTAGCACCAGATTCATATGGTCTACTGCTGTTTTTGACACGCAGAGACATAACGGAACTCCAGTGTAACAGAGAAGCCAGCCCAGAATCCCTGCTCCAATTTATTTACCATACACAGCATGGATTGCATGCTTCAATCATCACAGCTTGAAACATGCAACAATATACTTGGAGTCAAGACATAAAAAATTATGAGTTTTGCTGAAAAATCATAAGATTTAAAACACCGATAAATGTTGGGTTTGTTTTTATTTGTTTTCTGGTTTCTAAATGTACATTGTGCGCTACAGTTACATTTTTTTTCAGACAGAACCAACAGAGCTTGAAATTTATTTTTAAAAACCCACAAAGGCCAAGATTTTAATGAAAATCACTTGACTGTAGGAGCTGGGATTTTAATTAAAATATCAAATAACATGGGACTTCTAATAAAATCATGACAGTTGGCAACACTACAGCTAAGGCCAAGTGGATACAACAGAAGGAACTATCATGGAGCAGGCGGTGGCTATGCATCTTGGTTCCTCATTGCTCAACGAGTATGCTGAGTTCAAGGAATGGTTCACTGAGTTTAACATTAGTTGATCCAATGGTCCCTTCTAGTTTGATTTCCTCTATGACGCAGGGCTATAGATTCAATTACTCTACTGCTGAGCACTAAAGCTGCTTTGACTAAAGCCCTCCTCCCATAACAAGGTACAGCCTTGATAGGGAAGACTCTAAAAGCCCACCATTTTCCCTTGAAAGTTTCTTCCAATGGTTAATCCCTTTCAGTGTCAAAACTTGGCACCTTATCATTACTAATCTGAAATAGTCTGGTTTTAACTTCTTGTTATGCCTTTCTCCACATGCTTGCTCTGGGCTAGCATGCTGGGACCTAGCAGTTCAAGCTCTGCAGGCAGCTTTTCCACATTACACCAGAAGATGAAATGATATTGTTCTCTGTTTTCTGTAGTCCACATGGTTCCTTGTGAACTGGCAATACAGCTTGTGGGAACTCAGCACCACAGCCCTCATCTGGGGGGCATTTGGGACAAAGCACCGATGCTCTGCTCAAAAAGGCAGAACAAGCTCTTCCATGTTATGCCATGATGCCACTTTGTTATGGAGGGATACGGGAAAAAAAAGAAATTGAAATAAAACATGTCATGTAAGTAGATAAAAGCCTTGTGATGCTGAAGTGGGCCCCAAGAGATCTAAGCTGTTTATCTATAACAAGCAAGTATGGAAAAATGCATTAAACAAACAGAGGAGCAGCTTAATTTCCCTGCAGTGTTTGGATTGGCTCTGCCTGTAACTAATGGCAGGTTAGTTATAGGCTGTAATACATTTTCCTTATGTAGGCAAATTCCCTCTGGGTTTTCTGGGTGTTAATATAATAGAAGCTAAATTGTTTAGTCCTTGCCAAGCAGGAGGTGGACAGAGAGATGAAAATACTACTCAACCCTCCCTTCTTATGAGGCACATCCATCATTATAGAAGTCATATTCACCTCTGTCCCCCCACGCACACCTGCTGGGGCCTCTCTGTTTATAACCAAAAGCTACTGACATCATAAATGCTGATTCCAGAAACTGAAGCCACAGCAAACTTGGCACATGGGAAAGAAAAGAACCCTCTTCTCTGTTGCTGCTTCCTCTCCCCTTCACAGTCCCAACGGGTGCTGTAGACCCCTAGCTCCCACCGCCCTGACTTTTTATAAGAGCTGTCCAACCTTGCAGCCCTACTACACTCTACAGCAAGGATTTAAAAAAACCTCAGGATTCAATTCTGGTCTCTGCTGTGTTCCCTGGACATTGTCACTTCTGTATACACACACAGAGCCAAAGCCTAGGTTTACAATAGGTTCTCTACAATGGAGCACATGACCATGCCAAAACAGATCAACCGATGACAATACAAACACACAATACATGCCAGGGTTCAGGCATAAGGGTGAAAAGCACAATGTAAGGGCCAGATCTAACTCCAACAATGGATTGATTCCCACTGACTTCTGTGGGAACTAAGGTACTGGACAGAGAGGCAGGCAGTAGCTAGTGAGAGAATTGCCCAAGGCAGAAAATAGACATGGTATTGCTAAATAGTGTATTGCTGAACCATGGCTATTTCCTGTGTCTTAAGCTTTTTTAGGCTTCTTGGTTAACACCATGAAACATCTGGCTGGTAGACTAATTTTACAATCACAGGTAATGCGGGGCTGAACTATCAGTTCTGGGCAGCTAACTCACAGCTTGTCCATCCGTAGCAAGGTTATATTTTCTGTACATAAATGTTCACGATACAGGTGCCAATCCTTCTGCCCTAAGTTATAGCTCCAGTTGGCAGAAATGGTACAGTGAGTATGATGTCTTGTGTATTTCTCATCCTAGTTAACTTTTTCTCTTCACAAACCCAATCTAGCCAAGTTTCTCATCATATGAGAAGTGGCAAGGTTATAATTTCCACTCAATGCATTTTTGCCTTTGATTTTATTTTATTTTGCAAAAAACATTATTGTGCTTAGCTTTGGGTTTTCAATCTAAATTTTCAATTAACAGTCTTATTTGTTCCCATATGACCATAGGAGCTCTTCAGTTCACTTTTGTACCAAGCTCCAAGTAGTGCCCCAAGTTCTTTGCGAAGCAAATCAGTATCTGCTGAGAAAATGAATTGTCCAGGATGGGAACAGTAACTTGGGCCTCCCAGCTAATGTATGATTAGTCCACAGGGTAAGAGAAAGTGTTGCCTCAACAGTGTGGAATTTCAAGAGACGTGACAGGCAAATGTGAAGTCACACAGGCAGGCTGGTGGCAAAGCCAGGTGCAGAACCTTCATCTCCAGACACCCTAGCACAGTGGTCACCAACCAGTGGATCTCGATCCACTGGTAGATCTCAGAGCCTCTTGTGGTAGAACTTGGAGCCTCTTGAAGTTGATCCAAGGCTGGGGTGGGGGGCTGAGTGCCTGCATGCATGCACGCGTGCACCCTAGCCCAGCAGGTCAGTCCGTGGGGAGGGAAGGGGCAGGAGCTAGATCAAGGCCCCCATGGTGAGGAACAGTGCTGCAAAAGCAGGAGCAGGGGTAAATTGAATGGGGCCCTGGCCGAGTGGGACTTACCTACTGGGGAGGCATGCCCCCAAATACTTTTTTCTCCCTTTGTGACAATCTGCCCCCTTCCCCTTCCCTCCACACAATCTTACCTGCCGGCAGGGGGGCAGGGCAGTGGCAGTGGCAGTGTGCATGGTAGATCTTGGCTTGCTTTTAAATATGAAAGATAATCTACTTAAAAGGGGTTGGAGGCCACTGCCCTAGTATGTTGTACCAGCCACTAGACAAGAAGGCCAGCTTCCCTCTGTTTCATCCCTTGTAACAATGCATTGTCGCACCAAATGGTAATTTTTTGCACTGTAATAGCAAGTATATTGTCACACTGTAACATCAAAATACTTTTTTACATGGTGACATTGTGTGGATTTCCTCTCAGGATCCATGAATGCAGTACTGAGATACTGAGATTGGAACAGTTCCCGAGACATAGAAGTGGATAAGGATTATAATTATGTCACTACAACAATAGCAGAAGGTTTGTGCAAAATCCAGAACACATAGCATTATATTTCTGCTTCCAGTTCCTATTTGCAATCATGTTTTCAAGCATTTAAAACACCAGGAAGTTTTAGCTCCAGTGATTGCTTGTCTGAAAAATCATGCTGGGAGGGCTGCATGCATTATTTATTAGTAACATTATGCTAATACCTAGAAACCCCAAACTGAGGTCAGGGCTCCATCATATTCAACAACATTACAAGCACACTTCTAGACCTTCCCCAACAGAGAAGACAAAGAAAGAAAATGAGAAACAAATCCATAAAGATGGAAAATGACTTGGCCAAGGTCATATACATCAGATAGTGGTTAGAAACAAAAATTGAACCTAGGTCTCTTGCTATCCCAGTAGGGCACCTTTGCCACAAAGCCATTCTTTGCATGATTATTAGCCCTGACAAGGAGTAGCATGTACAGATTTGGGTACTGCTTTTCAAGAAAGATGTGAATCAACTGGAGAGTCTCCAGAGGACAGCAATAAAAATAGTCAGAGGCTTAATGACAAAAAAGAGGCCGTTAGGAAAAATAAAAAGAATTGGGTTTGTTTGGGTAAGAAAAAGGGACTAAAGGGAGACATGATAATCATCTTCAAACAAGTAAAAGTTTCCTGTGATAAGGATGGTCTCTAACAAAAAGTCCTTCTTCAAGTATATAGGTAGCAAGAAGAAGTCTCGGGGTAACACTGGACCCTTACAAGGCAGGGCAGGGCAGGGCAGGGCAGTTGGTGACAGACGCGTGAGAGAAGGCAGAACTCTTCAACGAGTTCTTTGCCTCCGTGTTCCTGTCTGCTGACAACGGGGTGCTCTTGGGTGACAGTGCACAGAGGCCCAGGAAGGATGCGAGCCCCCCGACTGTTAGTTCAGACCTAGTTAAGGATTACCTGGAGGGCTTAAGCTGTGTCCAAGTCGGCAGGCCCAGATGACCTTCATCCATGGGTGCTGAGGGAATTAGCTGGTGTCATTGCGAAGCCATTTGCACGGCTGTTCAAGGACTCCTGGTGCTCGGGCCAAGTCCCTGAGGACTGGAAAAGGGCCAATGTGGTCCCTATTTTCAAGAAGGGGAGGAAGGAAGAGCCTGGCAACTACAGGCCAGTCAGCCTCACTTCTATCCTGGGGAAGGTCTTTGAAAAAATTATCAAGGGCCACATTTGTGAGAGCCCTGCAGGGGAAGTGATGTTGAGGAGTAACCAGCATTGGGTTGTGCAAGGCTGATCCTGCCTGACTAACCTGGTCTCTTTCTATGACTAGGTAACAAAGAGCTTAGATGGGAAGGAAGAAGTCGAAGTCATCTTCTTGGACTTCCAGAAGGCCTTCGACACAGTGTCCCACCCAATTCTGGTAGGCAAGCTGAGGGACTACGGGATTGATGAATGCACAGTCACATGGGTGGCAAACTGGCTCCAGGGGCACACCCAGAGAGTGGTGGTGGACGGGTCAATGTTGACCTAAGAGGGTGTGGGCAGCGGAGTCCCCCAGGGCTTGGTCCTTGGACTGGTCCTGTTCAAGATCTTCATTAGCGACCTGGACGAAGGTGTGGAGAACACCCTGTTCAGGTTCGCTGATGACACCAAGCTGTGGGGTAAAGTGAATACACTGGCAGGCAGGGACCGCATCCAGGCAGACCTGGATAGGTTAGAGAAGTGGGTGGATCTGAACAGGATGCGGTTTAACAAGGACAAGTGCAGGGTGCTGCACCTGGGGAAAGGGAACCAGGGTTGGTTATAGGTTAGGGGCTGACCCTCTCGGCAGCACAGAGGCAGAGAGGGATCTTGGAGTCAGGATTGACTCCAGGATGAATATGAGTTGCCAAAGCAATAGGCAGAGCTAACCACACCCTGTCATGCATCAACAGGGGCATCACTAACAGGTTCAGAGAGGTCTTGCTCCACCTTTATGCGGCGCTGGTCAGGCCGAAGCTGGAGTACTGTGTCCAGTTCTGGGCACTGCACTTCAAAAAGGACGTGGAGAACCTGGAGAGGGTCCAGAGGAGGCCACTCATATGGTTGGGGCCCTCCATGGCCAGCCCTATGAGAAGAGGCTGAGGGACCTGGATCTCTTCAGTCTCCACAAGAGGAGACTGAGGGGGGATCTTGTGGCTGCCTACAACCTTATCAGGGGCCACCAGCAGGGACTCGGGGAAAGTCTGTTCACCAGGGCCCCCCTTGGGGTCACCAGGAACAATGGCCACAAGCTGTGGGAGGATAGGTTTAGGTTAGATATTAGGAAGAAGTACTTCACAGTAAGGCTGGCCAGAGCCTGGACTAGGCTTCCCAAAGAGGTGGTGCTCTCACCTTCCCTGGAGATCTCCAAGAGGAGACTGGATAGGCACCTGGCTGGGGTCTTGTGACTCCTCCCACCCCCAGTGCTCCTTCCTGCCCATGGCAGGGTGTCACACTAGATGATCTGTCTAGGTCCCTTCCCACTCATTGATTCTATGAACTATTCTCCATGTCTGCTGGGGAGAGAACAAAAAGTTGCTGTGTTAAAATGCAGCAAGGAAATTGTAGGTTGGATATTAGAAAAAAAACATTCTAGCTGTAAGGTTGGTTAGAAACTGGTATATAAAGCCAATGGAAGTTATAGAATCTCTATCACAATGGAGATTTTTAAGAGCAGGTTAGACTCATATCTGCCATGACTGATTAGGAATAGTTGATCCTGCTCTGGGACAAGGAGAATAGACTGGATGACCTCTCTGGAGTCCCTTCCAGCTCTATTTTCTATGATTGCCACAGCCACTGAAATATACTGCTTCCCATTTATCATTTGCAATTTCTGCTTTCATGTTTCAGTCTCCCAGTCAATGCCATGCAACTTAGCTGACCTAATATACAGTTGAACTCAACAGTGCATAGATGTGCTTAGACTGACAAGGTGCTTATGGATAAGAAATACAGGATCTGCTCATAAACAGAGAAATGGATTAAATGGCAAGACACACCAGAACATCATCATCCTGACCCCATCCACACCCCTCAGAACTTTCTACTTTGCTGATACTTGAGATAAAAGTTATATGAAGTACAACAGCTGGTTAAGTGCTAACTGGGCCACATAGCTGTTATTTGCCACTTATGAACAGCCTATGAGGCAAACACCATCATCTAGCTAAATTAAAATTGACCTTTTAAATGACAAAGAACAGAATGGTCAAATCCCTTAGACAGCTTTAGCAATGATCACTCCCAAGTCTAACTACCCGTGAGCAACAGCTAGCACAGTTTAGCTATCCTTATAGATTTATACAAGCAGCAGGTTCCTGCTTATAGCAAATCAAGGCATATTTCTTTCAGCTTCTCAAATTCCCTATACTGGGTGGAATCAGCATTTCTCATCTTAACATGTGGAATTTTCTGATTCATTTAAAGTTTATCCCCCTCTCCCAATATCAGTTGTCTTGATGCCTTTAAAATACAGATGGATCATCTTAATTGCATATGGAAAAAATGACTTTATTTGAAATAAATAGGGGTGCAATGTTCCTTTAATAGAAAATTATCATCATTATATCAATTAGATCATTTTATGTCATTAAGCTAAGCAGGGAAGCAAGGCTTTTTTTCTCCTTGCTGGCTGCACAATGAGTTATTTTGATCAGTTGCTGTTTTTTAAATGATAATAAGCAGTTCCAAGTGGCAGAGATACCTGATCCTAAAACATTTTATGAATGTCTTTGAAATATGCATTCTTGCAAGTGACCTCTGATAGTGGTTCCTGCAACACAGGTGGATACCCTACTGCTAGTATGCTTGATGTGGAGGTGGGAAGGGGGTGGGGGGGGGAGAGAGAGAGAGAGCACAGAAAGTCTTGTTGGAAGAGTCTCTGATTTAGCAAATTCCTAATCATGCATTAGATGTTAAGCATGTGCTTAAAAGCACCCATCTTATACAAAGCTTAAGCTCATTCTCTAAGATCATTGTTGCTGTGGAGCAACAGCAGGGATACAATTACTCTTTTCCTTTTTATTCCTGATATTTTGCGTGGTAGCAACAGCAAAGCTGAATGCAGTCTTGGAATTTATTCATTTTCTATGTTCTAGCATCTGTGAACTCCTTGGTTCATATCTATAGCACAAAGGATTTCAAGGTGATCTCCCACCCACGTATTATGGAAGCCCAGGACCGGTTAGTGTCTAAGATCAGATGGGTTCAGAGATATTGGGTGTGTCTCTGAAAGCGCCCCAAGGGATGACGAGGTCGAACGGTCACAAACTCCTGCAAGACCGTTTCAGGCTGGACATAAGGAAGAATTTCTTTACTGTCCGAGCCCCCAAGGTCTGGAACAGTCTGCCAGCGGAGGTGGTTCAAGCACCTACATTGAACACCTTCAAGAGGAAATTGGATGCTTATCTTGCTGGGATCCTATGAACCCAGCTGACTTCCTGCCCTTTGGGCAGGGGCTGGACTCAATCTCCCGAGGTCCCTTCCAGCCCTGATGTCTATGAAATCTATGAAATCTATGCTCCCAGTCAGCCTAGGCAGCGGGGGAAGGCGGGGTGGTCCAAATCTTCACAGGGCTGAGAGGCAGCTGCCTGGCAGCTGGGACAGCTTGCCACCACCCCACAGATATCAGAAGCAGCCCTGGGCCCCTTATCAGCCCAGGGCTGGCACCTAGGGGAACCTGGAGTTCCCCTGACTGCTTCAGGGGGACAGAGCAGAGCAGGAGCAGCCCTAGGCTGAACTGATCCTGTTGGGAGCAAATTTGCTTCCAATGGGCTCACATTCAGATGCTAGGGGGCATAGTTTAATGCTCCTGAATTTTCTGTGTACAAAATTCAGGTGCATTAATTGTACATGTAGCTGTGTCCATTCAGTCCAAAAAGACCACTTTTATGCACTCATAGACATTAGGGGATGGAAGGAACCCTGTGAGATCATCTAGTCCAGCACTCCTTCCATAGGCAGGAAGTCTGCGGGGATCAAATGATCCCAGCAAGATAAACATCCAAATACCTTCTGAATGAGTCCAGAGTAGGTGCTTGCACCACCTCCAGGGGTATTCTGGTCCAAACCCTGGATACTCGGACTGTGAAGAAGTTTTTCCTTATGATAAATTTAAATTGGCCTTCTACAAGTTTGTGGCCTTTGGACCTTATTATTCCTTGGGGAGCTCTGGTGAACAACTGTTCTTCCACATCCTGATGTACTCCCCTTATGTGCTTATAGGCTCCCACCAAGTCCCCCCTGAACCTTCTTTTCTCCAGGCTGAAGAGTCCCATTTCCCTCAGCCTCTCCTTGTAAAGTTTGTGCTCTTGGACTTTGATCATATAGGTGGCTCTCCTTTGGACTCTCTTGAGCTTATCCACATCTCTCCTGAACTGGGGACCCAAAAACTTGACATAGTACTCCAGTTGTGGCCTCACCAAGGCCAAGTACAGTGAGAGGATGACGTCCCTGGTTTTGCTGGAGATGCATTGCTGGATACATGCCAGAGTTTGGTTAGCTTTGCCAGCCACAACATTGCATTGGTGGCTCATGTTCATCTTGTGGTCAATCAAGATCCCCAAGTCTCTTTTGGGTATAGTGCTAGCAAGCGTAGCACTGCTGAGCCTATAAGTATAATGCTGGTTGTTCTTCCAAGGTGGAGCACTTCTCTACATTAAATGTCATCCAGTTTTGGTCTGCCCACCTTATGAGCATGTTCAGGTAGGCCTGTATCCCCAGCCTGTCTTCTACTGTGGCTGCTTTCACCCATAGTTTAGTGTCATCCATGAACTTTACCAGTCCACATCTGATGCCTGAATCCAAATCATTAATGAAGATGTTGAAGTGTACTGGCCCAGGCACTGAGCCCTAAGGGACTCCACTAGTCACCTTGTGCCATGTGGGTTCACTCCCATCAACTAGTACTCATTGGGTCCAACCCCAGAGCCAGTTCCCCAGCCATCGGACCGAGAGAGGATTAAGGCTGCAGTTCCCCAGCTTAACCATGAGGACATCATGGGAAACCAAGTCAAAGGCTTTCTTGAAATCCATATATATAACATCAACCTCATCTCCCTTATTGAGGCAATGCATCACTTGGTCATAGAAGGTGATAAGGTTGGTCAGGCAAGACCTTCCAGTGACAAAGCCATGTTGGCTGGCATTCAGAAGGTTGCCTTCTGTTAGTTTGTTGTTGATGGATCCTTTGCTGATTTTCTCCAGGATCTTTCCAGGGATGGATGTCAGGCTGATTGGCCTGTAGTTACCTGGATCTTCCTTCCTTCCTTTTTTGAAGATTGGGACCGTGTTGGCTCTTTTTCAGTCTCCCAGCACCTCATCCAAGCCCCAAGAGTTCTCAAATATCATTCCCATAGGGTATGCTTTCATATCCGCCTGCTCCTTCAAGACTCTCAGGAGCATTTTGTCCGAGCCTGAGGACTTATGGATGTCTAGCCTTTCAAGGTGTTCCCTCACTTGATCAACATCAATTATGGGCCCACCTATCATGCCCTGGAAGTTTTATGTTCTGTCTGACACCATGACCCCCATGGGTGAGTGGAAAACTGATACAAAGTATTCATTTAGGAGACTGGCCTTTTCTTGGACATGTCAGCTGCCTCATTTTATCTTGCAGGGGTCCAATGTTGCCTTTATTCTTTTTCCGATTTCCCACATATCTGAAGAAGGATTTTTTGTTGTTCTTGATTCTGATGGCTAGTCTAAGTTCAGTTTCTGCCTTGTATTTTCTGAACTGCTTTCTACAGGTGCAGGCAAGTGATGAGTAGTCCTCATAGATTCATAGATTCATAGATGCTAGGGTCGGAAGGGACCTCAATAGATCATCGAGTCCGACCCCCTGCATAAGCAGGAAAGAGTGCTGGGCCTACATTACCCCAGCTAGATACACATCCAACCTTCTCTTGAATACCCCCAGGGTAGGGGAGAGCACCACCTCCCTTGGGAGCCCGTTCCAGAGCTTGGCCACTCGAACTGTGAAGAAGTTCCTCCTAATATCTAATCTAAATCTGCTCTCCTCCAGCTTGTGGCCATTATTTCTTGTAACCCCCGGGGGCGCCTTGGTGAATAAATACTCACCAATTCCCTTCTGTGCCCCCCTGACGAACTTATAGGCAGCCACCAGGTCGCCTCTCAACCTTCTCTTGCGGAGGCTGAAAAGGTCCAGTTTCTCTAATCTCTCCTCATAGGGCTTGGCCTGCAGGCCCTTAACCATACGAGTGGCCCTTCTCTGGACCCTCTCCAGGTTATCCGCATCTTTCTTGAAGTGCGGCGCCCAGAATTGCACGCAGTACTCCAGCTGCGGTCTGACCAGCGCCCGATAGAGGGGAAGTATCACCTCCTTGGACTTATTTGTCATGCATCTGCTGATGCACGATAAAGTGCCATTGGCTTTTCTGATGGTTTCATCACACTGCCGACTCATGTTCATCTTGGAGTCTACTAGGACTCCAAGATCCCTTTCCACTTCCGTGCCACCCAGCAGGTCATTTCCTAGGCTGTAGGTGTGCTGGACATTTTCCCTCCCTAGATGCAGCACTTTGCATTTCTCCTTGTTGAACTGCATTCTGTTGTTTTCTGCCCACTTGTCTAACCTGTCCAGGTCTGCTTGCAGCTGTTCCCTGCCCTCCGGCGTGTCCACTTCGCCCCATAGCTTAGTGTCATCTGCAAACTTGGACAGAGTACATTTCACCCCCTCGTCCAAGTCGCTGATGAAGACATTAAAGAGTATCGGTCCAAGCACCGAGCCCTGCGGGACCCCACTGCCCACACTCTTCCAGGTCGAAACCGACCCATCCACCACAACTCTCTGGGTGCGACCCTCCAGCCAATTCTCCACCCACCGGACTGTGCAGTCATCCAAGTCACAGCCCCTTAACTTGTTCACCAGTATGGGGTGGGATACCGTGTCAAAGGCCTTCCTGAAGTCCAAGTATACGACATCCACAACTCCTCCTGCGTCGAGGCGTTTTGTGACCTGGTCCTCCTTGGTGATGATTCCCATTTTCCATTTGGTGTAGGCTTCTCTTAAGTTTCAGGAAGTCCAACAGTTCCCTGTTTAGCCAAAGGGGCTTTCCTGCCCGCTGACTGCATTTCCTATAGGACGGGATGGACTTCCCTTGCACTTCTAGGATTGAGTTCTTAAGGAATACCCATTCCTCATGGAGTCCCTTTCCCAAGGGACCAAGATCTATTAGTGCCTCACTGACCAGTCTCCTGAGTTTGTGAAAGCCTGCTTTCCCAAAGTTGAGGATTTCTGTTTTACTGAGGGATATGCTTGCCCTACTTACCCTTCTAAAAAAAGTTCTATCAAAATACTCCATATGAGTACAGTTCACAACAGTGATAGCATAGGATTTGGCTGTAGGTTACCAAAATATTTTGATAACGATGCTCATATCTGCTAGAAAACAACATGACTTACGTTCCCAACATATAAGAGATGTAATGGCATGTTCCAGAACCCTCCCCCCCAAAAAAATATTGTCACTTAATTTTAAATACACTGAAAAGGATTAAGAAGAGGTTTTTTAGCATCTGTTTAAAGATGAGAGATTTCATAGATTTCATAGACATTAGGGCTGGAAGGGACCTCGGGAGATCATCGAGTCCAGCCCCCTGCCCAAAGGGCAGGAAGTCAGCTGGGGTCATGGGATCCCAGCAAGATAAGCATCCAATTTCCTCTTGAAGGTGTTCAATGTAGGTGCTTGAACCACCTCCGCTGGCAGACTGTTCCAGACCTTGGGGGCTCGGACAGTAAAGAAATTCTTCCTTATGTCCAGCCTGAAATGGTCTTGCAGGAGTTTGTGACCGTTCGACCTTGTCATCCCTTGGGGCGCTCTGCTGAACAGACGTTCCCCCAGATCCTGGTGGTCACCCTTGATAAACTTATAGGTGGCCATCAGATCACCCCTGAGCCTGCGCTTTTCCAGGCTAAAGAGTCCCGTGGCTCTCAGCCTGTCATCGTAAGATCTGTTTTCCTGACCTCTGATCATGCGCGTGGCTCTCCTCTGGACTCTCTCAAGCTTCTCCACATCCTTTTTGAATTGTGGAGCCCAAAACTGGACGCAGTACTCCAGCTGCGGCCTCACCAAGGCCGAGTACAAGGGGAGAATGACGTCCCGGGATTTGCTCGAGAAGCATCTATGGATGCACGCCAGCATTTTGGTCGCTTTACTAGCCGCAGCATCGCATTGCAGACTCATGTTCATCTTGTGGTCAATGATGACCCCCAAGTCTCTTTCTTCTGTAGTGCTAACCAACGTAGCACTGCCGAGCCTATAAGGGTGCTGCAGGTTTTTCCTCCCAAGGTGGAGACCTTGCATTTATCGGTGTTAAACACCATGAGGTTCTCGTCTGCCCGTTTGCTGAGCTTGTCCAGGTCAGCCTGGATCACCCGCCTATCTTCTGGCATGGATGCTTTGCCCCAAAGTTTGGTGTCATCGGTGAACTTGGCCAGTCCACTCCTGACTCCAAAGTCCACATCGTTAATGAAGACGTTGAACAGTATGGGTCCCAGGACAGAGCCTTGAGGGACCCCACTGGTCACAGGGCACCATGATGAGTGACTGCCATCAATCACAACCCTCTGGGTCCGACCACGAAGCCAATTTCCCAGCCAGCGGATCGTGGTGGAGCCAAAGCCACAACTGGCCAGTTTGGCCAAGAGGTGATCATGGGATACCAGATCAAAAGCTTTTTGAAGTCAAGATATATGACATCAATCTCTTCTCCCTTGTCCAGGTGATAGGTCACCTGGTCATAGAAGGAAATGAGATTGGTCAAACAAGACCTACCCGCAACAAACCCGTGCTGGCTGTCCCTTAGAATGTTAGCCTGGGCCAGTCCCTCAAGGATGGCCTCCTTAATAAACTTTTCTAAGATCTTCCCCAGGATAGAAGTCAGGCTAATGGGCCTGTAGTTAGCTGGATCCACTCTCCTCCCTTTCTTGAAGATCGGCACCACATTGGCCTTCTTCCAGTCTTCGGGCACTACACCAGAGCGCCAGGAGTTTTCAAAGATCCGTGCCAGGGGCTGGGCTATGACGCTCGCCAGCTCCTTGAGTACCCTGGGGTGCAGGTTGTCAGGGCCAGCTGACTTGAAGGTATCCAGCTTCTCAAGGTGTTCCTTCACGAGGTCAGCATTGATGGAGGGTAGGGGATCCCCCTCACCCAGATTTCCCTGTCCCATAGCAGGCATGGGCATCCCGTGTGACTGATGAAAGACTGACGCAAAGTACCTATTTAATAGGTTGGCTTTTTCCTGGGCGTCAGTTGTCAGTTGCCCCATCTGGTTTAGCAGGGGTCCAACATTGCCCTTGCTTTTCCTCCGGCTCCCCACATATCTGAAAAAGGACTTTTTGTTGTCCTTGATGCCTGAAGCTAGTTGGAGTTCAGTTGCAGCCTTGGCTTTCCTGGTTTGGTCCCTGCAGGACTGGACCAGCGTGGAGTAATCCTCCTTGGAGGTGAATCCCGTCCTCCATCCTTTGTAGGCTTTCCTTTTTAGCCACAGTAGGTCTGCTAGGTCTCTGGAGAGCCAGGGGGGCTGCTGTTCCTTCTTGCTGCCTTTCCTCCATGTGGGAATAGATTTAGCTTGTGCACTGAGGATCGCTTCCTTGAGAAGCAACCACTCTTCTTGAACTCCCATCTCCCTGGGGTCATGGTCCCTGAGGGCCTGACCGACTAGCCTCTTGAGCTTGTCAAAGTTGGCTTTTCTGAAGTCAAGGACTTCTGTGTTGCTGACTGACTTGCCAGCTTTACGGCGGATGGTGAAGGTGATCAGCTCATGGTCGCTGTCACCCAACTTCCCATCAATCACTAGGTCACCGATTAGGTCGTCCCCCGTAGCCAGTACCAGGTCAAGCAGCGCTTTGCCTCTCGTTGGCCCATAGACTTCTTGAGCCAGGTAGAGGTCATCCACGCACGAGAGAAAGCTAAATCTGAGCGATCTTCCCACGAGATGTCCGGGTAATTGAAGTCACCCATGATAACCAAGGTCCTGGAGCAAGCGGCCTCAGTCAGTTCCCGGGCGAACTCCTGGTCAAGCTCAGGACTTTGAGTGGGAGGTCTGTAGTAGACTCCCACCGTTGTGTCCCCTGTGCCGCATTCCCCACGAATTTTTACCCAGAGGGTCTCTAGCTGTCCATGCCGGTCACCAACATCAGCTTGCAGGGACATGTAGCTTTCCTTCACATAGAGAGCTACACCCCCGCCCCTTTTGTCAACACGATCCCTCCTGTATAGGGTATAGCCCTCTATACCCATGGTCCAGTCATGGGTGGAGTCCCACCAGGTCTCTGTTATCCCAATGACATCATATTTCTTTGCACTGAGCAGGAGGACGAGCTCCTCCTGCTTGTTGCCCAGGCTCCTGGCATTAGTGTACAGGCAGGCAAGTGTGCCCTTGGGGGCTCTTGCCTTGCCCACAGATTGTGCCAGGGCTGGGGCAGGGGTGGGCTCCCTTAAGTGCCCCCTTAAGTGCCTTGGTCCGCTGGCTTTGCAAGGGCCGTTCAGCGGGCCAGCAGGGCCAGTAGCCCCCCCATCCCCCAGCGGGCTTAGTTTAAAGCCCGGTGGAGCAGGTCAGCCAGCCTGGCTGAGAAGAGCCTCCTCCCCAGGGGAGAGAGGTGGAGACCATCTCTTCCCACCAACTCGCTGCCTCTCTCTCCAAAGAGGGGGCTGTGGTCATGGAAGCCAAAGCCTTCCCGATAACACCAGCTCCGCAGTCTTTGGTTCACCGCGTGGATCCTCCTCTCCCTCCTCAGCCCATAGCCCGAGACTGGGAGGATTGACGAAAACACCACCTGAGCTCCCAGACCGCTAAGCCCCGCTCCCAACTCCCTGTAGCGCCTCATGACCTGGCTGGGGGTGCTCCGAGCCGTGTCATTGGTGCCCACAGGAATAAGGAGCATGGGGTAGTGGTCTGTGGCCCGGAGGAGCTGCAGGATCCTCTCCGCAATGTCTCGGATGTGGGCCCCCGGGAAGCAGCAGACTTCCTGGGCTAAGGGGTTGGGGCAGCAGATTGCCCCCTCAGTGCCCCGCAGGATGGCGTCTCCCACAACAAACACCTTACGCTTTGTCTTGGGGAGAGTGCGGCCAGTAGCTGCGGTCAAGCCTGGGTTGCCTGCAGGAGCTGGCAACTGCGTGGGCTCTGCTGGGGCTGCAAGAGGTGCGAACCTGTTGCTAAGCTCCGGCAGGGAAGGGGCCTTGGTGCGGCGGGCCTTGAGGCCCTTGACCACCTTGGTCCATGCCCCTGACTGGGCAGAGTGGGAGGTCCCAGAGTCCTCCTTAGTCGCGGAGGGAGACGGAGCTCTCCCCTGTGGCTCCCGGGGGAGAAGGGTCTGGCAGTAGGAGTCTATCTCCTGCTCACAGTCTCTGATGGCACGCAGTCTCTGGACTGTGGCCTGGAGCTCCTCCAGTTGGCGCGCCAGAGACCCCAGTAGGGAGCAGACCCCGCAAGGGGAGATGGCCATGCTCCCGGGCCCCAGAGCCTGAAAAAGGGACAGAGACGCACTTTAGGTCTGAGGTGAATTGGCATGATACTATGGGGAAAAATTTAAAACTAGACTGGGAAAGGGGCTGCAATTCTGGACTAAGGGCATCTACAAGGAAGTGAGGGAGATGATCAGGGATTAAATAGTGTGCGGGGGGAGGGGAGTCTTGTTGCAGTGAGCCATGCTAAAAGGGAAAAGACCTCTTGCTATTGGGTCTCTCCTCCTCAGGCAAGTCCCTTGCTGTTACAGGGTAAATTCTCCTGAGGCTGGAAGTGCATCAATGCATAAGCATCACTTGGCACCCTGGAAAAAAGTGTCTTTGAAAACATTTCTAAAATGGTTAAAATGCTAAGAACTAGAAAAAGCAACCCCTCCTCTCCACCCCCCGACCCCCATTCCCAACTCTTTATTAAGATGGGAAGATTTTCCTGCCAGCAACATTTTCATTGAAGCAGCTTACTGATGCCCGAGGAAAGTAGGAGATAGAAGGTTCAGAAGCAATACTGTAGCCAAGATATCCTTTCTAGATAAGAGCAGAGAGGGGATGGGGATCAGGGACAACACAGGCGACTGGGTGAAATTAGAAGCATCTTGCAATAACCTTTAAAAGTAGAGATACTTATACAGGAGGCTCTGGCTGGAAGGCTAATTATTTTATCCTTTTTCTTTCGCATCAGCATATACCCCTCCTCTCTCCCCCCTTTTATATCTGCTTCTCATTTTATTGCTAGTTTAAAATAAAAATATAATCCATTTACAATCCTCCCTTACAGCCATTAAGTTCTAGTTTGAAAAAGGCTATTATCTACGCTTGGCTGGTGGAGATTTCTGAACAGCATTAAGGTTTAACTCTTGCGTGGCCAGGTAGAAGAAGGAGGGTATCCAGCCACACAGGGGCTTTCCACACAGGTGGGTGCAATACTCTGGGTTGTGCCTCTCACAGTGAGGTCCTGAGGAGCACTACCTGTGTGTCCCAGAGCAGAAGGCAGCAAGTTAACTTGCCTCATAAGCAGGCTGCAAGTAGTCTGGGGGAGGCAGCTCAGTCCTCTGCACTGCTGCACACTTACATAAGGACCAGACACAATTTGGTCCAGACCTGGGCTGCTTGTACACACCACAGGGGTTTAATTTGGTTTAGTTCTCCCTAAATTGAAAGGGTGGGTTTTTAAAAACACCCCTTCAATTTAGGGAGAATTAAACCAAACTAAACCCTGGTGGTGTGTACACGAGGGTGAGGGCCCAATCCTTATCTGCTTCTTTGGCAGTGGGGTGTGGGAAGGGGACAAGCTGCTGGGGGGCAAGTGGTCCCTGAGCTGCACGGGGGCCCCCCAGCAGCACCCTCCTGCTGGCACTTGGCCTGGGTGGTCCTGGGGGCTGCTACAGCCATAGAGTGAGGTACCGGCTCCCCCCACAGCCACAGAGGGAAGCATTGGGTCCACACAGAGCTCAGGCAGACAGGCTTCAGGGAGAGGGGAGAAAAAAGAACAAGCTTTCCGCTTTTTAATTTTTTTCTTCAGTGGAGCCTGCCTGCATGGGCTGTTGTCGGGTCCCACAGCCCCTGAGTTGCACAGGGCCTGCCAACCCCCAAGCCTGTCAGCTTCCAGGACCCCATGCACTGTTGCACTTTCTTATGTAGCAAGCCAAAACACCTCGGAGGTGTTTTATCTTGCGACATACCAAAGTCATTTAAAGCAGAATATGCTGCCGAGTATGCAAACACCAATGCCATTAAACTGGTGCAAAAGGGCATTTAAGCCACATTAAAGGCCTATTTTGTGGTGCTTCTCATCTGTTAGCTAGCAA
Source organism: Crocodylus siamensis (assembly GCF_052110815.1). Taxonomy (NCBI): domain Eukaryota; kingdom Metazoa; phylum Chordata; order Crocodylia; family Crocodylidae; genus Crocodylus; species Crocodylus siamensis. Next base: position 46,222,178 of record NC_143402.1, on the reverse strand, counting down.
GAGGATTCTTCCCAGTAAGGCTGGGAAATGGCCAGAGGTAGACTTGTGGGGATCTGAGACAAGCTAAGGCATGGGTCCTTTCCTTCCCATCCCCCACACTGGATACCCGGCACTAGCATAGCTTAGTGGAACTGTGCAGAGGAACTGTACAGGCTGCGCAGCAGGAATATCTGCCTTCTGAGGGAGCGGGTGCCCTGCATTTTGGCACCCCCAACAGGTCAGGACACAGAGAGTGCACTAGCCAGAATGCAAGGCAGCATGAAGCCCTCTCCTAGCATCCTAACTGCACCGGAGAACAAGAGGCAGGCAAAGGCACCTGGAAAAAGAAGGAACAAGAATTGTTCCTAAGTTGTGGAAGGCATCTTTTCTGGCAGCCTATCTGTTTCCAAGAGGGAGGATTTGGGGATAATTTCTTCATATGTGGAGGCTTGAGTTCACCAGGGATGATGAGGAGAACTCAGAAGAATGAAATAATGGAAAGTAAGAAACCTGGAGCATGAGAAAGAGCAGTGAGTTTATACCTAAACCCTAACACCTAAACCATGACTCCAGATGTGCTCCAGACTCCCTATATGACTTTGGGCCAGTCAGTTCACATCTTTGCCTCTGTCCCCATCTCTAAAATAGGGATAGCAGTACAGGCAACCCCTGCTTAGCACTCTTACTTGGTTCCTGAAAAGCCGAGTGTTAAGCAAAACAAGCGTTAAGTGAAACTGGAAGTATTTACTGATCCAAGATGGCAACCACAAGTGTTTTTAATGACCCAAGATGGCAACCGTGAGTATTATAATGAAACTCACTGAGCGCTAAGTGAAAGCAAGTATCAACTTAAAATGAGCGTTAGAGTGAAATAGTGTTAAGCGAAACAGTGTTAAGTGGGGGTTGCCTGTACTTCATCCTAAACTTTTTAGGCTGTCTACTATTATGTGTATACAGTAACTGGCAACATGGACGCTACTGGAACGTGGCTGGGGTCTCAGAGGCAGCAGCCTACCACCCCCTCCTTAGCAGCAGCCTACCACCCCCTACTTAGTTTGCCCAGGGTGCAAACCCAGGTAGTTACACCTCTAGTGAAAAGAACTACTAACGTTTGTATTTTCATTTTTTTTTTACAATGTTGCCATTAGAGGCAGTCAAAACTCAAAATTTCTGGTTAGTGGGAACATCCAGCATTCCAACTGTTCCTTTCCAAGAAAAGTAACAGTGTTAAAAACTCCCACTTCTAAACATTTGCTTACATAATTTGATCAAAACAAAGTGTTTTGATAATACATTTCCATAAAATGTGTCACTTACATGAATCAGCATTTTCTGATGGAGAACTGTTTCACCAGAAAACTTTTAACCTGCTCTAGCATCCATGTGTTTGAAATGACACAAATTGAAACAATGTCTGCTTGGGTTTGACCTTGGAAGTTCTGTACCATCTTGGGCATGGTTCCCAGTTACTTCAACCTGTTTTCTCCAAACCTGCATTCCCCATTCGCCACTTCCTTCAAATGGAATGATGCAGTGAAGGTCTGCGTTTGCTTTCTCAGTCTACTGCTGTGTGTTATTATTAGAAATGAGTTTATAGAGTTTTAAATTATTCCGTCTCAAGTAGCTTATGGTATTTGTTATATGTCATACAATGTTCTTGATAATTAATTGGTGTTTAATTAATTAAGGGATAATGGCATTCAATTAAGGAATGCCAGTAGAACATTGTCACAGGGTAATTAATAGCTTCTTGCTGCTACAGAAGAGCTGGAGCAAAACTGAGGCTTTTATGGAAAATAAACACTAAGGAGAAGCTGATTGTATATTCCCACAACAGCAAACACTGCTCTGGTCCGGTGGTCTCTTTGCCTTTTGCACCACATGACTGACAGCCTTAGCCATCTTATCTGCTGGCCATAGGTGCCGGAACATAGCTTCCAATTGATGCAAGTGTTATTTGAATGACCAGTTATAATATTTATCCAATCCTGGTAACATTTGTGGTTGTCCAGTTTAACGTGCACCACCAGTTGAAGGATTCTGGGTGGCTTCATTTGCCCATATTTCAAGTAAAACACCGAGGGGAAATTACAATTGTTTACAAAAATCAAAAGGCAGGACACTACTTGAATAATAGAGATGCCCAGCTCAAACAGAGTGCTTTTCATCCACAGACCTCAAAGTGTTTTACAAAGAAGGCCAGTATAATTGTAATTATTTTGTAAATGGGAAAACAGAAGCACAGAAGGGTGATGCAATTTGTCCAAGAATACACAACAGGTCAGTGGCAGATCCAGGCCACACATTTTGTGGGGAGGAGGGAAAGGAAGGGGGAGTGTGTGAAAAGAAAGAAAATCCATAAACAAAGAAATGCACTGCAAGAAAAAAATGGGCTGGTGTCATGACTGCCAGCTTCTGTCTCAACTGTAATATGCAAGCATGAAGATTTATTCTCTCCATGAACTAAGGCCTATATATTTAAAGCTATTTAGGCACCTTACTCCTCTTGATTTCAAGTGCCTAAATAACTTTGAGAGTCTTGGTGTTAGTGTTGATGTTTATATAAACAAACAAACCACTGAACAAGTGCATGAATATTCACTTTGAAGGAAAAAAACCAGAACACAGGGGCCCAGCACTAATTTTACCTTTTCATTCCTTTCATTGTTCTTTCTCCTGAAAACCTTTTATGGAGACCATTGTTTCTCACAAAACAAAACACATCTGATTTGTCTGCAGCAATATAACCTTGGACCAAGGCAACAAAATCCAAATATTTTGATGAATGAAATGAAAAATTGGGATATATCAGGTGTCCCAATAAAAGTTCCTGGGGCACTGATGCATGCACTGAGACATAATATGAAAAACTTGGGATTGTCCCCAACTTGAAAGGTAAGGCGCAGAATCATTTTAAATGAAGAAATAAATACTAAAAGTTTTTTGGTGGACAAATACTAAAGGCCTTAATAATTTTCTCACCTCTTCCTAACAGCCCTATCTATACATGTCTTAAGATGTTGAACGAGCACTATATTTCAGCTTTAAGTATCTTGTTTTTCCTACAAGGCAGTGAAAGGGCAGAGCAATATCTTCTTTATTGACAGGAATAAAACTTGTAAGCTGTTTAGGGCAAGAATAATTTCTCTGTTGTATGTTTGGGCAGTGTCTACCACAGTGTCTCAAGCTTTTTAAAGTCAACTCCAGGTACCCCACATTAGACTCAAGGCACCCTCAGAAAATAGCAGCTCTTACTTCTCACTTGTTTTTTGACTACAGAAAAATAATAGATCAATTCTTCTGTTGCAAAGAATTTAGAAAGACTGTTCAAGTCAGAATGTTTTTAATACAAGGGGGTCCTATTTTAAATGTCTGGGTTTATCTTGTGACTCATTTGCATGCTTAACAATATTAATACTGTGTGGCACCCCAAAGCACCTTTGAAAGGATCCCAAGACACTAATTTAGTTCTAGACCAGGGGTAGGCAACGTTTTTTGGCTGGAGTGCCGAAAAAACCACAATGTCTACTTTGAAAGTGCCGGAGTGCTGGCATATAAGAAAAACAAAATGAGTGTGGAGCAGGGCTGAGGCCATGGGCAGCGCGGGACTGAGGCCAGGGCCCACTGGCAGCACAGGGCTGGGGCTGGATACCTGGCCGTGTGCAGCATGGGGCTGGGGCTAGGGCCAGGGCCCACTCGCAGCACAGGGCTGGGGCCAGGGCCCAGGCTGAGGCAGCCCGGGCCCACTGGCAGCCCGGGGCCATCAGCAGTGGTGGGATGAGGCCAGGGCCCATGTAGATCTACAGCCCCAGCCCCACATGGGCCCCATCCCCATGCTGCCAATGGGTCATTCCAGCAGTGGAATTGGGCTGGGGCTGGCAGCGGTGGTGAGGGCTGGGGCCCGGCCCGCCAGCAGCATGTGGCTGGGGCCAGGGCCATCTGCAGCACCAAGTTGGGACTTGGACCCTGGCCCTGGCCATGGCCTCATCCCGGCGCTGCAGATTGCCCTGGCCCAGCAGTGGTGCTGGGCTGGGGCGGGGTAGCGGTGGAGGTGCCGGCCGAGGTTGGGCCCGCCAGCAGCACGTGGCTGGGATAGGGCCAGGGCCCACACAGGTACACAGGCCCAGGCCCTGGCCCTGGCCCCATCCCAGCGCTGCCAATGGCCCTGGCCCAGCAGCGGTGGCAGAGGTGCTGGCCAGAGCCGCATCTGCCAACTGTGCCGGAATGGGGCCGGGACTTGGCCCGCTGGCAACACAGGGCCGGGGCCATCTGCAGCACCGAGATGGCCCTGGGCCCCAGCCTCATCCCAGCACTGCAGACGGCCCTGGCCCAGCATGGGCCCACTGGGCAGCAGCTGTGCCGCCAGGGCCGGGCCCACTGGCAGTACTGGGATAGGGCCCAGGCCCCAGCCCAGCAGCGGTGGTGGAGGTGCTGATGGGGCGGGGGCTGTGCCCCCCAGCAGCACGTGGCCAGGGCCATCTGAGATGGGCCTGGGTCCCCGCCTTATCCAGGTGCTGCAGACACCCTGACCTGGCTGGGGCAGACGGTGGTGGTGGTGGTGCTAGCTGGGGCCCTGGCCCGCCAGCAGCACATGGCCAAGGCCATCTGCAGCACTGAGATGGGCCCGGTCCCCAGCCTCATCCAGGTTCTGCAGATGGGCCCGGCCACATGCCAGGGACGCTGCTAGCATCAGGATGGGGCCAGGGCCCGTGCAGGTTTGCGGGCCCAGGCCCCGGCCTCATCCCAGCACTGCTGATGGTGCTGCTGATGGCCCTGGCCCAGCTGGAGCAGATGGTGGCAGTGGTGCCAGCTGGGACATGGCCCACTGGCACCACATGGTTGGGGCAATCTGTAGCACTGGGATAGGGCCAGGGCCTATGCAGGTCTGCAGCCATGGCCCCATTCTGACGCTGCAGATGGCCCTGGCCCGGCGCTGGCACTGGGACGGGCCCTGGAGCAGTGATGGTGCTGGCTGGGTCCAGGCTGCCGGCAGCATGTGGCCGGGCCCAGGGACGGGGCCCGCCATGTCATTGGGGCCGGTTAGGGACAGGATCGGGGACAGGGCCCATGGCCGTGAGGGGGCCAGGCTGCCGGCAGCACGTGGCCAGGCCGGGGACAGGGCCCACAGCAGCGATGGTGCCAGCTGGGGCCTGCTGGCAGCACAGGGTTGGGGCTGGAGCCATCAGGGTGCAGATGTGGCCACGTTGGGCACACATGCCATAGGTTGCCAGCCCCTATTCTAGACCATCTCTGATCTAGAACTATATAGGGCCCTGGTTGGTGGCTGGAGCTCCTAGGGTGTCACTAAAGCAAACAAGTAAATAACAGTAACAAAATTTGCATTCCAGTATCCAGTTTCCTCAACAATAATTTGTGTCAAGCCATTCAGTCTCTGACCTTAGGAATTAGATCACTGCTGTGTAGGATGAAAATCCAATGATACTATAAAGGTAACATGCACAAGAGAAGTCATTAGAGTCAGGAGAGACATGTTGTCTTTGGGTAATAGTAAATGACTAACTAATTGATTGGAATGTAATCACCAAAGGGATGTTTGGGCCAGGTATTTCTTGTTTATCTTCTTGGCTTTGAAGTATTGGAATACATTTGAACCACCTTTCCAAGCTTCTCTGCTAACACAAAAGCTAGAAACATACTTAATATTTCTAAAATAACATTTGAGATTCTCAGAAGCTAACATGACTAAAGGAGCTAGGGCTTGAAGAAATATGCCAGATATCATGACATGGCTGAAAAAAAGTTGTCTGAGTTAGCAACCCAGCAGTTAAATGCATTATCTGTATCATCCGCTCATAGATTCATCTCCTGACTTACTGCATAGGCAAAGTATCATTTCTAAGAGCATACATACATAGTGGGTGCATCTACATGTGTCCCTATGGTATTGCTGTTACCATGCTGTCATGATGGTGCAGTAACAGCCCATGCTATGCCATGCCACCAGCACACAGATATTTTTAGCCATTACATTGCCGTAGTAACACGCTATAGCAAGGGAGCGCATTGCTATGGCAATGTAGCTGTAGCATCACAGATTGTGCCCACCAGTGCTATGTCACCGTAGTGCATTGTTACAGCAATGTAGTGTCTCATGTGGATGCACCCAGTGTTTACAAATCATTGGGAAAGATGGAATGGGAACAAGGCTGAGTTAGAACCACAATACCAAAGATACTGGATAGATGTCTTATATTCTTAACCATGCTGAGCTATCAAAATGTCACTTTATGCCAACATAAAGGATTCAGATTCCAGAAGGAATGGGAGCTCCAAACAGCAGATGCTGAGAGTGTTGATGGAGCCCACTGTGATGGCAAGAAGGATGAATTTACTCTGGTCCAGGTTTTGATTTTCCACTTGATGATTGTTGCTACCAGGAATGTGTTTTTTTCTTGCTGCAGCTGTGCTCCAGCTATAAAACCTAAAAGTCAGACCTGCTGAGTGAACTGTGAAGAAGTGTCAGGCACAGAAAAAGCTTACGGAGTGCCAATTATTATCTAAACAACTCTCTCCAACACCCCAGAAAAAAAACTGGATACCACCTGCCCTATCCCATCTTGTGGACATTGGAGTCAGAAGCGGACTGGCCAAGTTCCCTGATGACACCAAACTTTGGGGCAAAGCATCCACACCAGAAGACAGGAGGGTGATCCAGGCTGACCTGGACATGCTCAGCAAATGGGTGGACGAGAACCCGATGGTGCTTAACACCGAAAAATGCAAGGTTCTCCACCTGGGGAGGAAAAACCTGCAGCATCCTTATAGGCTCAGCAGTGCTACGCTGACTGGCACTACAGAAGAAAGAGACTTGGGGGTCATCCTTGACCACAAGATGAACATGAGCCTGCAATGAGATGCTGCGGCTAGTAAAGCGACCAAAACACTGGCTTGCATCCACAGATGTTTCTCAAGCAAATCCCGGGATCTCATTCTCCCCTTGTACTCAGCCTTGATGAGGCCGCATCTGGAATACTGCATCCAGTTTCGGGCTCCACAATTCAAAACGGATGGGGAGAAGCTTGAGAGAGTCCAGAGAAGAGCCACGCGCATGATCAGAGGTCAGGAAAACAGACCTTACAATGACAGGCTGAGAGCCATGGGGCTCTTTCACCTGGCAAAATGCAGTCTCAGGGCCACCTGATGGCCACCTACAAGTTTATCAGGGGTGACCACCAGTACCTGGGGGAACGTTTGTTCACCAGAGCGCCCCAAGGGATGACTAGGTCGAACAGTCACAAACTCCTGCAAGACCGTTTCAGGCTGGACATAAGGAAGAATTTCTTTACTGTCCGAGCCCCCAAGGTCTGGAACAGCCTGTTGTCGGAGGTGGTTCAAGCACCTACATTGAACACCTTCAAGAGGAAATTGGATGCTTATCTTGCTGGGGTCCTATGACCCCAGCTGACTTCCTGCCGTTTGGGCAGGGGGCTGGTCTCGATGATCTCCCGAGGTCCCTTCCAGCCCTAAAGTCTATGAAATCTATGAAAAAAATCCCAGGAAAATGCAATCCCCTTGGGATGATGCTTTTCCTTAAGTAATATAAGGCTACTCCTTTCTTCCCTCCTTCTCAGGAGATGAGCAGAATGTCATTACAACTACAGCAGGTCCCACCCACCACATGAAACAGCATAGGTTACCCATTCCCTACCTGGGGTTTGGGAATCCTGAATTTTGGTGGTTCCTTTTAACTTGACTCTCCACAGAGACTGCCTCCAATTACTTTGAGTCCCTAGCAGGTTGTTGGTATCAAGGATGAAACCAGGCCCTCTTGGGCTAAGTGTATGAGGCCTTTCCTGCCTGCTCTAAAAGGACAAGCTTGCTGAGCCAAGTTTGTAGCAAAAATACCTCCTCAGAGTAGTCATACTTCAAAGTCTCATTTCCTTCTTCATCAAAGCCTGCATGTAGCTGTGTCTTTTTAAGGCCAGACCTCCCATGAGGTCGAGCACCAGATATAAAAAATGCAGAAGGGTCTCTTTTTTCCCCCCAGATACATGAATAAATCATATTTCAGTGAAGGCGCTGTGACCTATATTTGAACATGCTTTTAATTTCCAACTTCCCGTTTCAGGGCTACCAAATAGAAGAGGAAGAATTATAAGACCTGTGAGAGTACCCTGGGGGCATGGTTTCACTGCTCACATTATAGTCAGGAATATTATGTTTATTTAAAGTGACAACACCACATCCAAAGGACCTTTTAAGTAGAGATGGGCCTGAACGACAACTCCAATTTTTTTTTAATTTCATGTCTCAGGCCAAATTAGTCACATCAATTCCAAATTCCATCCACCGAGCTCAGTCATTCTGGTCCATGTGGTGTTAGTCAGCCTGGGGCTGAGATACTCCGAAATCCATGGCAGTGCAGATTTGCAAGACCCAAGCCATGTACAAGGCCCAAGCCCAGATACTGCAGAGTCCCACTTGCCTTTGGGCAAAAGAACTAGGGAGAAATCCCCATCTTCATAATGTGTAGCCAAGTTCCTCCCATTGGGAGGCTATAGTAAATTCTTGTAGGGATACCTGCCTACCGTGCAATGGACATGTGTCCACCTTCAGCTACACAAAGCCATTCAAGGTCAGGGAGCAGGGCATCTCCCCTCCCAGGTGATCTGAAAGAAGTGGGAAGTTGTTCATTGATTCCTTAATTCCCACAGACTTTGAATCGAGCCCCATATTTTTAAGGGAATGGGATGGTTCTGGTAATTCCTAGTGGGATACAAAACCTTGTGCCTCAAGCTTGCAGTGCCCATTCTCATCTTACAAGTTGAAGGAAGGAACTCAAGGATCTCAAAGGAACTCAGTGCTTAATGGACATTTTCTTGCTTAGCTTTTCCACCCTGGCGATTTGCTGTAGATTTTTTTTAAAAGGGCAATCCATTTTCACTCAAAAACCAATGCTTCTAACTGAAAAATGCACACTAATTAAGAAAAAAATGTAAATTTGCCCTCCATAGTCTGATGTCTGGTGCCTCCTTTGGAGGAACTGCTTTCTAGCTCTAATTGTTTAGCCCAAGAGGTTAATAACACCATTAATAATGAACTGTTCTCTTATACTGGGTTAAAAGCAGGTTGTATTTAACTGTATTTTAACCCAGGAACCTGGGTTAAAAGCAGGTTGTATTTAACTGTGTTCTGTATTATTGTGCACCATTTAATAGGTGCTAAACTCTGTTCTGCAGGTAGTTATACAAGAAGGATTTCCAGGATATGCATATATATTATTTATAGTTTACTGGGATTTTAGGATGGGAAGTGCTGTGGAAGTATAAGTAACAATGATTAATTCCAGTTCCTGAGCAAATAAGAACTACATTTAAAATCCTGATGGTTGAGTTCAGTTAGTTTAGCTATATGAAAGACAAGGCCTCCAAGTTGGTTATAACAAAAGTGTCTTCTGGTGCTTAACTGAGGATTAAAGCATTCTACATGTAACTTTGAAAAGCACATATCCAGTAGAGCCGTGCAAAATTTCTCCAGACGTTTTGACACCTTTTCAACTAATTTCGATGATAAAACAGCAAAATCAAAATGAAACAAAGGGCTTCGAAACAGCCTCAAAACAAAATGAGGCTAGTCAAAACATTTTGAAAGTTGAAACATTTTGACCATCGTGTTGGGGATGGAAGTCAGTTCAGCTGGTCTGACTTCCCATCCCTGGCACTAGATTGGGCAGGGGGTGGGGAGTCGGGAGTCAGCGCAGCTGGGCTGATGGCCCAGCCCCAGCTGATCTAGCAAAACCTCAAAATGGAGTCAAAACAGCCTCACTGTTCTGATGAAGCAAAATGGAACAGCTGTTTCGAATCAAAATGAAATTTGATATGAAATGCTGTTCTGTGGAAACCTCAAAACTCAAGATGAAATGGAATGGTGCCAGTTTGCGCAGCCCTAATATCCAGCATGAATCTTATGTCTGTGGAAATCCCATTTACACCTGTTAAGAGAATGAATTTCATATGCAACCCAGTGGAGAAAGCCTCAGCAAAAAATTAATATTTGCAATTTAAAAATTTGCTGTAGACAGGATGTTCCCTCATGCCAGTTCACAGGAACAGCGTTCCTTTATTAAGTACCAACAGATTCCCCAACTATTTTTAATGCTAGCAAATTGCCCATCAAGACTGATGGGGGTGGATGGGAATGGAGCCCCATGTCTGGCCCTGGACCGCCCCACTACCACCACTCTGGATCTGGCCCCACTCCACCCCCCCTGCCACTCTGGGTCTGGCCCTGCTCCACCCCCCTCCCGGCTGCTCTAGGTCCAGCCCCACTGTACCCGCCGCCCAATGCTCCAGGTCCGGCCCTGCTCTTTTCCCTTCCCCGCCACTCTGGTTCCGGCCCTGCTCTATGCCCGTCCCATCGTTCCAGGTCTGGCCCCACTCCACCCCTCTGCTGCTCTGGGTCTGGCCCTGATCCACGCCCCCAGCGGATCTGGGTCCAGCCACATTGTACCATCCCTCCTGGCCGCTCTGGGTCCAGCCCTGATCCACCCCCCCATCTAATCCAGGTCCAACCCCACTCTACCCCCTCTCCCCGCCACTCCAGGTCCACACCTGCTCCACCCCTCCCCACCACTCTGGGTCCAGCCCCACTTTAACCCCCCCGGGCAATGCTCTGGGTCTGACCCCACTCTACCCCTTCCCCCCCCTGCCATTCTGGGTCCATCTCTGCTCTACCCCCGCTCCCCCACTGCTATGGGTTCAGCCCCACTCTATGCTCTCACTCCACCACTCTGAGTCTAGCCCCACTCTACCCATCCTCCCTGCCACTCCACATCTGCCTGGCCTGCATTTGCCTCCCTCCCTCCCTTCCTGCCCACTGCCTCCTCATCCATGCTGGCTGTTCTGGGGGACATCAGGGCTGGGTGGCAGGGGGGCCACCACCACCATGATCCCCCACTTTGCCCTCAGGCAGGGAGGCATAGGGAAGCCCCACTGCTCAGGTGGCCGGGATGTGTTCGCCACCACCACAAACTTACCCGGCAGCAGCAAAAACGTGGGCCCGTGCAGCCCAGGCTCTGCAGCCTATTGCCTCCTTCCCTCTCAACGGTACATGCTCAGCTGCCCAAAAGCATTATGAACAGGCAGACAGACAGACTAAGCCTTTTATTATATTAAAATGCCTACAGCCTCCCTGAAATGCAGCTACCTTTGGCATGGAAAGCAGCAGCAATCTCAGAAGTGGCCTAGTTCAGAGTTCAAGCAGTGCTAATAGATTATCATTGTGATTTATTGTATGTTATTTCTATTGTATTACTACCTCCTAGAGAGTTTTATAAATATCTCCAGAATTCTTTTCTAAAGGTCATTTATGTATGCTCAGGCCCAGATTTCCCTCATTTGTGTGTGCACAGAACTGGCTAAAGTGTGGAGCTTACAGAAAGATGTTGAATTGTTTTTGATGCTCATTTGCCACAGTCAGAGCCATTATGTTTATCTTTCCATTGTGTGAAGTATGCATTCAGAGCAACAGGACCCCACACAGCCTCTACAAAGGATGAGCCTATATCTTCCTCCTGATAGGAGGAAGAATAGGTGCAGGTGAGCCTCACTACTAAGAGGGAACTAATAAAACCTCACAGAATGGATCGGGCAGACAAAGCTGATGGTCTGGCTGAAATCAGGATGAAACTTTGGCTAGTACACACACTGATATATTTATGGTTTGGCTCCTTGTGCAAGAGGCAGCTCCTTACATTACATTTCTTTGTTTGCAAAATAGCTAAGGCTTGGTAGGATGCACCAGGTGGAGTTCATCTTATTCTAAAGGATGGAGATATCCATTTGCCCGACATACCTATGCCCTGCTCTGCCTCATATCAAAACATTTCTACCTAGTGTTGCAAAATGCTGCACAGACTTCCAAGGAGTCCTCTTCAAATACCACTTGCTACAAAGAATACAAGCTGGTGCACTGGTGAGGTGGGAAGATAGAAACCAAAGCTGTAGGGCAGGAAGGGAGAAGGCAATAGAGCTGTAGAAGGCATTCTCTTTGGAAGAGATGGGGAGAGGTTGCAGGACACGAGTGGAAAGTACCTGTTGTTCCCAAAACAATAACAATATATACTGCTGAAGCTGGCTGTAGTTAGGATTGTGGTGCACAATTATTTCCATCTGTCCCCCAAGATACTGCACAGACACAGAAGCAAGAGACAAGTACATGGAAAAAATCCCAGGGTTAAAGTTGCCTCTTCTCCACATCCAGACTCCTTGTCCCAGCCCCCACTGGCATTTCAGCTCCTCAGATCAGTCCCTGCTTTCCCCCATTCGGCTCTAGTAGATCTCACTCTAAAATCCCTTGCCTCACCTGTCCCAGTCCCCCATATCTGGCTCCTCATGTGATCTCTGCCTCCACCCCACCTACACTTCCCCCAGTTCAGGTCTCTCACTCAACCAGTCACAGTCTCAAGCCTCTCATTCCAGTTTAACATATGCCCCTAACCTCTACAAGACTAGGCCCTGTTCTATTGAAGCCTCCAGAAAGCAATGCCTTTGAATGGTGTGGTGCTTTTATGGAGTGCCTTTTATAAGGCTTCCTGGCCCCACCCCTTGATCAGCTAAATAAGCCCCACCTGAAGCAAAGCAAGCCACACAGAGCTACAGGTGCAAGCTGAGTCAGATAAGCCACTACAAAATTGACAATAGTCAAGCAGCCAGTCACTATTGGAAGTTCAGATCTTCAGATGACCAGCTCACAGAAAAACCTCCCCATAGCTACTCCACTCTTCTGTACAACTCCCAGGAAAGCTCCCTCTGTTAACTTCTCCTCTCCTTGTAAGTGCTGTCTAGCCTAGGTCTGTCTCCTATGTCTGTCAATTCAGCATAGAGATGAAGTGAGAAGCAACTGAGGTAGCTTCAAGATGGCAGACAGTGCTGAGGGAATCTCTGGAGAGCTCCAGACAGACAACAGCTCCACGGCAGGTGGGAATGTTATGGAAGCATTTCTTGGGGAGTAGAGGGACAGGACAGAATGGGCCAGGCTTTGTCTGCACATCAGTTATGTGGTAGCCTGGGGTATTTTGATTAAAATCCTGATAGTGCTGATGGGACTAGGAGAGAAGCTCTAGAGAGCAGCAGAGACTCCAGTGAGGGCCTTGCTACCAGCACCAGAATTTGAATTGCTTAAGCTGAGTTAGGTGCTAGATACAAGGAGCAGCTCAGGAAGCACATCCAGCAGGGGCTGGGTATGGATCTGCTGAAGTTTTGATTCCACTGACCCTGGACAACAAGTCGTGGGGGAGAGGAGGGAGGCAGAGAAGGGAAGTGGCCGATGCTTGAATGCACTGCCTCATTAGCTGCTCTCAGCAGCGGGAGGAGGACTGAGGTTAGGACTGTTGCCAAAACACCCTAGTGGGTGGGAGTCTAACCTAACAGATCTATCTGATTTATGGATGCTGGCTCTTGGCTAGTTTATCCTGTGTCTCCACCATATACAATAAATTTCTCTTTGTTTATTTTTTTCTCCTAAAAACCTTGGACTCTGCTTGTGAGTGAGCAAGTACTGTCTGCCAAGAGTGCACAGGAGAAGTAATTTAGCTTTCCAAGGTTTCTGGAGGGGGCTTGAGTCAGTGTTATAGTTTTCAGAAAGCACCACTGGATAATTCAATCTGGCCCTTTTTGCTGCTCACAAACCTGCAGAGGGATCGTGTATGAATGAGGTAGCTTCCTCCTTCATATAAAGGCCCAGCAGAGGGTTGCTGAGAGACAGGTTCCCTGGTCAAGTGCTTGGAGCTAGGCCCACCGTAGCCCAGGGCTGCAATTGTAGGGAAAGCCCTACTCAACTCCTGGCTGAAGCATTCCCATTGCATGGGCTTTTTGGAGAACTGGGCTACTCAAAGTGATTATTCTTGTCCTGAGCATAGGCAAACTATGATATGTTTGCCCCACTCTGTCCCCCCCCCGCCAAGCCTATAACTTGGAGAAATTAGGGCAGATTTTCATAAGCACACCCCTGTGTGAAGACCACTCCTTGCCTCGTGGAAATACTAGAAGTTTTCCCCCCAAGAAAGTGGGGGCGGGGGCACCAACATTTTTTTAACATCCAAATAAATACATTGACTCATTCATAGTTTTGCCAATGATTGAACCATGTTGGCAGAATGTTTAAAAATATATATTTATATATCGGCTCGAGGAAAAATCCCTGCCATGGAAACTTCAGTCCAGATGAGAATCTGGGAAAGCTTTAAGGAACAGAAACCATGGTTGCATCATTACAAATGTCACCAGTAAAATGCATGAGGAATCTTCAGGTGGAAAGATTTTGTGTGACAGAAAGCTGTATTTATGTTGCAAAAGGGAAAATAATAAAATTGTGGTGCTGCAACCAGGATCTTTGTCTTGGAAAGCAGTTTTTAGTCTGACTCCAGGTATATGGGGTGTCAGTGGTTCTGCAAACATGGGTTAATGTACTATATTAAATATAATTAATTTGACTTCTATAGGCATTTGTACATGCCAGTGTTTGATCCTTATTATTTACTGTGCCTTAACATTTTTAACCTGGGTCATGATGGTGTGTCGCATTTGTCTTTGCATGCCATGCACTTTCAAGTGAGTTAAGTCCCATGTGTCATTCCCCGCAGGTTCCAGCAGGGGGAGGCAAATACCAATCTACCCCCAGTAATGTCTTCCTAATGAAGTACAGCAGGAGGCACATGTAAACCATCCTTCACAGTCCCCGCCCCCTGTCCCCACCCTCTTCTGTGAGTCTCCGGCTAAATCCCCCCCTCGCCCCCTCTGCCTGGGCAGTCACCCCAAAACCCTGCCACTTGCACCCGCCTAGGCTTGGGCTGGTCTCCCAGTAGGCAACCCCATGGTGATCCTGACAACAAGCCATGTGACTCATCCCCTCCCAGCCCTTTCCCTTCCCCCAATGTTACAAAGTTATGAGAATGTATATAGATGATTTTTTTTTTTTTACTATATAATTTATATGATTTCTGGAATGTACAGGGTTGAGAGTAGCAGGTGGGCGTTGCCACCCTGGGTGGTTGGCAATTGCAGCTGATGGTGGTGGGTGGTGAGGCGGTGGCGAGCTCTTGGTTTTCTGCCTTTTTAGGACCAAATTTCCCAGCATTCCCAAGCTGCCAGGGTTTGGAACAGTTTCCATGGGGATGTGTCAATGGGTCTGCTTCTTCCCTGCCCACGTGAATCTGTTTGTTCAGTGCAACACGTGGCTTGTGGAGGGGTGTTGTGAAATGTTGAGATGGTGGTTTGTTGGTGGGCTTGGGGTGGAATAGGCCCTCTTCCCCCCACCCCATACTCCTAAAATGGACTCCTCCGGGCTTTTCACTTGCTCTGACACCCGCCCCTCCCTCCCTGGCAACCAACAAGAGGTATATTTAACCCTTCTACCCATGGGACACTAGGTGCCAGTGTGTAATGAGCCCCCCCTGCAAACCACTGCCAGCCTCGAAGCAGCAAACCCCTACTTACCCCAATCCACAGCCCCCACCCTGCCCTGCTCGTCCTTCCCTTCATCCCCATCTGCTACCGTGCCCCGCACACCCCTGCAGACACAGATGTTTATGTTGTAAATTGTAAAAGAATTTATTGTAATCAACAGAAAGAACAAGCACTGCTAGTAGTTGTCAGCAATAAGTGCTGCCAGGCAATCCCACAAAAAGGCCACCTGACCAGCTTCTCCTTGAGGCTATCTCCTCAGTCCCTGTGCTGCTGCCCAGCCACATCTCTGTCTGGCCACTGCCTGTCACATTTCTTCAGCCCAAAAATCACTGAAAACCTCTCCGTGGGTCTCACAGATGTTGGTGGGGCACCCAGGCTGCCACTATAAAGGCCATGATATTTTCTGTCTCCAGCTCAAGCCTGAATGTAAGAACCCTCCATTGTCCTTTCAATCACCTGAAGGCATTTTCAACGGCCATCCTGCTCAGATGGGAGTTGAAAACCAACTTCTGTGGGTCTGTAACATTCCCTCCATAAGGTTTAATGAGCCAGGGCTTTAGCGGGTAGGCAGCATCTGCTAATATAAGCAGGGGAATGACAACACCACAGATCACTGTCTCGTGGGCTCCAGGGAGAGGAGAGTTCCTGAACATGCAGGCATCATACACAGTGCCGGCCCACTCAGTAAAAATGTTTGTGAACCAACTGTGGTCCACCATGACTAGGGTCTTGGTAATTCTATCAATGTGCTGCTTGTGTTACTTGTGTTTCTATACAGAGCTGTATCTCTCCTTTCTGCAAGCCCTCACCCCCAAAGGAGCTATCTTGCAGGACTCAGTTCAGTGGGGCTGGGTTCCTCCAGTCCCCAAATCAGTCCTACACACAAACACACACAGATTAATGTGACACGCCTGACCTGGCCAGGTTGATCAGCATGGACAGCCTGACACCCTCATATGCCAAGAATCAGTTCATCAGAGCAACACTAAACTGCAGTCAGACACAAGCACAAAGTTAAACAGAATACCTCTGAATCTGGCTGGGTGTCCAGATGACACCCTTATGGGCCAGCATTCAGTTCATTAGGGCACGTCTGAGCCAAACTGGGTCAATCAGCCTGTACAAGCTGATCCCCTTATGTGTTTCAAACTCAGCACGTCCCAATCTTTTAGTTTCTTGATGAGCAGACCCCACAGTACTTTTGGGCTTCACAGGGATCTTTAGCTTAGGTAAAAGAAGCGTTGCTGCAGAGCAAGTGGGGAAGGAGAAGTAAAGAAGGAAAAATATACTCAGTTACCACCAGTTTGACTATAAAAGTTATTTATTGCTAAGTAGATTAAATATATAATGACACTAGTAGTAATAGACATGCAAAAGAAAATCAAACACAAACAGTCACAGTATACCCTGGTTTCACTAAGTATTTGGGGAAACTTAGCTCAAGCTTAACTAATACAGTTCAAGTTCAGAAATCTATGCTTAGAGAGAGAGAAGAGAAAAGAGAGAAAGCTGGGATCTCACCAGTCCAAGGCACTCGGGTTGCAAAGCTGGCAGGTCAAAGTTCTCAGCACAATCCTGGAAGGGAGATGATCTGCCTCCTGCAGCCTTTCCAGAAGAAAGCGGGTGGTGTCAGCACACACACTGCTGCTTCTTTTACAGATTTTTATACCCTCAGTTCAACTTCTTTCAAGCATTCTCAATAGTGTAAATCAAATTGTCTTTTCTATTGACAAGGGGTTATCTGGTTGGAACATGTCAGGAAATTGATTGATACTCAGGAAATACATACTTAGGAGCCAGCTTGACATTCCTATGGATAGCAGATATACTGATGGGATATCTCCTGGTGCCTTCAGAAACAACAGATAGCTTGCAGCATCAGGGTTTTGGATTTTTGCTTGTTGTGAACAAGCATCAGCTTAGCATGACTTTTCCAG
The DNA here is from genome assembly GCF_052110815.1 of Crocodylus siamensis. Lineage (NCBI taxonomy): Eukaryota > Metazoa > Chordata > Crocodylia > Crocodylidae > Crocodylus > Crocodylus siamensis. The sequence goes on along the minus strand of NC_143402.1, from coordinate 46,204,837 downwards.
ATCTTACTATAGTCTTTTAACAGACTTAAGGCACTTATTGGAGTGTTCATAACCTGTTGTGGAGAGGACTTTCACTAGTTGTCCTGGGAAAAGTATGACAACATTTGTGGACAAGGCTCCAACAGGCTGGACGCTGTGATGAACCCTGTACCATTATTCAAATGTTGCTCATACCCCCAACTCGGTGTATTGCCTCAGCATTCCCTAACCCGGCAACCGAGTTTTAGCCAATTAAGTTTACATAGGCCTCCCATAGTGGGACCGGGGAATGTACAGCCCCAGATGCCTAGTAAACTTACTTCTGCTTAGAGGTGTGTGTGGCGGGGGGGGAAGAAAAGTCCTGTGTAAACCCAGATTAGAACTGGTCTGATAAATGCTGAGCTGGGTGTGGGGGTTAATTAGCATTTGGAGCACAGCTTCCTCATCATGCAGTGCTCCCCTGCTTCGCTGATCCCAGAATTCACTGCAGTCTCTGCTTCAGGCTTTCTGTTCCCCATCTCTCATGTAAATGAATGGTCATCTGGTCCCATTTCAGATGCAAATGAGACCTAGGGCAGTTGTTTCACTTTTGTCACCCTTATCTGGAGGGGTGTAGGTGTGTGTCTCACTGCATTTTAATCAGTTTCTGTTTAGGTAGAGGAGGGGAGGGGAGGAGGATTCTTTGTGAGTCAGACGGTCTGTGTCCTGTGTCAGGGCTCCCCAAGAACATGGAGCTGAGAGGTGACAGTTGCCCCATGGCTGGGGCCTCTTATCACCCTGCTTATGGCTGGGTAAAAATTCCTTCCATAGCTCCCTCTTGCTCCATGGTGGGGGCTTCTTATCACCCTGCTTCTTGCTGGGAAAAAATTCCCTCCCTCAGTAGGTCCCTGTTGCTCCATAGTGGGGGCCTCTTAGCAGCCTGCTTGCTAGGGAAATTATTCTCTCCCTCCCATTTTGTGGCCAGCAACAGTTAAAAAATTACAATATTTAAGGGTTGTAATGAGGACAGCCACAGCCCCTGTGATGGGCTAAGAACAATTATAACGATACAAACCTGACTGCCAGGTCCAGATGCCAGCTGACATTTCCTCTGTGGACAGGTTATACTGCAATTATACACTGCCACCTTCCCGGAAGCACCTGTTGGAGACAAACTATTGAACTAGAACTCTGGTTTGACCCCCTTTCTGGCATTTCCTGTGCCCTCTTAAGCCCTGGGTCAGGCTGTATTCCTGGAATTGAACAGTCTATGCTGGTGGCTCAGGGTGAAATGATTTCCCCTTGAGTGAAGTTTTTGCAGGTTGCCAGCTCGATGCCAAAAAGTACATTGCCACAGAGTTGTCCTGCATTCCTCTGGCTGCCTGGGCTTTTTTAAAAACTATTGCAATAATGCTGCATATAAAAGGAAGAAGACTGAAGCCAACCCTACTCCATTCTCCTGACAAACTGAGAAATTCTTCACTCCAAATACTGTCTCATCAGTGCCAAAGGCTTGTAGGCAGTAACACAGCAATGAGGGGGAGGCGAACGTGGCCCTCAGGTGCTGGCCTGGGGGGGAGGTGCCAGCCAGGCTGAGAGGCCGCAGCGCCTCCCGCGCTTGGTGTGTGGCCAACCCACCCAGCGGGTTGGGCATTTGTTTACCTGTTACAGCTGGCAGGTCCGGCCACTGCCCTTCCCCTGGCACCCGGTGTGCCACAGCTTTGATTTCCCTGTGGAAGTGCCGGGGGGGCGGGTGAGGGGGTGCTATGCCCTGCTCGGATCATCCCCAGGGGAGTGCATATGCAGGCGTTGGCCCCCAGGTGCCGGAGCCCCACGGTACACCACTGCTTGTAGTTTTCTGGTTTTTTTAATTGAAAAAGGAAGCCAGTATTCATCAGCATACTTTCAGTCAGGCAGGAGAGCTTCTGTGGGCTGACTTGCTCAATTTTCCATACTGAAATGAGGAGTGTAGTTTAACTTGTTGGGAAGTACAGGAGACATGTGGGGTGATTTCTCTCTAGTGCACTGTGTTCTCCCCAATCCTGGCTCCCCCACCAATATTATGCACACACGGGATGCTATGAGCAGCTGAAGTTAACTGTCCCTTCTTCATGATAGGCATGCAAGGTTCAGCATTATTGGAAGGGGATAAAAGTGAGAGGTATGTCACTGTGTGCACTTCTCCCTTGGCACTGGGGTTTCTATCTCATACCCCTTTTCTTCATTCCTTAGTAAACCACCCCAGAAGTATCACATGGGACACCAGCCTTAGAAATAAGCAGGGATCCTGGTTTTCTCTGTTTAAAAATCCTAAATGATCTGATTTTAAACAAAATCGCAAATCCATGATTAAAATGAAACACCATATATATATATAGGCATCCATTGAATACAATGTTTTATTGATGTATTTACAATTTTAAAGCAATTTGGAAGTCTGCCAGTGCCTCAATCACTATAACAAAATAAATTCTAAATACCTATAAATTTTGGCATTTGATTTTGGGTTTTTTATCATACAAAATCAGAGCTCCCCCTGACCCCTTCGCTCACCAGAATGTGAATCCACCTGTGGCTGTCCCCCCTCCCCCCACCCTGCTGTTAGAAATGGAGTATTGTTAGAAATGCACAGCTTGCATCTTGCACCTGATAAGAAAGAAACACTGCCAAGGACTTTTTTCCTTGGCCAGCCTTGCCACAGCTCTTCTTATACTACATCGCAGACTCTCCCCCAGCTTCTCCCTAGCCTTTCTCATGCAGATTACAGAAGCTGGAATTCAACTGACTGTGTCCTTGAAAGGGGGGGATTTAAACTCTTGGTGACCTATAGTATTCTCTAAGCATGCTCAATTAGCTGATGCATATTTACCTCTCCACCCTGCATACTTAAGTAGTTAATTATAATATACATGCGATGGATGTAGTGATGTAACCACATGCATGTTTGTATGAAACGGAAATGAGCTGTAAGAGTTCCTGTTTCTGCACACGTGCCCAGGAGGAAAAAGATAAATACAGCCTGCAAAAATTCCTTGGTGGATTCAGAGTAATCTGAGTTTTTGACTCTGCTCTGACCCTATTTGCAAATACACCTTTTGTGCCATCTAATGAGTGTGTGTCTGTGATTTTAGTGGCCTCCAAGAAACGGACCGCAATTTTTTGCATCACTGCTTTGGGGCACTGAGCTGCCCTCATATGCTGGTGCTCCGGCCATTCCATTGCCCCTCATTCCCACAGCCCCCAGCCCTGCTGGCGCCCCTCACTCCTGACCTACAGCCCCCTGGCCCTGCCAGTGCCCCCCACTCAGGACCCACAGCCCCCTTCACACCTCACCCACAGGTCCCTGGCCCTGCCAGAGCCCCTCACTCCCCACCTACAGCCCCCTGGCCCTGCTGGTGCCCCTTACTCCACACCCACAGGCCCTGCTCCCCCCAGCCCTGCCAGAGGGGGTCACCAGGCTTAGGACCCCCCACCCTGCTGCTGACCCATGGGGGCCTCCATGGCCCAGTGGGCAGGACCCAACATACTAGGGTAGAGCAAGTGGGCAGCTCTGTTATGCTCCCCAGCAAGGCCCTATGGCTGCACATGCCTGCCCCAGCCCCAGACCCTAAGTCCCATGCATTGCCCCAGCTGGGCAGTGCCCCCAGTGCTAGCCCTGCCCAACTCCCTCCCTCCATCACTATGGGGCTCTCAATCCCCCCCACTCCAGACTTACTTGCAGGGACCTGTAGGAGCTGCTCCCCATGCTGCCTGGCTGCCACATGTAGGTGTGAGTGTGCACATTCACATGATGCCCCTGGCCTGATCACTCTCCTCCTGCTCCCCACAGCTCCTTATAGGCTGGAAACCTGCCATTTCCTGCGTGTTTTTCCTTTAAAGAAGAAAATCTGTGTTTTTCTCCTTAAAAAGACAAAATTCACATTTTTCCACATTTGTCCATGGTAAATGGAAAACCCAGATCCCTGCAACTAAGCCACGTTGTACATGGTTTGAGCCTAACTAGATCCAAAAGGCATTTTAAACATATACATGATAACATTCCTGGCAAGGTGTAAGGTCATCAGTAGGATCACTTGAAGCATTTAAAAATCATACATTAGAAAAGAGTCCGGAGTGTGACTAAAGATTGTGCTATATTTAACAATAAATATTGGCCTCTTTTTTGCCTTTTAGTTTCCAGGCTTTTGGGCTATACTTCAGTCAGTTTTTAAGCTTTTCTCTGTAATTGAAAGGGCTAACAGCTTTTTTCTTTCTTATAAAAAAAAGAAAGAAATTAAAGCATTAGATAACTTCAGGAGCAGGTGTTTGAAAAAAATCAAATCCTGCGTGTTTTGGCAGCTCTGGCTTGAAGCTGATCATGTCACACTTCCTGTCAGAAGCCCAGAGGGAACTGCCTCCACCTGCAGTGCATTCCAGTGCAGCTGCTCCCAGTGCAGTAATCTCCCCTACTTCTCTTCCCCCTTTTTCAGGTTATGACCATGATTTTCCTTTTTTCCCTTAGATTACACCTGGCTCCCTGTGCCATACTTTGCAGGCTATCATTGTGTTGCTGTCTATGACAATGTCCCCATAATACTGGCCTGTCACTGTAACAGTAAGAGTAGCTGTGCACAGGAACTTAAGGTATACATTATGGAGACCACATGAGAAAGCACTCCTAGTTTGAATCCATCCCCAGGTACAGCAAGATGTTGACTAGTGGTCCTCAACCTTTTCAGACTTGGGCACCTCCTGGAAAACACCAGCTTAGTTATTACTTGTTTTTTGACTGCTAAAAAATAATACAACAATTTTTCTCCTGAATAAAACCTCAGAAAAATCACATCAGGTCAGAATGTCTTTAACCATATGGATTCCTATTCACGATCTCTGAGTTTGCCTTGTGAATCGTATTTGCATGCCTAACAGTGCTAACATTGTGTGATATTCCATAGTACTCTTGAAAGGATCTCAAGGCACCCTAGCTGAGAATCACTGATGTAGGTTGGCTACCCCGATGCTACTTAAAAGTGTGCCTATTCCTTAACGGAACTTGCACTTGATTCTAGCTGAGCAGCGTACCTGCATGTTACATGTATGTTGGAAAGATTCAGTCATGTACACCACCTTTAACCACCCATGTCTCATGGAAATTTTTCATTAGGTGCCTCATATTCCCATTCGCTCCTATAGACCAATCTTCTTGGCTAGACTACATCTCCCATGAGGAAGCATTGTTTTTTGTCTTAGTGAGGGGAAGTCGTTACCTCTCAGCTCCATGTTCTTGGGGAGCCCTGACACAGGACACAGACTGTCTGACTCACAAAGAATCCTCCTCCCCTCCCCTCCTCTACCTAAACAGAAACTGATTAAAATGCAGTGAGACACACACCTACACCCCTCCAGATAAGGGTGACAAAAGTGAAACAACTGCCCTAGGTCTCATTTGCATCTGAAATGGGACCAGATGACCATTCATTTACATGAGAGATGGGGAACAGAAAGCCTGAAGCAGAGACTGCAGTGAATTCTGGGATCAGCGAAGCAGGGGAGCACTGCATGATGGGGAAGCTGTGCTCCAAATGCTAATCAACCCACACACCCAGCTCAGCATTTATCAGACCAGCTCTAATCTGGGTTTACAAAGGACTTTTCTTCCCCCCCACACACACACACCTCTAAGCAGAAGTAAGTTTACTAGGCATCTGGGGCTGTACATTCCCTGGTCCCACTATGGGAGGCCTATGTAAACTTAATTGGCTAAAACTCGGTTGCCGGGTTAGGGAATGCTGAGGCAATACACCGAGTTGGGGGTATGAGCAACATTTGAATAATGGTACAGGGTTCATCACAGCGTCCAGCCTGTTGGAGCCTTGTCCACAAATGTTGTCATACTTTTCCCAGGACAACTAGTGAAAGTCCTCTCCACAACAGGTTATGAACACTCCAATAAGTGCCTTAAGTCTGTTAAAAGACTATAGTAAGATCTGGAAAAGTCATGCTAAGCTGATGCTTGTTCACAACAAGCAAAAATCCAAAACCCTGATGCTGCAAGCTATCTGTTGTTTCTGAAGACACCAGGAGATATCCCATCAGTATATCTGCTATCCATAGGAATGTCAAGCTGGCTCCTAAGTATGTATTTCCTGAGTATCAATCAATTTCCTGACATGTTCCAACCAGATAACCCCTTGTCAATAGAAAAGACAATTTGATTTACACTATTGAGAATGCTTGAAAGAAGTTGAACTGAGGGTATAAAAATCTGTAAAAGAAGCAGCAGTGTGTGTGCTGACACCACCCGCTTTCTTCTGGAAAGGCTGCAGGAGGCAGATCATCTCCCTTCCAGGATTGTGCTGAGAACTTTGACCTGCCAGCTTTGCAACCCGAGTGCCTTGGACTGGTGAGATCCCAGCTTTCTCTCTTTTCTCTTCTCTCTCTCTAAGCATAGATTTCTGAACTTGAACTGTATTAGTTAAGCTTGAGCTAAGTTTCCCCAAATACTTAGTGAAACCAGGGTATACTGTGACTGTTTGTGTTTGATTTTCTTTTGCATGTCTATTACTACTAGTGTCATTATATATTTAATCTACTTAGCAATAAATAACTTTTATAGTCAAACTGGTGGTAACTGAGTATATTTTTCCTTCTTTACTTCTCCTTCCCCACTTGCTCTGCAGCAACGCTTCTTTTACCTAAGCTAAAGATCCCTGTGAAGCCCAAAAGTACTGTGGGGTCTGCTCATCAAGAAACTAAAAGATTGGGACGTGCTGAGTTTGAAACACATAAGGGGATCAGCTTGTACAGGCTGATTGACCCAGTTTGGCTCAGACGTGCCCTAATGAACTGAATGCTGGCCCATGAGGGTGTCATCTGGACACCCAGCCAGATTCAGAGGTATTCTGTTTAACTGTGTGCTTGTGTCTGACTGTAGTTATTGCTGCTCTGATGAGCTGATTCTTGGCATATGAGGGTGTCAGGCTGTCCATGCTGATCAACCCGGCCAGGTCAAGCGTGTCTCGTTAATCTGTGTGTGTTTGTGTGTAGGACTGATTTGGGGACTGGAGGAACCCAGCCCCACTGAACTGAGTCCTGCAAGATAGCTCCATTGGGGGTGAGGGCTTGCAGAAAGGAGAGATACAGCTCTGTATAGAAACACAAGTAACACAAGCAGCACATTAATAGAATTGCCAAGACCCTAGCCCTAATAAATGAGCACACCCCAAAGTAGCGGGCAAATCTGATAACAAAGTGATACATCACAGTAGTCTCGTGGGCAGACTACTTCATAAGGAAACAAAGTCCAATGGGATAGCTTTACCCAAAAGAAAGAACGAGGGTGTGAGGGACCTAAGCTAGTATTTCCAAATGGAACTATTTTCATTTTTAGGCAAAACCTAACAACTCTTCATTTTTGAGCACTGAGAAAAAAAGGAAATATGGCTTTACATGAAAAACAGACACTTTGTGGGGGGAAAAAGCATAGTTGAAAACCCAATTTTCAGCCTCCCCCAAAAAAGGGTTTAGATGGAAATCTTTTTACCAGTTCTAGTTACATCTAGGGGATTTAGATGTGTAACTTCTATTAACTTCACCAAGAGCCGTGCATCTAAATTTACTCTCCCCTTTTGCATAGCCTAGCCCTGATATGTGTTTTGGAATAAAAACAGATGCAAAGGGACTAAGAAATTTTCAGCATCTCCTACATTTTATTATCTTGGATAATAAAATACAAGTCACACTGTTGTAAATGCAGGAATGTTCACATTTCCTCGGATGTAAGTTTGGCTCAGAATATCCTGAACCACCCTTAGTTTTCTCTTTCTTTCTTCCTCCTTTTTTGAAACTACCAGTTCTAGCACTGGTGTAGCTCTTTTCATGACTGTATTGCTCTTCAGCCTCAAGTCATTGTCTGTGACCTCTCTGCCTATGAAGCAGCCATAGGTAGAATGACTGAGTGATCAAGACCACTGCTCTTCATTCTGAATGTGTAGCCCAAATTCCGTCCTTTGGTTATATAGACTCAATGAAGTCAATGAAGTTCCACATGGTGCAAATCAGGATCCCTGTGTCTCAAAACAAATTCTTTTTAAATAACCTGCTGTCACATATGCATGTCTTTAAATAAGGTCTGATCCTGCAAGATGCTGGATTCCTCCTGGTTGCCAAAGCATGTTGAGGATATCAACAGATAGCAGGTTGGCCTCTCAGGGAAAGGATTCAGAAAGGATTCTGTGGTTGTGGAAGCCATCTCCTCAGTATGGCGGGGTTTTATCAGTTTGGGAGTGAGGGGAGTTCTTTGGCCCAGTCCTTCCCCTCAGACGTGGTATTTTTTCAGCAATTCACTTTGCCACTGCCGCTTTCTGTTGGGAAAGGAGATGGGGATCTTGATCTTCCTGAAGTCCTCTATGCACTTCCCCAGCTCAGACTCCAGTGCCCTGCGCTCCTCACTAAGTGGTAGCACCTTGGAACAGTTCTCCACCCCATTCTCCTTGATGTTTGAATGGTCACTATTCCTCATCTGCCCCATCTGCTTTACCTCTTCCACATTTTTTAGGGTCTTGGAGAAATCCAAAGTGTTAGGCCGAGGTGGGCATTCCTCTGGGGCTTCCAGCTGTGGCAAGGAAGCTGTTGAGCTGGGTTCACCAGTCTCTACCAGGGGAACTTTGTCAGCAAGGTTTGACCTAGGGGCCAGAGCTAGGTCAGGTCCACAATGGCTGTCCATGCTGGAGGCTGGAAATTCACAGCTGCTGTTCACGTCAGATGAGTCCATGCGGGTCACTAGGGTTTGGTTCAGTTCTTCTCTTGCCACAGAGATGCTGTCTGCTGCTACAGAGGTGTCTACTGAGGGAGAAAACAGAAGTCCATGTTAGGATATTTGAGTCCTCTATACCTAAAAGATTGCAAGGCATGTAATATCCTCAAAACCTCAGAGTGAAAGTAGTGAGGGCTACGGCAGTCAGCAGAGAACCTAGCTTGTTTCTCTTCACCTGGAACCTGTTTTAATGGCATTTTTAGGGCAGTTACATGGGAAAGGAATCTGACAAGTGCTTATGGTTATTTAGCTGCATTAGATTTTGCCCTTTTAGAAAGGATCATCACTTCATTCCTACCCCCCATATCTTTAATTTCTCTGTCTAGCAATCAAGGAGAACGTTACCAGCTGGGGAGCCTCACTACCATCTCCATCTACATAACCCTACTGCTGCCCAGACTACAGTTCAGAAATAACTGCTTTCATTCAAATAACAAACAGGTGGGCACTATGGTGTTCAGCATTCACTTCTAGCCAGTGAATCTTAACTCCTTTGAAGTCAGTAGCCAAGCTCCACCAATAATCTTTACAAGTACAGGAGATTAGAGCAGTCACTAGGCACATCTATACAAGATGCTTAATGCACAGTACACATTCTACTTCACATTAGTGCATCATGGCAAAAGCTGTGCTAATGCACAGTAGAATTAGTCTGCTGTGCATTAAGCATCACAAAAAGACCGTGCACCTTTGGTACTGTGCAGTAGAACCAGCTACTGCACATTTAGTTATTACCTCATATTAGAGGTACTAAAATTAATGCACAGTAGCAACAGCATTTTAATGCACATGTAAATGCACCCAGTGTGTATCATATCATTTCAGTGTGTATCATATCATTTCAGAGAGACCTAGACAAATTGGAGGATTGGATCAAGAGAAATCTCATGGGATTCCTGCACATAGGAAATAACAATCCCATGCACTTCTACAAGCTGAGGCCTCACTGGCTAGGGAGCAGCTGCATAGAAAAGCACTTGAGGGTTACAGCGAACAATAAGTTAAATATGAACCAAGAGTGTGCCCTTGGGCATGTGTAGACAAAATGGGGGCCCTAAATTGAAGCGGTGGGTTTTAAAAAACACTGTTTCACTTTTTGCTGATTAAACCCCCATGCCACGCACACACCCCACTTACTTATCCACCTAGCTGGTGGGAAGGGAAGAGCAAGCTGCCGGCAGGCAGAGCGATCCCTGGGTTGCAGGGAGGAAGGGCTGGTGCTTCCCTCCGTGGCAGCAGTGGCCCCCCACCAGGCACCTGGCTTGGATGGTCTCGGTGAGGGGTGGGCACCGCAACTGCAGAGGGAAGCATCAGGCCCCCGCATAGCTCAGGCAGCAGGCAGGCTCTGGGGGGGAGGGAAAAAAATCAGGCTTCCTACTTTTCTTGGGCAGAGCCTGCTTTCCCAGGCTGTTGCCACAATGGCTAATGGCATCCTGGGCTGCACTGGTAGGAGTGTTGGCAGAAGATTGAGGGAAATGATTATTTCCCTGTATTTGGTGCTGGTGAAGCCACATCTGGTGTACCGTGTTCAGTTTTGGGCCCCCCACTACAGAAAGAATGTGGACAACAAAAATGGTTCAGGGGCTGGGGCACATGACTTTCAAGGAGAAGCTGAGGGAACTAGACTTATGTAAGGAGGGATTTAATAGCAGCCTTCAACTACCTGAAGGAGGGTTCCAAGGAGAATGGAGCTACTGTTCACAGTGGTGGCAGGTGACAGAACAAGGAGCAATGGTCTCAAGTTGCAGCAAGGGAAGTTTAGCTTAGCTATTAGGAAGAATTTTCTCACTAGGAAGGTAGTAAAACACTGGAACAGGTTACCCAGAAAGTTTGTGGAATCCATCCTGGTAGGTTTTTAAGACCTGACTAGACAAAGCCTTGACTGGTATGATCTAGTTGGGGATGGTCTTGGTTTAAAAAGGAGATCAGAATCATAGAAAGTTAGGGTTGGAAGGGACCTCAGGAGGTCATCTTGTCTAACCCCCTGCTCAAAGCAGGACCTCCCAAGCTCCCTTCCAACCCTATTTTTCTACGATTCTGTGATTCTGTGTATGGGCTTGGCTGTTTTCCATTTCCTATGCAACTCATAAAACCTCACACAATGGAATATCTTAAGGATAATTTGCAGAGCTGGGCTCAGCTCTTGTTCTGAAACAGGACTGTGGTTAGAAAGCTGAGCCCTGTTCATAAATCCTTCTGCAAACCTGAACTAAGATAGTGGCAAACATGGGGCTGAGCTGTGGGTTGGGGTGGATATCATGTAGAGCAGCAGTTGGCAAAGTATTCTAGCAGTGAACTAGAATGGCTGGGCCAGGGTCCAAGGAAGTCTGGCCCTAGGACCCAGCTGTGGCTGCCCCCATCACTTCTCCCCAGCTGTGGCGTGGGCAAAGCCCCCTGCTGCTGAAACACCACCCAAGTACCCCTTTGCAGGCCGGCTCCTATGGCTCCATGGACAAGACTCCTATGGCTTCATATAATTTGGGGAGCTGAACATGCTGGAATAGAGCTTAGCTGTGTGATGATTTAAATGAGCAACCCAGAGAAATGGAAACTAGAGAGTGAAGAATGAGTTACACCGTCTCCGACAGGACTAGCTGTTCAGTTTCAAACAGCCTCCAGACAGTCACTGTTCACTTTTGTTTGTTAACATGATTGTAAAAGCAGCAGTGACGGCACTGGAAACAACCACTATGTTTCAATTACTAGCCCTAGGAACAAATCAAACAATAAGAGATGCTAATGGAAACTGATACAAAACCATTTAACAAAGGTCAGCCTTAATCCCTCACCTTGGCTTGGGGAAGAACTGCAGTCTTTGACTAATCCCTGTGCCCAACCATGGAGAGATTGATTACAGGGCTCCTCTCCTAAACTCATCTGATTGTTGCAGACTTTTTAAACTTATCTTGTCAAGGCAGCAGCATCCTTGAGGTTCTCTTATGAGTAGAACCCCCTCCCCCACCCCCAGCTGGCAACACATTATCTGTAGCTAGGAGGAAGCATTTTCCCAGCACGCGTGTATCCAGCCCAATTGCACGCCAGTGTGTGCCTGAAACATTACAGATAGGAGACAACTGTGAAAAACAAGGCAGTTCCACTTGCATGCTTCTAAAGAAGTTGCTGCTGTGTGACCATCTCAAATTCGGAGACACAAAGGGGAATCCTATAGATTAGTGAGAGCTGGATAGAGAGTGAGCTGAGCAATTTATGCAGAGCAATGACTTTCTAAAGCCATATATTTTGTTTTAGCTGCAGCATTACCAATTATAGCTGGCAGAAAGCTTTAAAAAAAAAATTTGGGGGCTGGCCATTTCTCAACGTTAGAATTTTAAAAAGCATTTTCTTTAAAAAAATACTTTTCCTACTATTTTATTGTTTTTTCTTTTAAATTTTTTTATGTTACTATCCTGTTATTTTGCTGTATTTTACATTGCTTTGCATCTTGTTGATCAGATTAGTCTCATGGAAGATTTTTTTTTTCCAAAATGGGAAGCCTTTCCCTTGTTAATAATATCGAATAGTTATACAGCATATAGCATCAATAACTCTTTAAAAAATCGGTATAGTTTTTCCCATTTTGCAGATGTAGAAACTGAGGTACAGGGAGGGTAAGTTAATTGACCAAGGTCAACCCAACAGACCTGTAACAAAGCTGGGATTAGAACCTACATTTTCTTGTTCTTATTTTTGTTCAATAGACCATATTGCCTTCAATCAGAAAACTGTTGTTTTCCAAATATCAAAATAATTGACTAATAAACTCCAGCTGCACATTCTGAAAACAAGCAAAGAAGAGTATTGAAAAATTCAGTGGGACGAAGAATGCTTTTAATTTTTTCTAAATCCCTATGGAGTTTATTCCTATTTAAAACACATCTGCTAGGAGCAAGTGTAATGAAGGCTATGTAGATAGCTCCATTTTAAGCCTTCCTCCTGAGTTAGAAAATTTCAGAGAGAATTTTCTTTCCCCCAAAGCCTTTTGTGAGGTAACAAGAGTTCTTGGTTATATTTCAGTCTTTTTTTTTTAACGTGACATTTACTTGTCAGCGCCAGCACTAAAATGTCTGAAGGTAGAAAGTTGAAATTGATAGTGGAAATATCCATGACTAAAAAGTGACCTTGAAAATTGCTTTGGCGTTGGCAAATCTCTCCAGGAAGTTCAGTGTATGTATCTTATTCCCAAATTCTTTGGCTGCCGTAGTTCAAAGTCTGTCTATCTAAGTACGTGGACAACCCTATTCAGCATAACCAAATGTTTCACAGTTAACTAACTTAATTATTCTCCAATCGAGAAGCATCTTTGCACAAATGTGGAGCAAAAGCTCAGGGACTTACAAGTCACATAAGAGGCATGAAGGTGAAGTGGGAAGAGAAGTCTCCTGAATCCTAGTCTAATGCTGTAGTTATTAGGCCAATTAAGGCCAATCTTTTTGATCAAAGTACCACAAGGTAAGTCCCTCACCTTCCATGAGTGCCACTTTGATCCCCTTCTTGTCTCGGATCTAGTGCTCTGCTCTTTACTCCTTTACTTGCACTCCCTGCTCAATCTGTTGCTCTGCTTTCTGCTTCTTGCCCTGTCTGAAACTGCATTCCCTGCTCCCGCCCTGATCTTCTGCATGCCAAACGCAAAGTTTTTCATGCCACTTATAGCACTTATGCTATGGGTTGGCCATCCCTGCACTAGAGACTATATAAAATAGTATGTAGCAGTCATACAATACATTTTACCCACAGATCTCAAAACACATTATCAAGAAAAATCAGTAATTTTGCCCTCTTATAGAGACAGAGAAACAGAGGCAAAATGCTGCAGGTCACCTACAACCGGAACTGAAAATAGAAGCCAGGTCTTCTCAGACTCAGGCTCATGCTGCTCTCTAGTAAGCAACCTTGACGCCTCATCTTGTGGGTTCAGGGAAGGGTGAGCTGGGAGTAAAGGAGCATTAGACACCAACCATCAGGTTTGCACAGTCCACCCAGTTCAAAGCTGTCTGCCCTTCTGCTGAGTGCCTCATCATCATTTTCATATCTCCCTGGGGAGAGGTTACTGACTTCTGAGCCTGTAGAAAAACAATTCACAGCACAATTCACTGTCATTAATCAGAACTAATGCTCATCCATTTAGAAGGTGGGAAGGGAGGTTTTCCCAGGGCTCACAGGGGGTGCCAGTTTGCAGAGCCAGGCAGGCCACAGGCCCCCCAGGAGCTCTATCAATTTACTTCAGTCCTCACAGGTATCAAGAGTAAACAAAAACTCCCTCCTGGAGTTAGACTCCACTTAGTATTGCAGGGGTGGGCAATTATTTGGGTGGAGAGCCGCTTACTGAGTTTTGGCAAGCCATCGAGGGCCACATGATAGGCAGGCAGGGGCAGATAAATATTAATTTTCTAAATTTTTTAGGGGCCCTGCAGGCTGGATAGAATGGCCTGGTGGGCCGCATCTGGCCCCCGGGCCGCATTTTGCCCATCCCTGAAGTATTGACTGTTGTTCCCTGTTGCTCTCTCTACTCCTTCACAATCCGACCTGCCCCGAGTTGCCTCTTTGGATGTGTGTGGTTGCAAAATAACCTCATTCCTGGAAGAAAAAAAAAACATGAGCAAATGTACTCTGTAGAGTTGGAGCATGCCTCCAAAAGGGAATGTTGGGTGTTTTGAAACACAGACAAAAATCTCCCTAGGGAATGTCATTCCTCCTCTCTTGCTTAGTAGAGAAATTTTCTACCACAACAAAAGAGCTGGGACCAAAACTTCTGTTCATTTTCAATAGGACTAGCCCCCCTGAGTCTAACAGGTGCTTTTGAAAATCTCCCTCTACAGCTGCATTTCCTGGGAAAGGGTTACATCATTGTATTATACTTAGTAGGATCCTGCTCTGCAATATGCTGCAACAAACTTCATATTGCAGTATCTGTCTTTGCTAAGTATTTTTCTCTAGGTGTATATACACTCAGGGGCCAAAATCTCAGCTAGTGTAACTCCACTGACCTGGGCACAGCTCTGCGGATTTACACCCAGCAGAGGTCTGGACTCCTATGCTCTCACAGTTCAAGCCATACACATGAAGCTCTTCAGTGTGAGGTAAACAATGCCATCTCTGGGTGCCTGGGAGGCTTTGCATTTAGAAGCAGGAAGATGCTAATGCTTTGCCTTTGAAATGCCTTAGCTCAGTAATAGCACATATATATCAGCTTAGCCTTATTTCATCCTGTTTGCTGAGGGCATGTCCTCCCTCCACCCATCCACCCTGGCCCTTATGCTAGTGTCTGTAGAAATTGTCTGCACTCAGCAAGACAAGCAGACTTCGACAGCTCTTTGTGCTCTCTGTTCAGTTGGTATCATTATGCCCTCCTCCTGGGCATCATGACACTAGCCAACTACTCAGTTGGTCTAATAAAAGATACCGTATCTACTCAAAGAATCTTGCCTGTTTACATCCTTAGACCAACACAGCTACAACCAAAAACCTAGCTCCTCCTGGGCAAACATCCCACATGATTCACATAGAGAAGAGCTCCCTTAAACTGGCAGATATTTCCTGCATATAATACAGTACCACAGGCTTCGCGGGCCGCCATGAGACCCTCCGAACTATTTCCTGAGGCTCGAGGTGCTGCAATGGGAAATGAAAATAAAAGTAAACACTGTACTTTCATTTTTGGGGGGGGCGGGGGGGTGATGTGATACCGCTTCCCAGGTCTTTGAATATGGCTCGCCAGTCCACTGGGTGATAAAAAAATTAATGATCCAGCCCCACATTCAAAAAGGTTTGACACCTCTGCAGTACCCAGTAGGGTGAAAAGGGTGCAGAGACTGTTGTGTTCAGAACTGATTCAATTATTCCAGCAGCAGGGGGGCCACACTTGATCATGCAGCCTGTATGATCTTGATCATGCAGCACTCTCACAGAAAACTGAGTTGCCAGACATCTCAGGCTAGTGATCCATCTAGTTCAATATCTGGTCTGTGCTGGATGTTTCAATGAAAGATGCAGAAACCAGAAGTGAGATATTACAAGAGAAATGTCTTCTGGACTCTTCTCAGTCAGAGGCTGAGTGAGCCTTCATCTTCCCACTGCACGTCAGCAATTCCTATAACAGAGAAATTACCTGGCCAGAATTAAGATATAAGATTCAAGAACCCTCAGGCATTAGGGCAGTTCAGATGCAATCCCAGCTACGTGGGTCAAGGCTGTCTCCTTGCTCGTTTGAGTTAAACAAGAGACCCGCAGCATCCTGGCATGCTCTCTGGGCTGGCAGGGTCTCTCTGCTCCACAGCAGGACTCGCCCCTCCCCTCTGCTGCCCAGCCCGAGCAGGGACAGGTAGGGGCAGGAGTCTGGCCAGAGAAGGGTATAGTTACCTTTTCCCTGTGCCACCGGTAGGGACCCAAGTTCAATCTACTGGTTGCTCCCCCCTCTTTCTGCAGCACTGGGCACCATGGCCCCTGAGGCAGAGGGGGGCAGGGAGGAGAGTTAGTTTCCCCTGTACGCCCACTGGCAGCTGGGCCTGCCCGCCCTCGCCATGGCACTCACTCCCTGCCCAGAATAGGCTCCAGCTGGCCCCTGGCACTGCAGTGAGGTCTGCACGGCCTGGCTGCAGCCACCACTTGGCCTGTTCTTGGGGCCTGTGGCTGAATAAGCCCCCTCCTGCCCTGAGCACAGAGAGGTTGCTTGCGCTACTGCTACTCTGTATTCATAACTAGCTCCCTCCCAGCAGGAAGGGGCACTGGCCCCGAGCACAGAGCGGCGGTGGCCGGGCTGGGGAGACCCTGCTGCAGTGCCAGCAGCTGCAGAAGTCCCCTGCTGTTGGGAGGGGGCTTGCCATGAGCACAGAGACCTGCTTGCACCACAGGGGGTCTGCCCAGCCCAGCCACTGCCACCTCTCTATCCCAGCAGGAGGGGGCTTATTTAGCCACTGGCTTCTGGCACCTCAGTGGGGGCTGCCCAGCCTGCCTGCAGGTGAAGCTTGGGTGTGTGGTGGGGGGGGGGTGGGCAAACCATGGGGGGAGCATCCACCAGCTCAGAGCCCAGGGGCTGCAAGTTAACCCCTCCAGGCCTGCAAGTGCTTGGGGCTAGAGGCTGAATAAGTCCCCTCCTACTGGGAGGTAGCTTGCCCCAAACACAGAACCAGTGGTAGGGGTCAGGCCCTGCCCCCACCACTGCCCCCATCCGGCAGCTGGAGCAGCAAGTGGCTTCCCAGGCTGCGAGCCCCCTCCCAGCAGGGGCTGTGCTCTGGGGCCGGCAGAGCTGCTGTGGAGCGCAGTGGCGCTTGCAGGGCTGTGGCCCGCTCCAGACCCTGATGCTGCTGTATGCAGCCCACTGCAGCTCTGCTGGCCCCACAGCGCAGCCCCTCACCGGGAAGGGGCTCATGCTCCCCCACATTATGACAGGGGCTGCTGCCCCCATTAATGGCCCTGCCTCCTCCCGGTGCAGTGGCGGGGATGGGGCATGGCCAGGGAAGGCCGGAAGGGGGGGCGGGGCAGGGACAGGGGTTATTCCTCCTCCCTCTGGTCTCTGGTGAGGGGACAGCCAGGGGGCCTATTCCGGGCAGGGACTGAGTGCCACAGCGACAGCGGGCAGACCTGGCTGCCAGTAGGGGTACAGGGGAAACTAACTCTCCTCCCTGCCCCCTCTGCCTCAGGTGCTGTGGTGCCCCACTGTTGCAGCAGCAAGGGGGGAACACCAAGCAGACCTGACTCTGGTCCCTGCTGGTGACACCCCACCCTGGCCTGTTCAGCCCAGGTTAACCACATACCCCCTACAGCTTCCCTGCAGCCAAGGGCGCACTCTAGTGCCTCCCAGCGCCTGGCCTGAGCAACTGCAGGCATGTGCCTGGATTACCTCAGTCTAGAGAGCATGTTTGTCCTGTTACAAACTGTTTCAGCCTAGGCAGGTTAAACTAACCTGCAAAGGTTGAATGAATTCAGGCTCCGGCTTTTTGAATGTCTGTCCCTAGGCTTACTGTATAGTCATGCAGCTTTTAACATAAGAGTGCTCTGCTCTCAGCTAATTTGTATTATCTACAAACAGTAAATAGTATTTCGCCTTCTCCCAAAAACATCTCACAGGCCAATTGCTCAATCAGAACAAGTTCCTAGTGCATAGCCTGAATTTTTCATCCCTTGCTGTTTTGAAGCCATTGCTGCTTGTCCTCTCATTCTATTTTGATGTGTCAGCTGGAGTGCATAAATGATATTTATTAAGCAGCCCCTGTGTGTCATTGTTTGTAAGAATCCTGCCATACAGAATTAATGTGCTGGTACTGTGCATAGCCTCTGACTATCCCAGCCTCTTTTATCTTTTCGGCCATCTTATTGCAGAGTGTTCTGGATGAAGATGAATTAAATGTGGGCTGGGAGACCCTGTCTTTCACTGGTAGGGTTATATTTTGTGTACCCCACTGTATCAGTGCTTTCAGCTGCAGACATTTCATAGGATCTTAGATATGGGAACAAACTCAATGGCTCCAACCTATTCTTGGGGCCTCAGCAATATACTCTGAAAGCATCAAGGAATGGGAGAGGAAAACAACATTTCTAGTCTGAGGATGTCTGTAACCCCCTTAAAAGGCAGCTGTGTGCTTTTGGCTTCTCTAGGGACAGACATTCAAAAAGCTTGAGCCTGAACTGATTCAATCTTTGTGGTTAATCTAACCTGTATAGACTGAACCGATTTGCAAGTGAATAGACATTAACTTTTGATTCTGGAAATGCAGGCACATGTCTACAGTGGCTCAGGCTAAACACTGGGAGGTGCTAGGGCAGCTGTCCCTTCTCTTCCTCAGCAGCCTCACGGTTGGAGGGAAGCTGACAGGGTGGAGTGGGAGCATAGCCAGTTCCTCCTGGCAGGTGGCTAAGTATGATTGTGGAGGGGTTTAAACCCCCATCCTGGCCAGTTGGGACCCCAGCCGGGGTATGCCTGGAGGGGGAGGGGGGAAACAGTCCTTGCTAGGCTTATCTCTGAGGCCAGACACTGGCTCAGGCAGCACCTCAGGCAAAGGGGAAAGGGGAGGATTAAACTCTCTCCCCTCTTGGTCACAGGGACCCCAGGGTCTTTCTGGCTTTCCCCCTGATCACTGCTCATATGACAGGGAATCTGGCCAGAACCAGTTGTCATGACTTTGTCACCCACACGGGGCTGTGGCTGGGGGTGGCCTGCGGCCACTGCTGCAAGCAGACACAGAGGGACCGGCCCAGGCTGAGCTGCGGGTGCTGGGCTCTTCCCAGTGGATTGCAGCTTGGGCTGGGGGCATGGGGGCTGCACAACCAGATTGGTCCTGGCTCCCTGTCCCCAGGGAAGGGCCGTAGCCAGTTGGGAAGAGCCTAGCTCCAGGGTCTCTGAAGCAAACAGCACAACCCAGCCCAGGGTTGAAAAGAATGCTGGGATGCTGGGGGACTCCGGTTTAACTTAAACCACGAAGGGGTCTGGGATAGAAATGGCATAAGCTGGTTTGACCCAAATTAGTTAAGTCTAATACTATATTCAACCAGGTTTATTTTAAACCAGTTTTGGCCATTTTGAAACTGGTTTATATGCACTGAACTTCTGTTCTGTTGCAGGTTTAAACCAGTTTCTGATTGGTTAAACCAGTTTATGTGTAACTTCTGTCCCTGGTGTCCCAGCACATAGCAATGAACCTGAAGAGTATACAAAAAGGATCCTCAGATGAAAGGAGTATCAAACACCTGTAGGCAGAGGCTTCTCCTTCACAGGGACCTTTGCTTTTCCTCCACTCCAGAGCCCATGTTATCTCTCCCAAGAGGCACTCCAGCCAACTCAGTTCCATCCCACTTAGGTTTGTCAGCTGTGTGCTTCGCAGCGCCACATGCTATTATTCTCCTCCTGACTCACTCATGCATCTGAATCCCCACCAACTCAAGGGCTGTCTAAAAGGAAGCACCCATCCTTAACCCATCTTTTGGGAAGCTAGACCAGGGGAGCAGTGTCTTCTCCGTATTGTCATGGAAGAAACCTGACTTTGACTTAAAGTGCCCGCTGCCATTTTGAAGCACGTGGATACTGAATACATGAGAGGTTATGGGTGCTTTAATTAGAGCAGCTCTCAAGAGTGTTCTAATTAAAGTGTCCCCCGACCCCAGAGCACATGTAAAGATACCCACTATGGCTTGTCTCCAATTAGTTAATTAAACTCCTCTGAACTTGAGGGACGCACCCCCATGTTAAGTATAGACAGTCAAAAAAGCCTGAGGCTGTATTCATTTAATTTTTGCAGGTTATTCTAAGCTGCATAGCTCGAACTGTTAAGAAATTAACTTTTGATTCTAGAAATGCAGGCATATGCCTGCAGTGGCCCAAGCCTAGGGTGACCACTTTTTCAAAAGAGAAAGACAGGACACATGCCCACCCCACCCCACCCCCACTTCCGCTGGCAGTGGCACAGCCGTACAAGACCCAAGCAGAGCAGGGGGCTGGATGGGGCTGCCCACTGCAGGCTCAGGGATCCCTGCCGTGCTGTCTTTCTCCTGGAAGCCTCACACTGGAGATGCACACTCCCTGCATGCCTGACAGCAGCAGGGGGCGCAACCCCATGCCACCACCCCCCCACTGCTGCTACTGGGTGGGCAGGGGGCACCTCACCCTGGTGATGCAGCCAACATGGAGTCCCCAAGGGCAAGGAAGGGAGCCCCAAGCCCACAGCCTGCATCTGCTCCTGCCCCACACACAAATCTGGGGTAGCACATGCCCCCCACGCCTCCTGCCGTCTGGACAAGCCACCTGTGGCTCCATCCTGCCCCATGCCACAGTTCCACACACCGCTCTGGCTGGACAGTGCTCCCAGCCCCTCCCCCACTCCCTTCCTCACTGTGAGAGCCTCCATCTGCCCCTGTTATGCCCCCTCCCCCTCATACACTTACCTGCAGGAAGTTGCTCTCCACTTTGCTCAGCTGCATCTCTGGCCACATGCCCCCTATGTCCCACTCCTGGCAGCCCCTTGCAGCCAGACTGCAAGGGGAAACCTGCCATTTCCTGAGGATTCCTGCATGACACTGCAGATCCAAGACAAATGCTGTCCCAGAGTCATGCAGCCTGGGATTGGGACTTGAGGTTCCCATCCCGGGACTGTCCTGCCCAATTAGGGATGGGTGCTTCCACCCAATTACGAATGAGTTGTCACCCTACCCATCATGCTGTATTGGGGTCACTAGAGCATGTCTCTCTACTCGGCTGGAGCAGACAGCTTGGGTCAAAGCTAGCCTGCCCACCCTTCTGGGGGGCACTGCAGGGGAGGTGCAAAGTGTCCTGGGAAGTTGAGGGACTGTGAGTTAACTTGGAGGGGAATGTTTATGATTTAGCCTGGGCTGATCCATACAGATCCTGCTGCCTGGGAAGTGCCTAGCATACATGATTTTCAGTATTTATATCTGCCTGTGGTGTTCATGAGGAAGTCACCCAGAGTTTGCAAACCTATATTTGATTCTGCTTCAGCAACTGCTGACAGTGACTTACCCCTGTTGCCTCATCTGGGAGGGAAAAGGCTATGTGTAAATGTACAGCTTCAAGTGCGTCTCCTTCAAGCAGCTTCCTGCCACATTTCTGAAAGCCTCAATAAAGCTGGTGATGCCAGCGAAGGCTGTTTGCTAAATCTGCAAGGTAGTTGATGTTGCAGCTGGATTAACTGCCATGGCAACCCCTCTCTGACACCAGGGTGCCAGCACAAGGTTAGGCAAACAACAGAGAGCCTGGAGTTTGAAACTTGTTTGCTATAAGGCAAGACCTAGCAACCTAACAGTTGCTGCAGTTTCATCAGCATCAACTTTCCTTGACTTCGCAAGTTATAAAAAAAGTCTGGTTTGGATAATAAAGGCTGCGATGCAGCCAACAGTTTGTGAACAAGCTTTCTACTTGCTGCTGTGTCAGTACACCTCGCTTCTCCTGACCTGCTGCCCCCACTGCTATTCTAGGAAATGATTACCGTCACACACACCTCTGCTAATGCTCATCAGTCCCTTGCTATCCTAGCCCTGAACTTGTACTAACAGCTCCACCACTCCTGATCTACAACAGCCCTTTCTGTTTTAACCCTGGCTCTCCCAGGGGCAGTTGGTGCCAGTCCTATGACAGGCACTCAAAATCTGGTTATTATAGACACAGACAGAAGTGAAAATTTTCACCTGATCTGGCCCCCCCCCGAAGGCACTCTACAGCTGTGACCAAACAAAGTGCAATGCTGCAAAGCACTTTAAAAGAGCTCAATCCTGCAACAATATGAACCCTCGTTACATGAGCGTTCAGATGAAGACTCTTCAAAGTGAAGCACCTTCATTAACTTGTGTCTGCACACACCAGAAGCAGGGCTCAGATGACAGCTCAGCCCTTGCTCCTCACTTTGTTTTCAGAAGGGTGGGGAGGGAGCAGAGAGAGCTCATTCTGAGGGTTGGTCAGCCAGCGCTGGATGGTGGGACAGGTAGATTGGAACAGATTGGGTGGGACAGGTGGACCATCAATCCACCCCTGCTCCATGCCAGCACAGCTGGGGAAACCCCAGAACAGACCTCCCTCTCCTGCTTTCTCTCCCTCCCATCCTGTGATAGAAGGGGGCTGGGAGAGGAGAGGCAGAACTAGGGAAAGAGGCTGCTGAGACACAGCCTCTCTCCCTGGATTGGCTGCAAATTGAAGCTCAGTCCTCCACCCTCCCAACCCAACAGCTAATGTCTCTTGGATCAGGAAGATCAGTCTAACTCGTGACACTTTCTCTGAAGTGCCATGAATTAGACCCAGGACCTGCACTCCTGGGACTCACAATTGGGCCAGGTACATATATTATAAAAGACTGGAAACTGGTCTATACCTGTAACAGAAGTTCAGCACACAAAACCAGTCTATACCCATAACAGAACAAAAATTCAGCACACATAGACTTGTTTAAAAATGGCAGAACCCAGTCTACGATTTGCCCCCTCTGCCCCGATCAAAAGGGTGAATGTGTGTTCTGTTCACAACCAATGTAAAGTACACCACTTACAGAAAAGTGCATTACTTAGACTGATTCCACCTCAGGCTTTTTGAATGTCTGTACCTAGCCACAGAAGCCAACTTGTGCCCAAACTCATTTCACATGTGATGTAAACCAGGCTCCACACACGTCTATACAGTTGAAACAATCGGGCACTCCTTAGCTGTTCCTAGTCTCCAATGCTGCTTTTAATGGTCAACTTCTGCTCTTGCATCAAAATGAAACTAACCTGATCCCTTGAAAAAACTAGCCTTGCTGAGTTAAAATAAGACTACTTGTATTCATTCCCCTGCCACTCAGCAAATCCTTCACTGCCAGTGTGAAGCAATGTGGGCTGAACACTCAGGAGCAGCAGAGGGAGAAGCCAGAGGCCAAGTAGCATCTGGTGAAATTAAAATCAGAGAAGAGCTGCCATCAGCAGAGGGGGACAGAAGGCATGTTTTAATTAGCAATCAAGAAAGCAAGGATTGGGTTTCTGGCTTCTGTTGCAAGCCCAGCTGTGTTTCCACCACAGGCCTTTGAGTTCTAGATTGGGAAGGAACAGAGCAAAAATTGTTGATACTTCTGAGGCCCAGTCTGGGCACCTGCAAAATACCTGAAATGGAGCAACTGGGAGGTTTTACTGGAGGTGAAGTAGTCATGGCTAGTGGAGCCTTCCAGTTCCACACATAGCATTTGCATATTTCCTGTAAATCCAATATATTCTTTGGTCAATATGTCTTGACCTTATTTCCCTGTTTTATGTGACAAGTTAGTTTCTCCTCAATGCTTTGGGGCTTGTGCCTGACAGCTATGCTAGAGAGTTGTTCGTGCAGTTTTAAGAATATGTGAGGCACTTGTCTAGGATGGTTTAGACAGGGATGATAGTGTCTTGAGCAGGAGGTTGGACTAGATGATCTCCTGCAGTCCCTAGATCTCCTGCAGTCCCTTCCAGTCCTACTTTTCTGCAATTTTGTGATTCTCTGTGTATCACCCATGGCCAGTGCTTGGCATCGTGTGCCTGATCCAAAGAGGTTGCAAGTCTGTTTTAGAGCTTTGCTCAAGTTTTGGGGGCCTTTATTTGATCCTAGGTTGTGCTTAAAATGGTGGTCATTACTTATCACACCTGCAAAGTACTAACCAAGCCACCTCTCCTTAAAATCAGCAGCAGGATTCTCGATGTACTCTAATGGAGTGGGACCAGGTCCTAAGTGTGTAGCATTATTGACCTATATTTATGAAACAGTCTCCTTATAACTCATCTGTGGTTGTGTATGCAGTTGTGTAACTGCATGTACAAAGGAGCAACTAGGTAGACATTTGATTGTCTTGTGGCCATGATGAGATATTCAGTTGTGCTAATGCCTCCATACAGAATGGGTGCTCTCCAGTTTAAAATTTAGAGCTGTTATTGATAAAGATTGTTTAATTTTTGCACAGGTATATGGGAGAGGAGTCCTGGTGATGTGAAGGCTTATAAATTTAGATGACAAATATGGAGCTGGTGTAAAGCAGCATGTCTCTGTTCTTTTCCGTTTACGACATCTGAAGATCTAAGCCATCACCAGTGGTAAAATCAAGAACTCAATTAAAAAAACACTGGGAACCATTGTGGGAACTGTTGTGTGAACTACATATGGGTCAACAACTCTTACAGTGAACAGCAGCATTTAAACAGCAGTTGAGAGAGAAAACAGGGAAGTATCTTCTCTTGATGTGCCTAGAAGGGGCGTGTAGGTAGGAATACATCAATGCCTAGGTTAGAATTTGCCCAGGCCACCAGAGTTTACACCTGCTCTTACGTAAGAATGTTGCTTGGGGTCATCAGTAACTAGCAGTTGTTAGAGCATCTCCAGCAGCATAGGGGCACCAGTACTGTGGTAAGGTAGTGGCTCAGTGAAGACTATGACCCATTGAGAGAGATCAATGGGCACATCACTACACAGAATGATCCAGTTGGTAGAGTGCAGGCATGGGACTTTGAAGATCAGGCTTCAGTTCTCCATTCTGCCACAGACTTCCAGTGCAACTTTGGAGAAGCCATCATCATCTCTCCAGGCCTCAGGTTTCTAAATGTAAAACGAGGATAACCATACTTGCCTAGCACATGGGGATGTTGTGAAGATAATGATAATCAAAAGCTAATAACAGCAATAGAAACAGGCTCTCAACTGCCATTCTTCGTATCTCTTGTTGGTTAGTGCCAAATATTCATCTAGCTTAGAGGTGCTGCTTAGTTGGCAGGATCACAGCATAGGAATATCTAATTATGTGAAACTACACCTTCTTGAGAGTTTCCATAAAATAAAACAAATCTCTGTGTCAGACTGGATTTTTCTGCAGATTTCCTCAAAAAGGAAACTGTATTTGTGCAGTACTATAACCATAAGAGCATAAGAACAGTCATTTACTGGGTCCATCTTACCCAGTCTCCTGGATCACACAGTGGCAGGGAGTGGATGCTGAAAGGGAGAAAACTAGGTATGACCAAAAGTTTTTTCCACTATTCTTCTCTCAGTTGCACCTTTCAGCATTTAAAGGAAGTTCTAATTTAGGGACTGTGCCCCTAACACCTATGCTCAATAGCTACTGATGCATCTTTCCTTCAAGAATTTGTTCATTCCGTTTTAGAAACTGGCTAAACTGTTAGCTTCCACAACATCTTGTGGTAATGAGTTCCAGGCTTATTGGCATGTGGATGGGATAACTGTCAGTGGCATTTAGCAGACATAACTAGCCTTCCAGAAGCACCACACAAACACCCTTATAACCCTTCCAGTTTAGGAGCTTGGCATGTTTGAGAGCACCACTTTCTCACATAGTAGGTTGGCCATGTAGATAAGTCTTACAGGACCAAGACCTCCCTTTTGATCTAATTAGGATTATGTTTCTCCCTCAGCCTCACATGATTCACAGGGCCCACTTGGAGTTCATTGAGCAAATGACATAAAATATGCACAACTGCCACAAAACTGGAGCCAAATTCTCCAATGATTATAATTCATATCTCATTACACTTGAGGTCCCCAACTGAATACTGATACTTATATTCACCACTAGGCTCATCATAGTCCAGGCTCATACTATGGTGCTTTTTAGCCATACCTTCCTCCCTTACTGTCTCTTCTCTCAAGGGATCGCAGTAGAGATGGTGGGCACTGGTCTCGCATATGTTATGGTTAATTATAGTGGAGCAACTTATACTAGAGGGTGGCAGCAATTTGACTCAGGAAGGGAGGAAGAAGAGCTTATGCTTCTCCTGCATTAGGTAATATAGCCCAGCACTGCCATTCAAGCCTAGTCCCTGTGTAGATCACTCATGCCTACCAACCATTCCCTCTGCTGGTAACACCCTATTCACTATTTTCCCATTCTAGGACACTGTCTGGGATCCATAAATTTCCATGCAACTGGTATTGTTTTGATCTCAGAATATCTCTTTATGAATGATACATGCCATCCAATCTGATCACTTCAGCACTGAGAAGCAGCAGTAATGTTCCTTGGTTTTGGAATATCCATGTGATGGGAAAAAAATACTGAGCCCCTCAGGGGTTGTCAACATTGCTCCCATGCTGCATATGGAGCACCATTAGAAAGCATACCCTGGAGAACACTGTCTTCTTGCACCCAGTTAGTGCAAGTCAGCTCCCAAAAATTAGGTGCTCTGGGTAATAAACACCCTAGCACTATTGGCAGGGTTTCTGTCTCAAGCATGCTTATTAGTATGTGCTCAAGACTAGACCAGAACAGGTCCTTATCCCTGGGGTTTGGCATGCACTGAGTGGGAGTGAGTGGGTGCTCCCAGCCATAGGAGGGCAAATCTAGAGAGAAGCAGCAGCAAATCTAGAGAGAAGTCCTGTCAAGTCTGGTCCCCTTTTAAAAATGATGATGCTGTTCCTAAATACTGGGCTGAAGTTGGTTTGATTTCTCAAGATACTGAGATTCCCTAGGTATGACCCAAGTGCTAGCAACATTTTCAGGTAATGGAATAGTATCCATGCAGCTAAAAAAAACCCAAAAACCCATCTTTGGAGGACTCTCAGAAAGTGCTGACCAATATGCCCAGGCTAGAAGAGGTAAATTTCTCTAAGGCCACCAGCAGCAACTGACTGTTTTGTCTGGTCAAGAACTTTAAGAAGTGAATCACAGTGTGACAAAAGCTTATGCACTGGAAAAGTTGAACCAATGTTCAACTTAGTAGAGGGTCAAATTCAACCCTATTCGATCAGAGGTGCAGATCCTCAGCTGGAGTAAATCAGAGTAGTTCCACTGAAGCCAATGGAGCCATATGGATTTACAGCAGGAAAGGATTTGGCCTAAAGCATACATGTTAATTGTACATTGACTGCAAATACCATAGCTGCAATGAAAGTAGAGAGCCTTCATATCTTCACAATGTTATATGTATATCCTGCCAACATGACAATATCAGTGTCGGCCCACCTCATCTTAATCTTTTCTATGGCTCAGCATTTCCAGTGTATTGTAGAGCTACCCTGGATGTTGTCTGAATGCAGTACTGAATAGGTCACTGGTGGTTACTGTGATGATTGGATCAAATCTGGAAAGACTTTCAGGTCATGATGTAGGCCTCACCTTTTTGGGTAGAAATTTCCCTAAGCTTTGAAGTGGCTTTGGTAATGTCTTCTTGGAGTGAACCCTGTATAGTTAGCTATGTAGAAGTTCAAGTGAGAAGTGGGTGTATCTGGAAGGGCCCACTTCTAAATAGATGTAATAGCACACAGCTCAGGGATAGCCGAGGACATTATTATATTGCAAGATGCATTTTGTAATGTAATCAGCCTCAGTGTTGTTATTACCCTTAAAATGCTAGTTTCTCCTTAGGTATAGGTCACTTCACTGATTGCAGTATTTCCTAATCTTGCTATAGGGAATGGATAAAGAATATTGCAGTGACTGGGGGAAGGTGATTTAGTTCTCATGGGCAGATTTTTAGGCCTTTCCATGCTTTTCTTCATATCATGAACACCCACACCCTCCCAGTTAGTCAAAACTTGGTCCAAAGTGTCAAGAATCATTTAGCTGTTTGTTCCTGAGGCATGTCAGCTATGGCCCAACTGCAGCCTCAAAATCAGGTTTAACAAGATTATTGAGAAACAGATTTTGCATATTCAAAACTTAAGCAGTAAATTGTTTGTAACTGATTGAAACAAAACAAAAAGGGGGTTTCTCGATCTGACCCAAGCCCAGGCTGTGACACAGTACAAGGACGAAATGCCTTATAGGGTTATAAGTACTGGAGATGAATGCCTAACAGCTGGATTTATGTTTTTCTAGCTACCGCTTCAGTGAGCTAAGACCTAGGCAAATCATGCAAAACACTGCTCATAACTTATTATTTTTAAAATTCCTAGCTAATTTTCAATGTAACCATGCCCATGTCCCTTTTTTAAATCTCCCATCGTTTGTGTTTTTTTGTTTCTTCTTGGAGAATGGCAGTTTTTTCAGTTAATGTCTCAGGGGGTCAAATGGGGTAACATGTGAAAATAGATATCTGTCATCATTGCTAGTCTTCTCCATGCAATCAGGGACAAGTCAGCACATTTATGTGCAACATTTCAGCCACAGTCTGCTCTGATGGCTATAAAATGTTATCTAGAGGTTTGCTTTTTGAGAATTGGCTTGTAGGTGAAATAGATATTGCATTAAAAAAATGGTCCAGGGGAATGGCAAGGGTTAATTGGTTGATTCTAAAAAGGTTCATTCTAAAAGCCAGTTTGTGACAAAGTTTCCTTCAAGGCATACTGTGTTTCAAGCCAGCAGATATACAGACTGGGAAATTGAAGACATGTACCACACTTTTCCATAACATGAAGTAAGGTGGCTGTGACAGGGGGCCATCTCAAGGCCAGTCCAATGCTGGCCTGCCCACCTGTCTCAGGCAGTCTGCCCACGACTCACCTGCCACACCTTTGTTATAACCAAGTTAAATAGTTTTTCCTAGGCGGGAGGCTGCCTATTTAATGCCCAATGGCAAGGGCATAATACACAGCTTTGTACTATCCCTACACCGTGTCCCATGCCTTGCAGATGGCATCACTACATCACTATATGGCTCCAGCCATACGCTGGGCCCCACTATATTCCAGCTGACATTCGTACCCCAACCTGGATCCCTCCTACTCAGGCGACCTAATATCTACCATCATCCTGGGCTGCAAAACTCGCTCATCTCCTTTCCCTCTTGGCAGTGGCCCCCTCCGAGACCTTTGGCTTTGCAGACCCTGGCCTTAACTCTAAGCCAGTTGGGACTCCAGTCTTCTAGCTTCCAGCCATCCCTCGTGGTAGGCATTCTTGCCTTTTGACTCTTCATGGTCCTGGTCCCAGCATAGGTCAGTTTAGGTTCTCTGGCTAGGTTTTTGAGCAGCTAGCCCTCTTTCCCATATGGGTCCGGCTTCTCTGGCAGCACAGCTGAGGCTGGCCCTGCTCCAGCCCCCAGCTCTTGGCCCCCAAGGCAATGCAGGGCTAAGGCCAGTGTGGGGAAGCAGCTGGGGCCAGTGCAGGGCTTGGGGGGCAGTGGATCCACTGGTATGGGGGGTGCCAGCACTGAGCAACAACCCCAGGTGTGGGGGAAGGGGTGGCTGCATGGGCACAGCAGGCCCCAGCCCTGATCCTAGGCCCAGCACAGCTCTGCCCTCTCTCAATCCTTGCCTGGTCTCAGGCCTACTCCCTCCCTCCCTCCCTCCCATATCCCTTCCCCTCCCCCTGCCCCTTTCCTCACAGACTTTCCCACCAGGGGAGGTGGGGTGGTACGCATGCACTCAGCACCACCACAAAAAATGCTTCTCCCTCTGCCTATGCCTAGGGTCTGGGCTTATACGGAGGTTGCCCAGCTCTTGTCCAATCCAGGGGCCCTCTTACAGTCATGTGACTCCCTAATTAGGCTGAATTGCACCTGCTGGCTGCTCAAGCCCCTTAAAGTGGCATGCATAATCTGTGCTCTGCTACAGTGGCATTAGGTCACAATGCCAAACTGCAGAACCCTAAGGATGAGGCTATGGTGAACAGACCAGATTAGTAAAATGGTAAATACCCAGATTAAATGTGTACATGTGATGGGTTTGTTGGAACAAAGGAATATGCTGACAGGACAGAACATGAACAGTATGACAACCACAGGGGAATCTAATCAACAATGCCCAAAGATGAAGAGTCAGAGGGGAGAAAGAATACAAGAGGAGGGATTTCGTAGCAGCAAAGGGTCCCCAGGTGGGGAATCCAAGGGCACCATGGACAAAGGAAACACCACCAGCCCGTCTCACCTACCCCAGTTGGGGAGGGAACACAGGAGAGATTGGGCCTCAGCCCTTGAGCTCCAGGCTGCTGACATTCAAGAGAGAACCTCAGGGTGAAGCTTGTGTACTGGCCAGATGTATCTTCCCTCTGTGACAGCCTTAGACCTGGTAGATATAGGATTGTTTGCATTATTCTTATCTGCTTCAATGCTTATCAATAAAATTTGCCTATTATTGAATGGAGAAATCGCGTTTGGTCTGAGGATTTGGGTCCAGTTGGAACAAGGTATCTGGGTCATTAATCCAGTGTCTACATGCTCTATGCTAATGCCAATGACATGCATGCTGGCAATCTAGGTTCTTGAAATAGCTGGGCATGGCCAATTCACTGTGTGTAGGGATAGCTCTTAGTGGCGTGTCCAGTATATTGCATGCCTCTCTGTGTATAAATGGTATGGCTGGGCAGACATCTGACTATATTTGCTAAATTTTGAGAAAGGACACTTAGAATACAGAGTTTTTTTATGGGGATCTATAAAATTAAATAAGCATTGTATGAAGGCTTCTATATATAGGCAGAGGTAATTAGCTGTGTTAGGCTGAAGTCAGGCAGAAGGCACAGTAGATTTTCAATTTATAAACCAATGAAATCAGTCCATAAGGTATAATTCTACCCTGGCTTTCATCTATACATAGACAGAATTTTTTTATACATGTGGATATATCTAGATACTGCCTAATATATTGCATCTGTGTGTTCATAACCAGCTACTGCCTAGGCAGTGCCAGAAAAGAGTCCTGGAAGAGTTTTCAGGTTTAGGAAGAAATTGTTGCTACCGCAGACATGATACCAAATGTGCTTGTAAGTGCATGACAGAGAAGGGACTCATGCATTGTCACACTCAGAAAAAACCAAATAGAGCCTGAACCATACAACTACAAATAAAAAATTCAGATTCCAGTAGAGAAAACTCTCAATGCAGTGATAAGGACTGTACTACTTAATAGATACATGTATATTGGTGTTGTGTAGGTCTTACAAAAATATTGTCTATTTAAGATGGCAGGTTAAAAATCAGAGTTTGTTTCCCCTGAAAATATTGTTCCAAATAATATATAAGATTATTCAAGAGACTTTTTAAAGGAACTCTCTTTTGCCACTATGGATTTGTTCATTTATTTTTGGTTTGCCTTTGCATGTTTGTATAGGTGAGCGCTGACAATAGGACTGGCCAAATTTCACATTTTATTTTAGCCAGTTTTTATGTCAAGTTCTCATTCACTAATAAAGTGGGAGCTAACATTTTTGGCAGGCATGCCACTCCCATCCCACTCCCCAGCTTGCTTTGCTTTCTGTTCCCTGCTGTGCTGCCTGCCTCCTTCCCAGTCTGCCCTGTGGCACACACTGAGGCTGCCTGTATCATGGTTTCCCTGCACCAGCAGATGCTGCAAACTTCGTGGTGCAAATTATAGAAAGAATTTTGTTTAAAGTAGATGGCATGCACTGGAATTAGCTAAAGTGTTGCTGGTATGGTTAGGAATTTTACATGCTTAATTTCACAAGAGCTTGGGTTCACATTCATCATTTTAAATCAGGAATGGTATGATAAATTGAAACATAAACAGGTCCGATATATTTCAAATATCCAAAAACAGATAAAAAAGGCTGAGGATCTGCTTGAGCCTAGCAACTCATCGCATTAGTATCAATCTCTGAGGCATGTCAGTTGCCTACAGTACAAAAGGGCAATCATGTCTGGTTGCCATTGACCCCCCCCTCCCCCAGTCCAAAAGACCAACTAACCAGTTACTACTGGGTTAACTGGGACCTTTGGCATAAATCCAGAGTGAAGGTCAAACTCAAGCATTTACCCGTCTGTTGCCATAGCAGATAGATTATAAACCGCTCTACTGCATATACAGATAGCTATCTACATTCTAAGTATATTTATAATAATAATACTTACATGCATGTAAGTAAATAGATATAGAACAGAGGCTGGCAATTATTTTGGGCGGAGGGCGGCTTACTGAGTTTTGGCAAGCTGTTGAAGGCAACATGGGTAGTCCCACTGTGGCAGCACACCTTCAGGTACTTGCCACTTTAAGGGCTGAGGGAGGCAGCTGGCAGGTGCCTGATGAGGGCAGCCATTTTCAAATATAGGCCAGCCAGGCAGGGCCAGCAGTTGGCTGCTTGCAGCCACGGGACCAGCACCATCCAGCTCCTTTGCAGAGTGGAACATTCTGGAGGTAAAGGCAGGAGCTAGGGGGATGGCTTGGAGGCTCCTGGTCCTGGGCATGACCTAAAACTGTACCCTGCCAGGGTAGGGAGGTGTGGTAGGGCTCCTTGTGGCCAGGGAGCCCCCAAGAAGTGCCAAGACCATGAGCCTCCTTGGTGGAAGGTGGGTAAGGGTGCTTTAACCCCACCCCCACATCTGGTAGGTAATAATATGAATAGGGGGAACAAGGGGGATCAGATATGTTAGTATTGAGAAACCTGAGCCCAGCAGGGATGTGAGAACCTGGAGGCCCCAGAGGAAGTAGCTTGTGTAGTGTAGTGTGAGGGCCCACTCAGAGAAGGGTGCAATAAAGGGTCCCTGAAAAACAAAGTGTGTTGAGGTGCAGAGTAGGGCTGCGAGAGTGGTTTGAAGGATTACATCAGGGGCATACTGAGTAGGGCTGTGAAAGCAGCTTGAAGGGCAGTACATGGACCAGCCGCAGAAGTGTGAGCATGAGAGCAGTTGCCCAGTTAGGGGCTTGGGGCAGAATCAGCCCAGGGTTTGGCACAAGCCTAGGCCATGTAGAGTAGGGGAACTCACAGGAACCAAAGGACTGCATGGTAGGGCCAGCGTGCAAGTAGTGAAGCCTGATGGCCCAAGAGGGACCACTAAAGAAGTGCAAGGGCAGTGGAGCATAGCCCAATAATAGGTGGTGCCAGAGGGCCTTGTGAGAGAGGGCTGAAGTGCAAGAGGCCTCCTGTGAGAGAGGGAGCAGAATGAATGGAGTCTAACTATGAACTGAGTTTGCTCTGGTCTCAGATCAAGGAGCAAGTGTAATCAGATTGTCACTTGCGAGACATGGACCACAGTGTAGGGCAGGTTTGGAGCCATGGATAGCACTCCGTGGCATTGGGGCAAGGAATGAGCAGCCTCCCACTCAAGAAATCAAATTAACAATCAAGTCATGACAGGTGAGTCAGGGTAGACTGCCCTAGGCAGGTGGACGGGTCACTTTGGGATCTGGCCTTGAGTTTGCCCCCTCTCATACCCGGCCCTTGACAAGTGCCCTGCCCCCTGCTTGCCATCTTGGGACTGAAAGTCCCACCCCCTAACCCCCAACCTTTGCCACCAGAAGTCCCTCCCTTTGCCTCCAGAAATACTCCTTTCAGCAAGGGCTTTTGCCATCTCAGAACCAGAAAACTACCAAAGTATATTCAAAATATATGTGTTCAAATCAGCGGGTCCAGATGCTTTCCACCCCAGGGTGTTGAGGGAGCTAGCAGGGATTATTGCAGGGCCCTTGGCACGGCTTTATGAGCGCTCATGGTGCTCAGGCCAGATGCCAGATGACTGGAAGATGGCCAACGTTGTCCCCATCTTTAAAAAAGGGAGGAGGGAGGACCCGGGCAACCATAGGCCCATCAGTCTTACCTCAATCCTAGGGAAACTCTTTGAGAAGATCATCATGGAGCACACCTGCAATGGGCCGGCCTCAGAGATTATGCTTAAGGGCAACCAGCACGGTTTCATTACGGGCAGGTCATGTCAGACCAACCCGATTGTCTTTTATGATCAGGTCACAAAAGCATTGGATGCAGGTGTCGCTGTGGATGTAGTCTTTCTGGACTTCAGCAAGGCCTTTGACACGGTCTCCCACCCCATCCTCATTAAGAAATTGGGCGACTGTGGCATTGATGCCTACACAGTCAGATGGATTGCAGATTGGCTGAAGGGTCGTACTCAGAAGGTGGTGGTGGACGGGTCATATTCGACCTGGGGAGAAGTGGGCAGCAGAGTCCCCCAAGGCTCGGTCCTTCGGCCCACGCTGTTCAATTTCTGTATCGGCAATTTGGATGATGGGGTGAAAAGCAACCTGTTTAAATTCGCTGATGATACCAAAATTTGGGGTGTGGTGAGCACGTTAGGAGCGAGGGAAAGACTGCAGCAAGACCTGGATACGTTACAGGGGTGGGCTAGCAAAAACAGGATATGCTTTAATACTGGCAAGTGCAGGGTGCTGCACTTAGGCAGTAGAAACTAGCAGCACACTTATAAGATGGAAAACCCCTTTCTTGAGAGCACAGAGGCAGAAAGGGAACTTGGCGTCATTATTGACCCCAAGATGAACATGGGCCGACAATGTGAGGTCACGGTTGGCAGGGCTAACCGGACCTTGTCGTGCATCCACAGGTGCATCTCAGGTAGAGCCAAGGAGGTGATCCTTCCCCTCTATGCAACACTGGTCAGGCCACAACTGGAGTACTGTGTCCAGTTCTGTGCGCTTCACTTCAGGAGGGATGTGGACAACATTGAGAGGGTGCAGAGGAGGGCCACCCGCATGATACGGGGACAACAGGGCAGACCCTATAATGAGAGACTGCAGGACCTGAACCGTTCAGCCTTCACAAGAGAAGGCTGAGGGGGGACCTGGTGACCATCTATAAACTCACTAGGGGGGACCAGAAGGGTTTGGGAGAGAACTTGTTTCCCCGAGCGCCCCCTGGCATAACAAGGAATAACGGCCACAAGTTGTTGGAGAGTAGGTTTAGATTAGACATCCATAAGAACTACTTCACAGTCAGGGCGGCTAGGATCTGGAACCAACTTCCAAGAGAAGTGGTGCTGGCTCCTACCCTGGGGGTCTTTAAGAAGAGGCTTGATGCCTACCTGGTGGGAGTCATCTGAGCCCAGTTTTTTCTCCTGCCCAGGCAGGGGGTCAGGCTTGAGGATCTACAAGGTCCCTTCCGACCCTACTGCTATGATTCTATGATTCTAAAAATTGAACATCTACAACATTCATTAACTGACTTCAAATAATATCTTTGTCCTGATTTCCATGTGTTTGTGTAGTGTACATAGAGGTGATTGCACAATAGTTTAAAAGGAAGTCTGACTCTATATATGGGGGTGTGGGTATTGGTTTGTGGGAGTATCTGGGGTGTGGGGAAGATGTGTGTGTGGGGTAGATATGTGGGGGGCTGTGTGGCTGGGGAGGTACGAGGGTCTGCATGTATGGCAGTGTGAGGGGAGGTGTGGGTGAACGTGTACGGTGGAGTGTGCATGTGGGACTCACCCTATGAACACACACACACACACACTCTCTCTCTCTCTTTCTCTCTCTCTCTCTCCCCCGCCACTCCCTTGTTGCACAAACATACTCTGTGCCTCCCTCACTGCATGCACACACACTCTGTGCCTCCCTTATTGCTCTCTGTCTCTCTCACCCTCCCTCATTTTGTACACACACACACTCTCCTGCTCTTGGCCCCAGGGTACCAGCACAGGCCCTGTGCTCCCATGGTCCAGCCATGCTCCTGAAGACCATGTGGTGATAGAGTGGCCAGCAGGCGTGCAGGGAAGCAGTGAAAGTGGCTGCAGGCAGAGACTTCTGGTTGGGGGGAGGTAGGGGTGGGGGGGGGGCCAGGCCCAGGCCAGCCTTTCTGCTGCATTCTGCCGGCTTCCCCTATGTTATATTGCCCCTGTCATCTTTGACAGGCAGCCAGGAGCAGATAAATATTAATTTTCTCAATTTTTTAGGGGCCCCACAGGCCAGAAAGAATGGCCTGGTAGGCCGGATCTGGCCCACAGGCTATATTTTGCCCACCCCAATATAGAATGAGGGAGGCATTTTAAGTTGTAAGCACTTTAATAATGTTCAAACTGAGGCCTAATCACTTTCAAAACAAAGGCACATAGGCATCTAGGCTCTTTTGAAAGCCCACTGAAGCCTTATCTGCATCTAGAGGCATGTAAATATCTTTACAAATCTAACCTTTACTCTGTGCTGCAATTCCCCATCTAGACATTTGAAACAATGGTTTTTTTTACCCCTTGTCTAACCTATTAGGTTGTAAAGTCCTTGAGGTAGACATTGTTTCTCATTATATACTAGCCAATTGCCCATCAAGAATGACAGGGGAGAGTGGGCAGAGATGGAACCCAGAGTCCCTGCCCCATCCAGGTCCACTCCCCACTTCCCTCCTGCTGCTTGGGGTCCATGCTCCCCCACCCCCTGCTGTGGCAGCGGGGAGAAGGGAGAAGCGGGCTCAGGCTGACACGGCAGCAGTGGGGGGACAGGAAGAGCAGGCTCAGGGCCAATGTGGGGGAGGTAGGGGAAGGAGTGGGCCCAGGCCCAAGGA
Organism: Crocodylus siamensis; assembly: GCF_052110815.1. Lineage (NCBI taxonomy): Eukaryota > Metazoa > Chordata > Crocodylia > Crocodylidae > Crocodylus > Crocodylus siamensis. The sequence continues at coordinate 46,168,519 of NC_143402.1, read as the reverse complement.
GGGGAGGAGGCCTGCTCCTCCCATCCCACTGCTGCTGCCATGTTGGGCCAGGCCTGTTGCTCCCCACCATCCTGCTGAGCGTGCTGACTTCTCCCCTCTCCCTACCACTGCTGTTTTGGCCTGCTCCTCCCCCCACCGCTGCCATGTCAGCTCTGCAGGCAGCGACAACAGAAGAGGGGAGGGGCGGGCTGAGGCCAGTGCTGGTGGCCTTGCCCCCAACCCCGCAGCATCCCAACCCCACTCCCCTGCCCATGCTGCCGCTGCTACCTCCAAGAAACAAGGTGGGGGGGGGCAAGGCCAGCTCCGGTGGCCTCGCCCCCCACCTCTCCGCTACCGGCCTCTTCCCACTGTTCCATCCACTCCATTGCTGCCACCTCCAGGCGCCGCTGCCTCCATCCTGTGTCCCCGCCATCATGGCAACACTCCGCCGTGCTACCACCTCCTGTCCAAGCGCTGTATTCACACTCTGACTGGTTGTTTCACTCAGCCAATCAGAGTGCGAATGAAGTGCTATGGGCAGACAGACAGGCAGACAGACTGATTAGGGTTTTATAATATTAGAATTTACATAGCACATACTGTAGCAGGTCCCTGAGTTTCATTAAGACTCCCAGGCAGCACTGTAATACCAGCAAGAATATTCCTGCTAGCTAACTAACTATTATGAAAGATGATTGCTAATACTAATAATAAAACCAAGAACTTTACTACAGGTACAGTTGGCTCCAAATATGTAGGGGCTTCCACTGATACCCTGTGAATCATGTTTCCTACAGCAGTAGGACCTGGGATATTAGAAAGGATCTGCACTTGTCCTTATGTGCCCATCCCAAATGGCATATCATCCTGAACTGTCAATCATTCCTACCTGTAAGTCCTGCAACTACATCTGTGTTGAAGTCCAGCATGGGTTCAGAAGAAGAAGAGAAGTGTGTTTTGAGGCTCTGCGCGAGTTCTGTAGATGGGAGAGCAGCCATGCTGAGCCAGGAGCCACCTAATAAGCCAAAGAGAAAATGCTAAAATGAGATTCCTAGCTGGAAAATTGGAAGAGATAGCAAAAACTGTAGGTAGCAGGAGTGCAGGGACTGCTCCCACAGTGCAGGACACAGCACCTCCTGACATTTCTCTCATTCTGGATTCTCATCATTCAGTTGCATACTGACAACATCTGGCTTTGCTTTTCCTCCAGTGCTTCCCACCCTGCTTATCTTTCCCATCCCCATAGTGACAGCTTGTCTTATAACAGTACTATAGTGCCACTTCACATACAAAGTACAGGCATATATAGTGTTCCAATCCTCTTTCAGTTTGAAGAGATCACAGAACCATAGAAAATGAGGTTTGGAAGGGACAAAAGGAGGTCATCTAGTCCAATCCCCTGCTCAAAGGAGAACCACCCCCAACTAAATCATCCCAGCCAAAGCTTTGTTCAGCCAGGTCTTAAAAACCTCCAAGGATCTACCTCTCTGGGTAAACTGACCCAGTATTTTACTACCCTCCTAGTCAGAAAATTCTTCCTGATATCTAACCTAAACTTCCCTTGCTGCAACTTGAGACCATTGCTCCTTGTTCTGTCATCTGCCACCACTGACAACAGTCCAGCTCCATCCTCTTTGGAACTAGCCTTCAGGTAGTTGAAGGCTGCTATTTTTATCGTCTCTGTCTTCCACTAAGAACAGTCCAGCTCCATCCTCTTTTGAACCCCACTTCAGGTAGTTGAAGCTGCTATTGAATCCCCTCTCTGTCTTCTCTTCTTTAGGCTAAATATGCAGAGAGACTGAGGGAATGGGGGTTAAATCATGTGCCCCAGCCCCTCCACCATTTTTGTTGCCCTCTACTGGACTCTCTCCAATTTGTTCACATCCTGTCCGTAGTGAGCAGCCCAAAACCGAACACAGTACTCCAGATGTGGCCTTGTCAGTGCTGAATAGAGGGGAATAATCACTTCCCTGGACTTGCTGGCAACACACCTACCAATCCATCCCTCCCTTCACAGTTCATCATTTGTGTGGCCTCTCTCCCTTCCTTCAGAGTTTCATCTCACTATCAAATACACTGACCCAAAGAGAGAAGAGATATGCAGTTGAGTATCATAGAATTAGATTAACAATCAAGTTACACTCCACTCACCTTTATTCCTTCCCATGCAGTGTAACCCCTTTGCCTTCTAAATTAAGGTGCTAAATAAGCCTCTCCTAATATAATCTAATAGCCAAAGTTATCTACTTATCTACTCTCTCCCTCATACAAGGCCAGCAGAACCATTCAGACAGTACATTTTTCCTTCCGTATTGCACTTGTAACAAGGTTTTGTAACAATATCATCACCAAAATGCCCTTGGGATCCTAAGGAAGACCTAAGTGTAGACGGCTTCATTTCCATCCATCACGTTATGTCTTATGTGTGTGTTTCACTGCTGGAAGCTTCTGCAGGATGTGGTTACCATGTGCCCTGCTAAGTGGAGGCTACTAGGACTACAAGTGAATTGCCCATAGGAGCCTGGGACACTGGAAAGAGTATGCATCTGTCCTCACATGCCCTGTGTAACAGAGCATGGGGTGTGCTCTGTTACTCCTAGAGGCATGGGCAGCAGTAAAGAAGCCTGCAGCTGGTAAGTTTCCCAATCAGGCCTAATTACCTGATTGGGAACAGGGCCCAGGTGTTCACTTTAAGAGCAGGGCCCTGAGCAGCAATGTGAAAAGTCTGCTGCTAGCAGCTGGGAGAACATCACCTGGCTGGATCTACTGGTCACAATATCTTGGAGCTATGGGGATGGCTGGAGGCTCCTGGTCTTGGGGCATGACTTAAAACTACACCCTGATGGGGCTGGATGGTGTGATGGGATTGCTGGTGGCAGGGTAGTCTGCAGGAAATGCCACACCTGGGGTCTCCCCAGTGAAGGGCAAGTATGGGGCATGAGAAAACCTCAGTAGGCTGCTGCCTTGCAGGTGACCCTGTGGAGGGGAAAGACTAGGGGAGCACACCCCAAAAAACAAAGTAAGGGCCCAGACTCACTGTGAGCTCTGAGGTGGCATTACAGAGCCGAGTGTGTGGCCCCAGGGGGATGGGGCCCTAAGCCTGTGGGGAGCTATGCATGAGGCTTCTGGGTTGAGGGGATAAAGGAATTGTAGCCCAGCGTGGGGCAGAGGATGCGGTCCAGTGTAGGGAAAGGGATGGGGCTGGGACCCCAGAGCAATGGACTGAAGGCAAGCCCAGTGTTAGGGCACAGTGACTGCAAGCTCCAGTGGGGAGTGAGAGTCTCATGTGAAACTCTGGACCATGGGTCACAGTGTGAGGCACTGGAGTAACATGGATGTCATCTGTGAGGCATGAGACATGGTACAGAGGAGGTCAGAGCCATGTATGTATAAGCCCGTGGCATCAGGGCAAGTAAATGTGTAGCCTCCTGCCTTGTTATCATGATTTAACCGTATCATTTAAGGCATAGCGGACAAAGTAGGCAGACAGTTTCCCAAAGACAAGTGGGTGGGCCAATGATTGCCCTGGCCCCAGGACACCCATTTGTTGCATCCTGTAGTAAATTAACTATGCAGACTCTTAAGGAGAACAGGCTGTATGCATGCTGGAAGCTGTAGTGTGGAGGAATAAGTTTGCTGTTGATTAGGAAGGAGGATAGATAGTTCAAAGAGTGACTGCATGTGCGCACACACATACAGGAGTGCACACCCTATGGAGTGGTTCAGGTTTTGCAAAAAACCCCCAACTAAGTTCCAGACATGTCTGTGTCTCAGTTTTGTAGCTAACAAACTTCAAGGAGCAAATGCAAGATTTACAAACACTTTCTCTCCCATCTTCTCCCCTTGTGCAAACCTGCACACTGGACAATGAACAATAAGCTGGACACTGGTTACAGTGGACAATAAGCTGAATATGATCCAGCAGTGTGCCTTTGTTGCTAAGAAGGCCAATGACATACTGCACTGCATTGATAGGCATGTTTCCAGTAGGGCCAGGGAAGTGATTATTCCCCTCTATTCAGCACTGGTGAAGCCACATCTGGAGTACTGTATTTATTTTTGGACCTCCCACTGCAGAAAGGATATGGATAACTTGGAAAGAATTCAGTGAAGGGCAAGAACAATGGTGAAGGGGCTGGGGGACATGACTTCTGAGGAGAGGCTGGGGAAACTCGGCTTATTTAGTCTAAAGAAGAGAAGACAGACAGGATTAAAATAGTAACCTTCAACTACCTGAAGGGAGGTTCCAAAGAGGATGGAGCTGGACTATTCTCAGTGGTGGCAGATTACAGAAAAAGGAGCAACACTCTCAAGTTGCAGGAAGGGAAGTTTACGTTAGATATTAGGTAAAACTTTCTCACTAGGAGGGTTGTAAAACACTGGAGCAGGTTACCCAGAGAGGTGGTGGAATCTCCATCTTCAGAGTTTTTAAAGACCTGGCTGGACAAAGCTTTGGCTGGGATGATTTAGTTGGGGGTGGTCCTGCTTTGAGCCAGGGGGTTGGACTACATGACCTCTTGTGGTCCCTTTCAACCCTCATTTTCTATGATTCTACACTGGTATTACTTTTGATTTACACCAAAGTAAGGGAAATGATCACTGGGCCAGATGGGGCAAGGCACTGGATGGTGAGCCGTTGTATAGTTTACCTGAGGTGTAAATGCTAACACAAGGGGGAAGGCCATGGGGTATGGCAGGGTCCTATGGTGTCTTCCTTTTGGACCAGGTTATATCATTCTTATTCACATGAGGTACTGTCCTCCTCTTTGAATATCCCATTGATGTCACCAGCCCTGTTTCTCCTCTTGCATACACTAGTATAAATAAAGAGCAACTCTGCTGAGGTCAATACAGTTACACCAGGGTAAAAGCAGAGTATGGGACAGGAAAATCAAACGAGCATGCCTATCTGAATTACAGTGGGACTATTCACTGACCCAGATTCTGACTTCAATCACTCTGGTGTAAATCAGGAGCATTTCCATTGAAGACAGTGAAGTGACCCCCAATTTTCACTGGTTTAACTGAGATCAGGGTCTGGTCTTCTATGAAACAAGGTAGCACAATCTGGGCCTTTGTGATTAGACCGCAGCCAGAGATTATTTCATAATTGCCAACCTCGGCAACATCCCTCAGGAAGCATGCGGTTTTGTTCCTGTCCTAATCAGAGCTATCCCACGTGGAATAAGAGAATATTATTTCCTCTCAAAAGGTTGTGGTTTAAAGAGGCTCATTTTCAGACATCAAAGTGGAGCCTGTGAGCATCCCATTGTTTCCAGCCCAGGGTTCACTGGAAGATAAGGGGAGCATTGTATGTTGTATACTTCTATCTAATACTTCAAAGCTGGCAAGTGGGGATTACCCAGAATGCCCTGGAAAGGATGAGGCAGGATGCATCTAAGGGCTACCCGTGGGCAGGAAGAAACTGCCAGAAAAACAAAGGAGCTTTAAGATAAAGCTGAGGTCTCAGGGGAAAGTGCTGGGAGTGCAAAGATGTGCTGGAGTGCGTGGAGAAAGGGATGAGCCCCTTCCTTGCTGATGTATGTACACCTCTCCATCAAGGTTGAGAGGAATTGCATTCCCTGGAGACATCACTTCAGCTGTCAGTTAACAGACTCATTGCAGGTATGATATGCCACTGGCAGGCTGTTGTCAAGTAGGCTGATAGAACTGGAGAGACAGTTGACATTGCTGTAAGCACTCGGATTACTCACAGCCTCAGCAATTCGAAGCCTCACCTTCTCCTAATTTACAAACACATTCATCTGGAGGACAGGGACTCTGGGCAACGAGTCCTCTGCCTGTGGAGCAAAGGTGTGTGGTGACACTGAGAGACATTGAGAAATAGTCATTCGATTTTTCTCTCGGGACACGAGTTCCTCCTGCTTCTGCCTGAGCTTGGAATTCAGACTTAATTCCCATGATGCCACTGGCCTGCCCTCAGTCTTCCCTCCTTCTGTCAAACAAATCATATTTAGGAACAACGCCAAGCACTGCCACTCCCACCAGATATTAGGGCTCTGCAAGTCTTCAAATTGCACTTTTGGATCTGGGGCCACTTCAGCGTCTGAAGTGGCACGCCCAGATGGAAGCGCGGGCTCAGTTAAGCTGTCCAAAGTGGTTCAGAGCATCTGAAGCGCTTTGGGTGCTTCAGGTGCTTTGGACAGCTTAACTGGAACTTAGAAGAGGGAGGGGCAGGGAGGGAGAGCGGGGAGGGAAGGAGCGGGTGGGAAGACTGACGTGTAGGTGACCAGTGAGAAGGATTTCTCCCTGGCTGCCTTTCCAATGACAGCATCTGTGGGGTGAGACTACAAACGGCATAAAAGCCTGTTTGGAGGCATGCTGTGCCTTTTCCCCAGCTTGTTCCATCTCAGGAACTGTGAGAAAGGAACCCTCAGCCTCATGCTTTGCAGCTTGCTGGCTGTACTTAGAGTTGAACCTGCCTGCTCCTTTTTCTTGTTAGAAAGGAGGGGGTAGGATTTAGCTTATCTTAGCTTAGCTCTTTATTCAATTACTATTAGTATTACTATTACATTCATTTCTCTGAATTTATATTTGTTTTTTGGGTTTTGGGCTTTTTTGGAAACTGAAAAAAAGAAAGCTGTGTTTTCCCTGCCAGTGGGATCCATCTCTGTGTAGGGAGGCACACAGATTGCTTGCACGCATGCACACAGACACACAATATAGAGAAAAACAAGATATTCAGAGAAGAAAAAGACCGACAGACAGGCAGCACACAATTTTTACATAACTCTTAACACTGAAGCAAACAACCAAAGAAGATTGTTTACACGCATGCAACAGAGGGGAATAAAACACACAATACAAAAAGATTGACACACACACACAGACCTTTTGCAGCACAGGAAGGATCAATATCTTACTGGATATTGCATATTCCATCATACTGGAAAGGCAGGTGCCAGGTCTTCTGGCAGGCTAGAAAGAGGGGATTGGGGGAGAGCTAGCGCTGCAAGACCCCCCTCAATCCCAAATACAGACACATTCTCTTCCCAAGTAGCCATGACATCAGTGCTGCCAGGGGAAGCAAGGAGGTGGGAGCAGTGTCTGCACCTGACGTCCCTGCACCTGCACCACCTCCGCTCAGTCCAGAAGTGGGCACCAGCAGTGGAATCGTGGTCTCCTCCACCCTAATTTCAGCTCTCAGTGTGAGCCTCCCACTGCCAGAGGAGGAGCTGGAGCTGGAACCAGGGGTGCTGAGTGCGCTGGCTCAAGCAATTCTGGGGACTGTGGGGGAATCAGAGTTTGTGCTCCACACCCCTCAAGTTTCCCCTAGACCCATGTCTGCTCTGGAAAGCAGCACCTCGGAGGAGGCTGAGGTTGTGGAGACAAGTGGCTCAGCTGAGGCAGCTCCTCCTGCTCTTGCGCCTCAGTCTGCTGAGGAGTGGGAAAAGGCAGGATCCTCACCCTCAACCCAGAAGTGGGGGAGTAGTATAGTGTGGGAGCATTTTGAGCTGGTAGATGATCCCAGGGTTGTCATCTACCAGCACTGCCGAAGGCACATGAGCTTGCAGCAAGGATGTGAGACACTTTCCCACCACAGCAATGCTGCTGCATCTGAGGAGGCAGCACTCCCTTGCCCTTCTTCCTGCTCAGCCTGGCACCAGTGCGAGTGTGCTGAAAGGGAAGTTCCCCACTTGCTCCAAAGCCCGCTTCCCCCCCAAAGCAGAGGCAGGCCATCCTGGGTCAGTGGGGGAAAAGGTGGACAGAAAGGAGAGGACATTCCCAAGGTGAGCAAGATCACCCAGAGCATTGGGGAGATGATTGCTCTGGATAGCCAGCCCTTCTCCCTAGCTGAATGCCCAGGCTTCAGGAGATTCATAGCATTTCTGACCCCATTTTCCAAAGTGCCTGCATGCACCACCTTTAGCAGGGTGGTGGTGCCCTCCCTATACGAGGCATGCAGGGAGTACTTGAGGGAGGAGCTGTGCAAGGCAGGGCCGCAGGTAGCCTTGCACTTCACCTCTGACATCTGGAGCAGCCGGGGTGGTGATCACACCAGCTCTCCCTCACAGGGCACTGGTGCAATTAGCCAGGCCGTTGGTGGGCTCTACTGCAAGCCAAGGTGCTGGATGAGTCCCACACAGCAAGGGGGATCATGGGGGCCATGAACCGTATGGTGCAGGAGTGGCTCATTGGGCAGGCCAAGCTCACCTGCAGGTCCATGGTCACTAACAATGGGGCCAATATGGTGAAGACTGTCCACGATGCCAACTTTGTTGGCATCCACTGTGTGGCACACAGGCTTCACCTAATAGTGAGGGATGCCTTGGAGGGGGACAGCGCTGGTGATGGCGTTGCCACCAGTACAGCTACAAGCCAGCTGATTTCAAAATGCAGGAAGGTGGCAGGCTACTTCCACCGCAGCATCAAGGTGGGCAAGTCACTGTGGGAGAAACAGGAAGAGCTGAGCATCCCACAATACAAAATCATGCAGGATGTAGAGACTCGGTGAAACTCAACATACCTGATGCTTGAAAGATTAGTGGAGCAACAGAAGGACATCCATGAGATGGCCTTGCTTGGGGAGATTGGGATCAGTGGCCCCCTGAACAGAGCTGAGTGGGGTACCATCTCCCAGATCTTGGTGGTCCTCAAGCCCTTCCTTGAGGCCACCAAGACCCTTAGCGCTGGCAATGCCGTCCTCAGCCAGGTGATCCCCCTAGTGAGGCAACTGGAGAACCAAATGGAGAAGTTCCAGGGGATCAATGTTCCTGGCTGGGGCAGGCCACTGTCACCAGTTGTTTGCATTGTAATTTGTTCCCTCTCAGGATCAGGCTTGAGAGACTGGAGGCAAAGTTTTTTTTTCATGAGGAATGTGCCCTCACAGGTATTTGGGTATTGTTGTCTTTAATAGATTCTGCAGTGCAGTTTATAGAGGTACTGGAAATATTTGGCAAGTTTTGTGTTTTGAGCTGTAGGATGTTGGCTTCAGTTCTGGTGATGAGGTTAGGTGCTTGTTTGAAGGTACAAGCCACTTTTCAGAGCTGGGCCTATGAACTGCACTTCATCAGCCTCCTAGGTAATAGATACAGAAACTCATGGGCTCAATATACACAGTGGAGCTCTGGCACACTGCGACTGGCCGGACATCTGACACCCCAGGCACGTCTGCACTTTTACCTGCACTGCTACATTCCTCCCTCACCCCCTGACGTCTCCATTTCCATTTTCACTGCCTGCCTTTCTTGCCTGAGTTGCGGGCCAGGCCAGCCTCTGGCTTCTTTACTATTCCTTCTTACTATTCCTTCCATCCGGGACCAACTGCAGGTACTTTCTCAGCCTGACAAAGGGGTTTTCAACCCTAAAGCTTCCAAAGATTAAAAAAAAAGTAAGTACTCTCTTTTCTTCATAATACACATATAGATCTAAAAACATAGGATAAGCTATCACACGCTATGAGTAAGATCATATGTCCAACACAACACAACATCTTTACTTCTTGCTGTCAATTCCTTTATAAAAAGAAAAGTTCTGTGACAGTTCCGTGTGGGTACTTTTGATGCTGCTGATGTTGCTACTGGAGTTGAGCCAGCTAAGTCATTGTACCTGTTGTCACAAAGTGGAGGACTGGGCGTGAGGGTGTAGGGGAGGAGACCTCACTGGGACACACTGCCATGTTGTGCAGAGGCCCCAGCACCAGGAAGGGCGCACCTTAACACACACAGTGTCACCTACCCACGTCATGAGTTTGTCTGTCAGCAGCTTGAGGTGCAGGGCCCCAGACGACTGACACACAGCTGGCAGGCTTCATGGCTTGGCAGGGCCCAGCACCCAGGCCTGCACTAGATTCCACCCCCGTGTGCCCCAAGACAAACACAGTTGCCCAAACATTCACCCACATCGTGAGTTTTACCTGTCAGCAGCTTGAGTTGCAGTTTTCCCCAACCCTTGCACTGATCTCCTTGAAACTTGGCATGCTTTGTGGCCTCACCAGGGGCTACCATCCCTGCAGTTTTCACCCCCCTGTGGTATAACACACAGACGTGACAGGAGTTTTGCTTTCAGGAATTTGGGGTACAGTTCCTCCAAAATCCCTACACCTATCGAAACTTGGCAGGCATCATGCTCGCAGCAGAGGCTACCAGACCTGCAAGTTTTACCCAAATCAGAGATAAAATGATGAAGTTTCTTATAGATATTTCATTTATCCCCCATTATAGCCTATGGTCAGATCTCTGAAGCGGCTCCAAAGCTTCAGAGCCGCTTCGGCCAGATTGAAGCAGAAAACTGATCCAGAGCTCCAGATCAGATCACTACCATCCAAAGCAGCTGGATCCAAAGTTGCATCGAACACCTGCCTACTTGTACAGGCCTACCAGATATGTTGTGGTAGCACTGGGTTTCCAGTCCTACCTAATGTCAGACAGCTCTTCTTTCTCCATATCCTCCAGAACATCTGAAATAGAACTGAGCAGGAACCAGAATTTCCAATTCATCAAAAATAAAATATAGTAGGGCATATAGGAACATCGGAAATAGAATAGGAAGGAAGCTCACTAGTTACAAATTTTGTCTCCCACAATTTCAGACAAATATGTAATAAATAATACAGGTGTGTGAAATGGCCCCTATTCAATTTGGATTTGGATTCAGACTGAATCTGGGACAGTGATTCAGTTCACTGATTAGGATTACTGGCCCCAATTCAATTCAGCTGAATCCAAATCTGAAGATGCGATGCCGATTCAGAAAAAAAAAAAAAAAAGTCAGTGCTTCAGTCATAGACACAGCTTTAAATGTTTTTTCTAGATACTTCAAGGTACCAGGTGCAACTCATGAATGCTGTGATGCTGGAGCAGATGGCGCGTCCCCCAGGAGCGCAGGGCCCCCCACCCCGTGTGCTTGGCGGTGAACCTAGAAGTGGACCGGAAGTGCTTCTGATTCACTTCTGGGTCCAATGGGGAGCACGCTGGGGGTTCCCCCTGTACCTGCCCAGCTCAGTGATCAGCCACAGGGGACCCTGGGTACACCCCCAGACCCAGGAAGCACCAGTTGTTGAGCCAAGAGGGCACGCGCTCTCCAATGGACTGGGAAGTGGACTGCAGGTGCTTCTGATCCACTTCCAGGTTTGCTGCCAAGCGCGCTGGGGAGCCCCCTGTGCTTCTGTGGGACACTCTATGATACTGAGGCTCATGACATTCATGAGCCACCTGGGACCTTGAAGTATACAGAAAAAACATTTAAAGCTGTGTCTATGTCCAAATCACCAAATCTCTCTGAACTGATTCAGAAGGTACCGATTTGACGTGGAGAGATTAAATGGGTCCTCTGGTTCAATTTGGGTTTGGAGATTTGGCCACTGAATCGGGCCAAATCTCTGCTGAGTCAAATCGGGGACTAAAGCTTCGCACAGCCCTAATAAATAATTAGACAGTAATTTGTCCAGTAGGCTCCACAAGCACAATCTACTTTGGGATCTCTTGCTCATCAAAACCACAAAGTGCCACCTAACAAGTTAGGCTCTTTAGTACAAAACAATTCTTTCCTCCTATAATATGCCACTGAAAGAGGGCAGGTGGGGCACTGGCCCATGCAGTGGCAAGGGAATGAATTAGGTGAAGTGTCTGTGATACCTCTGTAACCTACCTCCTTTCACCTGATCTGCTGCAATGCCTAACCCCCCGAATGGATTTCAAGCCCTGCTTCTCAGCTTTCATCAAACAGGAAAAGTAAAGGGTCAGATCTTCAGCTGGTATAACTCACCATTGATACACTATCGTCATTACTGACTTGCACCAGATGGGGACTAATTAGCCATTATATTTGATAACTTGGGCTGGATACAAACAACCCATTTAAATGTGGTAGGCTCTGGGTTCATGTAGTTCGGGAACTAGATTTTATGTTTTGTGGAAAATTCTGCACGTTTCTAAATCTCTATTTTCATGAAGTTCTGAAACAATAAAAAATGCAGAATTTTCCACAAAATGTAAAATTCTGTTTCTGAGCTACTCTAATATTGAGCCTACCACACGTAGATGGATTGTTTGTATACAGCTCAAGTTAATTCCCCCACAAAATATGTTTTAATAACATGCAACTAGTTCACTTATTAAGATATCGTATTATTAAAATGTGAAATTAAAAAAGTTGAAATAGAAAAATCATTCCAACATGAAAATAAAAAAAAGTCAAAATTGAATGTTTTGACATTATTGGAATGCTTATTTCCAATGTTTTAAATGAAATTTTCTTGGAACAGACAAGTTCCCATAAAAACTATTAGAGCAGATCAGGAACTGGATTTTATAGTTCATGAAAAATTCTGCAGACTTCTAAAGCTGTTTCATTAACAGAATTTTCTGAAGGAAGAACATTGTGTAGGAAAATTTCTAACCAGCTTTACTCAATACACCAGTAACCTCTGAATAGTCTACCTCCCACTATTAAATAAGGGTATTTAAATCTTTTTAGGGGCCTGTATTGGCTCAAGGGATGCATTAAAAGGAACTCTACTTAAAAAACATCAACACAGCTTTCTGAAAATAATCCCCATGGGGAGCTGTCTTTATGTTCTAATCCTTTGTAATACAGTAAGTTATTTTAATTCCTCCTCTTTGCATGATGATATTCATAAAACCTAGGCTATGATGGTCATAAAGGAAATAGTATGCTTGGAATGTAAGCTGTCAGATGTGAAGAAGATTTTCTTACTGTCCAACATACTTAGCTGTTCCAGTTGCTTTTTGGACCATGAGGCCATTGTTCAGTTACCAGGAATAGTTTTGGTTATGGCAAACCACTTAAGGCTGCTACCTTGTTCCTTTCTCTCTACATTCTCTCCCACCTGTGCAACTACCAACAAAAGAAGTGACTGAATGTCATTTTAGTGGTACCAAACTCGGATACAAAGTCTTTCTACAATATCTTGGAATGGTTCTGGATTATACTCTCGCATACTACTAACATCTCATAAAGACCACTGCCAAGAGCATTGGCAATGCATAGGGGGTACATGCAGGTGCACGTACAGCCCCTGAGATTGGCTGTGCACCCCCTGGAAGTGCCAGCTGCAAAATTGGAAGTACTGGCAGAGAAATTCACTTCCGGTTCCACTGGTTTGGCCAGTGGTGGTTCCTGGCTCGGTGACTGGCTGCTGGGGGACCCCCGCCCCCGCATTGGTTGTTGGCCACTGAGGGACCCCTCTCCCCTGTTGGCAATCTGGCGTCCCCCGCAACTCAGGAGGCAACAGTCACCCATGGCCAAGAGAATTGCTGGGAACAATATAATCTACAAATTAGCCACCACCAGCTGGGGAACAGATGCTGACACCTTAAGGATAGACATCCTGGATGCCAATTTGAAGGGCTATGCAAAGCTTCGGTCCATGATTCAATTTGGTGGAGATTCGGCCTGATTTGGTGGGCAAATTTCTGAATCCAAATCAAATCAGAAGACCCTTTAATCTCTCCGAATTGAAATGGAACTCTCTGAATTGACTTGGAGAGATTCAGAGATTCGGCCATAGACACAGCTTTAAATGTTTTTTCTACATACCTCTAGGTAGCAGGGACTCATAACTGCTGTGATGCTGGGGTACATGGAGTGTCCCACAGAAGTGCAGGGGGCTCCCCAGAGCACTTGGCAGCAGACGCAGAAGTGGACCAGAAGCACTTCCGCATGCACTAGGGAGCATGCTAGAGCCCCCCCCTTCCCCTGGGTCAGCAACTGGTGCCTGGGTCTGCGGGGGGCACCTGGGGTCCCCCTGAGGCCAATCGCCAAGCCAGAGGGGCGGAGGGGCCCAGTGTGCTCTCTGGTAGACCCAGAAGTGGACCCAGTACGTTTCTGGGTTCACCACTGAGCATGTGGAGGGCCCTCCCACACTCCTGTGGAATGATCCATGTGCCCCAGCACCACAGGAATCACAAGCCACATCTGCTACCTCAAGATATGTAGAAAGAACTTTAAAGCTGTGTCTATGTCTGAATTGTTGATTCTCTGAATCAGCATCGAATCTTCAGATTCGGATTCAGCTGGATCAAATCAGGGACAGCGATCCTAATCAACAAGTCTAATTTCTCTTACAGGTTGGCAGACCTCCTACATAGAGCTTTAAACTAGCTTTGTGGGGGGACACGGATGCTGAATTCAGCACAAGATTGGGTAGCACAAGCCATGAACCACACACTGGAAATGATCAGGTAAGTACTAAGGGGCCCACTAAGAATCAGGATAGGGGAATACTAAGGGCACCTATCATGGGGCTTAGGTGTCTCTATATTAATGCTAGAAGTATTGGAAACAAGGAGAAGGAACTTGCACTCCTGCTTGCAGACAAAGATCTCAACCTGGTTGGTCTGACAGAAACCTGGTGGGACCCTACCCATGACTGGGCAGTGGGCATTGAAGGCTACAGGCTATACAGGCAGGATAGATTGGGGAAAAGGTGGGGGGTGTGCATTCCTCCATATGTTAGGGAACAATATATATCTTCTGTAATAAAGATGGAGACAGAAGAAGGGCAAATCAAAGTCCTATGGGTCAGATTACAAGTGGATAGGGACTTGGTAGTGGGGATATACTACAGACCCCCACATCAGGGGAAAAGAGTCAGACCTAGAATTCTCTCAAAGGCAGCATGCTCAAAAGACCTAGTTGTAATGGGTGACCTAAATTACCCAGATGTCTGCTGGAAGGAGCAGTCGGCCAGGTCTGCCCATTCACATAGGTTCTTAACCTGCATTCAGGACCTGCATCTAACACAGGAGGTATGCAGTCCCACTAGGGGAGGTGTCTTACTTGACTTGGTGTTGGCTTCAGGGGAGGACTTGCTGAGGGAACTACAGGTACAAGGTAACCTAGGGGATAGTAAATCCTATCAACTGGTGGTCACTATCTGGCATAAGGTGGGAAAGACAACTAGTAGGGCAGCAGTGCTAGACTTCCAGAAGGCCAACTTCAACAAGCTCAGGAGATTGCCCCTCAGTCCCACCCTAAGCAATCACATTTGTGATATGGGAGTCTAAGAAGGGTGGCAGTTCCTCAAGGGACTGATCCTATAGGCACAGAGGGACACCTTCCCAGTACTCGCAAAGAAAGGCAAAAGAGCTAAAAAAACCTGTTTGGCTGAGCAGGGGAATCCAGGAGATCGTTCAGAGGAAAAATGAGGCCTACAGGCTGTGGAAGCAGTGGGTAGCCACTAGGGAGGAGTATACCTGCTTGGTTCACACTTGCAAAGAAGCAGTGAGAAAGGCCAAAGCAGATACAGAACTCTAGTTGGCAAGAAAGATTAAGGACAACAAAAAGTCCTTCTTGAAGTACATAGGGAGTAGGAAGAAGACACAGGGTAGCATAGGACCGCTACAGAATGGACTAGGGCAACTCCTAACTGATAGGATGGAAAAAGTGGAGCTCTTTGTCATGGAGTGGGGCCTGCGAGCGGCCGTGAGCTCGCTAGCATCCCCTGCCGTGTTAATTAAGGTGATCCAGCACCTTCTTCTCTCCTGCCATGTCTTTGTTCTTATAAAGTTCAGTAAAGGAGGCTGCCTACTTTCATCTTGACACCACGCTGGTATTACCTCCGTTCCAAGTGGGGTGCTCCAACACCCCCAGCCTTATGGGCAATGCGTGCCTCCTACCTCCCCTTTAGCACGCCCCAAGCCTCACAGCTGTTCCTGGATGTTATTCTGTCCTCGCCCTCCGGCGCCCTCTCTGGCACCCCCGGGCCTGGTCACGCCCCGGCGCCCCTCTCTGGCACCCCCGGGCCTGGTCACGCCCCGGCGCCCCTCTCTGATCCTCCTGGGCCTATCACGCCCCTGGCACCCCTTTACCGGCGCCTCTGGGCCGGTGCTGCAACCTGCGCCCCACTACCAGCACCTCTGGGTTTGCCGTGCCCAGGTCTCGCCCCACTGGGCCTGTCTTGTGTTTTTCCCCTGCTCCTTGCCCTCTCCAGAGCCTCTCATCCCCTCTGGGGCCTGTGCCACGCTTCCCGTGCTTCTCGCCCCCCCCGGGGCCTGAGCGCCCTTTCGCACTTTCACCCCTCTGGATCCTGTGCGCCCTTTTGCTCGGTGTGTGGGGGTTGTAGCCCCAGCCGCGCCCCTCCGGCACTTGTCACACTGTGCCCACTGTGGCACTGCTCACTGTGCCCCCGCTGGGCACCGGGAACCCCCAAACTACTGGGGAGCCCCCGTGAGGCCTCCTCGCACCCCTACAGCCTCACCCGTTCCTCCGGTTTAACCATAACAAAACCATGAGCCAAGCAGCTGCAACACAAACAAGAAGCCTACCGGCTTATAACACAAAGCTTGCACTCACTAGGCTCTTTAGTCATGGCCTCTTCTAGAGTTCTCTCTCTAGTCCATATCCTCAAGCCAGTCCGGGTAGTCAGGCTGCAAACATACGCTCGGCCTGCCCAGCTCTCCCACAGAGCTCCTACTCTTGCAGCTGCCAGAAAGGAACTGCCAGCTAGGCTCCGGCCTGGGCTGTTTATAAAGGCCCAGCCCTGCCCCCTTCCAGCCGCATGACCTGCCTGGTTGCCCCAGCAACTGGCACCTGGGTTGCCCTGGTGATTGGCAGCTTTCTATTTCCTTTTAGACACGGGGCACCCAAGTGCCCCCGTGACATAGCTCCCCCCCTTAAGCTCCCGACTCACCGGGGGGGGGGGGCCCGTTCTGCTTCTCTGCGAGATGTCCTACCACCGGAGGGTGTTCCTGTTGACCTTACTTTCCCGCAGGCATTCAGCAGCTTCTAATCTGGAGGCGGAGGCTTTAAGGCACCCCCAACTCACCTTTTACCCAAAGGTGCATCGTGTGGGATTTACTGGGGTTTACCCGCCACAGATAGCCCCCCCACATTAGCTGCCCTTGGTAGATTGCTTACCTCGCCAGCTGCTCTTCCGCCTGTTCTCCGTGGTCTCCATTCTCTTCCCGCACCCCTGAGTTCTTCCTTCTGGGTCATTTTCCAGGTCTCTCTTCTCTTCTTGTCCTCCTGGATGTCTCAGAGCTTACCCCATATTTCCCATTGGAACCTCAAAGCTTTCTGGGCATCCTCTTTAGTCCAAAATTCCACTCTTCCTTTACCAGTGGATCTTCCTTTAGGCCCTTGATAAATTTGAACAAAGGCCACTTTCCCAATCTTTTCTTCGATGGTCTTTCTTAGGGTCCTCCACGTGACCTGTTGAGGGATTCCACTCAGGTACAAGTGGGGCCTTCTCTCAGGCTCAGCTTTCCTGCTGACTGGGTGCTCCTTTGTCCTCTTTCCATAGGCCTGAGCTTTACTGCTGTTTATGGACTGCTGCACTTCCCTCGTCCTTATGGTGATCCGCTGTTCCTCTTGCCTTCTAGCGGGGTCTGTCCATACCCTGCCCCTGTCCCTTGGGTGTGGGGTCTCCCTCCTTAGAGAGGCTTTTCCTTCATTGCCTTGCACTCGCACCATCTTCCCCACCTGGCACTCTTGCTGGCTCAGACCCTGTAAGTGGATGTCCTGCCATTGGGTCCACCTTTGTTCCCAATATTCTGGGAGGGCTGACTGAGTCTCTTTATGCAAGGCCTCGACTTTCTTTTCTAGGAGGCTCTCCTCAGACCCTGGTGCCCACATAGACTGGAGGTTCTTAACTTGGGCCTCAGTCCGTCTTAACACCTTGATAAGTGAACCCCTTTCCCAGAGTTCTAATTGAGTGACCTCTAGGTAGCTTTTTAACTGCCTCTTCAAAGCCTCCAGCTTTCTCCCAAGGCTGTCTGTGGTCTCTAGGGTTTGCACTCCATGATCTATGAGGTCCCTCTCCTCCTCCTTGCCAACCTCCTGGAACTGGGGCGGTTCCCCGGTCGTTTGGGTACCTATCTCGGAGAATCTCCGATTGACATTCTTTAGTCCCTGCAGCTCCTCCCTCAGGGTCTGCAATTCCTGTTGCAACTGCCCTTGTTCTGGCTTATGGGATGCACCCAGAAAGTGGTGGTGGATGGGTCGGTGTCTCCCTGGAGGGATGTGGGCAGTGGTGTCCCCCAAGGCTCTGTCCTTGGACCAGTATTGTTTAATATCTTCATCAGCGATTTGGATGAAGGTGTTGAAAGCACCTTATCCAAATTCACAGATGACACTAAACTATAGAGCATAGTAAAGACACTGGAGGGCAGGGAGCAAATCCAGGCAGACCTGGACAGACTGGGGAAGTGGGCAGATCAAAATAAGATGCAATTTAACAAGGATAAATGCAAGGTGCTCCACCTGGGGAAAGAGAATCTCCACCACACCGATAGACTGCACGGTACCATTCTGAGTACCGCAACAGTGGAAAGAGATCTCAGAGTCCTGGTTGATGCAAAAGTGAACATGGGTCGCCAGTGTGGTGAGATAATAAGAAAGGCTAACCACACTCTTTCTTGCATCAGCAGATGCATCACGAGCAGGTCTAGGGAAATGATGCTTCCCCTCTATGTGGCACTGGTGAGGCCGCAGGTGGAGTACTGCATCCAGATTTGAGCACCACATTTCAAGAGAGATGTGGACAACCTTGAGAGGGTTCAGAGGAGAGCTACTCATATGGTTGAGGGCCTGCAGGTAGTACCCTACAAAGACAGACTGAGGGACCTGCATCTCTTCAGCCTCCACAAGAGAAGGCTGAGAGGTGATCCTGTGGCTGCCTACAAGCTCATTTGAGGGGGGGAAATCAGCAGAGAATAGGAGACGCTCTGTTTACCAGGGCATCCCTCGGGGTTATCAGAAATAATAGTCACAAACTGAAGGAGAACAGATTTAGATTGGACATAAGGAAGACATTCTTTACAGAAACGGTTGTCAAAATATGGAATGGGTTTCCAAGGGAGGTGGTGCTTTCCCCTACCTTGGAGGTGTGCAAGAGGAGATTAGACAGGCATCTGGCTGGGGTCACTTAACCCCAGCACTCTTTCCTGCCTGGAACAGGGGGTTGGACCTGATGATTGACCAGGTCCCTTCTGACTCTAGAAATCTATGAATCACTGGCCCTGATTTGGGCTGAATTTGATTCATAACCAAATAGGGCCTGCTTCACACACCCCTACTAACATGCAGTGCACCGGGGAGCTTTTCTGATACCGGAAGATCCCGGTATCAAAAAAATGCCTCTTAAAAAAAAAAAAAGTGATGTGGTGCACACATCAGCAGCACGTGCCACCAGAAATGAAGCCTGCCCAGCCAGAGCCATGCTCTGGTTGCTGGCTAGGCTTTAAACAGCCTGCTTGGCACTGCTGCTGCCCCAGGACCCCAGGTAAGGCTTCTAGGGTCAGCCCAGCTCCTGGCCCCAGCCCCTCTACCCCACCTATGACAATTTGCTGCGTGCTGGAGCACACATGCCAGGGCATGCCCGGGGACAAATAACAGCTGCACAAATGTGCAGCTGCTATTTGTCCCATGGGGAAACACACACCCCTGCATGTGCATACTTGTGGGGATGTGCCTCTTGGCTCCTGTCTTCTCAGCAACTATTAATACACCGCTCTGGGTAAGTAGTTCACATTGTTGATATGTAATCATGGGTGAATGTAGGATTTTGAAAAGGGACAGGGTACAAACTAATGGTGCATCAACACAACATATTTTCTCCAGTTGAAGAGAAACTAGATTTATCAATATGCTAGAGTTCCAGATATGTATTATTCAGTTTCAGATCAAGGCAAAACTAAGCACAACTTTACTGTAATATGCACTAATTTGCTAATTACATATTAAATTAAAAAACTTCACAGTGAACTAGGCAAAGATAGTCAAAAGATACTGTTTTATTAGTCTTGTAGTCATTAAGGTTAAGTATACATCTCCTATTCAAATTCATAATATAAAATCTAGCCTTCTTCAGCATCTCGACAGTGCATCCAACACTTAACTGTTACTCATTTCCATGCCTGAGTTTAATGTACACCAGAGTTAAAATTACCATGACTGAATTAAGGTTTTTAGCTAGAACTAAAAAACAGTTGGCAGAGCTGTGAAATAGAAGAGAGATATCACCAGGAATGGCTAAAAAAAAGCAAAAATGCAGAAGGAAGGATAACTTTATTAATGGAACATCCAAACTATTAAAAAGGAGAAAGGGTTGTTAACACCTATAAAGAGTGATTAGCAGGAATCAGGTAGATTATAATGAGCCATGAAGTCAATTGACCCCCTCAGTACTGCCCGAGTAAAAATGCTATTGACCCTCCCAAGCAGTTGGTTTTAAATATAACTGTGACAATAAATCCAACCTTGCCTATCTATGAAGATCACCAGTCTTAAGGCCAGGAAACCCTTCTGGTTAGTGTCTAAAGCTCTCAAAACACTTGGATAAATCACCCAAAAACAATTGGCAATGTTTGTAGGGAAACAGCAGGCTTGAGAATTAAGACCTAATGAGATTCCAGATCCTTTCTATCAAACAACTGGCTTCACCATGCCAGGTAAGATATAGATCACAGTACCTCACGGAGGTGCTGGATTCACCTGGTACCTGATTGGTTATAAAGGAGGGATGAATATGGGACTGTGGAAGACATCCAAACTGGAGTATCTAATAATCCACTTCCCTATAAGGTTCTTCTCCAGAGGAACAGACTTACTCATTCTGTGCCAGTAGAAGCCACTCAGTGAATGACAAACTTCAATGTTGACCTTTAATGTTGCTTTTCAAGTTGCCATGCAAAGAAAGAAGATGTACTCAGCTTGGTCTCTGAATGACATCTCCTCCACCCTATGTTCTGCAACAGAAAACACTCTGTCTGCCAACATCAAGCATCTAGTTTCTCACAAGGTCTCATCAGAGCTCCATCCACCTCCCCCTGCTTCCCTTCACTTCCTCTTTCCTGCTAATTGGCAAAAAAATGACTTCAGTAAACAGCAAATTAGGAGCCAATTACTGAACAAATCTGGTGGTTCAGGCCCTAGCTGTGTGTTAATGAGGTGAAGAGGTGCTGCAGAATGAGCTCTGCACTGGCAGCTCTCAACATGCTGACACAGAGGGAAGGGACTCATGCTGCTTATGCAGTATACTAGTGAAGGGTAGCATCTCTGTTTCTCCAGGGCACGCTGGTTTCCCTAAAGAGTCAGCAACCTAGTAAGCATGTGGCAAATGGATTTGTGATTAAGAAGCTGGAGTGCAACTCAGGACATCTGGGTGCCAGAGAATATCTCGGACAGGTAAATTAATCTCTTGATCTCGTTCTTACATGGGGTAATACTCCTTACTCTGTCTGCAAACTTTGTGCAGCAGGAACTCTGCCTTACTCTGGCTTGGGCAGTGCTGAGTGTAATAAGGCCTTTAGCTTGGCTGATGTCTCTAAACATTGCTGGGACATTAATCTACTAACAACAGAATCTGCTCAGACACAGGCAGGGGCATTAGAACATCCCTTGCCAATGTAGAGTGGTGACGTGAGAGTATGCAGACAAACACCATACGTAAAGGCACACTGAGAGTCCATCAATAACAGAAATCACTCTAATTAGCCTGGGAGGTCTGCACTATTTTACCTTGAAAAACAGAAACATTGACCTACAGGAAAACTTCCTGTTCACTCTGGAATCTCTCATTTCTGCCAGGACAGCTAGACAGACTTTCACTAAATATATCACCGCAAAAATGGGTGGAATGAGGGCGGCATCCCTTATGGACTCTTTCCTTCGGATCAGGCTATAAGTCTACTACAGCATCACTGCTGGGTATGAGATTGGGCCTGTTGACATGATGTGGCTTACTTAAGATAGACAGACATTAAGCAAGAGGTTGGAAAAGAAACTCAGCTTAGATCAGCATCTTCTATCTGAGGACGTACGGCTGGAAAGATGGGTCATGTGAGCAAAACCCAAGTGGAAATGGAATGGAATTCTCTTTCTGCCTTACTTTATTATTAAGATGAATCTAAAGAGCCAGATCCTTAACCCTTTTAGTGCAGAATTATCACTGAAGTCAATTGAAGCTAAAGTGGCTGAAAAATATCAAGTCATTGTTGCTGTAAATTTTTGGAAAATATATATTTTTTCAAAATTTCCAAGTGCTATTTATTTTTTTCCCTGAAAACTGCTAGTAGAATGGTTCAGGTTTTGGTGCAAAAATCATTTTTCAAAGTCTGCTTTCAGATTTGTTAACCAAAAACTGCATTTGAAAAAATTACCCCTGAATGACCAGTTAAAACAAAATCATGTGAGTTTCAGTTTCCATTTCTCACAATCAAAATGAAAGTTTTCTGTGGAAATTTTCATTTTGGCCATAAAGTTATTAGTCATCTAAAACTTTTGACAACAAACTTTGGATATGCTCTAAATAGTTTTGCCTGACTAAGCAAGGGTTAAGCATATTGAATAAGGGCTACATTAGACACAGACATCTTGGATTCCATCTATGGTGATGGAACCTGGGATATTTAGCATAAACAGGAAAATTCCACCTAATCTAAGGAATGGCTTGGGTGCATACAGATACCTTAAGATAGTGCTCATTTTCTGGGCAGATCTCCAGGATCACCAACATCTGCTCAGCATCGCCTTATAATAGCCTATAGATGCATCAAGACAGCAACTCCATGGTCATTTAAAAGCTGAATATGAAGAGTCCATCAAGAGTAGAACTCCCCAATTTCAAACAAACAGACCTTTTTCTGGGGCGCTAATAGAGCAACTAGCTAATAGGCAGTTCCTGAGTAATGCCTAGCACTTCTTCTATGTCACTGAGGTCAATATGAATGATAGGCTTTCAGACACTGGCCTTGTATTCGACTTTGTGTGGCACCTTTTATGCAGAAAAACATTTACCAGCACACCCTGGAATGCAGCCATTGGTACTCTAGAGACGGAAAGGATGTGTTTGGTCCAGGAAACCCTTACTCTGAAAAGACTTGTGAAGGAGTCCTTGACTTTCTCTACACCATATGTGTGAAAGCACAGGAGGAAATGCCTCTGTCAGAAAAATAAAAGCCTGAGGAGGTTAGAAATTCTGTTTGCAAGAAACATGGATATCACAAACTTAATGTGTAGATCAGTAAACCATGTCCTCCAGCTGGCTCAACCTGCAACAGCCATTACATACTTGGGCAAGCTGTAGATATTCCATACAGTAGAGGACAACAGAGTACAAGTTTGCTCTGTACCCTTTTCCAGTGGTGCTAGATAAAAAGACCTGAACTTCAGAGTCTAAATTTAATCTTATTTGCTCAATGGACTTCCCTGAACCATAAATGCCATTCTAATTCATTCTAGGGCAATATAATAGCCAATGTCCTCATCCATGTGGGAGCAAATGACACTGTCAGGAGCAACTTGGACCACGTCATGAGAGACTACAAGGCTCTGGGGGCCAAGCTCAAGGAGATGGGGGCACAGGTGGTTTTCTCTTCTATTCTCCCGGTGAGCAGACACAGATGGCGCCATGAGGCATGCATCAATGAAGTCAGCCAGCAGGCAGCTTCAGAGCTGGTGTTACCAAGTGGGCCTTGGGTTCTTGGACCATGACCCACATTTCTGCACAGAGGACATGCTCAGGCGGGATGGGCTTCATCTCTTCCCAAAAGGTAAGCATGTTTTTTTTTCCAGGTTGGCTGATCTTATTCAGCGAGCTTTAAACCAGGTTCACTGGGGGACAGGGACGGGGCCACAGAGGAACATGAGGACACTTCACTGTCAAGCCAGGTCAAGCCAGGTGATGTCAAGCCAGGTAACGCGCACAGGTAGTACCCAGGTAAGTGACAGGCCAGGGCAGGCTTAGGAACAAGGGGGCAGAACATGCACCCACAGGAGGCCTCAAATGCCTCTACACGGGAGGCTTCAAATGCCTCTACACAAATGCTCGAAGCATGGGGAATAAGCAGGAGGAACTCACCCTCCTGCTAGCTAGCAAAAACCCAGACCTAGTGGGGCTCACAGAGACCTGGTGGGATTCTACCCATGACTGAGCAGTAGACATCGAGGGCTAGACAGGATATAGACAGGATAGAGTAGGGGAAAAAGGTGGGAGGTATAGTGCTCTATGTTAAAGAGTAATATACGTCCTTGATGATCAGGATGGGGTCAAAGGAGGGGAAAACTAAGGCGCTCTGTGTAAGAATGCAAGGGGGTCATGGGGAAATGGACTTGCTAGTGGGTGTCTACTACAGATTGCCTCACCAGGGGGACGAGCTGGACCGGGAATTCTCAGGACAGCTCACAGAGGCTGTAAAGTCAAGAGATATGGTTGTCATGGGTGACCTAAACTACCCAGACATCTGGGAGGAGCAGTCAGCCAGGTCTGACCACTCATGTAGGTTCCTAGCTGGGATACAGGACCTCCACCTAACCCAGGAGGGGCATAGTCCCACTATGGGAAATACCTTGCTGGACTTGGTCCTTGCCACAGGCAACGACCTGGTGGGGGGTCTGCGGGTACTCGACCACCTGGGCAACAGTGATCATCTTCTGCTGGAATTTACTATCCAGTGCAGGGTGGTGAAAGCAAGCAGTAAGGCAAAAGTCCTTGACTTCAGGAGAGCCAACTTCAATGAGCTAAGAAGATCAGTAGGAGAGGCATTGAAGTCTCGAAGCTTCAACGAGATGGGAGGTTGTTCCTCAAGGAGATGATCCTCTGAGCTCAAAGGGAGTCAGTCCCAATGCGCACCAAGGGGAGCAGGAGTGCTAAATAGCACTCATGGCTCAGCAAAGGCATCCAGGAACGCCTGAGGGCAAAAAAGTAGGCATACAAGCAGTAGAAGCAAGGGGCTATCACCAAGCAGGATTACACCTCCATTGCTCATGACTGCAGGGAGGCTGTTAGGAAGGCCAAGGCAGAGATGGAGCTAGGGCTAACGATCAGAATTAGGGATAACAAAAAGTCCTTTTTCAAATATGTATGTAGTATGAAGAAGGCTCCCAGAAGGTAACGGAGGAAACCCACAGGACAGGCTTGGCAATTTGGTGATTGCAGCAAATGAAAAAGCTGACCTCTTTAATGAATTCTTTGCCTCCATATTTCTGAACAGGGACCAGGACATTTCCCCCACTAGAATTATGGATAGACCCATGGGAGGCAAGGCCATGCCTAAGGTCAGGGATGACCTAGTTAGGGAACTTTTGGAGGGGCTGAATGTGTTTAAATTAGCAGATCCAGATGTTCTTCACCCAAGGGTGCAGAGGGAATTGGCAGGGGTCATAGCAGGGCCCTGGCATGGCTTTATGAGCGCTCGTGGGGCTCTGGCCAGGTACCAGGGGATTGGAAAAGGGCCAGTGTGGTCCCCATTTACAAGAAGGGAGAAAGGAGGACCCCAGCAATTATAGGCCAGTCATTCTTACCTCAGTTCTTGGGAAGACCTTTGAGAAAATTATCAAGGAACACATCTGGAAAGGCCCAGCAGGGGAGGTAATGCTCAGGGGCAACCAACATGGGTTCACTGAGGGATCCTGCCTGACTAACTTGGTTTCCTTTTACGATCAGGTCACAAAATCCCTGGATGATGGTATCAAGGTGGATGTCATCTTCCTGAACTTTAAGAAGGCCTTTGACACTGTTTCTCACCACGTTCTCCTAAAAAAAACTAAATGACTGTGGCGCTGATGCTTATACAGTCAGATGGGTAGCACATTGGCTAGATGGCCACACCCAGAGAATGGTAGTGGACAGGACATTTTTGACCTGGAGGGATATGAGCAGTGGAGTCCCCCACGGCTTGGTCCTGGGGCCTATACTGTTCAACATCTTCATCAGCGATCTGGATGTGGGTGTGGAAAGGATGCTGTCCAAATCCGCTGACAACACCAAGATATGGGGCGAGGTGGGCATGCTGGAAGGGAGGGACAGAATCCAGCTAGATCTAGACGGGTTACAGGTATGGGTGGATGAGAACAGGATAGAATTCAACACAGAAAAGTGCAAGGTGCTGCATCTAGGGAGAAGGAACCTGCAACACACCTATAGGCTGGGGAACACCCTTCTTATCAACACAGTGGCAGAAAGGGATCTTGGAGTCATTGTTTACTTCAGGATGAACATGCGCTGCCAATGCGAGGAAGCAGTCAGTAAGGCTAACCGCACCTTGTCGTGAATCTACAGATGCATCACAAGCAGGTCCAGGGAGGTAATACTCCCCCTCTGTGCGGCGCTGGTCAGGCCGCAGTTGAAGTACTGCATCCAGTTCTGGGAACCTCACTTCAAGAGGGATGTGGCTAGCATTGAGAGGGTCCAGAGGAGGGCCACTTGCATAGTCAAGGGACAGCAGGTCAGGTCCTATGAAGAAAGGCTAAAGGGCCTGAATCTATTCATCCTCCACACAAAAAGGCTAAGAGAGGACCTGGCAGCCATTTTCAAACTCACCAGGGGGGACCAGCAGAAATTGGGTGAGGCTCTTTTCCCCTGGGCACCACTCGGGGTTACTAGGAATAATGGCCACAAATTGTTAGAGAGAAGGTTCAGGCTGCACATCAGGAGACATTACTTTAGTTAGGGCTGCCAGGCTCTGGAATGGGCTCCCAAGGGAGGTGGTGATCGCTCCTACCTTGGGGGTCTTCAAGAGGAGGCTGGATAGATATTTGGCTGAGGTGTTATGATCCCAGCACTCATTCCTGTCCGGTGCAAGGGGTCGGACCTGATGATTTGTTTAGGTCCCTTCTGACCCTAAGCACTATGAATAATCTCTACCCAGAGAAGCTAGTAATGTGGGTACAGCCACAACTGTCCCTCAGTCTTCAAAGGTTTAAAATAAATATAAAATGGCTGTTATTATGTGCCCTTTAAAACTGTGCTCCCAAATCTGAAATAGAATGACATTGAAACAAAAAGTTTTAATCCTCATTGTAAAATTTGGGTATTGTCCATTGCATTGAGTTTTGAAGGCTAAGTACAGACGGTCAAAAAGCCAGAGGCTGAATTGATTCAATCTTGGCAGGTTAGTCTAAGCTGCAGAGTTTGAACTGATAAGCAAATGAACACACATTTACTTTTGATTCAGGAAATGCAGCCACATGCCTACAGGGGCTCAAGCAAGAAGCTGGGTTGGGGGAGGCGGGGTGCTAAAGCTCGCCTGCCAGCCACCCCAAGTCTATCCCCTACTCCCTGCTGGAGCAGAGGGGACATGGCCAGGCCCCAGCCCATATTTTGCCTGGGTGGTGGGGAGGAGGTTGTAGCAGTTAATTCATAAAAGCTTGAACAAGTGTAGTCTTCTCTAAAAAACTATAAACTGAAAATTATTAACACAACCTAGGAGGTGTATTCCTTCCACTTCCTGCTTCCCCTGAGGTCTCTGGGATTTGCAGTTGAGCAGCAGGACTCCACAGCATTGCTCACCACTTCCACTTCCACTGCTTCCAGGTGCTTCTGGGATTTGTAGTCCACAGTTGCAGCCAGCACTACTTAAGTGAGCAGGGCAGCTCCTACTCTGGGGAAAGTGAGTTTAATCATCTTCCCTGGCCCCAGACCTTAGCTGGGGTTTGCAGGACAGAGGTGGGGCAGTCAGCCAGCCCTTACTGCTCCAGCTCCAGCTAGGGAGCAGAGGGGTGGGGCCAGCCCTGCTCTCTGGAGCAGACTGCACACTCTAGCCCATCCTAGGGCTGGAAAGCATGCTGGGATGCCGGGGACTCTGATTTAACTTGAACCTGGAAGGGATCTGGGGTAGAAGTTTCATACATTGGTTTGACCTAAATCATTTAAGTCAACAAGGTTTATCTTAAACCAGATTCAGCCATTTCGAAACTGGTTTATGTGCACTGAACTTATGTTCTGTTTCAGGTTTAAACTAGTTTCTGATCACTTAAATTGGTTATCTACCCATTGGTTTGTGCATCTGCTGTCCCTAGCTAGAATGTTTGGGTTTTATTCTCATTTGTAATGAAGCCAGAACTTGCAATGTCAGCACAATCCCTGATGGATGCCCAGCTTTCATGTTAAGCAAATCACTTGAAGTCACACAGGAAGCCCAAAGCAGAGCACAAAACTGGACCTCTCCGTGGCCTAATTCTGTTTCTCTCTACACTGCCATAGCCTTGCCAGCACTTATGGAAGTTGAATAGGGTGGGTAGGGTAGAACATGACTGCAGAAAATGAAACATGAGCAAAATCATCGCAGGGAGGTTTTTGTTTTACTTCCCTCCTGGGATCTGCAGTGAGGTTTGTTTCCCATGGTTTGTTTCCCAAACCCTTGCAAAGTATTTGGTAAAAAACAGCCACATTGGCATCAACTCTTCAAAGGAATTACAGGTCCCTTTGTTTAGGTCATGGCAGATGAGTGGAGAAGAAACATTTTTAAATAGAATCGCAAGTTGCTGCGTTTAGGCCACCTACAAATAACACCATAACGCATGTTAATAGGAGAGCTCTCTCATCCACCTTTCACACACCCAACTGTCCGGATGGCAGCTTCATCTGGGGTAGACCAGATAGGCTTCCACTCCCATGCTGTTCTGCAGCACATCTGAGCTGCTGCTAAAGCTAATGCTTATTAAAGATTTAAAAGGCAAGCTGTCAGCAGTGCTGCTAAGAGACGGGCTTTTTTCCAGTTATAGCTCTACTCTCTAATGCTAATAGGATTGGAAGGAGGAAGGAAAAAGGAGTTCCCTGCAGAGGCTGTTCTGACCTAGTGAGTGCAAGGGGTTTGCTATTATTGAATCCATAACAGATGCTTGGTGCAATTTGGGTTAGTGATATTCCTACAAGATCTCTCCTATGGCTCTGTCTCTTTCCCTCATGTCACTTCAAATTCTGAAATATGAGGTTAATAACTCAGTATCTCCTGTAGTTAACAGTGATTGAAAGTCAGAAGCAAAGTTTGTTTGGTAATATATTTTATTGAACCAAAGTAGTGTAGGAGAGATGTACTTAACTATATACTTAAGAGAGATGTTACACAAGCTTTTGAGCACAAAATGCCCTTCCTTACGTCTGGGAAAGCCTGAACTGTCTGACTTCTCTCCCAACTATGTATTTGGTCCGATTAAAGATATTACCAAACAGACCAGACCTCCTACATATTCTTTGGACAATCATGGCTAAAATAACTGCAGCCCGGGTAGACCCGAGAGTGTGCCTGGACCTTGGTCCGAGTGGCTCTGGGCAGGCAATCCAAAAACGAAAAAATATTTCCCCCATAACACTTTTACTACAGTCTTTGCAGTTTGATCGTGAGTGGCGAATGCCTGGGCATACCAGGTAAAGTGATTGGTGACAACAAGGACGTTCCCCCTTTGATTGCCCTCCCCTTCAGTAGACAGGAAGTCCATACATGCTATCTCCATGGGTTGTGAGCTTTGAACAGTATGGAGATAAGTTTTGCACATCGGCAAAGTTTTACGTCTCACACAGAGTTCACAGTTGAAACACTTGGCCCTGATGTTCCCTTCAAGGGGGGGAAGGGGTCCTCCAGGGCCCACATTGGTTCCCATAACTAGAGTATCTCTTCCTCCTTTTTCACCTCTTTCACAAGCTGGCAGTACCCCAGGGCTTGCTCTTCTGCCCAGATAGATTCAGGTCCCCAATAAGGGCTAGACTGTAACAGGCTCCAATCCGGACTTGGTGAAGCTGTATGTGATCCACCTCCATGGTGCTAAGGCCCCCTTGTTCCACTACACTTGTTCTAAATGTAGTAGGTAGGAGGACGCAGCCTCACCCTTGTGCTGAAAAATACTAAGTAGCTCATAGTACACTCCTCCACATGGAGAGTGACCACCCAAATGCATCTTGTAGAGTCTGAAGGTACTAGTGCATAGTGATCCTAGGATCCTGTAACTTGGTGGTTCAGATAACCCCCAAATCAGGTTCCTGCAGTATGTCTAAGAGATGGCGGCATGTTTCATCATCTGGGATCTGCCATGTCAACAGAGTCTCTTGGGATGTGGGCAATCCAGGCCTCAAAACCTTCTTTCCCCACAGGGACTGGGAGTTTTCCCAAAAAACTCCTCAATCTCTTATATGCAGCCCTATCATTAGAGAACTTGGTCACCTCTCTAACAACTTGGCAAAGGACCGTGACCCAATCCACCAAGGCTGATGCCCCTCCAGACTCCTGAGGCCTGGGTGCTGGTAAGGTTGAACATGTCTCCCTTTCTGGTTCTCTATAGAGAGGCACAGCACATGCATGAACAAATTGCCTGCCACCATATCCTGGACGAGCCTCCCAAAATGTAGCCTGGGTACACCCAAGGGTGTGCCCCATCCTCAAATGGAAAGGATAGGTAGTCAGGCAATTGTGCTGTGAGAGGGACCTGATCGCTTCTGAATCAGTTTCCTCTATTTCTCCATAGAGCCATGCCAGGACATGTAATGTAACTATGTACAAGTTTATTAATATATACACATAAATATAGATAAGACTCATAAATGAATAGTAAATATTTACGATATGATTTTACATATACAGCCACTTTTGACAAACACTGGCCAGGAAAGGGTACCACCACCAGTGGCTATCGAGTCCCCACAGGTAAGTGACCAGTCCTAGAACAGGAAAATGAAGGTAAAGACAAACAATCCGCACCCAGCACAGGTGAGTCCTGGAACAAGTAAGCATGAGTAAGTACAACAATATTTGAACACAAACTAACAGCAGGTAACTTGACTGTTTATGAAGGACATTCATCAGGAACCAATGGGTAAAGGTTAGACTCTTATGTATCATGGAGAGTTTGCTCACAATAACCTGAAATATAACAAAATATAAGGCGCTGTCACCCCTTTAGAGGTGCCAGTGGTGCTGGGTATATCTGGGCTTCCCTTATCAACTTTGAGGAGCTCTGCTGTGTCTTGCCAGGGAGGGAAACAATGCCCAGGCCTCCCTACCTCTCAGAGACTGTATCAGACACCTCTTATCCCACAGGGGTCTTTGTTGGTTCCTCCTGAGAGTTCCCTCCCCTGTGGGAGACCCCTTTTTCCAACAATTCACAACTCCTGGTGAGGTTTGGGCTATCTCCAGCTGTCTCAGTTCAGGCGCCGCTTCCAGGCAGAACTGGCCCTCCACTGTCCAGGCTCTCTCCTACTCTGTAGCTGGCTCATGGCCCTTTGCACTGATACATGTACTGCGGGGCTTGTTTTTCTGCTGAAGGTTGGAAGTCCAGGCCCCCTTGTGCAGTGCCAGGGCTTGATCAGCTCTTGGGCCCCTGGAGCTGATGTTGCCTGCATCAATTGTTTGGCTGCATGCCAGGGACTGAAGACTTGAGCCACCTGAAAATAGCTCCCCAAGTCATGATCTCCTTCCAGATCCTCCATGCAGCAATCTCTGCACCGTGCCCTGGCCACTTGCCAAGGGTTGCAGACCCGAGCCGCCTCGAGCTGCTTCCAGGGTCTTAGCCCCATGTGCCACGCTGTGCACTGAATGGGGCTAAGGCAACGGTCCGGGCAAGGGAGTTTTTGAGGCACTGGCTCCACCAGCTGGGCAGCTCTTCCCAGTTGTTCTCCACCCCCAGATGCATCTCCTACGTTCTGGACATGCAGCTCCTTTTATTCACTTCAGAGGCTCCACCCCCAAAGTCTTGCCAGACTTGCAGAATGCAGACTTCAATCAGGTCCGGGAGGCTCTTGGCTCCTGCCCAGTCCTTATCTGATTGGTGGACAGGCTCCTCCAATCAAAATGAAGATTTTCCAAGCCCATTTGAGCTGGGCTGTATTGGTAAGTCCACCACATAACCCTTCAACCTGACTATCAAAAGTTAGTGCAGTCTGAGTACAGCAGCAGGAATGAGCTGAAATGGTCTCAGATCACTTGAATGTTTTGCATCCTGCCAGCCTTACCAAGAGATAGTTAGAAGACCCCTACTGAAAGTTAGACATGGCATACCAATGTGGTCTGATAAGTGATAAAACATGGTGACAACATAGATTCCTGTACATCGATGTCTTCCTTCTCAGTGGAAGAAGAAGAAAGGCAACAACTGTTCTTGGATGTCCAAGGGAATGCACTCACTTCTCTCACCAACTATTTTCACAGAGAGCCACCCCTGGAATTGACATTAGCAACTAGAGAGGAAGGATGGTATTGCAGTTAAGACTGACTTGACTAATGGATCAGAGTAAATTCTGTGCTGCACTCTATGGCGCTTGCAGGCATTAAAAAAAACAAACCAAACTCTGCTTTACCAGAAGCAGCAGCATGTTACTTCAACCTGGCTCTGCAGCATCTGTAAAGATCAGGCATTTCAGTGGAGCTTTTTGGTGCTTTTATCTAAAGCTGACTCAGTGAGCCATTAGATAAATGCCAAAGAAGTCCCACTAAAGCACCTGATCTTTACAGACATTGGGCGGGCATGGTTGAAGTAACATGCTGCCTCTTCTGGGCATGCTCAGGGCTCAACATGGGACCACACAGAGTTTAAAGTACCGGTTGTTGGGGTTGTTTTGTTTATGTCTGCAAGTACCCTATGTTCCCTGGGTGACTTTAAGCAAGTAGCAGCTGAACTGAGCAAAGAACACAAGTTCTGTTTCAGAAAGTATCATGAGATTTGAAAATTTTGTCTTTATTCCAAATCATTAAAAAACCTTGAGAAAGTTCAGAATTTTCCCACCAAATAATTATAAACGCAAAGTTTATTTCAAAACTGATCAAAAGAGTACAATTTAATATTGACTTCTTAAATTTGCTTGTTAGATAAAATATTAAGTTTTTAAAAAATGAATGAGTAGCCATTTTTAAATAAAACACTGAAATGTTTCACTTCTACAGATGTCATTTTTTGAACAATTTAACATTATCTGAGCTTTTCCCCTGGTTTTCTTTCCAAAAAAAGTCCTAGCAAATTCAATTTAATTTCATGAAACTTTTCATTCTCAACAGAGCGCTATATTTTAATGGAATATGTTTCCATCAAAGTTTTCTGATCAACCTTACTCAATATTTCACCTTTCCAATTCTCTACCTGGCTAAATTCATTAATATTTATTATGTGCTCAGAAACACTGGAAGTGATGGGGTTGTATAAGTAGTTTTGCTTAAAGGCTATTAGGAATCAACCTGGAGCGAATAATGTCACAACCAGCTCCAACCCTGTGCCATGTACTGGTTTTAAAAGATCATTGGCAAGAACTTTGTTCAGAGGACACTGGCAAATCTTCTGTCCTGTTTTGTTGCAATTGGTCTCCCTTTCTGTCACTGACATGCAAACCTCTACACATTTCTCTTGCCACACAGGATGTGCTGTGTTTTCATAATTTCCCCTTGCAGTTAGTTTGTTCAGCACTGCCGTGCCTTCATGGACAAAGTGCAGTTGCTGTAATTTACATGTGTGAATTACACATGAGTTTGTGTCTAATAATTCACTGGAGGGAAATTCATGACTGTGCAGAGGAACTATATGGGAGGCTGGTGTTGTTGGAGCTGAGCTGCTTAACATCAAGTAAGTAGCTCTTTCATTGTTCTTAAGGAAAGACAAGCGGATTGGGCTCTTCTGAAAAAAAATCAAGCATCTAGTGATTTGTCCAAACAAGGAGTCTGCAACAGTCAGGAATTGAACCCTCACCTCCAGTATCCTGGGTGTTAAACCATACCACAAGATTTGGGTAGGTGGGGGCGGGTGTTATGTACTACAGATGTGCAAGTGATTCTTTGCAATACTGACAATGACCACTGTGCCATTAGGGAGCATTGTAGAGGCCCTACAGCCCAGCATTCCCTCTTTTATCAATTACATACATGCAAGCCGTGGATCAAGTCCAATTTATGGCTTGATTGGAAGTGATGGCCTTGAAACTACAAAATGCTATTTAGTGTCATTGTAATTCATACACTGACCTTTTTGTCTCACTCACGAAGGACATTTAAAAGCTGCTGGGTTGTTCTTGCCATTGGTTCTGGATAAAACTTTCCATCACTGATGGTAATGCATGCTCAGTGGAGGGCTCATCAAATGTGCTCCTCTTGGTAATCAACCAAATCCTGGGGCTGGGGACATCCAGAACTCAGTGTGCATGTTGGGCTTGGAATCTGTAATGGGGGATGGTGGTGTTAACAAACAAGGGCTAGGGACAGACATTGCACATAAACCGGTTTCAGTGATCAGAAACTGGTTTAGACCTGTAACAAGACAGATGTTTGGTGCACATAAGCCAGTTTGAAAATGGCTGAAACCGGTTCGAGATAAACCTAGTTGAATGTAGGATCAGACTTAACTGATTTGGCACAAACTGGTTATGCAATGTCTGTCCCAGACCCCTTGCTGGTTTAAGATAAATCAGACTCTCCCAGCATCCCGGCATGCTCTCTGGGCTGGCTCCACAGCAGAACTTGTCCCACTCCTGTCCCCTCCCCCCTCTCTTCCCTGACTGCAGCTTGGGCAGAGATTGCAGGCTGCTCACCCCCCGCCTCTGACCACTCCCTGCTAAGCAGGAATGCCCCCCTCCCCTCTGCCTTGCTGAGGAGGTGTCTGTGTATTAGTTAGCAGACCACATGCTGCCTACAGTCTGTGCTGAATCAACAGGCAGAATCAACAGGTAGTTGGTAATGTCCCTCTGTTGTTTCTTGTTTTCTTAATGGGATGATAAACACTATTATCAATTCCCTGCTGGGCTAATCAGAGCATTCTGCCAGGCCTAGCCATGCCCCCCCTCAGCTCAGTTCTGTGCAAGGGAAAGGAGGGCTGCTCTAGCACCCCCCAGCTTCTAGCCTGGGCCACTGCAGGCATGTGCTTGTATTTCTGGGATGTTTCTTCAGTTACAAACTGGTTTACCCTAGCCAGGTTAGACTAACCTGCAAAGATTGAATCAATTCAGGCTCAGGCTTTTTGAATGTGTGTCCCTAAATGGTTCTTGCAGATGCAGCATTTATCAGTTTGGATCTAGGCTGGATTCCTAAATGCTGTAGCCATGGGCACTAAATGAACACTTCCAATTAAAACAAAGCTGTCCTGATTTTGTTTGCATTGACAGTGTGGTAAATAAGGAGTAGAGCCATTAAGACAGCAGAAGTGAGATAACCCTGCTTGATTTTTTTATGAAGGGCTATGAGAAGTATACATGAAAAGCATTTCACAGAAGATCAGGTGTAGTATCACCGTTCTAAAGCAAAGTTTAAACAATAGGTTGGAGCTGGGGTTAGAATACCACTCTCCTGATTTATAATCTAGTACCTACCTCATTAGCTGGACCTTGCTGCTTTCCAGAACCAGATCCTAAAGGTATGTCTACAAGGTACAATGCAGTGCTATATATCATATATATCATATGAACTCTGAACAAGCTACTTCAGGTACCAGAGGCAGCATAGCTATTTTAACACAGCATTTTGCCTAGCTTAAATACCCTGCTTTTTAACAGACTTTATTAGGTCAGATGCAGTGCGTATCAGGCCCTGCCTCCCTGTTGCTTTAAGGAGAAAGCAACAGCAGAGAATTCCCTGGGTAGAGGGAAACAATGCCTTGATGAGCTGGCAGCAGGACAATAGGCAGTTAGGGCTCTGAGACTGTGTGTGACCTAGCTGCCCTGCTATAGCACAGTGAGGCAGAGCCCTGCCTAGGCACCAGGGGCACTGCTACAGCAGCCAGATCAGCATCCCAATTAGAATGAAAGAGAGACAGCTGTGTCAGGGGTAGCAGATCACCTGACCAGAAGGGACAGGGCTTAAGAGGTATATAAGCCCAAGGCTTGAGCCAGGGCAGTCAAACCACAATGCTAGAGCTTTGCAGTGATGTGGCTGTTGCTGAGCTAATGCCTGGGATCCTACTACAACTGGGACTGCATGTAAGGAGCCGAGCTCTTGCAGAGGGCCAGGACCCAGGAGGAGTAGACTGTTGTTATACAGCCAGTATGCTTAGCATTTTAGTTATAGCCAGTGTGCTTATGTTTTCCTTTATCACAGGCAGACTGAATTTGGACTGTCAGAGGTGGAGAAGGTCCCAGTGGTGTCCAAGGGACATGTAGGCATTTTGAGCGCTGCCAGGGACTAGGCTCAAGGCATATACAGGTAGCTACCAGGAAGGGGTTGAAGCCTAGGTTGAACTAAGTCTGGGCCCAAGAGGGTGAGAAACTCAAGAGAGCAAGAACCAGGTCCAGGGACCCAGAGCCCAAGAGGGATAAAATCATAACCCAGGAGGGTTGAGAAGCAGGGCCAAAGTCCCAAAGCCCAGGAGGGACAAAATTGAAGCTTGAGAGGATGAGACTAAGGCTGGAGCCCAGAAGCCAGGTCCAGTGCAGTGGACCTAGACAAAAGGGACCAGCTAGAGTAGAGGGACAGAAACCAGTAAGACTGAAGCCGCAGTAAGGGAATAGAGGTCTGAGGTGACCTAGTATTGTTTTGGGGCAGAGTGCCTCACCTGTGTGATGACCAGTACCATCTGTGAGGTGTGGGTGTGGTTGTAGGGGAGATCAGAGCCATGAAATTAGCCCATAAGTGCCCTGGGGCATGGATGGGCTAGGAGGGCCCATATGGTGTTTGAGGGCAGGATGGAGATCAGTAAGATTTGGGAAGAGCCTACCAATTGCTAGCAGAGAAGGTCTTGCTCTGGGACTCTAGGCAGCCTTCCTTCCCCCCCCCCCCAAAAAAAAAAAAAGAAAAAAAAAAAAAAAGAAAAGGAATTAACAGCAAGGCATGGCAGGAAAGAAGGCAAAAGGGGGAGGGTATCCAGAAAGCCAGAGCAGGGCAGAAATTCCAAGGCCACCAGGGGTATCACAGCCATGTCTTGAATTCAGTCCTGTTACACAGTGTCATGCTAATGTGGTGCCCCTGGTAGGTAATTTTAGAGCAAGTATATCTACACTGTGCCATATAGATATACTTGGAGTCTCACACACGTCCTCTCTGAACACAGTTGCATCAGTTCTTATTTTCAGAAGTGCTGCTAAAATATGACTATTTCTGGGTGGCCACGACAGTCCCTGTTTAGCCACAGAAAAGAAGAGGAAAATTGCTTGTTTTGGCTCAGCATCTCTTTTTATTCAGCCTCTCCATTAGCTTTGAGAGAGACATGATTCTACAGGTTCAAATCTTAGTTTCCTTTTGCACATTCTTCTCTCACCCTACACCCTATACTTCATCTGCTGCTGCTTCTGTGAAGAACAAAGCCTGCCTCATTCTTTGTTTTGTTCTTTACACAACAGATGTAACTATTTAAAAGGATACTATCCAATTTCTATATACCATATCACTTAATCAAGAGGGATGAAGCAAGGGACTCCATCAGAGGTAACACGAAAATGGAACTCATGAATGAGTCAGTTGGCATGTTCTAAAGAACATTCCCCACGTCATAATTTCTGGTAGAACATTATAAATACACATCCAATTTCCAATATTTAATCTTTGGCAGGACCTGCATTGTGGGAACAGCTCCAGAGCTTTCTTTTATGACATAGGAATTTGTCCTCCTATGGATTTTACAAGGGTCACCTTTCAGGAAGCAACACTAACCAGAAGTTTCCATGCAGCAGGAGCTATGATGTGGCTGCCCTTCTTTTGTACATGTTTCTGGCAGATGGGAATTCCAGAGACTAGCAGCCCATGGGTGAAGACAGCAAGCAGAGCTGTGCAAATAACTGTTTTCCAGTTCAGTGGCCAAACTGGTTTAAACGAAGCTTCAGGTCAACCCAAAGTCACATTTAGTTTAGCATTCATTGAATCAAAATGATTAGTTTAATGTTAAAGGAAAATGGATTGTCACTTTTTTGTTTTGGGGCAATTTTAATAAGATAAAAGGTTTGAATTCACAAAATGAAGGAGGAGATAGGAGCTCCAGCCCTTTCATGAGTATATTTACCTGTGGTATGGAGTCACATACCCTTTCTTTCTGATTCAGAGCACAGAAGCTGTAGACAAGTTTCCTATATTTCAGAGGTGGCCAAACTGCTGAGCTATAAACTATTTGGGGAGAAGGGTGAGGGAAGTCATTATATCACTTACTGAAGTTGTCCCATTTTGTATCAAATAGTTGGATACAGGTGTGGAGCCAGGTTCCCTCATATCCCAGAGTAAGTTTTACCTATTGAGCTGTAAGGGAGATAGGTGTCACCACCACTTCTCCCCCCTCAGTTTGTGAATCTAGCCTCCCCCTACCCCCCCACAAAAAAAATCCCCAAAAAAAACAGAGAAAGGCATTTTGAGATTTTTTTTTGTTTGCTTCATTTTTATTTGGCTGAAAGGATTTGCTGAATTTTACCCACATTCCAAAATTCAACCAAGTCTGTATTTCTTAATGATTAAGCTGTTTACTGAAGTAAAAATTCACTCAGCTCTAGCCCCAAATCAGTGCCCCTGGTTCACTTCTCATTCAGACTCTGTGAGAGGTAGTTGAGAGTGACACTATCACTCATCCCCTTTTGTGCCCTGCGTGTTGGTATCACCTGGTAGCCCATCCTTCTCTTTAGTTGCTGAATTACCAAGGGCCAAGCTTTCCAGTTGGCCTGTGTTGATACAGATTTAAGCGTCAGATCTGCAGCTGGTTTAAACTGGCAGAGTTCTGATGAAATCACCAGGGTCCACTGAAGTCAGTAGAGCTGTGTTGATTTACACAAACTGAAGATCTGGCTCTTAAATATTGGCTTTGTCCAAGCAAACAAAATACTTTATTTTTATTTTAATAGTGCAACAAGGCTCCCAGTGGGGGCAGGGCCTTGTTGTACTAGACTCTGTGCAAACACAGAATGCAAGAAAGTTCCCGGTCAAGTCTACGTAGAAAAAAGAAAACACGGGGCACAATGTTTGAAGAGAGGACCTGAAGCACTTGGCCCAAGAATTGAACCCAGATGTTCTGAGTCCTAAATCCATGCCTCAGTCATAAGACTCTCCCGCCTTTTGCTTGATCTCTCTCTCATTCTTTCTACCTTTCCTTATTCAAAGACAGTCTAAGGCTTGCGTTGCAGAGTTACAAGAGGCAAGAAACCAGGGAACACCCAGCAAAGCCAGGTCTCACCCCAGAAAACCTTCCTTCTAGATTATAGTTATATCTTTTTCCCCTACAATCTGTTTACATTGTTTCAATTCTAGTAGCATAACTAGGAGTGGGTGATCAGGGCACAAGCCCCAGGTGCTGACTTAGGGCCCAAGAAGGGAGCTGCCGTCACTGCTGGCCCAGTCACTGTAGCCATCACTGCCAGCCCTGCCACTGTTGCTGTCATTTCATTGTCACTGCTGCTCTTTCCAGTGCTATGACCTGGACTGAAAAGTTTTTGTGTGTCTCAGCTTTGAATTAAACACCTTCTTGAAGCCCTTTAAGTGGTGTAGAATTTTCAGTGCATCAGAGGAAGGGCTTGACATACCACACTCCTTGAAACGGGAACCAGCTCAGCTTGAGAAATGCCAGTGTATTGCCATACTGCCCTAGCAGACCAGTTAATTCAAACCAAATCCCAAACTCTTAACTAGTGAGTCCAGGTGTGGACTGCTAACAAATATGCTGTTCTTGAGCTTGCTTTCATTCTCTAGTCCACCTAATGTTACTCGCATGATCAGGGGGCAGCAGGGTAGGCCTTAGGAGGAGAGGCTACGGGACCTGAACCTGTTCAGCCTCCACAAGAGAAGGCAGAGGGGGGATCTAGTGGCCTGTTACAAACTAGTCAGGGGGACCAGCAGGCATTGGGGGAGTCCCTGTTCCCCCAAGCACTGCCAGGAGTGACCAGGAATAACGGTCACAAGCTGGCAGAGGGTAGGTTTAGGTTAGATATCAGGAGGCGCTACTTCACAGTCAGGGCGGCTAGGGTCTGGAACCAGCTTCCAAGAGAAGTGGTGCTGGCTCCTAGCCTGGGGGTCTTTAAGAGGAGGTTAGATTAACACCTTGCTGGGGCCGTTTGAACCCAGTACTCTTTCCTGCCGTGGCAGGGGGTTGGACTAGATGATCTACTCAGATCCCTTCCGACCCTAGAAACTATGAAACTATAAGGTTTAGAGTAATGGAATCTTTGAGAGATCAGCATTATGGTAACCCATTTGACTGACGCTATGGGCTTGATGACAGAGTTGTCCTCATGCCCCCAAGATGCATTATTTGCCACAGATGCAAATCCAAGAGAGCAAATCTGTGAGTAGAGTTAACATTTTATTCCTTCCCAAGATCTGATGCAGGTAATGCTCACTAAAGTAAAAATCTTGCAGGTCAGTCCACTTCAACTTGGAATCTTCAAATGGATTGACCTCAGTAATCACTATTATCACATGTGTGTGACCCCTACACATCCAGAAAAGCAGAGGATACCCGCAGCTAGG
The DNA here is from genome assembly GCF_052110815.1 of Crocodylus siamensis. NCBI lineage: Eukaryota > Metazoa > Chordata > Crocodylia > Crocodylidae > Crocodylus > Crocodylus siamensis. The sequence continues at coordinate 46,128,506 of NC_143402.1, read as the reverse complement.
TAGCAAAGACTGTCAGCATTTGCTCCTCTTCGATTTCAGTATCCTACTGATTCTAACCAGGCGATACTTTGTCTGGTACTAAAGGGGCTATCCTTTATGCAGTAGCCAATATTCCTTTCAGTAGCCCCTACATCTTAGATTTTTCTGTGACAGGTTTCAGGCCTAAAACCAAAGAACAGTTTCCTGTGGGGAAAGGGGGTTGCAGGGAAGGGGTTCAAAGATTGGATCCAGATTTAAATTTTGCAGCTCAGATCTGTCTCTTATTAGAACTTTATATTTTCACATCTGGAGATTCAAATCCATTTAATTTCATAAGCAGCATAAATTAGATGATCTCCAGACCCTGTGTGTTTCTATACCTCCCAAAAGAACATAACAGCTTGGTGCAACTGGTAATAGTTGAGAAGAATGCATCCAGCACTGATTTGCTGGTGACTGAACTAGCAAGAAACTTTCCCTCCCTATTTTGGTCTCTTTGAAATCAGTGGCAAAGCTCCCAAAGACTTCAGTGGATCTAGGATTTAACCCTCTACACCCTGTTTTCACTGGACATTTAGACAAATTCCAGCACAACTGCCATCAGTTTACTCTTTGGTTGGCAGTCTAACAGAGAGACCTGGGATTAAGTGGGCCTCTATGGCTGCATCCAGACGAGCAGGGCTGTGCAGTATGCGGCCCCGCAGACACGTCTGCAAGACTACATACCAGACATTCAGCTGTTCCCTGCGCTGCAAGCGAGCAGTGCGGGAGTTTTTTTGACCTCTGGATATCCAGGGGTCAAAAAAAACATGCAAAAAAAAAAGAAAGCGAAGTGGAGAGGTGTATACCAGGGCAGTGCACACTGCTCAAAACTGGAGCCAGGCTGGCCAGAGCCATGCTGTGGCTGCCAGCCAGGCTCTGAGCAGCAGAACCATCACTGCTGCAGCCCTAGGAGGCCCCCAGAACCCCAGGTAAGGCTCCTGGCACCAACCCAGTGCTGGCCCAGGCCTCTCCTACCCCCCCACCAGGGATAACCTGCTGCATACCACAGAGCACATGGCACTGGGAGAACTAGCAGTGGCACAAGGTGTCTCGTCCCTAGTTATCCCCAGGGAACCAAACATCCACATTTCTGTCACAGCCTATGAAACTAAAAAACCTCATACTCTTCCTGGAGAAGGTCTTGTTAAGTGAAGTCCAGGTTTCTGTAGTTTGTGTTGATCTTAAATACCCACAAAACACCCCACACTTTCCTGCCCTTTTCAGATACCTCCCTTCATACACACAAACTAACTCTACCCATCAATTCCTTTTGATTCCTCTCACTATAGTTACTTCTGCTTGAACAGTCGCAGTCCTTTATGGTGCACCTTACCTGGAAAGGTGAAGTGTCCAGAAACGTGTCTTGAGCTTTGTCCTCGGCCTAAGGGACCTAGATGAAAAAGCAAAGAGAAGTTGGTCTGGCTTTCAGTTTCATCATACAGTTCTCTGGTAATATCCCTTTATATACATTTCCCAAATTGGCAAGGATTCAATGGAAAAAAACCCCTAAGGATCCTGTACTGTTAAACATCATTTTCAGGGAATGTATTTCCCATAAAGACGAAGCAGCAGAGCAGCCATATTTTATGCCTAAAGTTTCGCTGTTGTCTGTGGAATGGTCTCCGACACCCAGTTTGTAATATGCTAGCTAGTTCTTCACAAAACAAAACCAACCCTTTGCTTGGACTTAGATCTGAATTTTGCAGTTCAGGCTGAGTTCAATATTTCAGTGAAAGAGATGTCCTTGGACTTGGACTAGTGCTACTTGGGAATGTTCCAACAAGATGTTTATCGGAAAGAACCAATTTATCAAAACCAAACCTGTTTACAGAAAAGGGTCAGTTTCAATGAATGTCCTGATTTGAAACATTTTTAGATATACTTGGAATTGTTGAAATGTCCTGGTTCAACATTTTTAAACAAAGACATCAGGATTTGGGGCTTGAAATGACTTCTTTTAGAAATTGTTGTTAGTATGTTAATTGCTATTTCAATGTGTTCATATGAATGACCATTTTCACAGAAACTTTATCTTCCTTTCTAGCAGCAGCAGTGCCAGGGCAGCCTGGCACACCCTATATAAACTGCCATTTGCCAAGAGAACTGGTGACCTTCAGTGGACCTTGGCCACTTCATTGAGCACCTGCATCCAGCAGAATCAGTGGTCTGCCTCTTCCACGAGAAAGAAGTAAAGGAAATGCTCTTCCTCACCTTTCTTGACACCCCTAAAAAGCAGCCGCTCTTTGCTGCACTTAGTGACCTCTTTTGCATGCTAGACTTGGACTTCTCCTTGCAACATAATGTACACTAATTTGTTTCCCTCAGGGCTACTGAAGGAACTCTCTGGAGCTGAAGATGGCCAGCTGGTCTTAAAGGTGTGACCCCATGAACGGTGGAGGGTAGGGGAAGGGAAAGGGGTTCACTGGTTAGGATGTGCATTGACTGACAGATGCACTTTCACCTTGTCTTTAACATTTTTATAATAAAGATTGAAAAAAAGTCTTTCTTTCTTCCTTCTTTGTCTTCTATTGTACTAGGAGTGATAGGCCTATTTGGTGACCACAGCCGTGGGCCTACTCCCACTATGTAACTAGGAGTGATAGGAAAGGATGTTCTTTCTAGGGTTAGGGATAGAGAAACTTGAGAACCTCCAGGATCTACTTTATGTAGGAGATTGAACTGGATGAGCTGTTCAAACAAATAAACCTTGGGCTACAATCAGCCTATTAGAGTTTGTTATCATGATGTCATGTCTGTAACTTCATAACTGGGAAGCTTTGCCCAGATTAAGTGGGCAGAAGTTTGCTAGAAATAGGGATAAACTAAAAACACAAAATTTGAATTTAGCTTTGAACTCTCTTTCCCAAAGCTTGAGGATATTCAGACATGGGACAGACTTGGTCCCTCTTGTTCTGGAACAGGACAGAGTTTTGAATGAACTCTCACCTACTCTTGCAGACTGTAATAGGGTGCTCCTCTGGAGACAACCAGGCACCCCTTGTGGTGTGATGGTACCTGGCTACCTACTCTGATGGCTTAGTCTGGTCCTCTAGTCTTGATGTTAACTGGGACATTTTTGAGAGGCTGTCTTCAAGGAAACTAAGCGGAGGCATCTTGTCTCCGTATCATGTCCCCATCCTTAGGTCTGATGGGACTGCACCGGGCTTTGCCCTCTCCCTGTCTTCTGCCTCCACCCTTTTTGCTGATGCGTGGATGACCAGCCCTGCCAGGCTTTGGTCTGTCTTAGTCCTCCTCCTCTTTGTCCAGGCTCTGGCCAATCTGAGTTCTAGCCTTACTCCCTGGTCTCTTGCCCCACAAAACCATCCAGGTAAGCTCAAAAAAAAAAAAAAAAAAGCCACAGAAAAATCTCTGTGCACTGGGCCCTCTGCTCTGTGGCCTTCTTGCCTCCCCTAACAGCTGCCTTGGTCCATCAGATGTTACTACTGTCATGAGCAGAAAACAAAGGAAAAATAAATAAAACAGCAAGCAGGCCTGCACTAGGCTCTCTAGACAGTCTGTGCTCCTCAAGGTGCTCCACTTCCCTGGGCCCCCTGGCACATTTCACATGAATTCTTCCAGAAGAAGACTCTAGGGAACAGGAAGACTGAATAATGGATTCAGTGACCTTTCACTGAAGTCATCTAGTTCAGAGATGACTAGTTTGGTCTGGTGATGTCTGAAAGTCCCTATTCAATGGTGCAAGAAGTGAGTGGTACAGATTTTATACACTTCTGTTCTATATATGGTTTTATGCTGCCCTCACCCCCATAATATCTGAGCATTAGTTCTCTCATATGTGATTCGTTCTCTCAGAGAAAGAGTTTTGTGTGTAATGAGTGCTTTGGAATGGGGTTGGGGTTTTTTGTTTTTTGTTTGTTTTGGGGGGGCTCTTTTTGTAAATGTGCATGCTACTCTGTATGTATTAGAGAGGATGGTCAAAACAAACAGAAGAGGAATAGAAGGTGGAGAGATTTACAAAGGCCCATACTTTCTGTGAGAGTTCATAGTACACTCTCAGGCCAAATTTACCCACCAGGTTGGGAGGGAGCTCCTAGTCAATTGGACAGGACATAAAACATTATTCCCAGGACCTTCTGAGAGACAGCTTAGTGTTAGCAAGAAGCCCAGGACTATTTTTGGATTGCAGCCATTGTTGACTAACTGGATATGTGCCTTCAAACCAGTGAGACCATTGCTGCAAGCTCCTCTCCATGTTTTCTTCCTATTGCCTACCAGATGATATCACCAAAACTGAAATCACAATGAGGTCCTCATGGACAGCATCAGACAAGGGGCTGAGAACTACAGAGGTTACAGAGGCTGATCTCTTCTCATTGCTCCAGGATAGGGCTGAGAACATTGTAGCAACAGTCAGAGAGAAGTTGGGATGGCCACTGCCCCTGTCCTTCTAGCAGACAAGCTATTAATCCTGGTGCTTTCAGCAGTCCTGAATTCCTTTAAATATGTACATATTAAATGTCAGAAAACTTCCCTAAATAGATATTTCCAAGGTAATTCTGATCTGTCTCAGCTGAATAGCTAAATCTTATTCCTTTAAAAAAAAAAGCTCACTTCGTATGTATTTATTCAGCAGTCTCCAGCTGCTACAACCCATCCGGCCACTAATCCAAGTTTTAAACAAAACCTTCGATACATAATCCATGTACTCAAAACTGTTCAGATAGCCTGGGCCAGATCTCCACTGCTGTGGATTGTTATAGTTGCACTGAAAAAGGTGGATCTACACTAATTTGTGGCATATGAAAATCTGGCCCTCTGTGTTTGAGAACTTCACAGGTCTCATTATGTGTTGTATTCTTCCAGTTTTACATCAGCATAGTTTCACTGAAATTTGATTATACTGAAGTATTGGCATATCAAATCAGTGTAGCGCAGCAGAGTCAGGCCCATGTCTACCATGATACAATTATGGCTGACTGTATTGCTGGCCCTGTAACCCTGTTGGGGTCTGGGACGTTTTCTATCTTACTGGACAAACCAGGATAACTTAAGTCAGCTTTGCTGGGGCCCAGACACACCCCTTAGCACTGCTCCCCTTAGGAGTATGGGGCAAAGTAGAGTATTGTATCTGTTATAGGGAGCACCCTCCTGAGGCCGGGTCTCATGTTGGCCTGCCCACCTGTCACTACAGAGCAATCTGCCCAGTCTTGCCTGCCATGACTTTGCTGTTCCTACAAACAGATGGTAAATACAGGACCCTGCCCATTACATGCCCCAGTGCCATGGGGTGCTATCTCCAAAGCCCACCCAAAGATGGGGCCTGGGGTTAAGGGACCTCTCCTCACCTTTCACTGGGGAGGTGAGTGGCCTGGCATTTCCTGGGGACTTCCGCACCACCAGAAGCCCCACCAGGCCACCCTTCCCTGGCAGGGTGCAGTTTTAGGTCATGCCCAGGACCATGAGCCTCCCACTCCTACCTGCTAGATGTTCCATGCAGCCGTTCAGCCAGGCAATGCCAGCAGCGAACTGCCCTGTTTATATAGGCAGCCAGTGTTATAAAACAGCTGCCACAATGGAGCGCCTGCCGGCTGCTTGACTCAGCCCTTAAAGTGGCAGGCACTACCAGTGCCCTGCCATAGTGTCTCACAACATCCCCATCCGCAGCAGCCTTTTTGCAGTTACAGAGCAGAGATAACAGGGTCTTGAAGGCTGTGGGAGGGAAGACAGAAGCCCCCCTCCCAGCATGTCCCGGGACCTTGCCCGATGAGTCCCGATACTTACCGCAGGGGCCAGGATGATTAGCAGCTTGGAGAAGACGCCGATGCAGGCTAGGTGGCTCAACAGCTGCCTGAGCCTGTGGAACAGCGAACCCCAGGGGCAGAGCCTGAAAGCTGCGTGGGCTGCTCAAAAGGCAGTTGGGGAGACACCCAGCTGCCAGGGGGAGAGAAATGGAGGCTGCCAGTATGATGCAGGCAGTGGAGCTGAGCAGGGAACAACAGGATGCCGGTGAGTAGGATCAAGAGGACGACGAGGAGCCACATGCAGCGGAGTCAGATAGGAGCGGCGGAGTGGGGAGCAGGGTGAGACCCCCAGTGTCCAATAGGGCAGCCTGGCAGGAAAAACCCTGGTGCTGAGCTCGAGGAGCTGGAGTTGGCCAGAGAGGCACAGCAGGGAGAGGAAGGTTGTCCCCTCAGCCCCGGGTGAAGATCAGGCTCCACGGGAGCAGCCAGGTATCCTGGTGGGGAAGGGCGGTGAGCAGCGCCAAGACATGGCGGGCAGTCAGGTGAAGAAAGAGAAACAGGCACTGACTGGCCCAGAGGCCTGTGGGGAAGGGGTGACTCCCACCCGGTGATGGGAACAGGAATAATTAGCTCCTAATCTGTGGGTCCCTGGGAAAAGTAAGTGGAGGGACTGACATTGAGTCTCTCTCCCACCCCAGGGAGGCAGAAGGGTCCGGAGAGCCGGAGTCCCCTGTACTTCATCAGTAGGCGCCTAATGCATTTGCCAGAGGTGAAGGACCTTTTGAGTTATTGTTCCCCAGCCTGGGGCACGTTTAGTTTGTCTGCGGGTTGGCCTGAAGATTAAGGATCAATCCAGTGGCGATTGATGGCTGGACATCCGACCCCACTCAGGGCAGGCCTTGTGGGTGAGAAGAGATCACCCCAGGGAAAGGTACAAGGAGGCTGAGCTCTCCCAGGCCATGGATGTGGTAAGGGTGGGGTAAAGGGAAGGAAAGATCACAAAGAAAGATCCAGGATTACGACCTCTCTGGGACCACCAACAGGGAACTGCCTCCCCCATCTATCAACAACAAAGTTGTGGCAGGTGAGTAGGGGCAGCACTCAGAACCATCTAGGTGGCCCTAGGGTGCGGTCTCACCCTGATGTCGCTAGGGAGGAAGGCGCCAATCAAAAAGGACCAAAGCCATACAACACCTACCAGCAAAAAAGGCCTAAGCTCTTCTTTGACTGCCAAGACTGTGGCAGCTTGTCAGCTCTTGCAGGCAGGATAGGGGTTGGAGGCATTAATTCAGGGAAGGGGTGTAAAATTTCATAGATTTCATAGATATTAGGGCTCTAAGGGACCTTGAAGATATCAAGTCCAGCCTCTGCCCCAGGGGCAGGAAGTCAGCTAGGCTCAAAGGATCCCAGCAAGATAAGCATCCAAACATTTCTTGAATGAGTCCAGAGTAGGTGCCTGCACCACTTCTGGAGAAGTCTATTCCAGGTCTTGGGGGCTCGGACAGTAAAGACATTTTTTCTTATGTCCATCCTAAAATGGTCTTGGAGGAGTTTATGACCATTGGTCCTTGTTTTAGCTTGGAGCGCTCTGGTGAACAGACTTTCTCCCAGTTCCTGATGCACACCCCTTATGTACTTATAAGCAGCCACCAGGTCCCCCCAAGCTTGTGCTTTTCCAGGCTGAAGAGTCCCATGGCTCTCAGCCTCTCTTCATAAGGCCTATTCTCTTGCCCTCTGATCATGCACGTGACTCTCCTCTGGACTCTCTCAAACTTCTCCACATCCTTCTTGAATTGTGGAGCCCAGAATTGGATGCAGTACTCCAGCTGCAGCCTCACCAAGGCCAAGTACAGCAGGAGGATGACATCCTGAGATTTATTTGAGAAGCATCTATGGATGAAAGCCAGAGTTTTGTTTGCTTTACCAGCTATGACATTGCATTGATGGCTTATGTTCCTTTTGTGGTCAGTCATGACCCCCAATGCTCTTTCAGCAGTGGTGCTAGCAAGCATAGTGCTTCTGAGCCTATAAAAATGCTGTGGGGTTTTTCTTCCCCGAGGTGGAGTACCTTACATTTATTGGTATTGAATATCATCAGGTTTGTATCTGCCTGCTTACTAAGTTTATCCAAGTCAGCCTGGATCACTAGCCTGTCTTCAGGTGTGGATGCTTTTGTGTCATTGGCGAACTTAGCCAGTGCACTTCTGACACCAATGTCCACATTGTTGATAAAGATGTTAAACAGAACCAGTACAAGGACAGAGCCTTGGGGGACACCACTGGTCATGGAGTGCCATAATGATTTGGTACCATCGACCACTACTCTCTGGGTCCGACCTCAGAGCCAATTTTCTAGTCATCAGACTGTGGTGTAGCCGAGGCTATGGTTCACCAGTTTTTCCATGAGGAGGTCATAGGACACCAGATCAAAGGCTTTTTTAAAGTCCAGATATATGATGTCAATCTCTTCTCCCTTGTCCAGGTGATATGTCACCTGGTCATAGAAGGAGATGAGATTGGTCAGGCAAGATCTACCCATGACAAACTCATGCTGGCTGTCCCTCAGGATGTTGCCCTCAGCCAGCTTACCAAGAAGGGTCTCTTTGATAATTTTCTGATAAGAATCTTACTGGGGGATTGAGGTCAAGCTGATTGGCCTGTAATTCCTGGGGCCTACTTTCCACCCTTTCTTGAAAATGGGCACCACATTGGCCTTCTTCCAGTCTTCAGGTACTTCACCTGAGTGCCACGAGTTTTTGAATATTTTTGCCAATGGTTGGGCTATGATACCTGCTAGCTCCTTGAGTACTCTAGGGTGTAGTGTGTCAGGACCAGCTGACTTGAAGGTATCCAGCCTCTCAAGGTGATCCTTTACTAGATCAACACCAATGCTGGATATAAATACGCCCTCACCCTGGCCGTCTCACGTGTTCCTAGGCAGGGCGGTCCCACTGGATGAAAGACCAGCACAAAGTACCTATTAAGCAGATTGGCCTTTTCCTGGGAGTCTGTTAACAGTTGTTCCGTATGGTTCAGCAGTGGTCCAGTGTTACCCTTGCTTTTTTTCCAACTCCCTACATATCTGAAAAAGGGCTTTTTGTTATCTGTGATATGTGAAGCCAGATGGAACTTGGTTTCAGCCTTGGCTTTCCTGATCCGCTCCCTACAGGACCAGTGCTAAGTACTCCTCCTTGGTGGTAATTCCAACTTTCCATCCTTTGTAAGTCTCTCTTTTTAGGCGTAGGAGGTTATCAAGTTCCCTTCTGAGCCAAGGGGGTTGCTATGCCCTTTTACTACCCTTCCCCCGAGATGGGATGGCCATCTCTTGTGCTGGCAAGATCGCTCCCTTGAGGAGCAACCACTTCTCTTGGACTCCTCTTCCTGTTGAGTTGTGGTCCCTTAGGACCTTGACAACGAGCCTCCTGAATTTGTCAAAGTCAGCTTTCCTGAAGTCAAGGACTTCTGTATTGCTGACTGATTTGCCAGCTTTGTGATGGATAGTAAAGGTGATCAGCTTGTGGTCACTATCAGGGTTTGCTACAGGATTTTGAACTCTTCCTATAATCTTGTTATGTACAGGTTAGCAGGGAGCTCTGTCAATCCAAAACGCTGAGGCTCATGAGCAAGATACCTAAAATGTGAGTTATGGACCTCAAGTTATAGACCACAAGTGATTATTCAAACAGTACTGCCCATGTTCCCAAGGTTACGCTTTCCAAAGCATGAAGCCTAGTGTAGCACCTGGGACAGAGGTGCTGGAAGCTGTCTTCTACACTTGTTCCAAAGTTCTCATCAGGATTAAGGAGGGATTGTGCAAGGACGTGACAGACATGGCCAACAATCAAGGGTAAAGAACACCAAAGAAAAGGGGAGACTGTAGAGAAGAAAATCACTACGTGCTTCTTTCCACCTGAAACTAGATGTTCTGTCTTAGGAAGATATTTTTATTTTTTAATGTTTTTATTACGGCCAATCTCAAAATGCCACTTCAAAATGAAAAACTGAAATATTTCATTTAGGAGATGTTGAAATGAAACATTTTGACTTTTCAAAGAGGAAAAAAAATATCAGCTCTACTTGAGAAGTACAACCCAGTAAACTGTATTCTGCATCTGAGAAAAATGAACATAGAGATTAAAAAAACAAAGGAAAACATACCCCCCAAATATGTTCCTGATATGCACTGTGCAAACCAACACACCTTTTGTAAATAACATTGTGGGTCTCTAATCCATTATAACTGTTTGAGAAAGTGGATAGGAGAACCACTTGTTCCTTTTTATTGCAACTTTAAGATCTTTTTATAACCTTTAAAATGTTTTGAAGCATGTGCCACAGCACTGCTCTCAGCCTATCTCAAGACAGGCATCTGAGAGCGGAATTGTGGAACATGCTCAAAACCTTTCGAGGACTTCTAGGATGCTTGGGTGGATGTGGGGAGTGAATAAATGGGCAATGTGCTGGTGGTCTCAAGCTTAAGAGGGAGGTGTTATAAAAATGCCTTTGAAAATAATTTAATAGTAGAACATCCCTGTGGATCTGTGATAAGATTGATATTATTTAACAGATTTGTTAATAATTTGGAAAAAGGGGTGAGCAGGGTGGTGTCAAGAATATGCAGATGACGCCAAATAATTTAGGTTGGTCACAGCAAAGGAAGAGAGTAAGAAAATTTGGAGAGACCTAACACAGGGAGGTGGAAAGGCAACATGATTGTGGATGAAATTCAATGCCAAAAAATGCAAAGTAATGCACATTAGGAGGGATAATCTGAACTATTCATATGCCTTGATGAGTTCTAAATTAACTATACCACTCAAGAAAAAAGGTCTTTAGTGTAATTGTGAACAGAATCACCTGCTCAACATGCATCTGTGGTCTCAGAAGCAGACAAGACATTGGGCTGTATTAAGAAAGGGATAGAAAATAGCACAGGGAGGAACAAATTGTCATGATATAAATGAATGGACTTATGAACTTATATTCAGTTCTGGTCACCTCACCTCAAAAAAAGGATGTAGCAGAATTATGAAGTGCCCAGATAAGGTCAACAAAAATTATCAGAGGCATGAAAAGATTTCCATATGAAATTAAGAAGGTTAGGACAAAATAGCCTGCAAAGGAGATGAATGAGGTGAGATATGATAGGGATCATTATCATAATCAAAATAATCAGTGGTTTATAGAACATAATCCAGGAGCTCCTATTTACTCTTTCTCTTAACCCAATAGCAAGGGGACATTCCATGAAATTAAAGGCAACGTTTAAACTTCATAGAATTGAAATGGGTTCAACATTAGCATGAATAATACTACAGTAATAGCAGGCCAGATCCTTGGCTGGGGTAACTTGAGGTAGCCTATGGAATCTCACTGATTTATACCAGCTGGAGATCTGGCCCAGTATCTAGAATTAGATTAAAGAACATAACATTTTAGAAGGGCTATAAATCCTGATGCTTTAGGACACCAGTCACCCCCTAACAGGTTGGGGTTAAGAAGAAATGCTCCATAGACAAATCAGTGCAAAACTGTCAGTTAAATAGGGATTTCTTGTACCTTGTTCTGAGACATCTGGGACTGGCCACTGTCAGAGGCAGGATACTGGTCCAGACAGGCCATTCAACTGTTCCTGTCTGGTAAATCTTGTGTTCCTTCCCATTTTGTTTCCTAATGTAAGTATTTGCAGTATTTAGGTTTGTGTGTATCAATCCTGGATGAGCTGCGGCTCTTAATCTCCACTTGTTCATTGGTTTTGTTAGAAAGATTTTCAGTTCACCTTTAACATTACTCACATGTAATTTAATTACAGGGTATGTTCAGAGCTGAGTTTGCCTTATGAGAAAGGAGCATGAATTAGATATGAGCAGTTGAGGGGAGGGGAAGGCTCAGAGAAGAGCTGTTGGTAGAGGGGAGTTACATCATGTAAGCAAATGGGTTTATCATCCTTCTCTTCTCTATGGGTTCATCATACAAATCAGTGGTTTCACATACTGGAACTTCACTTTCAAACCTTCATCATAAGACTCATTTTTAAAATGAAGAGGATTTGCATGCCTGCCTCCACGAAGGTGGACACAATGGTGCTTTCACTAAGTATGGAGCTGAAGGAAAGTGTCAGTTGTGCTTGACTATGTGTCATAGGGGCCACACTGAAGGCAAAGCGGGTCCCCTTGTAAGTCAGACAGCAAAGGCTTGTATTTTGGAGCAGGAGGATACTAATTCTATTCCCTATTGTCGCTATGAAGTTGTGAGTGACCACAGAGTGCCACACAAAAACAAGCTGGAAATCACAGGCAGCCTCAGAAGTTAGGTACATAGAACAGACAACATGGAGAGGATGTAATTGATAGCTTGCTTCCAGGTCCTGCACGTGAGTGGCAAGGTGAAACAAAGCTGAGCCATTACCAGTCAGAGCAAACCAACAAATTGCTGCCATGTCCCTTGTGCTCTGAGAGCTATTTATGAAATGCTGAAAATCCGTTTAACTCAGTCTTGCAAAGGCTATGGGCTGATTACATGTGCCTGACAGCAACACAACATGCTGTGTGCATCAGGTCCAAACTTAATACTTTGACAGGCAGGCTAACATTTCAGCTATAAGTATCACCTCCTCTCCTACCACCCAGTAATTGGAGCCAGGTCTAGAAGTGTTTGGCCAGACAGTAGGGTAATCTCCCAAAAAGGCCATTGCTGGGGGTGTAGAAGAGAGAAACATGACTGAGAAATCACAGGAAACTTTCCTCTGGGCAAAATCCCTGAGGAATGAATGAAAGAAGTATCCCCTTGTCCTGAACACTGCCTGCTATTTGCTTCCTGTTAATCACAGCAGAGAGATAACCTCACTCAGGTTGAACACCAAGGGCCTGATTCTCCTGGCACTTGGTGTAACTCAGTGGCAATCCATCGCAGTCAGGGCAGCTACACCTATGCAAAGCCAGCATTACTACAAGCAGGATCAGGACCAGGATGTTTCCCACTGTTTATGGAAGAATTAATCAGAAAATTGCAGTCCATCAAGCTGTGGGACAAGAGCTAAATCCCTTTAAGTCATCTATCCCATGTCACTGAGCTCTCAGCCACACTTTATTTAAATAATGGCTTGGTTTTTTAATATTTTATTTTATTCTATTTTTTATAAAGAAATGTGCCCCGGGATTTTGTATCAAATCAGATGTAAAATGATATTAACCATAAACCACAGCTCTCCTGGATTACATTCTTCCTGCTCAGCTGCATAGATGGATGAGAAGCAGTCTGGACTAATGATTATGATGGTCTAGCAATGAAGTAACCACCTAGGAAGAACACTTAAAGGGTGTGGGAGGAGAGAGAAGAGCAGGGCTCTACTCATTCCTCTGAATCCCATAGATCTGATATAAAATTGAGATTAGATCACATCTGAAATAAGCATGGTGCTCCTAGCCTAATCCACAGTCCACTGCACCTGGGAGCTTTTGTCTTTGCTCCCAGGCCTACCCCACTGCATCACCCTTCTGCCTCCTTAGTGGCGATACACTAGACTGGACTGCCACAGAGCACCTTGCCCTTCACCTGCCTATAAAGCAAAGTTTATGATTCCAGAGTTACTCAAATTTTGCCTTGGGTGAAATTCTGCCCAACTGGATTTGAGATCAATTGGAATTAATACCCATTTGTACCATGAATAAATTTGTTCCCCTGTCTCGCAGGGCCAAGCTTTAGATAGACAGATAGCTTACTAGATCAATTGATCCCACAGGCATGATAGAAAGAAAATCTGTTTCCCAGCAGATTTTCACAGACTATGGAAGCCATATTCTGATCCTTAAAAAACAAGATAAAAAATGAAAAACATCCTGCACACATCTTTAAAAGATACAGCACACACCCATGACCAAGCTACCTCTGGTCTCTCAGACTGTAATATTATCTTCAGGAAAGTTTGTTACTATAAGCAGACTGACTGCAGTTTTCCTTTTGGCTTGTTCTCAGTCTCTCAGAGAATGCAGTGCGTTTTTCCACACGAGCAATACAGGGTATCATCACGTGCAGCTCAGCACTTGAGGAAATGCATAATGGGCCAGACTCCAAGGTGTTTAGAAAGTCCTCCAAGGCAGGACACAATAGGAACTGTGCAGCAGGGAGGGACTTGGTGCTTTTGCAAAGTTATAGACTCCCTTTTTGCAGGCAGTGTGAAGGAGCAAGCCTGTAAATGTGACTGACTTGAATGAGGATAGAGCGTTGGGTGGAGCCTGGTCTGAGGAATCTGCCACAGTTGGGGCCTGGGGACAGTTCGGGGTATAGGGGTGGGGTGGGGTGGGGTGTCATTGATGGAGTGGAGGCAGCAAGGGTCAGACATGCTAAGAACTGAGACCATAGGTAGGCCGTAGTGGAGTCAGTAGCAATAGTCCATCTGAGAAACCAGCGCTGCTCTAATAGAGAGTTGTTCTTGCTGAGCTGTGAGGTACTCTAGCAGGATCTAACCATGCCAAGGAGATGGACTACAAGATAGTAGATTAAATTTAGCATAGAAGAGTGCAACCTAGTGTGTGCTAGAACAGTTTAAACCATTTCTGCACAGAGATAGGTAATCAGCAATCTATGAGCCATCGTGGGCTGCTCAGCATATATATATGTCTGCTCAGTGTACCATGATAGCAATCAGAACGCAGAGGTTGGAAGGCATTGATTATTAACTCTTCCAGCCTTAGCGCAACTAACTGCAGTGAAGATGAGTATATTTTTCTTGGGTGCATCCAGCCTTCTACCCTTTCCAGTGCTTTCTCCATAGCTCTTTCACTCCCCATTTCAGAATGTGCTTCCTCCCTTCATGATGGAGGCTTAGATGAAAATATTTATAGATTCTTCTATCCACAAATGGAATACTCCCTCTTTTCCTCCTCTTCTACGGGAGATTGCATCCACATGAATCATGAGGTCAACCCAGACTAAGGGATGGGCATTTTTCTTTGCGCCTCTTGTAACAGTACTGTGATGCCTTCCTGCATATATTCTATAGGCCTGCAATGCAAGTTGCTATCCATGTTTGTATTCAGTACTCACTTTCCATGATTTAGCTGGGGAATTACATTTGACAAGGGCACCATCATTATTATGTTTAATCTTTACCAGACACAATTTCTTCCATTCTGCAGTATTCCAGCCCTTCTGCAGGTAATTCTTTGCCACTCCAAACACTATGGTAAATCTTAGATGTATTAAGATGAACCATCCTTACTAAAAACATCAAGTTGTCACCAAATAATCTCAAAGGTTGGAATTATTGGTAGTAGAGCTACAAAGAATAATTGGTAGATACTCTTTGTGAATAAGCACTGAGTTAGGTTTGCTGTGATTCATGAGGTGGTTACTGATTTGGGTAGTTTCTTCATTAAAATGTATGCACTTCCTGAAATGCCCCAGAAAGATTTTTCATCAGATAATTTGGCCTTATTTGCAATCAGATAAATCTCCCCTAACAAAAGTTTTAGCCTTTCAATGAACAAAGGAGAAAGAACAGCATTAGCTGCAGATGAGTATGTTACAGATCTTTCTTTCTCTGTGTCTTATTCATAAAGGAGATAAAATGGTTATAGTCTCAGCTATGATGTTTGGCCCTTTAGCACAAGCTGCTTTCAGCTCTCTGGGTCCCTAGTTCAATGCCTATTATTTTGGCTAAGATGGCAGTTTTCATATCAACATGTAACCATCCATGTCATAGACACACACCAAAGAGTCCCAGAGCTATTGATGTGCCACCTATTGTATGAAAAGGACCTGCCCAAACTCTCTGCTGAATTCCTACAAACAGTGGCTGCATTAAGGAGAAATAAGGATCAGGTCATAAACAATTCCTTGAACAAAGAGAGGATTAACAACCAGCTCCAGCTCAGGGCATAGGATGTGGTGACATCTGCCATAGGAAATGGAGACTTCCAGGAGCAAAGCCACAGCTTTCATCCAATGGGAACGTTAGCCTTTTTTCTACCTGAAGTCTATTGTGCCTACACTGGGCCAGTCCTGAGCTTGCCCTACTCACCCACTCCCACATTCACACTTCAAACCTGGAAATAGGCCAAGACCACTTTAGTATTGTCCCCAGTTGCTATTCTCAAATATGCCAGAGAAGGCGGTCCCAGGAGTGGGTAAAGAGGGATGCCTCACTGCATCTTCACCAGCATATTTCCAGGTATGGATCATGTGTCCAGAAATAGACGGGCAGGGGATACTTAGGAACAGCTTGCCATGCTGCCACCACAGCATAGACATGCTCTAGATGTCTTGGGTGTGCTGTACATATTTCCTGGCAGGGCCTTGTAAACAAGACAGACAATGGTGGGACTAAAACTGTGCAGAAGCTTGTTGGATTGAGACTACTTTTAAAAATTTTGTATTTAAAAGGGGCCTCCTGTTTATTAAGACCCATAATTTCATGGAGGCCAGGCAGACTCCAGAATGGCTGCACCAATCAAGGCTGGACAGTGCATGGGAGCTAAATTGTCTGCAGAGGTATTTACTAACTAAAACAACCCAAGCTGGGTGGGGGCTGTCATGACTAGTTAGTGGCCTCAAGTTTTAAAATATCCCTGCAAAATGATCCAGCAAGAGTCTGAACAGCTCTAAACCACAGGCCTGTCTACCTTCAAGTTTTAAGTATCATGTATGAAAACTCCTGTCTGCAAAGGCAGGGAAGAGAGTACAGGAGAGGAGAGAACTGCAGAGACTTCTGTGTGAATTGCCCTGAGGAGCAGAACCTTTCTGATGGGCCCTTTGTGTAATTTCAGTGTTTAATATATAAATATAGCCCTTCTTTACATCCTCTCTTGTGTAATTCAATTTGGCTGTCAGCAGACTGGCAGGGAGCCCAGGCCTCACAGAACAGCACAGGGAACATGTCAGGCTACAAGAAACACCTTCCATAGGCGATCCCAGAGCTGCCTGGAGCCTGGCAGTTTGTTGCTATTTGTGGGAAGGAAGGAACTGAAAGCACTAGCCGTCTTTTGAATTGCATTTAAGTAGAGTTAGAGCTAGGTGCTGAATATGGTGCCAGACAGGCAGACTGTGGAGACGTGCCCTGGCAGCTTCCTCCCTCTCTGCCCTGCTAAGAAGCCTAAGCCATGTCCTGGAAGGGATCTCCTGCTTAAATTAAGGTGCAAATTCAGCTCAGTCAGAGCCCTCTGCTCCCCTTTATGATTAAAGGGAGTTCAGGCTTTGTAGGGGCCCCTCACCCACCATACCATCAACTGGTGGAAGTGAGGCAGAGATTTCAGTCATCAGGGAACATGCCATGAGCAGCATCTCTTGCTCCCCATTCAGCTCCACAGCTGTATCACACAATCCAGTGAAAAGGAAGAGAGCAAGGCATGGGGCAGCATGGCACGTATTACAGCCTCCCTCCTTCTCTCCCTAACTCCTTTGTGCTGGGTTAGAGTACTACCTCTCCATGCTATGCCGTGTCAGTGGATGGTAGCTTACGACTCTGTTTTGGCATTTGAAAGCTACGTCCATTGCAACTTCTACATTCTTCGCCTGGGGCCTCAATTCTGAAGCTACCAACTCACTGTTAGCCCCCCACCCTCCCCATGCACCTCATGTGAGGCCACAACTGGCTAATGGTAGTTTCTGATCACTGCCCTGAGGTGAAGCTGGGTTAGTCCCATATCTCATTGCCCAGCTTCTGCTCCAGCCAGTTTCCAAGGAAAAATGAAAACCACATTATGAGCAAGAAAGTGAGGGTAAGCAGATTGCAATAAGCCAATATCGTGTACTGATCAGCATCTGTGACATGAAGAGTTAGCACCTGCAAGCCAGCCATTAACAGCTACAGGGCAGGAGAGGGAGGCACTAATAATACTTTTCCCACACGCACCTTCTTCCCCACTATGGTTAAAGCTGCTCACCCCAGAGACCCCAAAAGGCCACATTTTCTGTTAGTTCTAGCGTCACTTACGATACTGAAGAGTTTGGATTAGCTATGATTATAATGAGGGACTCTTTACTCAGGCTTCTGAATGGAGATGCTGAAGTTTTCACTAGTTTTCAGACTGATTGCACAACAGGCGCTGAGGGTCATCATGAAGAATATTGGTATGTTCTGACCTGGAGGAAGAGTCGTGAAAAGGACTGATGACCTATTGCGGTGGGGCCTGGATTCTTGTGAACTCCACTTTCTCGGCAAGCCTGTGCTTAATGGCAGTGAGTGAATTACCTACCTGTTTTCTCCTTATCAACTTGTAAGAATGAAGGTGTCCCCCTTCCATCACAGGTGTCCCTGTGGCAGGAGATAGAGCCATTCTCTGACAGTCCAAGAGAAAAACTCATCATGAACAGGATGCAGAAATAAACAGACTCCTGCCTACAGAGTGAACAGTTCAAATCCAGCCCAGCAGTGACCTTCCTTAAGTTAACTGCTGACATGCAATGAATTGGTTGGTCTTGGTCCCATCCTGTGTGTCAGTATGTGGGTCAGAAAACCTATCAATTCACCAGCCAGTAAATAGCTGTTTCAGGGGAGAATGTTTGAGCAGGCCATGGAGTCCAAACTTTCCTGTATCTCTCTAAAAGACAGGACTTCTGGGACAACATGGGATAAACTAAGGAAGTTGCTGTGTTGTTTCTTTGCTGTCATCACAGGAATAACTTTAGGAGGAAACCAGGAAGACACAGCTGGATCCCAGATATCCCTGTTTATTAGTAATGTACAAACAAACAAGGCCTAGATACCTATACAAGAGGCTGTTCTACTAGGGTATGGTGACTTCTGTAATAGCAAGTAGGGAGGCTCACCAATACACATTATTTAAAGAGATACTGCCCAATTCCTATGTACTACACCAGGAGTCAGCAACGTTTTTGGCCAGAATGCCAAAAACACCTGAAACCTCAACTTGTAAGATGCAGGCATGCCAGGGCCAGATGGCAAGGGAGCCATGAGGAGCCCAATCCTTGTTGTGGCAGCACAGCCCTGGATGCAAGTGCCAAGCACAGTCTTTCCCAAGATGCAAGTGCCAAGCAAAAAGCCTTCATGTGCCATGCTCTGGCATGCGTGCCAGAGGTTGCGTACCCCTGCACTACACACTTTTTAGGCTCTGTTCAAGGTTAAGTGAGAAATACCCAAGGTTATTAATCCAGCCCACAATAACACATCATTACCAACTTCTCACTTGCAAAAGAACATGAGTCAGTATCCTACCCTACCCAGAACGAGGCTGACTTTAAAATCTTGAAATTAAAAAACCCCAAACCTATAAGCAGGTTTTTAACCTGCTTTTCTCCCCTTTAGGCCAGACTTGTGTCATGTTTCAAGCATTGCTGCATAAGCATCAGGATTAAGAGTCAAGTTTCTCATGTATTCACAAGACTCGGAGAGCTGGGACATGAAGAAATGTGTCAGATATCATTAGTCTCAAAATGAAAGAAATTATGAGAACTGGCTACTCTGGAAATATAGTGGGAGCAGAGAAAATTCCTCCCCCCACCTCCTCCCCACACACACACAGCTTGAAAATCCTTCCTCAGAACTATTTGGAAAGAAACTACTGCAGTAGCAGTCACCCTTTTTGGCAAGAGTCACAAGTTAAGTCCAAAGTATAAAACAGTGCCACCTCCATCACCTAATGTTGAAGACAGTTGCCACTGCAATGCAGTTACACAGAATTCATTGGTATCTACCTCCGCAGCTCCCACAGGGCATACCCTCAAGCCAGCCCCAACCCCCAACTCCCATCCCCCTTCCCCAAGAGCCACTCTGATCCCTATCATGTTCCTGAATGCCACACTAATCCCTGCCCCCTCCCCAGTTGCTTCCTGAACTCCCATCATCACCACCCCCTTTACCTCAGCAGCCAGGGCTCATATACCAAACTCACCAGGTGCCTGCACACCTGGACGGGTTGGCCACCACTGAACTACCAGATTCAAGTTACCTTCTGCCTGACTGAGATGAGAGGGTGACGGGGAGCTGATTCACCTTATTAGAAAGTCAGGGAAGATGCTCCTTTGATGAGAGAGACTCTTCACCTTTGGGAAAGAGCATGGAGTCAGCCCTCTCTTTACTCAGCCAGGAAAGGCACAGATATGTCTTGTGGAGCCAAAGGGTAACTGTGCCGCAGAAGCTGAGCTATCTACAGGGATCCCAGCCAATTTCAAGTGTTTGCCCTTACCTTGCCCTCCAGCCCTCACCCTCTGCAAGGAAACCTCTTGAATGTTTTCCAGAGAGGAAAAACGAATCAAGAATATCTCATTAAGCAATGAACTTGAGGTAGGTTCTTCATAGCCTCAGCAACACTGTTCATGCAGCAGTTGATGACACCAACGCTATTGGCATCCACGTGTGAGGCAAAGGGGTGTCCTCTCCCCAGCACTGTGACCTGGGAGCTCTGCAAAATCTACTTTGATTCTCTCCTGTGCAAAATGCACCAGCAAAAGAGAAAGAGATGAAGGAAAATTAACTAAACAAGCAGTGATGTTCCCTATTTACCCTCTCACACTTTAACTGTGTACCTCTTGTCCAGCCAGATAGACCCTTCCTATCCTCTGTTATCAGTTGTGCTCAGTGCAATACCACCTCTGTAGGTTAAGAATAAGACTTCACACAGCTCTCTTGTATCCTGTGTGTGCAGTACCTAGCAATGGCTTTGTTCAGTTTTCTCCCCTTGGACTCCCCACCTTCTGACCGTTCAGACAAGAGAGAACAGAGGACAAGTAGCTGCTATGTTTGAAGTGAGGAATTAAGAGTCTGGAGGCACATTAAAAATATAAATGAGGGTATTATTAGGAGCTGGGATTATCCAGGAGAAAGCAAGTTCTGAATGCCTGGCCCTTAATCTCTGTAGCAGGACGTTGCTCTACTCTCCCTGGGAGTCAGGACTCCTGGGTTCCTGGCTGGCTGCAGACCATGTGAATCCATGCCTCTGTGCCACTGTTTCCCCTTCTGTAAAATGGGATGATGGTTCTGATCTACATCAAGGGCAGCTCAGGGTGCTTAATAATGGTCACAGGGACCTTGCTCTTTACGCAGCTCCCTGTGACCTAGGCTGTTGATCTCAATCTACTGCTTGTCAGTCCTGTTTCCAAAGCTCCTGATCCCTGCAGCCTTCCACTGCTGGCTTAGTCCTGGTCTCACCCCCTTGTCAGACTGGTCTCCCTCTCTTCTACTCTGGGATCCACCCTCTTACCAGCACAGCCTTCAGGCCTTTCCTTTTCAAGCTGCTTTCCAGCAATAAACAAATTTCCTGTGCTGATTATGAACAAAACCTCCCCTCCCCCAGATCTGCTCCCAGCTGACAGGCATCCTGTTGTCACTGCCATGTGTACATAAGTTTCCATTTCTGAGATCCACTCATCATTTTGGCAGGCATCCCTGGCCTTTCACCTTTTATCTAGGATCTAAACCGTAAACAAACGAGGTGACGCAGGCAAACAGGCAGGGCCAGGGCCGCAGGAAGTGCACAACCTCCCCTACACGCAGCCCTGCCACATCACTGTGGTCCTGGCAATCAGCAAACCCTGGGTGGCCAGTGAATGAAACAACATACAGCTGCAGGACAACAGCACTGCTGACTTTCGTGATTTATCCTGGATCTCACAGTCACTGGCATTTGTCTGGGCTGCTTTACATGGGGATGGTTCTTCCTTGAGCTGGGAGTTGAGCTAGATCAGAGGTCAGCAACCAATGGCTCATGGTTATTTGGCTTGTGTAGCCAGAGGGCTACTGTGGCATTTTGGAGGCTGGGGGCTTTGCCTGCACTCGGAGCTAAAATATTGTTAATCCCTGTTCTAGATATCTTCTTACGGCCCTGATCTTTCTATGGTTCTGTGATTCTTAAAACCCCAACTGCTGGTGTCAGGGGAATGCCTAAGAATTTCAGCTTGATTTAAAAAGGGCACGGTCTAAAGCTTATAGTAACTGAGAAAGGGTTGACACTATAACCCCAAAGATCAGAAACTAGAAGGTAAATTAAAAGAACCAGTTTTTATACCATTCTGGTTGTTCATTTGCCAGCCCATCCTCATCTGGATTTGTAGTCCCACGGCTACTCCTGTGCCTGGCTTCCAGCAGAGGCCAACTGATAAGCTGCAGCTCTCTGCTCCGCTCCCCCTCTGCAAATATCCTGCCCGTAAACTGAGGCGCTGAATTTAGGAGTCAGCTTTTCAAGGTCCCTGGGCACTACATTAGGATGCACAAAATTCATTTCCTAACTGAACTCCAGCCTCCAGATGACCAAGGCCTGAGCTAATGTTGAGACCTACTAGACAAAGTGGCTTTTTTGGACTTTACCTTCCTGGCATAATTAGCTCACAGAAAAACCTTCCCAACCCACACAAAAGCCACAGCCTGCAATTGCTTGTTCGCTGTCTGGAATAGAGAAACCAGAGACACTGGGGCTTAAGCTGTGTTTTCCTAAAGCTTTAAACACAGGGTATGGATGTTATTTTAGTAAATGTCTGAGCCCACTAAAAACCTTCTGATAAATGGATATGTCCTTTGCTCCTGTTTGTGCAGATCCAATGTCAAGCTAGGATCAGTGCCATGGTCCTCCTACAGCTCTGGGAGCAACCGTCTCCTGCAGTGGGAATGCCAACGTGCTATCGAAGGAACTTGGAAGGAGATACTGAAAAACTATTTTTCAGGGTGCTAGGAATCACCCACCAAGAAAGCTAGATGGTCAAAGCCAGTAATAATTCCAGCTCAGCTAGACCGTTGGTATTGGGGGAATATGGCAAAGGAAAGCAGCTCATAGACTGGAACTGAACTCTGTCCGACCCTGCTGCGTCCAAGTTTTGTTGATGTAGAACAGAATTGCAGGCTCCAAGGTTTAGCTTGGAGTCAACGGAGACAATTACCTATGGAGGAGGAGGAATGAGACTATTTTGCAAAGGAGTAAATTAATTGTGGAAGTCTAAACTGTCCCAGAAGAAACAAAGCAGTAACTAAGCAAAGGCAGGGAGGCAGGGAGGCTGCTTCCAGACCCTAAGGGAGGAGGCAGGGATGGACTGTGCTTCTGCATGACAGCAGACAGCTGTAAGATGGAGTGAGCTTTTACTCAGTGTTGGTGCTGCTGGAAGGAGAGCTCATGAACAGAGAGGAGAGAGACCTACATTGATTCTTGCTATTTCAGTCCTGGACCTCCACAAACTCTGATAATGCATCTCAGTCCTGTCTCGTGGCATCCTCTGCTATTCTGCTGCCTGTTCTGCAGCTAGCACCAGCTCTGCAATTACACCTTACCCCTCATCTGCAGCATCTCATCTACCTTGGGCCCATTTACACTTATCTGCTCTGAGCCCTTTCTGTTTGCCTCATTAAGGAAGCATTAAGGCAGGCCCACCAACACAAACTGCAGCAGTGGGTAAAAGTCCTAAAAGAGTAAGCAAGAAGTAGCATTTCCCCAGTAAAAACATAGGACCGACCCACAGGTTAATTGCTACTCCTGAGTCCTATTGTCAGTGACAAGCACACAGACACATGGCTCTTGACTGGGCCCCACAAAGCCACCTGGTGTCATCCTTTCTGCCAGCAGGCTCTTCCCTATGGGTATCAATTTTTTCTGGGGTTTGAACCAAAGCAAGTTTGCCTACATGTGCTGAATACCCCCCAACCTCCGGTGACCTTCTCCTAAGGGCAAGCTGACAGTCGCCTTTATCCCCTCACACACTCTCTTGAAGCTGTCACTGGGCTCACCTGCCCACACGAGGGAGAAAGGGACCACCAGAGGAGAAGAGTCAATCTGGATACTTTGCCCTGAGGCTTCATGTGCTGCAACACTGTTCAGTCATTACCTGCTGTTATCCACCGAGGTCCACATCAACACCGTGCTGAACTCCAAGTTTTTCACTGTGGCAACATGAAGTTCTGGCAGTTTCTGGATTGTGCTCATCAGCCCATGAATAACTCTCCAGCAGTATGCGCCCTAGGACACTCGCTGTTTAGCCCCCAAAAGTCTACTGAAGCAAGGATCATGCTGGATAAACACCTTTCACATTCCCTGCATCAGGGAGTTTACATCTGTGCTACTTTTTTACTGCTATGACTCATGACAAGAATCAAATGCAGTAACATGTCATGGACTGGGCCTGATTTTGTGCTCTCTGAAACCAGTTTTATATTGAAATCAGTGAAGTTACTGTTATTTACATGGGGATAAGAAAAATCAGAATCAGACTCACTGGAAAATATCCTGCTTTGTGTAACTAATCTAAATACTGTTCTGAAGACCTCCCAGTTGAAGGCAAAATACAACAGATGGACACAGACCAAGGTGTGTGGGCAGAAGGGAGGGAGGACCTGAAAACAACTACACAATAATAGTTGGCAGGATAAGAAGTGATCACAGCATATCAATTGCGTAACTGCTGCTGAGTGCTCTATTGGAAATGGTGGGACATAGACTAAAACCCTGAGGACTAAACTGTTTCTATTTGACCATCACCTTATGACTTGTTGATGTTGTTGGACCCAGAGCCTGCCTGCAGCCAAGGACTGAGCTGTCAGCAACCCAAGTCATCCCTGAGTTGCGGGGGGCCCCGGTCCTTCCCTCCATAGCAGTGGTGCCCCCTGGGGCTGCCTGGGTGGGCTTCTGCCTCACCTGGCCTGACCCAACTGTTCCCTGAGCCCACCAAGTTTCTGAATCTAAAACATAGGCCTGAACTGTGGGAAAGCAGCAATCCAATTCAGTCTCATGCTCACTTATAAATGCTGTGTGTGTACGTGTGTGTGTTTTGTGTATGTGTAAGGCATAAATTATCTAAGCCTCATTTAGCATCCTGATGATCCATTTCCTGCTACTTTTTTCATGCCACTATTTTCAAATCCCTACATTGTGACAATCTGGTCTAGGAAGGGCAAACAAAGTCACTCCCAGGGTCTGACAGCGTTTCTTCTGATCTTAGCATGAGGGAGGGGTCCCTACAGAATCCCACCCTGTGCTCCCCTCCTCCAGACAGCCAGGTCACAACACAAATCTGGGACCCAGAGTCCAGGGAAATATTCTCGGTGTCAGTGGTGGCACCTGACTAAATAATACATGGCATGAGGCTGAATATCTAGCTCTCTGTTCTGGTAATGAGTACAAATCATTTCTGTTACGGCAGAGGCCTGAATCTCTTGGGTCTGCTTTCTGCTACACCCTGCTGCCTGCCAGGGGACAAGATCAGTCATCAAAGTATGCTGAATTGCACTCAGGATTGTATTCTCGGTCTCAGACACATGTACACACGTTCGAGTTCATAAGCACGTTCTCACACACACGCACATCATGCACACTCTGTGAACAACACACTGTGAGCCCGTCTGTTCAGAGACTCTGATCTGAGCTGTACTTCAAAAATATTCTGGAACCCAGTGAAATCAGCATTTCAAGCCAGCCCTATTTTCTCAGTAAATAAAGTGAGAGAGCAAGAGATCTAACAACACATCACCCCTTGGACTGCAGGTCTTAAGTGGAAGGAGCCTTCTTCCTTGTGGGATGTATGCTGCACTGTGCATTCCAAACAGGCATCTTCTGTTTCTGCCAGCAACCGCCCATCTGCACCTTACTACTAGCCTAGCGAGCTTCCCATCCCTCCTGGACAGTGACTTGAGTAACCTTGCAAAAACCAAGCCAAGCATGTTATGAATGAGGGGTGTCAAAATCACCCAGGCCATGGGCTACATCTGGACCCAGCAGCAGGGAAAGTGGGAATAGCAGCACAGAGTTTAACACAGCTGTTGCTTGTTCCCTTGACATGCATCCCCAGTGGAGCTCCACAGCTGAAAATTCAGCAGTGGGCCCTGCCACCAAATTACTGGTTCCTCTAGGAGACCCATAGTCTGTGTGAAATGGTTCCTCCAGTTCTTTGGCACCTCTAATATAAACTGTTACATCTCTGGATCCTTTCTCACGATGACTCCCTTGTGACTGGGTGGCTATGTCCACATGATTGCACACATGCATTTTATGGGACCTCAAAGGCTTTTGAGGCACCACAAAACACACCCCACTCATATGATCTGGTTCTCCACACTTTATATTTAGATACTGGGAAATCTAAAATTAGAAAATGGGAAATTTAGGTCCTGGGAAAAAAGCTTGTGT
The DNA here is from genome assembly GCF_052110815.1 of Crocodylus siamensis. Lineage (NCBI taxonomy): Eukaryota > Metazoa > Chordata > Crocodylia > Crocodylidae > Crocodylus > Crocodylus siamensis. Next base: position 46,102,726 of record NC_143402.1, on the reverse strand, counting down.
AAAAAAGCAGAGCTGTGTATGTGGCAGCAGCATGCACCACCCGAAACCAAAGCCTGGCTGTCCAAAGCCATGCTCCATTTGCAAGCAACAGCTGTGGTAACCCCTGTGTAGCTACTGCCTGGATCACCACTGCTGGGCCCTAGAGGCCCCCAGGATCCCAGGTAAGGCTGCTGGGGCCATCCTCCTCTACCCCACCCAAAGCATTTTTTCCCATGCTAAACCCAGGTGCAGGGACATGCACGAGGGCAAAAAGCAGAGGCACAAATTTGTGCTGCTGCCTTTTTCCCTGCGGCAACTATACCCCCCTGCTTGTGGGGATGGAGCCAATGTTGTCAAATCAAACATCCAGTTTAACCTTGGTGTCATGTCAGCTCACTGTGCTGGTGATTGTACCCTAGACATTCAGCAGCACTGCACACGCTGGACTCAAAGCTTTGGTCTTTCAGGTATGCGTTGTGGTGCTGGATGAATCTCACGTAGTCAGTCTGCTGATAATCGCTTGGCAGTTTTGACTGCTAAATAGTACCTCGTACTGCCTCATCTTTTTCTTATATCTTCCCCTGTTGTCGCTCGTGAGCCGCTTAGCCTGTGAGATAGGTAGAACTTTCTGTTACAAGCATTGAGACCACAGCGCATAATGGACTTCAGCATGAATGACTCGTGCCCTCGGTGGCTGGGGGGGCACGGTGGGAGCGTGGCAGCAGTAAGCAGGGGAGCTCCCGCAGATGCCGCCGACACTGTTGGCGGGGGGCGCAAGTGCCAACCAAGGCTCAGCGACCACCCGCAGCCGCCACCGGCAGCATTGGCAGTGGCCAGCAGGGATTGTGGACTGCCTGCAGACACCACCAGTGGTGTCAGCAGTGGGTTGGCAAGCGGTGACCACCCGCAGGCACCGCTGACAGTGTCAGCAGTGCCTTTTTGTAGGGGGTGCACCGCCACACTCAGGGGGTGCACATGCACCTGTGTTCGCCCTCTGTCGTCACCCTTGGACTTCAGTCTCTATCTCAGGACACCTGTCAGTAGTCTGAGATCATCATCCTCATCATCACTGGGGAATGTAACAATTCTGTGTATATAACATGCACTTCTTCAACCATGGAATTTGCCACTTGATTCACAGCTTGCTGTAAAACTGTAGGATCAAAACAGATCTTAAAAACTGTGCTTCAGTTATGGCTGAAAAGAATGCTATAAACATGTGGCTTGAGTACAACCCATACAATGATGTCTGCCTCAAACTACACACGGTTTAAGGCAAGGCTCTGGAAAAGGGAAGAATTGATCGATGTACCTACCTGGGGTTGGGAGTGTTGAAATGTGAACACTGCTATCTCACCACTTAACTGTGGCAGAATAAATATCCCATTGTCTTGATCCCAAATTGCTTCTCACACTCCTTCAATACCAAAAAACCTCTCCTTTGTACATCTGCTAAAGCCGTCAAAAACAACCAACTTTGACTGGACAGTTTTGTGGTGACATCAGAAAACTAACAGGAGAAAGCAAAACTGGAGAAGTGGCTAGCACAGTACTGCTAACCCCACGAGATGCCCTCTTTCCCCACCACACATGAGATTTTAAAGAATAATATGTCTTGGACCAGACTCTATTCCACCTGTTAGGAGCTTGTATGTGAACCTATTTCACACTTCTTCAGCCCCTGAAAAACTGTTAATACAAAAGGTGGGTAGATCCCTCTCTTCCTTGATGCTTTTTTGTGACTCAGTCTTAAGGGTCAGATGATGGTGTGTTATGAAAGCAGATGTATTCATGGATTTTCAGGACTTGAACAGGGTGAAACAGAATTGCACTTTGGTACCTAAGTCCAGGTGCAATAGAATAGAATCTGGCCCAAACTCTTTACCTGTGCATCTTGCATTCCTTTTGCTGGGTCTCTGATTAACACCTCTACCACTGGCAACATACAGGGGGTACCCATGGGTGCACACGTACCTCTTGAGATTGGCCATGCACCCCCTGAGATTGGCTGCCGCTGCTGGCGGGGGTCTGTGGGCAGCCGCCACTTGCTCCCCCACCCCCTACACTGCTGGTGGCATCTGTTGGCGTTTGCTGATCACCACTTGACACTTGCCACCACCCGGTCGCCAGCGACACTGCTGCAGCGTCCTGCAGGCAGTCCTCGCTCTGCCCGCCCTCGCTGCCGACATCACCGTGGCCACCTGCAGGCGATCGCCATCCCCCAACCAGCCTCGGGAGGCACAAAGCATTCATGACCTCTACTACAGTCTGTGATGCTTATCTCCTATCTCAGAGTACCTCTGTAAAAAGTGTATGCTGCAAACAATGTACCTAACTAAGGAATAAAGAAAGCAGAAACTGTCCCAGCTACCCAGCTGGTGTAACACACATTCAGACTGCTGCACCTCCACTGCAAGCCACTCAGGCCCTCCCACTTTCATTTCCTTTTGAAGGCCTCTGTCAAGTAGACATGTACTGTACGGCTGTATCCGTGACACTGGAGTGATTTATGCAGTCTTATGGAGAGAAAGCTAATGTCAAATATGTTAAGACAGCCTTGCTCTACTAAAAAGAAGAGACTGATGGTAAGTAGATAGATAGCTAGATAGTATTGTTGTTCACTGTAATAAGATTCTGTTCATAATTACCAGGACACTGACCCATAAGTTCCCACTTGTCTCCAGCTTTGTCTCACAGGTCATCTTGGCATATAGATGACCTGAGAGAGATGCAGCAAGAAGGAAATCAGTGAGAATGACACTTTGAAAGTCTCAGGTTATGTCCAAGCTTCTGCAGCATAAAACATGTACTTTTATACCAGGGAACAAAGAAAGGATGGTTTGCTTCCAGATAGATCCTGCTGGTGGTGGACATGTTCTGGGTGGGACTAAGTCTTTGCTGTCTGCTTTCCTAGAAGAGCTGAATTATTAATTGTTATGGGGAGTGTTCATTTACTTTCTCATCAGTTCATATTAGTGTTTGTGGGTTCACATTCAGACCACTGCAAGCTCCTTTCTCCTTGAGTGCTAATGTCTAGGAGGCCCTGGTGGTGATAGGTGGCTAGGTTAGCCTAGGCAAGGGTGAACAGCAGTGAGAGTAGTCACGCAAGACTCTCCTAAGGCTAAAGTGTTCCTCAGCCCCATCCTGGAACAAACCACTTCCAGGAAGGTGATGGGGAGTTCTTTCCCCATGGTCCATTCAATACTTGGCTTCAGCATTGAGCTTGCTAATGAGGGTTCATGTTGTCCACTGAGAAAGGGACTGAAACCAAGAGCGTGTTTCATTTTTAATTATTTAATATTTTGAGTGATAGATTTTAAAAAGCCTGCCCCGATCTATTAAGGTCAAATAAGGTAAATGGACTCATCATCTGGTACAGTAATTCAGTTAACATATGTGTGCAGTATCAGGGGCTCAGCACACCGCATCGTCTCATTCAACCACTGATGAATCCACAAAATGGACCATTAATTCTGATTTTTTTCATCAGTTTTGGTACCAGGAAGACAATCAACTATGATTAAAAGGGAAACCCTGCCATCAGGTCACTGCAGTGCACCAATATTTTATCCTTTTAATCGGGCGTCAGTTGAGAAAGCTCTGTTCTTCTGGTTTGGTGCCCAGAGCATTTGTTAATTTAATGGTCCTCTCTTGTCACTGGGTCATTTCCAATTGCATCTTCCCTGGTTTGACACTAATGATAATAACTTTGTGCTATTGTAGCACCCTCTGTTTCTGCATTGTGAACTTTTAACAGAATATCCCAACTGCCCTCTGCGGTAAGCCTATATTGTGATTCTTATATAGAAGTGGGGTACTTGGGGCATGGAGAGTGGGTGGCTTCCCCACACCACAAAGAAATTAGCCATAGAAAGTCTAAGAGATTTTAGGACTCCTGACTCTTGGCTCCTGTCTACCTTCCCAAGGCAAAGTCAGAAAACTATGGTCTCTCTCAATCAAATGGACTTCTCTTTAGTTCTTGCCACTTGCAAGTTTCCCTTCAAGGGCAAAATGGAAAATACAGAAGGTTATGAGGAAGTATTTGGTGGGAAAGGAGTTTGCAAAGGCTGCAGTTTAGGTCTTAATTTAAAAGTTTGGTAGTAACCTTGAAATCAAAACTGAACCACCTCTCAGACCATCCAGTCTGCCTCCTGAGCTGAGTGGTATTGTTTGTTCCCTGGGACAGATTCTCTGTAGCTTTGTTGCACTGACTGATTTCAAATGACTTGGTGGATAGGTCATCATTTTTACATCCACATTTTTACATCCACTTTACATCCACTTTTACATCATTCCACACTCCAATAGATCCTTCTGCTGGGAGATCTTTCACCTCAGTTTCACCATCACACAGAATAAATAATTGCAGCCTCTTTGAACTCCTCACTTTTCCTTCAGTGCTGGCAGCTCTCAGAAATGTGTAGACCACCAACCTATTGTCAACTGCATGCAAACAGAGCTCTTTTCTCCTCGTGGCCTTGTAAATTAGCCTTTGAATCTTAGCTGTTGCTTCCTCTCCAAACTCCCTCCAGTTCCAGCACTCCTTGCTCTCTGTAGGGTGGACACAGATTTTACTTGTGCACAAAGGGAGAGTGATTCTTTTAGCAGATGTCCCCTAAAATGGGCTCCCCTTTTTACCCTCAGAGCTCTCTTTAGTCTGAGCCCTGGCAGGCTTGATCACATCCCTTTCCATGCAACCCTTTCACCATCTGTTCACCCCCTAATTACAGAAGCAAAGAGAGCAGAACTCTCACAGTATTGCTGCTGCAAATAAAAAGCAGGAGGAAGGAAAAGTGAGTGATTTACAGGCCGCTGGTGTGCGTGTTTGGGATGCTCAATCCAGCATTGCTGCAATCCCATAACTCAAGCCCAAATCAGGGAAACAGCTCCTCTGTAGTGCTAGAGAATTGCTAGATAAAACACAGACTGCTTAGGCAAAGAAGACTTCAGAGGACCGGACTGTCACTGGAATTCAATCCAATTAGATTCCTTTGCATTCCTTGCAAATTCCTGGTGGCCTTAATTAGAAGAGAAAAGAAAAGTGGGAAACTTTCAGTCCTGCTTCTCTGTGCTTTGAAGCCGTCTGTGAGGATGAAATGATATTTTATGGTTTATTTGTCAAACTCAGACCCACAAAATACCCCTTGTTGCACAGTACCATCTTGCGAGCACCATATATATCTGACAGGATGCTCAGGACTGAGGAACAGACCCAGTCTAGGCACTCTGTGAGCAAACCAACAAATCTGGTCCCACCCATTAAGCTGTGGACTTCACAGTTAAGCTAAGTGAAACTGGAGACATCCTACTTCCCTGAAGGGGCTGTAATAGGAGGTGGTCTGATGGGTCTCTCCAATTGCCTGTAGCACAATTCAACTCTTGTCAGCATTAAGGGAGTTGTGGTTCAGAGGCACTGAGTCATGGCATGAGGGTGTAATTAGACCCACATGACCTCCTTTGTCTTGTGCTTCATTCTCAGTCCCACCACGTGTGTCCAGAAATTGCTTTTATTCAACATCCTTCTAAGAAAAAAGAACAAATTCAAGGTGCCATGTTGGATTTTCACTTCTGCAGGCCCTTCATTTGCATAACTTATACTCTTAGACAGGAAGTGTAATCTACAGTAGATAAAATTCCTATATGAGATACCATTATCTATGTGGTAGTCAGGAACTGAATCTGAGCCCTGGAAATTCAAGCCCCCAGGACACCTTTACATGTGCTCTGTGGGTGGTGGGGGTGCCTCTTTAATTGGAGTGGCTCTAAGAGCTGCTCTAATTAAAGCACCACTGTGTCTCATGTATCAGTGTCCCCCTGCTTAAAATGGCAGTGGGGGTACTTGAACTAAAGCTTGTTCAATGAGCTAGTTCAAGCACCCCTGCCGCCATTTTTTAGCATGGGGACTGTGATACACAAGACACAAGAGGCGGCTGTAATGCAGTAATGACCACGCTCCAGCACACTCAGTTCATCAAGTCTACTGCAAGACTGTAACTACAGCACCTTGGAGCAGTCTCCACACTCATGTACAGGTACCCACAGGCCTCTACCATTTGAACTATAGAATCATTGCATACCTATACACATGTGCTCTGGGGTCTGGGGCAGGCGTTTTAATTAGAGTGGCTCTCATGTATTAACTAAAGCACCGTTCAATGAGCTTTAGTTAAAACGCCCCGGTCATCATTTTGAAATGCAAGGATGCTGAATACATGAGACACTGCAGCACTTGGAGCGTGCTGATTAGAACGCTGCAGCAGACTCAAGTAATTGAGTCTTCTCCCATGTGTTCTAATTAAAGCAGTGTAAAAAGTGCCCGATGACCAATCTGTTAGCAATCAATACTAGCTAGGAAGCAGTAATAAATTTTTAGGCTGGCCACTAGAGGGAGACATCCACACAGGTATTTAGGCTCCAGGTTGAGAGTGCTTTCAACAAACCTCAGTCACGTGAGCTGCCCTTCCTTCTCAACATGATATTTAGCAGCCTACACCATGCCTGTCCACATTGTGCTCCTGATTTCTCAAATCCAGCATCAATCAGTATCCCTTGCTCCCCTGGAGTGCCCATCTAGGAATTGATCTATGGACAACTTGTCTGTTTTCCAGGATCGTCTCTACTTACAGATAGCAGAGACAGGAAGTAGGGTACAAAGGGGCTAGAAGGCAAATACAGTGTCTTGTGGGATTGCTGCTGGAAGACTTCCTGTGTTGGGTTTGCATGAGATACACAAGTTCCTGTTTCCAAAGCCACATCCTTCATTTCCATGCACAGCACCATAGAGAAGTAGAGGGCTATACTGCAGTTACAATTAATCAAATAAGAATACTAATAAAGGGAGAGCCTTTCCCAAGCAGACTTTCCACCCCAAACCACTCAGAGCTGCTTCCTGCCTCCCATCAGTTCTGCCACCGAATGGCTCAGTCATTTCTCCCTCTAAAAGGACTAATAATTCACGTAACTTCTTCAGTGGGTACAGGTAGTTCCCAGAATCCTTTGCTTTGCCTGCAGTGTGCTTGCTCCCCCAAAGGATTTTGGACTGTCTCTGTTCTCCCCTTGTGCCAGCTTCATGGAACTGGTGAGCAGAAATCGAGATCTACTAATGGAGTAGGCATGGGGGACACTACAGAGAGGCAAAATCTTCATAGCTAGAGCCAAGCAATGGATCTGTGATCTTAATGGGGCTAGTAGTGCTATCCCAGTGCTCCCATATCCACCAGCATTTCGTGGGGGGCTATACAGCCCATGTTGCAGCCTATCTGTGGAAACAGTGCAAGGGGAGTAGAAGGGACCTCCTTGCAGCTGGCAGTAATTAGCACAGGCTCAGTTAGGCAGAAGCCTAGATCCCCTTTCCCTTTACACACAGGGAACCACCATCAGACTGTACCTTCAGATAGAAAGGAAGGCCCTTTTCCCAGCTGTGGGGAAGGGGATGGGGGGAGCTCGAATGCACCAGAGCTGCAAGGACGTGGACCCTCCCTTCTGCTGCTGCCTAGGGGCTGTTTGCCTAGCCTTGCCAGACCACGGTGGATCATGACAGGTTGCCAGTAAGGCAGGGGCCAGGGTGGGGGAGGGTGCGAGCAGCTCTGCAGCTATGGCTTGCTTGCTTTCTCTCCTCTCCAGCAGGCTTGTCAGCACCAGGAAGGAGGGGGTGGGGGGATGGGTGGAAACACATCTGTTCTGTTAGCAGACAGCAAGGCATTAGCAGAAGGAGGAGGATGTAGCTGAGGGGAGCCTTGAGCTGAAACATGTGCAAAGGGTTTAGTGCTTCCTAGCCTGGCATTGCTACACTCTGATGCCAGGCTGGGTGGTAATGCCTTGGCTGGATTCTCTTGTGTGGATTACATCCTGTCTAGTGATGCTCTCCCCACTGTAGTTCAGTTCTCTCTGAAAGCTACCAGGGCTGTTGCTCATATCCCAGAAGTGAAGGTCTACCCACCTTTCCCCCTTCAGTCACTTCTCTATGCCAGCTCTTGGTTAATCACTTAAGAAATGCTCAGTCATTAACACTTAACCATACACCTGACTCTTCCAACTGTTGGGACACCTACCCTCACCCAGAGCTGCTGGTCCTAGGAACAGCAGGTCATAATGCCTAGACTGCTGCATTTCCATATCTGTTATTCCATGGATGGAGAGGGAAGAAACTTCTTTTCAATAATGTCCTATCAGCCAGGCTGGGAGGCCCTTCCAAGCAGTATGCAAGGAAGCTAGATACATATTTCCCTCTTAACAACTACACACCTCTTTTCTGCAGCTCATACCAAAAATGCACTCCTGTTTCTATTACAGCCTACCCTCTGGCCCGGCTTTCACTGATAGGCACCTCCCATCAACTGTCATGTCTTTAAGATCAAAATTACTCGTTCCAACTACTGCTCAGTTGCTGAGGTGAATGGATTAAATGTGTGCCTGTGCCATTCCTCTCTCACAGCCTGTAGCAGCTGCAGTCCAGCCAAACACTACCCAGGCTCCTGGAGATAAAAAGCCTCATTTTAATGTTATATTATTATTTATGTGGGTTACGGCCCTGCCTAATCTTGCCTTGGTGATGCTCACCCTCCCTTCCCCCCCCCCCCCCACTTCCTCAGCCTGATAAAGGATGTTTGTACCCAAAAGCCAAAGGCTTGCAAAGAAGAATTTTTCCAACTATTTCAGTTGGTTTAATAAATAATAATAATATCAGATTTACCCAAAAAACTTTGTCTACAAAAATAATTAACACTTTCCAACAAATTCTAGTCCTAACCAAGTGTTTCCCAGACTCAGACTTTTAGAGTAGTCCCACAAGAGCAGAGAACAGAGGCAAATACTAAAAGGTAAAACCTGTTTCCCATATGGTCTGGCAGTTAGGATTCCTGCTCTTTTACCTAAGCAGCTGGGGTTTGACTCCCAGTATAGAAAGTTGCACTTTTGGATAGAAAACTGGCTGGAGCATTGGGCTCAGAGAGTAGTAATCAGTGGCTTGATGTCTAGTTGGCAGCCAGGACTTAAGTGGAGTGCCCCAGGGGTTGGTACTTGAGCTGGCTTTGTTCAATGTCTTCATCAACAGCCTGGAAGATGGCACAGAGTGCACCCTCAGCAAGTTTGCAGATGACATCAAGCTAGGGAGAGTAGTAGATATGCTGGAGGGTAGGGCTAGGATTCACAATTGGAGGACTGGGTGAAAAGAAATCTCATGAGGTTCAACAAGTACAAGTGCAAAGTCCCGCGCTTAGAATGGAACAAACCCATGCACCAGGACAGGCTGGGGGCTGACTGGCTGGGCAGCAGCTCTGCAGAAAAGGAGCTGGGGGTTACAGTGGACAATAAGCTGAATACAAGTCAGCAGTGTGCCCTTGTTGCCAAGAAGGCTAACAGCATACTGGGCTGCATTGGTGCATGTGTTGCGAGCAGGCCAGGAAAGTGATTATTCCCCACTCTTCAGCACTGGTGAGGCCACATTTGGAGTACTGTGTTTAGTTTTGGGACTCCCGCTGCAGAAAGGATGTGGATAAGTTGGAGAGAGTCCAGCGGAGGGCAACAAAGTGGGGGCTGGGGCACATGACTTCCAAGGAGAAGTTGAGGGAACTAGGTTTATTTAGTGTAGAGAAGACTGAGGGGGGATTTGATAGCAGCCTTCAACTACCCGAAGGGAGGTTTGAAAGAGGATGGAGCTAGACTGTTCTCAGTCGTGGCAGACGACAGAACAAGGAGCAACAGTCTCTATTTGCAGAAAAAGAAATTTAGGTTAGATATTAGGAAGAAGTTTCTCACTAGGAGTGTAGAAAAAATCACTGGAACAGGTTGCCCAGAGGGGTGGTAGAAGCTCCATCCTTGGGGGTTTTGAAAACCTAGCTAGACAAAGCTTTGGCTGAGATGATCTAGTTGGTGATGATCATCTCAGCCAAAACTTTGTCTAGCCAGGTTTTGAAAATCTCCAAGGATGGAGCTTCCACCACCTCTCTGAGGTTGAGCAGGGGGTTGGACTAAATGACCTCCTGAGGTCCCTTCCACCCTAACTTTCTGTGATTCTAAGTGCTGCCTCATTATAGATTTCCCCTATTGTCTGTCTTCAACTGCAGTTGGTCTGGCTAAAGCACTGGACGGTTCCTTAAAAGCTCTTCCTTGTTCCTTGCAGTAATTTTTCATTGGGTTCTGACTCCAGTGCACATTTTTCATGTTTCTTGAATCCAGTGCCAGCAAACTTAGAGAGTGACATAGAAGTCCAGATTCTTATTTCCTGTCCTAGAAGGCAATATTTTTAGACCAGGACTGCAGAAAAGGTTATACCACATTCTTCAGTGGAGGAAAGAAGGTAAAGGGATATCTGGTTCTCATTCTGTCATGTGACTCAGTATTAAAACTTATTTTACATGAAACAAGTTGGAAGAATCTCAGTTTAGCCTTGTGCCAGCATCCTACAAGACTCAGGCAACTTGGCACTCCTCACCCACTCTGGTCAGTGGTCCTGGCTCAGTAGAACGGGATAGAAATAAGAGGGGAAAGGATGTTGCCAGGTAGAATATGGTATAGTGGAAACACTTCATGGGGTCTGTGCTTTCCAAAGCAGGGAGGATTGACTGAGAGGCAGAGGGGCATCGGAAGACCTGTAGTGGGACTAGGACTGGAATAGCAGGTAGGGCAGCTATTCAGTTTGCAGTGAGTGCTGCGGGTTCCTGGCAGATGCATATACGGGGATTGGTACAGGAACAGCAAGGAAAGTGAGCAAACACTGGCAGAACTCAGTTGCAGTACTAGACCGGGAATGTCAGGGAGTTCTGAATTCTGGAAGCTAATGACATTTGCAGAACTGTGAGAAGGAAGCATCTCAATTCCTGCCAGTCTTCAGTCTGACTCAAGATAGAGCTTTTTCTCCCTCATTTGCATAAAACTAAAATATGAACTAAACTCATGGAAACAGAGAGGCAGTAATCAAGTCAGAGAAAAAGAATTGTGTATTCTGCCTTTCTCCAATGCAAGGAGCACACCATCCTGGGAACTCAGCGCACAAACTATTTCCATCTGCATGGAAAGCTTTGCATTTCAGCATCTGTAAAAAAAACATATTTTGATGGGCTGTGGAATTACCAACAATAATAAATTGAGGGTAACAATAAAAAAGGAGGAAATATTCCAGATAGTCTGCTGAGGTTGAGCTAGAGGTAGCTGACATAAAACAACACATCTTGATTGTAGTGTTGATGTATTTGTTTGGTTTGTCTCCAGCTTCCTGGCATTTTGAGAAATGGGTTTATGTCCTATTCTGCCGGTATGACTTCTAGAGGACTGGGAATTCTTCCAAATTAGGACTTGGGGAATACTTTAGTTGCACTGAAGAAAACTAATATTAAAAAGCTGCAGCCTTTGAATCTTCTGGTTGTTTTTCTTTCTCCCTGTGATTTTATGTTGTCAAATCCATGAATTTAAAGATGAGTGATATTTTTGAAAAAAAACATTTAAAACATATCAGAGCAGATTGTCAGCAACTGAAATCAATTGAGAAAAGTCCATTTACACTAGCTGAAGGTGAGGGCTGCTGAGGCTGAAAACACAATATTGTTGTTTGGAGATTTAAAAATATAATCAGTATTTCACAGAGAAATTACAAACTTGAGGCCAGTTTCTTTTTTTCTGCACTGCCTGCCCATACTAGCTATAAAGCCAGAGGACTGGAATCCTGGCTAGAGCAGTGATTCTTAACCAGGGTGTTGCGGCACCCTCGTGTGTCTTGAGATCCTTTTATGGGGTGCCATACAATACCAGCACTGTTTTGTGTCCAAACATGATTCACAAGACGAAAACAGAGATTTCAAATAAGAATCCATAGTGTCCAAACCATTCTTGCTTCCTGTGGTCTCTCTGAGTTTTTTGCATCTCTGAGCTAGAGAAGCTTGTATATAGCTCTTGCTAGGCAAGTCTCTAGCCTGGCCATTGGTGCAAGGGCCTTGCATGGGGTGGGGGGGACAAGGTGTCAAGACATGCATGGCATTTATCTGGGTCTGTGGTCAGCCAAACATAAATTGGAACAGCACTAAGCCTGCTCTAAGTTATTCTCAGGACTAGCTCAGGTCCTGGCCAGCCAAAGGATCAGGAATTAAAACTGGCTTTAAATGACCTATGCCCCTGCCTGAAGCCTTGAGTCAAGCACCATCAGATTAGACCCCAGACAGAATAACAGATGCTTCTTTTTCCTTTCGTGTTATTTTCAAATGACTGGTTTGTGGTAATGCCAGGAACAAGGGAAGAGGAATGATTTAAAGGATAGTTTTCACTATCTTCGGGTAGAAAAACACATTCACTATATATAAAGGCTCCATGAGGAATCAAAAGGACGTCTTCTCCTTTTGAATGTTCTAGTTGGTCGTTTTGTTGAATGGATCGAGAGACAAGATGCAGGTCAGGACTAAGGTGCCTCAGGAAAGCTCAGGACAGAAATAGCAGAGGGACTTTCTGAGCCAGGTTAAGGTGCTGCTACAAAGCTGCATCACTCATGCTTGAAAGCTGCAAGAGGGCCTGGAGGCAGGGTGGCTCACTGGGAAAAAGCTGGATGAGGCACCCAAAGACTGAGTGAAAAGATGGGCCAGTGGTTAAGCACTAAGCTGGGACTTGGGAGACCTGGGCTTCGTGCTTCTGCTGTGCCACAGACTTTCTGTGTAAACTTGAGCACATCACTTAGCCCCTTTGCATCTTCCCAACTGCACAGTGGGCATACTGGCATTTTGCCATGCCTCACAGGGTGCTATGAGGATAAACACATTGTAGTCTGTGAGGCATTGGGACACCATGATAACGGGCACAGTATCTCAGAGCAGCCTTGGCATGTCTCTTACCTGCTTTATCATCTTGAGCTTTTCTCCTCTTTGTTGTGCCATTTCTTCCCCAACCAAGCACCTGCCATGTCTATTTACATTGCAGAGCATTTGGGAGAAGCTTGTCTCATGGATTGTGACTGGCACAGAGGGTCCCTCATCTCAGCTAGGAGCTCTTGGTACAACTACCCCTGTTACATACAAACCAGTGCACTTAGGGCCTGAATCTCAGCAGAGAGGAGTCGTTAGAAAGACTCCCCTTGACTTATGTGGACTGTAGCGCAGGCCCTTGCTTGCAATCAACTCAATTAAAGCAGAATGGCAATGAAGCATTGAGCTGTGTGTGGCACAGTGCAGGGACAGCTGCAGCCCCGTGACGGGCGGGTTGCTAAAGAATTTCCTGTTTGTGCGCCACACTTCCTTCTTCATCCAGGCAGCAAGCTGCTGCCTTCACACATGAAACTCCATGAGGGCCCTGCCCCCAGCCAAGCTGTGACCCCACATCAAGTGACCAAAATGCTAGTTTGCATACATAGATGCTTCTCAAGCAAATCCTGGGACGTCATTCTCCCCTTGTACTTGGCTGCAGCTGGAGTACTCCGTCCAGTTTTGGGCTCCACAATTCAAACTTGATGTGGAGAAGCTTGAGAGAGTCCTGAGGAGAGCCACGTGAATGATTAGAGGACATGAGGAGAGGCTGAGGGCTCTTTCGCCTGGAAAAGCGCAGGCTCAAGTTTATTAGGGGTGTCCACCAGTATCTGGGGGAACGTTTGTTCCCTAGAGCCCCCCAAGGGATGACGAGGTCCAACAGTCATAAACTCCTGCAAGATCATTTCAGGCTGGACATAAGGAAGAATTTCTTTACTGTCCGAGCCCCCAAGGTCTGGAACAGCCTGCCATCGGAGGCGGTTCAAGCACCTACATTGAACACCTTCAAGAGCAAATTGGATGCTTATCTTGCTGGGATCCTATGACCCCAGCTGACTTCCTGCCCTTTAGGCAGGGGGCTGGACTCGGTGATCTTCCAAGGTCCCTTCCAGCCCTAATGTCTATGAAATCTATAATCTATAAGATCAGTCCCGAACATGGATGGCACATTCAACAGTCCTCAGAGCCCCCTGTTTTCATTTCACTCTCAGCTGGAAGCAGGAAGAGGAGGAGGGCTTGATGCAGCCCTAGAGGGTCATTAATGGGTTTTAATCCTTTGAGTTGATTAATACTGTATATTAACTGGAACCCCTGAATGTAAAGGGGATAATAGATGCATGAGGACAATAATTGCATGGAAAGTCATACTTTACTAAATGAATTCTAATCCATTGTTCTGATGCAAAAGGGAAGGATTAGGATCGTTTATTTTTATTTAGTTAGTTTTGTGAAAGCCTCTGTAAAGGGGGCCAGATCTTCATCTGCTATTAAGTGCTAGAACTTGATGCCGATCAATAGTTTTCACTGAATTACACCAGCTACGTTTGTGGTTGTTTTTAGGCATGCTTACAGGAGAAATGTCATTGCCATGCTTAAATCCCAGTGCTCTCTGGTGAGAAGAGAAGGGCACAAATAGGTTACATTCCTTGTCATGCTGGGCTTGGCACTAGGTTAAAGGCTATGCAGAGAGTGGGGAGCTGGGTTTGCTATTTTGTCTTAGTAGTACCACTTTTCCCTGCTTTTCAGCAGAGCCACTGTGCACAGATCTCAAAGCATGTTTACAAGGACCCATTCACTAGGGGTTATAGTTAAGAAACATTATTTCTGTGCTACGCATGGAGAAATTGAGGCATGGGGCTGGGATGGGACTTCCTTAAGGTCACATAATGTCTGTTGGTGGCAAGTTGTCAGTGACATTAAAAGTGGATCTGTGTTACTTATGTGGCTCCTGTTGTTTTTCTTTTCCTTAGCTACATGTGCTTTGGAAGCTTGAGGAAACATGACCTTCCTGACTGGCTCCTTCTGACAAGGGAGTTTGTATTTCCTTCTCTTTCAATGGCAGTAGGCATAGACGATACGTAGGGGGGCACGGAGGAGCACGTGTCCCCCCTCTCCGCCGACAGGGCCGCCGCTGCCGGTGCCTGCCAGTGCTTGCCAGCTCCGGCCCTGCTGCCGATGCCACCAGGACCTGTGGGAGCTCGCCAGCTCCACCCCTGCCACTGATGCCACTGGTGGCACCTGGGGAAGCTGGCCAGCTCTGACACCGACGTTGCTGGTGGCGCCTGCAGGTGCCCCCTAGGCTCAGGGGGCACCAGTCACCATGGCAGTGGCTACATCAACAAGAGATGATTTACTGTGCAGTAGAGCTAATTACTGCTTTTCTGCATCTACATGAGCAGATGCTTACTGCACAGTGAATACAAGTAGCAAATTTATTTGTGAATACTTACTGTACAGTAGCACACATGTATATGTCTGATCTGGAGCAAATATGCTATCAGGCAGTTGGGCAGCAAGAAGCAGGAGATTGCTACATCCCTGGGAGCTGCCTGCTGCTGGGGCAGGTTCCACCACTGGAGCCCCAGTGGGGACAATGTCTCCCTGCCCTGGCAGCAGGGAGCTCCTGCTCCATGATCACGAGGCTAGGGCTGGGAGATCCTTATCTGCCAGCACCAGCTCTGTGGTCACAGTGCCAGTGCTGGGAGATTCTTCTCTCCCAGCCCAAGCCTCGCCATCACAGAACATGGGTTAGGAGATCCAACCGTGGGGCTTCAGCTTGAAGAGAAGGATCTCCTAGCACTGACACTGCATCCATAGAGCTGGTGCTGGGACATAAGGGTCTCCCAGCCCAGGTCTCCTGATCTCAGAGCAGGGGCTGGGAGCTCCCTGCTGCTAGGTCATGGGGACAGCAGCAGTCTGCTGCTAGGAGCAGCAAATGTGCTTCCACATACCCCACACATGTAGAAGTGTGCCTGGGGAGTTTATTCTTGAGTAGCTTACTTCAGAGTAAACTGCTCCCAGATTATTTGCACATGTAGACAAGCCCATTGTGTGTCCAATTGTTTAATGGCAGAGAGAGCTATAAGGCTGCGCCAAGCTTGCATCCCTTTTGCCCTATGGTCTCTCTTAGTGCCATAATGACATCCTTAGATGGTCAAAAATCGTGACTTAGGTTACTTCAAAATCATGGCATTAGACTAAAACCCCTAAGATTTAAAAAGAATATATTTGGGTTCTTTTTATTTCTTTGAAATATTAACTGCCTTCAGTCTTCATGTTCCCACCTTTCCTCCAGAACTGAGAGAACTAGATACATAATAAAGCCTCCAAAGCTGACTCCTGCAAAATAATCAGACTCTAGCAAAATCAGCAGTGGTTTTATATCACCCAACAAATATTGTGAGACTCACGAAGAAGCCACAAGAGTTACCAACACCCAGTTTCCGGGGTGTACGTGTGGGTGCATGTGTCCAGATGGATATTGGAGCAAACATGAATGTGTTCATATACTTTTGTTTCTACTTTACAATTGGTGTGTGAGCCATGTGTTTTTGAGCACAGTGTGTGCAGACATGTGTGCTGCTATGTGCATCACTGTGTTTGCGCATACAAATCACGTGTCTGTCTCCCAACACTCCAGCTGACAGTATGGGGGCATTTGTATATGCCTATGTAGATTAGTGCATCAATAAATGTGGGTTGTGAATGCAGTACGCCTATCTGCTGTGAGGCAGAAAAGCATGTGCGCTTGTGCATATTTATGCCCCTGTGAATGTATTTATATAAAGTTTGGACTGCGCAATCAGTGTTATGGGTATTTCTGTGCATTCACAATGTGTCAAATGTTATTCTACTTATTTGGTGCATATATGGACTTAAGAACCAAATGCTATTCTATTTTACCCTACTGAAACCCTGAAAAATCTATTAATATCTCTACTTTTGTAACATGCCATCATCTCACCCTTAAGACTGAGTCACAAAAAATCAGTGAGGAAGGTGTTAGGAACTGGGGTGTAGGCAGCTGGGGATGGTCATCTGATACACAGATGAAGGCTAGGGCTGGGTTGTCAGGGAGCTAGGGGTCTGGAGGTGCCAGAAGTCAGAAATGGAACCAGGAGCCAAAGCCAGAATCAGGATATATCAGGATCCAGAGCCAAGATCAGGATTTGCCAGGAGTCAGGAATCAAAACCAGAAATCCAGTAAATGAACCAAGGATGCATATAAGGGTCAGGAGCAAGTACTTAAGGGTGCCTGTACACAAGCCCAGAGGCTGCTCCTATGTGCTGTAATTACAGCGTGCTGGAGCAGACTCAATTAATCAGCATGCTCCAAGTCAGCCTCCATGGCTTGCATATCAGTGTCCCCGCACATCAGAATGGTGGCAGGGGCATTTTATCTAAGCCTTGTTTGACAAGCTTTAAATAAAACACCTCCATTTTGAAGCATGGGGATGCTGCTATATAAGATGCTCTGGGTACTTTAATTGGAGCAGCCCTTGGAGTCACTCTAATTAAAGTGCCCCCCACCCATTCCCAGAGCACATGTGAAAAGGCCCCAAGTCTTTGCCCAGACAGAGTACTGTAGGCTGGGCCTAGCCTTTAAGGCTGGAGCAGGTGGGGCCTGTTGCCTGTGGCCTTAAGGACTGGACAGTGATTGCCCCACTAGGACCAGTTGGGCCCTGGACACTGATCCAAGCTTGCTACTGGTGGTGCCTGTTCTCCACTAACCTCAGGAGATGGGGTGTCCTGATTCCCTGATTGGAACTGGCTGGGCTCAGAGCTCTGATCTGGCCTCCTTACAGAAGGGGACTTACCCATTTTCAAGAATGAAAGCAGGGTAAAATAGAATCACACTTTGGTGTCTAAATCCACTTGTGTGTCTTATAAGTAGAAAAGAATCTGACCCATATGTGCCAGTGCATTTGTGTATATTGTAGTGTACTCACTGGTAGGCAAGAAGGTGGCACAGCCCTGGAATTATTTCTGTGTCCTTATGTGTGCGTTTGCACGCAATGGGAACAAGAATGTGTCTAATTCTAGACAGCAGACACTGATGGGCTCTAACCGTGACACTTCATGACTGAATGAAAGCATAAAACGTGGCTTATGAAATGGCACTCACTGTACCAAGCTGTCTGAGGACATTTACAACACAGAGGTGCAGGAGGTAATTATTAGGTCCAGTTAGCAAAGGAAACCTCCTGTGTTTGAGGCAGGTAGGACCCAAGTCATGCAGAAAACTCTTTGGAGCTGAGTTCATGGTACAGATGAGTTCTGCTGAGTTCATGGTACAGCAGGAAACAATTTAGTGACTTGGTCTTGGTACCTGTGTGGGCTGGTCAGACTAGCTCCTGTGAGTGACCCATTCCCTGCAGGGAAGAGACTGAAAGATCCAGAGGGTTCAGAGATCTACTCTCACTGCGGCAGCGACACTACTTCCTTCAGTTGATAGTACTTTGTGGGGACTAGAGACAGGTAGACAACCAGAGTCTCCCACCAGAAGAATGATTAGATGTGTCCAAGGACTCCAAATGGGTCTGAACCAGGATCTGAATGATTCATCTCTAGGGAAAGGCAGAACTCTTAAGACCACAGAGCAAAAAACAGGTATGGAACATACCAGCCATGTCTGCTACTCCAGACTCAGTCCCTTCACAGTGAATTTCTGTCACAACATATGCCAGGCAATAATCCTGTATTTGCTGATCTATAGTGTAGGCTCCTCATTCTCCCTTATAGTTATGAAGCATTCTGTCTGCAGTGCTGTGGCTGAGATTTGAAGGCTCTTAAGAGCTCTGGATGCCCAGTTTTACAGTCCCAGCCTACATAAGGAGCAAAGTTCTCATACTGCCATGGCTGTGAAAGAGTACTTTGTATGGGGGTTGTGTTACTATATCTGAAATTTTTACATTACTCTTTTCTAAGGAATATTTTTCCCACAGGAGATATCAGCTCAGTGTAGTGCCCGTAGCTGTGGAACTGCTTTGTGTTCTCCAGGGTCTCGAAATTTCTGAAAACTCATTTAACACACAAAGGTCAGCAGCAATATTATTGTACATTTCTCCACCAGAAAAGAGATGCAAACTGCTCTCTCATACAGATTTTATTTTGGTTCTTCCTGCTTTTCTTCCCTAAACTAAATGAAACAAGTCTTGCTCATAGAAACTTATTAGTCTGTGTTCTGACATCAGACAGGCAGGGCGATCTTTATGTATAAGAATGAATGAACACTGGCCTGACATCAATTGCAAAATGATACAAACGCCTGTGGCAGAACACTTCAACCTCCCTGGACACTCCATCACTGACCTCAAGATTGCTGTTTTCAGGCAACAACATTTTTAAAAAGTTTGAATGGGAAACGGCAGAACAAGAAGTGATCCAGAGACTGGACTGTGTTAAGTAGCTCATCACCTAGATTAGCTTTTGTGCCCCCCATTGATCTTACAGGTTTGCTGCTCCTTTGCTTTTCTCTTCTAGCACTGCCCCCCACCCATCTCTCTCTCTCCCACACTCTTGTCTTTTGTATTCTAATTTCTTTTTCCTTCTTGTACTTTGCTTTCTGATGGTCCTTTCACAGCATCTGATTAAGTTAACATGGGTTCATAAAAGCTTATGATCTCTCTATATATCTAATTTTGTTAGTCTACAAAGCTTGTATCTGCCCTGCTTTTTGCCTCTCCAACTGCCATTGCACTTGCTTACTAAATGGTTGGCCAGTTGTTTTCTCCAATCAAGCTACAGAGCACAGAACAGCTGATGGGCATATGCAGCTCCATCAAAAGAGAACCAGAAACTTCTGCAGGGTATAATGTGAGAGGCAGGGGTCTCCCTTTGGCAAATTGCATGGGTGGAAGTGGAGCTTGAGGCTTGCCTTAAATCTGATCCCTGGTTGATGATGCAGTGATCATTAGTGTGTTCATTTGATCTTTCTGAAATGCCTTCTCCTGCAGCAGATGCTCTACCCAGGTAATATGGGGACAGTTGAAGTCTAACCTTCTAGGCCGCAGAGTCATACACCCACAGCATCCCTCTTGATGTTGCCGAGAGAGCTTGTAAAGAAATGACTGTGTCTTTGATCAATATAAAAGGGAGGTGAAAGGTATTTTCAAGATGCGTACAGTCAGAACCAGCTAGAAAACAACTCTGGGTTAAGAAATTCCTTTGCTCCAGAATTCTCTTATGAAACATTAATCATTTTAAAACTTACTGAACTTACAGCTTGATATTTTTTCTCTCTCAGCTGCTTGATCAGCTACTGCTAGGCAGGGCTATAAATATGGAAGGGATCATTTAAGGGGCACAGCTGATGGGAGCTGTAGCAATATGTACAGTTTTGAATGTGGTTACTTTCACAATTATAAAAAACTTCCCCTATTTTAAAGCTCTTGGTCCAGATCCTCACTGGTGTAAATCTGTATAGCTTCATTTACATCAGCTAAAGATTTGCCCTATAACCATGGACAAATAAGATGGGAGTAATGTTGTATCTGTCTCACTGCCCCTTGATTCCCCCCAAATAATAACCCCCCTTCTGTCTCTAAGTGGGAGTATTCCCTGGGCCTCAAGCCAACAAATGTCAGTGCCTGTGTTATTCAGAGAGGGTGGATGCACAAACCCTATGACTGCAGCTAGAAATGAGGACACCTAGCATCTCTGGACATCAGGCTCCTATCATGGATTTAGACAAAAGCTTGACTTGTCCTTGTGTGGGATTTGATCTTGAGGTAAATCCAGGAAGGCTACAGTACAACCCTCTATCTGTAGCCACATTGCATGCTCAGTCCTACAACTCAGCTTACTAACCAGTCCCTGCCCATACAGGATGTTTGGTACATCCAGGTGCTCATGTGATTTCTCTGAATGCAGGGTGTAAGTGTGGAATAGTTTAAAGAAAATGACTAGCGACTTGGAGACTCTGCTTGCTAATTGCTTCTTCCTACCCTGCTAAGTACTGAGCAGCCACTGGTTGCAACTTTGGCTCCTAAAGGCACATCAAACCCAATGCATTAAAATTGGAGGCTTCCAGAATTATGAGTCACTCCTGAAAATCTTGACTTCCATTTGAGAATGAGCCTACAGTGTATACAGCCCTTTTGACTAATGTTATTTTGTCTGTTTGGTTGGCTTGGGAAATTCCTCTGCTGAGAGGAACACTGAACAGCCATGAGAATGTCCCTCTAGTCATGCCTTTTCCTTGGAGGGTCGGGGAAAATCAGGAAATCTACCTATTCCTTGTTTTCAGGCCTCCTGAAAGTGCCTGGGTAAGGGAGGATACAGATGCCCTAGTTGAAGGTAGCAATGCCATAAAGAGGCCGTGCAAGCTTTTCCTAATATTTCTGTTGCCCCTCAGTGGCTCTGCTGATGTACCTCGGGATTCTGCAGCTTGGAATTTGTGTCTTGCCCTGGGCCGGACTAACATCAGACAGGGGGAAGTTCTCCAAAATATAGGATTCCATGTGCCACTGAAAACCAATGGCCTCAGCTCCTAAATCTGGTGGAGTGCTTTTCAGAACCTCCCTATTGGCAATTGCTCCAAAATGTAATTGTTTGGATGTGCAGCTGGGTTTAGCATGAGACCACAGAACTCACTCCACTTATTATACCAAAACCAGCCTTATTATTCCATTAGCCAGAAACAGGAGGCTCAATCAGACTTAAATAAGGTTTCTAGACTGATGGGAAGTGGGTTGGAAAGGAGGAGGGGAATAATGCCCTTCTTGCCACCTGAGTCAAATGCTCAATTTGGGATTCCATAAAAAAACCAAACTCTTATGCTGTTGCCTGCAGTTAGAATTGAGTTTCTCTGACACTCATTAGCAAAGAGCGGTGTGTATTCAGCAAAATTCTAATATTATAAAAGCCTAAGTCTGTCTGTCTGTCCCTAATGCTTTATTTATGCTCTGACTGGCTGATGGAAACAGCCAGAGTCCTCCACGCGTGGGCAAGCGCTGCCATGACTGTGAAGCAGCGCCGAGGACCGGACAGAGGGTGCTGGCCTCAGCTCCCCCACCCCGCTCCCTTGAGACAAAAGGGCATCTGAGCTGGCTAGAGGTCAAGAACTAAAATAGGAGAGAGTCTGTGGAACAATGCTCAGCTGCACTCCCACAGCTGAAGGACTGGGAGAGAGGATGAGACCTGGAGGGAGTCTCATAATTGAAACCAGTATCTCATCTGCCTTCCCAAATTTCTTTACAGGGCTTTTTTTTTTACCTTAGGAACATGAAATATTGCAGTCAGATTCCTGGCCAGTCCTGTGTGCCTTTCATGGATCACTTGGTGTCTAACTTAGTTTGGCTCAGGTTAGTTGATTCCATTCTCCCTCCTATCTTGCCAAAGCCTTCCCCTCCATGTGGCGAGGTCCCCAGAGCAAACAAGCTAGGTGGCAGAGTCCTGTATGTTTTAGTTATACGATACTAGTTACCAAACATGCCTCCTCCTTAACCTTTCACAAGAAAAGTTCTCTTCCATCTTAAATACCTTTCAGCCTTGTTACTCATCTGTCTTCTAAACCTGCAATAGCCTGGAGCCTCAGGGCCAGCAGTATATTGTATTCATCTTTCTATTTGTGTACGTCATTTCTAGACTAGAGCGAGATGCAAATAGCTCCAATTACTGGACCCTTGTTGTATTTGTCCATAGCCAGGAAAGGGTATATGCAGTCACAGCAACTGGAGAGGCAGGCTGTACACAGCTCTGCCATGGTCACCGAAGTGTTACTGGGGCAAAGCAGGGAAGCAGGGAAAGATCTTTCACTGCTGTTTACTCCACTGTCTGCTCAGATCAATGTAACCAAACCGAATCCTGTCATGGGATGAGGTTTTTGCTCAATCTTGGCTCTGCTACTGACTTCATAGATTTCATAGACATTTGGGGCTGGAAGGGACCTCATGCGATCATTAAGTCCAGCCACCCTGCCAGAAGCAGGAAGTCTGTAGGGGTCAGATGATCCCAGCAAGATAAAGATCCAAATGCCTTTTGAATGAGTCCAGAGCAGGTGCTTGCACCACCTCTGGGGGGAGTCTGTTCCAGATCTTGGACACTTGGACTGTAAATAAGTTTTTCCTTATATCGAGTCTGAATCAGCTTTTTAGAAGTTTGTGGCTGTTAGACCTAGTTATCCCTAGGGGAGCCCTGGTGAACAACTGTTCTCCCAGATCCTGATGCACCCCCCTTATATGATTATAGGCAGCCACCAAGTCCCCCCTGAGCTTTCTCTTCGCCAGGCTGAAGAGTCCCATGTCCCTCAGCCTCTCCTCATAAGGCTTGCTCTCTTGGCCTTTGATCATACGGGTGGCTCTCCTTTGGACTCTCTTTGAGCTTATCCACGTCTCTCCTGAAGTGGGGGGCCCACAACTGGACGCAGGACTCCAGCTGCGGCCTCACTAAGGCCAAGTAAAGCAGACGGATGATGTCCTTGGTTTTGCTCGAGATGCATCAGTAGATGCATGCCAGAATTTAGTTTGCTCTGCTGGCCACAGCATCATGCTGGGGTCTCATGTTCATCTTGTGGTCAGTCAAGACTCCCAAGTCCCTTTCGGTCACAGTGCTAGCGAGCATAGCACCATTGAGCCTATAAGTATGATGCTGTTTTTTTTCTTCCAAGGTGGAGTACCCTGCATTTCTGTACGTTGAATGCCATCAGGTTTTGGTCTCCCCACTTTACAAGTGTGTCCAGGTCGGCCTGTATCCTCAGCCTGTTCTTCAGTGTGACTGCCTTCCCCCATAGTTTAGTGTCATCTGCAAATTTTGCGAGTCTGCATCTGATGCCCCAAATCCAGGTCATTCATGAAGATATTAAAGAGTACCAGCCCAAGCACTGGGCCCTGAGGGACTCCACTGGTAACCTTGTACCATGCTGATTTGTTCCCATCAAGTAGTACCCTTTGGGTCCGATCCCGGAGCAAGTTCTCCAGCCATCGGACTGTGAGATGGTCAATGGACTTGTGTGCCCTTTAGGCAGCTTGTTTCCCCTCTGAGCCTCATCCCAAGCTGCACTTGAGGATAATAATAGTGACCCAGGTCATAGCACTTCCCAAAGAGTAAGCAAGGCAGCAAAATTCCTGGCACTTCTACTGCCTGGCAAATTCACTAAATAACTGTGCTCAGCTGAGGTGTGGAGGAGACTGAAACCATTCTTGCAGGCTCAGAAGAACTTTAAAGGGGCAAGACTACAAGTGTCTGGACTGTAATCAGGAGGATGCTAGTCCAACAAGAACACATTCTGTGGAGTTATGGAAGCTAAGTTGGCTAATAGGAGCCTTTCTGCACTGCCATGGCCATCTCGGAGTAGCTCTCTATAGAAGCCCTTTGCCCTTTGATGGATGGAACAACCAGATAACCTGTTCAAGTGGACACCAGTTGTGTTGGAGTTGCCTACTGAAGCTGATAGGAAAACTTCATCTCTTGGCTCTGAGGAGACTAATGCAGATCCTTGGGTCACTCGAGCTGTCTGATGCCCTCTCTTTTGGTCAAGTCATTGCTTCTAGGTCTTGAACCTTCCCCTTTTAAGGGGCTGAGACTCAGCTAGAGGGAGAGAGGAAGCTTTTCTTATCCCATGACTGGCCTTGCAGGGTAGCTGCTGCCCATGAGATATGCACCTTTCATGCCAGTGGTAAGCAGACTTTTCCCTGAGCAGACACATCAGCAGCTAGATTGCTTGACCTTCCTACCCACCTCCATAACAGTCACAAGACTTGTATCTAGAGACAGGTACAAACCTGCCCATGTAGGTGAGGACTGAGGACTGAGAGTAAGCAGTTATAAGCTGGAGTGCTGGATTTTGGGGTCACAGCATGCCAGAAGGCAGCTTCAGAGCACTCGGTTGCAGTTCAGGAGACCTGGGTTCTCTGGGTCTGCTGTCCTGCTGACTGGTCATTTGCCTTTTCCCTCTCTGCCATGGTCTTCCCACTTCTAAAATGAGGACATATTACTACCTTGTGATGTGCTCTGAGGTTTGCAAGGGAAGGCTAACATTCTTCAAATCTCCCTACATGACTGAGCAATATGAAACAGGTGAGTAGATAATGACTCCACTGGGGCCTGCTCCTGCTTTTATAACTTACTTTAAAGGGCTGTCCATATCCCTAAGGGCAAGGGAGCCCTCTTAAGTTGGCCACCCAGATGGTTGAGATGATTTCCTGTCCTTTTCCCAGGATTCTACTGAACAGTCTCTATCAAGGACTGCTACTTCAGCCAAAGCCTGATGAGGGGTGAACACTTTCCCATGCCAAAAGGATAGCATGGCAGCCTCTGGCATGGATCTTTGAGGCCTCCTGGCGCTCTGGTGTAGCGCCCGAGACTGCAAGAAGGCCAATGTGGTGCTTATCTTCCAGAAGGGGAGGAAAGTGGATCTGGCAAACTTGGGCACATGATCAGGCCCATCAGCCTGACTTCTATCCCGGGGAAGGTCTTAGAAAAGTTTATTAAAGAAACCATCATTAATGGACTGGCCAACACCAACATCCTAAGGGATAGCCAGCATGGGTTTGCTGTGGGTAGGTCTTGCTTGACCAATCTCATTTCCTTTTATGGCCAGGTGACCTATCACCTGGACAAGGGAGAAGAGATTGATGTCATATATCTTGACTTCAAAAAAGCCTTCAATCTGGTATCCCATAATCACCTCTTGGCAAAACTGGCCAGTTGTGGCCTTGGGTCAACCACAATCCGCTGGTTGGGAAATTGGCTCTGTTGTCTGACCCAGAGGGTGGTAATTGATGGAAGTCAATCATCATGGTGCCCTGTGACCAGCGGGGTCCCCCAAGGCTCTGCCCTTGGACCAATATTGTTCGACATCTTCATTAATGCTGTAGACATTGGAGTCAGAAGCGGACTGGCCAAGTTCACTGATGACACCAAACTTTGGGGCAAAGCATCCACACCAGAAGACAGGTAGGTGATCCAGGCTGACCTGGACAGGCTCAGCAAATGGGAGGATGAGAACCTGATGGTGTTTAATGCTGAAAAATGCAAGGTTCTCCACCTTGGGAGGAAAAACCTGCAGCATCCTTATAGGCTCGGCAGTGCTACGCTGGCTGGCACTACGGAAGAAAGAGACTTGAGGGTCATCATTGACCACAAGATGAACATGAGCCTGCGATGCGATGCTGCAGCTCGTAAAGCGACCAAAACGCTGGCTTGCATCCATAGATGCTTCTCAAGCAAATGCCGGGACATCATTCTCCCCTTGTACTCGGCCTTGATGAGGCTGCAGCTGGAGTCCTGTGTCCAGTTTTGGGCCCCACAATTAAAAAAGGATGGGGAGAAGCTTGAGAGAGTCCAGAGAAGAGCCACGCACATGATCAGAGGTCAGGAAAACAGACCTTACAATGACAGGCTGAGAGCTATGGGGCTCTTTAGCCTGGAAAAGCTTGCAGGCTCAGGGGTGATCTGATGGCTGCCTATAAGTTTATCGGGTGAGCACCAGTACCTGGGGGAACGTCTGTTCACCAGAGCGCCCCAAGAGATGATGAGGTTGAATGGTTATAAACTACTGCAAGACCGTTTCAGGCTGGACATAAGAAAGAATCTGTTTACTGTCCAAGCCGCTAAGGTCTGGAACAGCCTGCTGTCGGAGGTGGTTCAAGCGCCTACATTGAACACTTTCAAGAGTAAATTGGATGGTTATCTTGCTGGGATCCTATGACCCCAGCTGACTTCCTGCCCTTTGGGCGGGGGGGCTGGACTTGATGATATTCTAAGGTCCCTTCCAGCCCTAATGTCTATGAAATCTATGAAAATGACAGATGTGACTAAAACCCCTAGGAGAGGATGGCCCTGAGATGCAGGCACTGACTTTGACCTGTTTGTAGTACATAGTATAAGCAGCCTAGTGTTCTATTAATATGGCCTATAGAAAAGGTCTCCTAGGAAATGCTCTTGGTAGTAGCTTGTGCAGTGGGTACTGCTGCCTTGCACCTTGCTGCTTTTAAGAAAATAGCTCAACTCAGTGGATACAGCACTGCTCCCTAAGGGCCTAGATTCTATTTGTGGTTTTGCAGCTAGGTAAACTGGGCAAAAACTTTTTTTTGGCAAACTTTTTGCCAAAAGCCCTGCAGTTGCCAAAAGTGAATTGCATATGCAGATCGTTGGCTTCCCAAACCTGCCAGAATAAACACTCTTTTTACATTTGTGAAACAAGGAGCATCCTGGTTTTTCTCAATCGCTTCATTCCGGAATAGTGTTTGATTCTTTATTCCTTTCAATTGGCCCAAAAACTTCATGGTAAAGTGAACAAAAGTTTTGTGCATCCTGAAACAAGCCCTTTGACTTCAGAATTGCCAGCAAACCAAAAATACGTTTGTCCAGCTCTACTCTCTCTGCTTCTCCCACAGTCCTAAGAAACCCTCCTGTGGGTACGGTGTTAAGAAATTAAGGCCAGAAGGGACCAATAGATCATCCAAACTGACCTCCAGTGTAACCATTGAATCTCACCCATTTATTCCTGTCTTGAGCCTAATAACAAGTTTGACTAAAGCCCCAAGCTGGATTTTAGACTTCGGAAGATAGAAAATCCACCACTTCCTTGCTGATTTGTACAGTGGTTAATCACAAATTCAAATGAGGAATTGTCTGGCTTCAGCTACCAGTCATTGGGTCTTAACGTCTGTGCTGGCTTAATTAAACAGCCCTTAGTACTTAAACACTAATTGAATCACCTCTTGATCTTTTTGGATAAGCTAAACAGACTGAGCCCCTTAAATCTCTCAATGCTAGGGACTAGTGCTGGACCTAGAATGATTTTTGTGGCTCTCCAATTTTCCTCACATCCTTTTAAAAATGTGGACAGTAGCAGTGGATGCAGTGTTCCAGTATCATGCTCAACAGTGTCTGCTACAAGAGCAAGATCACCTTGCTGCTCCCTGATACCTGTTCCTGTACCAGGATCCAGTTAGTCCGTTCTGTACTGAGCAGGGGCATGTAGGGGTATCTGTACTGGCAGCCTGACACATCATAGCAGAGAGCAGCTCCAGTTGCTCCGTTCTTTGCTTTGTGGCATGATTGCAGGAGCTGGATGGAGAAGGAGCTCCATATGATCTGGAACCCAGGGAAGTGGTTAAAGCATTTCTTGTGGTCCCTTGACACTTCTGAAATGTTTTCATTTGTCAGGCTAACAGGCAGGCATGACTGCATTGGAGACTATCTTCAGTGCACTAAGGCTGTTTAACTGAAGACTGAGTCTGCTGTAACAAACAATGTAGTGCTGAGGAAAACAAAAGATAGAACCTAAATACTAGAACACACGGAAACAACAAGGCATCCTGAAGTTACTGCTTTCTAATCTGGAGAGACGTTACATGTGGCTATGTAACTTAATGTGGCAACCTTCACTTGAAGGCAAAGTTTTTTGTCAGGAGTGTCCTAGCTTTTTAGACACTATATAGAGTGTCATCTGTTGCTGCGCAGGTGAACAGTGGGCTTTGCTACTGAGTCTACTCTCTGCCAATGGTCCCTCTAATGAGGAATATACTGCAGTGGTCAAAGCTTCTGCTTGCCTTGTTTGCTTTTATCTATGAGACGACGTTAAGCAGAGGTCTGCATGGCCACTTACACCTGCATGCATTGCATACTGTTCTGGCGGTTCAAAGAATCATTTGAAGTGATGGGTGTCAAAATAATACAAATTGATGCTACTTCTCTCTTCATCCATAGACCCCAAAGGGCCTTAGCAGCTATCACTGACCCCATTTTAACCAATGGGTGAATGGAGGTACAAACGTGGAAGGGATCTATATTCACTGAGAAGCAGAACAAGGACTACAACTCAGTATAATACAAAAGACTGCCCATGCCACAAGGGCACAGCTTACCAAGGGGTGGTGGTGAAAAGGGCTGCAAGAGGCTAGGAAGACTTTTTATAAGACACTTTAGTTTCCCTGAAAAAAACCAACCTGGTTCTGACTGCTCTTGTTTGGAAGGTTTCTCAGGTTCTGGAATTCCTTCTTTAAATGCACCCCAGAATACCAAATTGCCTGCTGACTGGGCAGCTTGCCTGGGGAAGTGGGAGGCCAGCATCCAAGCTTCTGCTATGTCTGAGTAGAAGCAGATGTTTAGGAGGTGGGGAAAGCAGGTTTTTTTTACCCATTCTTTTAAAGATTTTGCTTGTATTCTGTTATCAGGGAAAAATGAGAGTTTGAAGCCTCAGCCCTTTTCATGAAATGGCATTCTCGTTTTCTGGCCCCCCTAGTGCTGGACTCAGCATCGCTGAAAACCTTTACATCAAGACTGAAGGCTTTTCCAAAAGCAATATGTGATGTCAAACTAAATATCAAACCATGACTGCAGCAGTCTGTCCAGTAAGACTCTATGGACCAGGTCTACTGAAGCACAGTCCAGTAAAAACATTGTTTTTCTGTGAAGACTTTCTAGCCCTTCAGTTTCTGGTGGCTGAAATTACTGGGGTGTGACCAGACCTGATTTTGCTTCAGCCGCATATATGTTCTGGCCCAGTTGAGGTGAGGGTGGAGAAAAGCTCACGGGAACACATTAATATAAATATTCAGATAGCTAAGTTTTTCCAGGTTCCTCTGAAACAGCAAAGTCCAGGCTTAATAACTGTGGACAGACTACAAGCTAAATATTTAAAGTATTGCACAGAAATGGAGACACACAGAGCAAAGAGGGGCTTGCCAATAAGGCATTCATTCTGCATGCAAAAACACTTCTCAACTATTGTTTCTCCTTTAAATGCTTAAAACTGAAAGGATCTTCTCATTACACTTCAATAATTTACTCTACTCTTTCAGTCTTTGCCCTTTGCTCAGCCACTGATGTCATGCACCAAGAATATGAAGGGATGAGAACATTTGAATGTATTTTCCCTCCTTTTACCTACCAACCCTCAAATTCTGATTTGTTGCCTCCCAGAGTGACATCCCTTCCAAAGGACTGTTTTTATAAAAAAGATCCCTTTCTCTTACATCCTTAGGCTGGTCAAAGAATTAAGCTAGAACCACATGAGTTTCAGATAATGTTTTCAAATGTGCCTATCTCCTGTGGAGTAGCCCACTCTATCCTATGCACAAATGTTTATGTGATTTATTGAGGGTTAGATTAGTCAGCTGCACCTTTGCTAAATCACACTATTTAAATTACCATTTATGCCAGTCAGAACAAACCTGGTATCAGTTTTCCATCAGAACATCTATTTCATTGAAATCTAAGGCCATGTTTAGGTGGCACGCTTCTGGCCTTAGCCATAGTGCCTTCAAGCACACTGCCTTGCTGTCAGATGGTTTCCTCCTAAACTGAAAACAGTATAGCTGCCTGTGTGTAGCACTTGCAGAAAGCTATTTTAGCACTAATGAATGATGGTGCCAATTAGCCCACCTGTGTAGACACAGCTCTGTTGCTCACAACTCAGGAAGCAGCCGGCCCAGCACAGCATGTCTGAGGGCACCACTGCTGGTGCTGGCACATTTACAATGTATTTTGCAGAAAGCATCAATTGTAATGACATTTGACAAGCTTTGAAACAATTCAACACTGAATGAAAGTGGTCTGAGTTCTGGTCTTGCTTTGACATTTCATTTTAATAAAAAAAAAAATTATACTCTGTGATGTACCACTATCAAAATAGCACATTTCATTTAGATATGGCCCTTTCAATATATCTGCAGAGTGCAATACTGCATTCAAAGAGACTGCTTCTTCATCCCGATTCAGGACAAACTCTGACTTCAAATGCTGGCATTTCCCAGAGGACTGGCTCCATATTCTAATCAGCTCTAGTTGCCAGTGTTCTAGGAGAATGTTTAAATATTAAGAAAATAAACATGGAAATTACCATAGGATTTTCAGAGTGTGTCAGCACCATGCTTCCCTCCCACATGCAAATCCTTTCAAGGTTTTACTACCCTCCCCCCTCCCCTTAAAGGAACTTAAAAATAGGTGAAAGTTTTCTAGTGTGGAAAAACAGTGACTTGTGGCAAATTGTAGAACATACCCATTTTGAAAAATCACTGAAGAAGGGAAGGCATGAGCAGTTATAAACGTAGTGAGTTCTTCCTCTACATAATGTCTTAAGAGAACACTAAAGCCACTAGGCTCTTGAGAAACCACCAGTACAGTTTCCCCGCAGCTGTACCCAAACCACCCAATCTCTGGCTTGGAGCCAAGTGATACGATAATCTTAATCTTTCTAAGCTATGTGTATTTCTTCTAGGACCGTCTCTGCTACCTGGCCAACTAGAACAGGAATAGAGTGGTAGACTGTGGGTTAGGAAAGAGGGAAACTGCCAGAATTTGCTAGGAGCCTGTGACTGGAAAGCAGGCAGTAGCAATGGTGGATCAGAACTGAGGGGCACTGGCAGAACTGTATGTGGAAAACCAGGTCTGGAATGGGAGTGAGGTAACAGGACATCAGAACAGAGATGCTTTGGCAAAGTTATGCAAAATCCTGGGCCTGCAGGTCAGGATTCAGGGGGAAGATTGCACGGCAGCTGCTGGCACAATAAGGCCCTGACCTGCAGCCCATTTGTGAATCAGGTGAAGACTTCCCTTTGCCCTTCATGAGCTGTGGATCAGACCCCAACTAGCTTAGTATCTCTTGCCCTTAGGAACACTGATTTCTAGTAATCATCTAACAGCTCCTATCTGGAACTGCAAAGCTGGGAAGGAAGGGGTCTGAAAGCAAGCACTGGAGAAGGAAAACAGGGTCAGAACATGACAGGAGGACAAGTGGATGGAGAGGAAATTCTTTTCTCAGTTGCAGGCATCACCAATATTTGTCTTCAAAGGAAGGTAAAAATGCTTTCAAAAGGAAAGGTCCATACTATAATGCTTGTGTCTGGCTGGTTCTCTAGCCCTAATCTACTTGCACTGTGGACAAGAACTGGTTTCACATCCTTTTAGTATGAAGAGGAGCACCAGCTTTTCTTCTTTTCACATCAGCACATTAACACAGAGGCAGGTCTCTTTTGTTCCTTTATTACATGTTACCCAGGCATGGTAAAGCAGAAGCCAGCCTCAGGCCTGCAGACAGCGGGGCGCCGCAATTAGAAAGAGACCTAGTGAGAGGTTGCCACCAAAGTGGCAAAGACTTTTTCTTTTTGTTAAGATTTCATTTTAAATCTTTAAATAAAAGTCATAGCTCTGGTCAAACCAGAATGCTACTCACTGTAGCAATCAAAGTTTGTCCTTCTGAAGCCCAATTATCTTCTTCCTACTCTAAGTAAAGGGAAAATGAAGGTAAAAATTTGACAGACATTAAACTGGCCTAAAGATCTGTAACACATCCCATTGTGTACAAGGCCCTTTTCCCACTTGGGGTATATATGCAGACGCATGTGTCTGCACCTCAGCCCAGAAATTGCAAAGGCATCTCAAAGATGTGAACATGGGGTACATCTCTCTCTAACCATTCCAAGCACTGACAGTCAAAATGCTAAGCTGCTTACACAGGCTAATGGCGACCTATCTATGCTGAGGCTCTTTTTCCTTTGCTCCCCCGTTGATCCATAACATCAAACCAAATATCCCTCTTGTGTGTTTGCATTCCCCAGCAAATCAACTACGGTGTATATGGCACATTTTTTAGATTTGTAAAGGATAAGATACAGCGATGAGGCCAGGAATTGGCTCCAATTATGATTATAACCAGGCTGAAGTTCGGTGTCTCTTTGCTTTTCCGGCTGTAAAAATCCCAACCAGTTTGTCCCCAGTATGAACACATTTGTTCCCCTCCCTCCCCCCCCAAATCTATGAATGTCCAAGTCCACAAATCCAAGGAGGGTTGGGAGCTACAGTTGGCTACTGCTGGAAGTTGGAGAGAGGGGAGGTTGGTGTTCAGCAACTGGTACAAGAGGGAGTCGGAGAGGGTTCAATGTGGAAAAAACAAAATGTAAAGGGAAGAGCAAAAAGTAATATTGAGGTTCAAGGGTCAGATGTCTATGTTCTAAAGAAAACAGCCGGCACAGGAAGGGGGTGGGGAGTTTGCATTTGGTTTGTTTTTTTGGTAAGTGTCACTCACGGTAGAAAACATATTCGGTGTAAGAGGTCCAGATCTTGTCATCTGTCTGGTCATGGGCAAAGGCGCAGGTGCCTGTAGAGTTGCATGCCACCATGTGGAAGCCAGCATCAGCCAGTTTGTCAAAAGCTTGCTCCAGGAAGGTGAATTTGAGGTAGTACCTGGAGGTGTACCTCTCTGGGGGTCTGTCAGGGTCCCTGCTTTCATTCAAGGTGTCCCCAAAGACTTCCTTGGCTAGCGAGGTCTTGCCACACACCATGATCCTTGCCACCCTGCGGAACTTGGCATCCGTTTGGCTGTCCCTGCCGAGGGTGTAGGAGCCCCGATAGCCAATGGTGATGAAGCCTGATCTCCGGATATCTGGGCCGGCACCACCCCCACTGGCAGTGACAGAGCCCCCAGGGGTGCCAGTTCCGGCACTGGCCAGGGCAGCGCTGGCAGAGGCCAGATTGCGGGCAGTGTCAGCATTGGGCGACAGTTCCTCCGGGTCACTTTGGCATGGGTCATCCCCAATGGAGTTCTGCTTGCTGAGTTTTGGGGCCAACATCTTGACAAGCTCCGGCAGCTTGAAGTACTCAGCTTCCCGCTGCAGGCGACTCCTCTCTGGGAAGTGGTCAGGCAGCACCAGCTGCTGGTCTCGCATGTAATCCAAGATGTAGCGGAAGAGAAAACCATCTCGGTCCACGAAGAACCGACCCTTGCTGTCCCGGGCCAAGGAACGGATGTTCTTCTGGGTGAACATTTCCCAGAGCAGTGACCCGGGCACACTGACCAGTGTGGGGTGGCGAGTGATGTACACCTGTCCGCCCACATTGAGCTCCACGATCTCTGGGAAAGGGAACTCCTCACTGGGTTTGGCACAGCTTGCATTGTCCGCCAAGGCCATGATGAGGCACTGTCTCCTTCTCAACTGCAAAAGCAAGCAACAGCCCACAATGATGTTAAATACACCAGGCAACACAACACAGTGCTCCTCTCTAAAACCTTCTATGCAGCTGGATCTTGCAGCCCTTCTCATCCGAGTGATTTTCAGAAGGGATCAGTTAAGGTCACCTGGTGCACTGCCTACCTCAGAGCCTACCCCTGTCTCTGAGATACCTGAAGTCAGCTGTACAATTTGCTATTGTCCCTCAATCATAGCATCTCAGTGGCAAACAGTGCTGGGGAACCCATGCCTCTAAAACTGGCTCCCCAGCCATGATGACAGATGTCACATTTGACCTTCAGGGCATCTTCTAATGCCCGTCTGTTTCCTCAGGCTGTTGCCCAAGTGAGCATTTTCAGTTTATTCTGTGGGCTGAGAGTTCAGTAAGAGTTTTTGCTGACATCGGTCAATTTATTCTGTATTGTTTTTAAACAACATAGAAACTGTCACCTACTCGATCTGACTAGTGACTTGTCTTGCCTTGTATGTTGTCTGACAGTGGATAGAAGCATCTCACTGAGGAGTGTTTTACCCTCGTCAAAGGATATTTACACAAGAACACCCACATGGGGTAACTTTTCATGTAACACCAGAGTAAACTTCTGCCCTGAAACTAGATATTTCTTTGGAGGTTTATTCCAGGCAGTACAACTGTGATGTTAAGTTCCTAACGCACAGAAATGACAAATCCTTTGGGAATCCTCATTCTGTTTACAGGCCCAGAAAGGATCTGATGGAGATGCCCTGGACAAAATTTGAAACACATGGAAAAAGGCACAATTCCACTGAAGGTGATGGACCACCAACCACCACCGAGTCTGATGTTAACCCTATAAATATTTAAATAAACTCTTATTTATAGCACAAAGTGAAGCTTTACAGTGTGCTTTCTACAGTCAAACTGTAAATAGCTTTTAGAAATGTCGTATAACTTTGGCTGTTTGAAATCCAAATATTACCAGCAGATATGAAATATGATGATCAGTTTTGGCTGAACTATCTTTGCTGAAGGAACTTGTGAGGAGGAAGAAGGGGCAAAGATAGGAAGTTATAAATCTGTATTTTAGGATTGGCTTTGGGCTCTGCTTCATGTCAGTTAAATATCAGCCTTGAAGATACTCTAATTTATATTTGATTGTCCATGTCCCCAGGGAACATTCTGTTAGTCAAAAAAGGTTACACAAAAAAGCACTTGAGTAACTTCCTTTCCTTTAGGCGTCACTTGCACCCCTTCGCACTGGGGCTTTGAGAGCACAGGAGCGCTTCTGTGAGAGTACCGCATAGAACTGTTACAGCGACCTTACACCACTCACAGTTAGTTACCCTACACTGGGTGCCTTCCCCAGAGGCCCATTCTGCTATCTGAATACCAGTCACGTCAAAGATAATAATGCAAGAGACAGGTCTCTTCGCAATGGCCCAAAACCGACTGCAGTGAGGGGCAGCTCCGGCCTAGGATTCTGAATTGAGCTCTGAGGCTGCTGGCTTCCTTCACACTGTTTTCTATTTCTAACAGACACAGCAAAAGTTTTTAAAAGTCTGAGTCCCCCCTGCTCACACAGAGATCAGAACACAGCCATTGCCTGCTCTCCACCTGGCACAAGCCTGTGCTGCAACAATGCACATCTACCGTGAAAACGGTAATCATGCAACCACCAGCTTCTAACTTCCTAGACCTACTGCTTGTGTGGCTTTGAGTCACAGCAGCTCTTTCCTGCCATGCACAAACTGTGAGTGCCACTGTGAGTGCCATTAGCCCCGTGGAGGCAGCATAGCTACGTGCCTTGAGCTCCCCCAAAGAAAGCGGTGTGGGCCAAGCTTCAGTTCCAGGTCACTTTTGTCAGGCAATGGCAGAGGCAGAAGGAGCACAGCTGGTTTTCTTTCCACTGTGCAGCTGGGCTACCGGTGATGACACAAACTAAATGCACTGCTTGCTTATGTAGGCAGCACATTTGTTACGGCAGCTTGAGGCTTTTGGAGCCACGTTCTTCTCCCAGCCTAGTGTAAGGGCAGCACAACAGCACCAAGGGTTATGGGGCTGCACTGTACTCGCCCTTTTTGTGATGCTGAGCACAGCTTGCCCCGAAACATGGAACCTGCCGACTGTCACTTTGCTGCAAAGGGGCGCTCTGAAGCTGGCTGAAGACATGGGAAGACTTTCTCAGCTGTGCTCAGCTGGCAGAAAGCAACTCTTAGCTCAGATGCCAGTGCACCAGCCAAGGAGCAGTGGTGTGAGAGGTCCCCGCCCTGCTACTTTGGATCAAGCTCCAGAAAATCAAGAGAGGGCTCAAAGTCTGAAATCCAGTGCCCCCCCGCCCCCCACTCTGCTGCCCTATCAGGACGACCCCTGGAGCTACAAGCCGCCCTCCACAAGGGCCGTTTCCTCAGTGCTGTGAAGGGCGTTTCCGAGCCCCCGGAGGGCGGGAGCCCCAGAACGATTTGGGCAGTGGAAGCATTTGCCAGGTCCGGCACCCGCCCCGCGCCCCTCTCCTCCCCCGGGACTGGGGCTGGGAGCAGGGCTCCGCCGGCGGGGGCCCGCCGGGCCGGGCGCAACTTCAGCCCGGGCGGCCGCGTGAAGTTGGCGGCCGGCCGCGGCCCGCGGGGAAGCGCCGCCGGAGGCTCCGGCCCGGGCAGGGCGCTGGCCGAGGCGGGCGCGATGCGAGGCTCGCTCGGCCCGGGCGCTGCGGGAGCGGGCGGGCGGGCTCCGGCCCCCCATCTCCCCAGCGAGCAAGCCAAGGGCGAGAGGCAAAGCGAGCGGGGCGCCGCGACCTCCCTCCCCTCCTCCGCCCGCAGGGCGCTGCGGCTGCTCCCGCCGCCCCCAGCCCGCGCGGGGCGGCCGCCGCGTCCCCCCGGCCCGCGCCAGCCCCGGGAGGCGGCGGTTACCTGCGCGCTCCCCCGGCCCGGCTCGGCCCGCGCTGCGCTCGCTCCCCCTCTCCGGCGCCCGGCCCCGCTCGTACCTTTTATCGCGGGCAGCCAGAGCCCGCCCTCCTCCTCCTCCTCCGCCGCCGCCGCCGCCTCCCTCCCGTCTTACGACACGCGGCTGCCTTCCTGCCAGCGGCTTCCGAGAGCTGCCGCCTCGACAGCGGCCGGGGCCGGGGGGTGCTGTCTCGTCCTCTGCTGGTGCTCGCCCCCCCGGCCGGCGGCCGCCGCGCGGGACAGGCCTGGTCGTGTCTTCCCCGGCCGCCGCGCGAGGGCTGAGCTTCAGGCGCGACCCCCAGGCCTTGCCCTGCCGCACCCTGGAGAGCCCCCTGGCCCGGCGGAGGTAGATCGGGCGGCCCTGCTCCGCCACGCACGCGGCGGAGGGTGAACACACCCGGCCTGGGCTCCGTTGCGGTGTCTCTGCCCCTGCCTCGGCCGCTGCCCGGGCCTCCTCCAGCGTGTGGGTGCGGCGCCCCAGCCCTGCCAGGCCCAGGCCCAGCTCAAAGCACTGCCAGAACCCGGGTGGGCAGTGACCAGGGCACGGAGAGCTGCCCCCGGCCCACGCATGAGAGCCGGGGGTGGGCAGGAAAGCATGGAACAGGCTACGCAGAGCAGTGGGAGAGTCTCCAGCCTCGGGGTTTTTAGGGCCCAGGTGGACAAAGCCTTGGCTGGCATGATGTCAGCGGGGATGGTCCTGCTTTGGGCAGGAGGCTGCAGTAGAGCACCCCTGAGGACTTCTGAGGCCCCTCCAACCGTCATTTTCTATGCTTCTGAGACAGCCTGGCCAGACCCTCAGGTGCTTTGATGACCAACTCAACCCTCACTGAAGTCTGAGCTGCTCCATCTCCCAGGCTACAGTACCCCAGCTGCCTAAACTAAAGCTGGCCTACAGGAGCTGCAGTCACCCCTCAGACTGCAGTGTAGACACCAGCACAGCGGGAAACTGTATTTCCCAAGGCTAGGGACAAGGTTCTTGACAGAACTAGAGATAAAATCAAGGACTCCTGACTCTGAGTGCCTTGCTCAACTCCGGTCTATTAAATGCTTTAATCTAGCCAGTGGTTTATGTTGCTTATTTATAATAGTGGTTTGTATTGATATAAAGAGAGAGCGTTTTTCTCAGCTGCTTCTCAGCAGGGTAAATTAACCCATGCCCAGGCCAGCTGCTGTGGCTAGACTGCTTCCCATACCCAGGCCAGCTGGTTTAAAGCCAGCTAAGCTATGTCTACACCGCACTACAGTTTGCAGTGTAGATGTTCCCACAGTCTGTTTCCCAAATGGAGTTAGGTTCATCGACCAGGACAGATCACAGAGTGAAAGAATTAGGCATGTCATTATTCTAATACTAGCAAATTGCCTGTCAAGAATGATGGGCTGGCGGGGATAGATGCCCATGCCACCCCTCCCCCTTAGGGTCCAGGCCCATCCCCCACCATCCCACCGTACATCTCTGGAGGAGCCACAGGGCTCCAATTGTCCCATGACCTGGCCCGGCTGGGCCCCTATTCATGGTGACTGGGGCCCGGCTGGGTGGGGGTGTTGGGCAATCAGAGCCCAGCAGCTTGTCCGGGGGCGTGGTGTGGGGAGCCAAGGGGGGGTGGGTTGTGGCCCCCCGGTCTGTGCATGGGGCAAGGGTGGGCAGCAGCTGTGGGCGACGCTTGGCCTCTGCTCCCTGCCTCGCTGCCGCTGCTTTTGACAGCAGCGTGGCGTGATGCCATGTGAGTCCTGCTGCCATGCAGGCTGTGCAGTAAGGCACATGGTGACGCGCCGCACTGATATCAAAGCAGCAGCAGTGAGGCAGGGAGCAGAGGCTGAGCAGAGCCCGCAGCTGCGGCCCATCCTTGCCCCGGGCACAGACCGGGGAACCATGGGCTTCCCCCTTGGCTCCCCCGCACCATGCCTCTGGAGGAGCTGCCAGGTACTGATTGTTTGTCAGCAGTCACCATGAACAGGGCCGCAGCTGCGCCAGGTCATGAGCAATCAGAACCCAGGGGAACGGTGTGGGGGAGCCAAAGGGAGGCATGTGTCCCCCCTCCCCCATGGTGTGCCTGGCAGTGCCTGTGCCCATGCCCAGGCCAGCCAACCGCTGCCTGCCCTATCAGTGGCACATACGCAGTTGGCCTGTAGCATTATGGGCAGACAGACAGACTAAGACTCTTATTATGTTAGAATAATAAATGTTTTTTTCTGTCTGTCTGTCCATAATACTTCTGATCAAGTGTGTGGTGGCTGTGTAGCAGTGTTTTTGCCTACCACATGGGAGATCTGGGTTCAAGTCTCAGCTGAGGTGACTTGGGGTGAGTGAGCTAACAAAAAGCAAATCTTCTTCCACAAGAGAAGGCTGAGGGGGGATCAGCAGGCACTGGGGGAGTCTCTGTTCCCCCAAGCACTACCAGGAGAGACTAGAAATAAGGGTCACAAGCTGGTAGAGGGTAGATTTAGGCTAGCTATCAGGAGGTGCTACTTCATGGTCAGGGCAGCTAGGGTCTGGAACCAACTTTTAAGAGAAGGGGTGCAGGCTCCCACCCTGGGGGTCTTTAAGAGGAGGCTAGATGTACACCTTGCTAGGGTTGTTTGACCCCAGTACTCTTTCCTGCCATGGCAGGGGGTTGGACTAGATGATCTACTCAGGTCCCTTCCAACCCTAGAAACTATGAAGTGCACATGTGCTGCCAAGATAGAATTACTATATGTCTGTATCATCTTTTTTAAGCCCTCTGACTGCAGTCAGGGCAAGGTTTTTTTAAATTTGACCAAATGTTCAGGACATTCCTTTGCTCTGCCAGTGGGAGGAGGGGGAGGGTGATCTGAAGCAGCAGGGAGCACACATGTGCCTGCCTGCAGCTGCGGCGGTGCAGACCCATGCAGTAGTCTCTACTGCCTCTACTTCTCCACCCAGCGCACAGCAAAATCCTGGACATTTGGTCAAGGCAGAGGGAGCGGGGGCTGCAACAGGGCACGGGGGAGGGTTGCCTGTTCTCCAGCAGGAGAAAGCAGTGGGGGTGAGGGCTTGGTGGGCCGTGGGGAACTCCGTGGCTGGGCCAGCAGCACAGGAGCCAGTGCCTGTGCTCTCCTTGCAGAGCAGCCATGAGATGGAAGGAGCAAGTGGGGAAGGGGGAAGGGGAGGGAAGGGGCTGTGGCCAGGCTTCCTGATGTGGTGTGGCAGCCCCAACTCAGGCCAGGGATGGGGGGGCCACAACTTCCCCTTCTCTTCCTTCCAGCCCACGCTGGGGTCGGGCATGCTCTGCTGCTGCCTGCTGACCATTTTTAGTTTGTTCTGGCATTGTTGTGCCGGGCCCTTGAAGGGGAGCATGTGCAAAGTTATTTGGGCCCAAGTAGGTGTCACAGAGTATTTGGATTTATCTCTGGGTATGAATCAGCTCATTGCCACTTAATACAAAGTTTAGTATTGGAGCCACTGCACTCCAGCCGGTCAGGACAGGGACACTTGGGGCCCCTTCGGCAGGGTCGGTGGGGCAGGAGGCTGTGCGTCAGGAGTGAGGGGCACCGGGGAGGGGACAGGGGACTGTGGGTTGGGCATGCAGGGGGCACTGGCAGCACCAGGGGACTCTGGGTCAGGAGTGAGGGGCACCAGCAGGGATGGTGGGGTGGGGAGGCTGCAGGTCAGGAGTGAGGGGCACCATCAGGGCCCAGGGGAGCAGAGTACTGCAGTTTGATGAGTGAAGAGCGATGGCGGGGCTGGGGTCAGTGGGTTCAGAGTGAAGGGCAGCAGCAGGGCTGGGGGGGCTGTGGCTTGGTAGCGAGGGGCAACAGAATGGGCAGGGGCAGGGCCACCCTTCAGGGCTGGCCATGTAAACGCTCCTTTGAAATCCATCATTCATGATTGGCAATTGGCTAGTGATAACATATTGGTTGGAGTTGGGAACATAATAGGAGAGGAAAAATTGCAAAAAACAGCCCCACCCTTTCATTGAAATTTTAACAATGTTGTCAAAACAGAGTGAAAACATCATGGAAACTTCAGCAGAACCTATCCCCATTTTTCTCAATTCCTTCATATTGGAAAATGCGGAATCAAATCTTGCATTCGTGCTTTTTATTTTCTGTGGAATGCAATTACAAATCATATCCATAGAGTGAACCTATAATAGGTTGAGACAGGTCCATAAACCTGACTGGCATTTGGTTTGGAAAATACACATCCATCAGATTTCACAACAGGGGAGCAGACTTGTACTTCATCTATAGCACCAGGGTTCTGGCCTGGGCAGAACAGTCCTACGATTCTGTTTTTGCCCATTTCCTGATAGTATTTTTCAAACAGATGTGCCATATACTTTCTACCCTACAGGCCTGTAATTTTCCCTTAGAAAGATATAGTCTAGTGCCAATGGAACAGGAGCACTTCTGTGTGTGCCGTCACTGTGTGACTGATCTAGGATACCATTAATTCAGTCTCAGTGTAATTCTAAGAAATCAATCAATAACCACTGGTAGTGTCAGCCTTGCCATCACAAATCAAAGGCTGCTTACTGCTACCTGAAGCAAGGCCTCTGGCATAGAATAGTAAACACAGCATTGTTATGCATGGAGCACACAAAGAAGGGGATGCATTGGCATTACAATGAGATGGCAGATTAGGTTTGCATATGTGCATATCAAAATGGATTGTTTATTTTCAATAGAGTTTGGGGATCCCAGTAATGTTTGTCAGCAGTTTTGTTTGTGGGTAAATAGGTGTGAGCACTTCTACAGTCCCAAATTAGGGGAAGTTGACTGAATTAATATATGTAATTCAGTAGGCTCAGTAGTCAAGTAATTATCAACTTCACTGATCACAGCTGCACTACGTAGGTGCAACTGTGTTGCAGGCATCTGAGGAAATGGGTGTTCAAAGATTGTGACATAAACCAAGCTCATGGTTTATTAAGCCGTCATGATTCCCACCTTACTGTACCAGCTCATTAGAGAAGCACCAGATCATTAGAGAACTAAATCTTCTCTTGTCTTTTCACAAAGACTAATAGCAACTGATTAAAACTGGCTGTTTGACCTTACCAAATTCCTCTTAGCTAACCAAGCAAGCCTCTCACATGGATGGTTGACATGTTCTATAGATGGTTCTTTGGCATTTGGTAAAACACCCTATGAGTGAGTTTAACTGCTATGGAAGTGAATGAGCAATAGAATCATAGAAACACAGAAAATTAGGAGTGGAAGAGACCTCAGGAGGTCATCTACTCCAGCCCCAACTATACCATTACAGCCAAGGCCTTGTTTAGCCATATCTTAAAATCCTCCAAGGATGGAAATTCCACCACCTCTCTGGGTAACCTGCTCTAGTGTTTTACTACCCACCTAGTGAGAATTTTTTTCCTAATATCTGCCCTAAACTTAACTTGTTGCAACTTGAGACCATTCTTCCTTGTTCTGTCATCACTGAGAACATCCTCCACCTAACTCCATCCTCTTTGGAATCACCCTTCAGGTAGCTGAAGGTTGCTATTAAATCCCCTTCAGTCTTCTCTTCTCCAGACTAAATAAGCCCAATTCCCTCAGCCTCTCCTCATAACCCAGTCTTCTAACCATTTTCATTGACCTCTGCTGGACTCTGTCCAGTTTGTCTACTTCCTTTCTGTAATGGGGAGCCCAAAACTGGATGCAGTACTCCAGATGCGGTCTCACAGATGCCAAATAGAAGGGAAGTATCACTTCCCTTCATCTGCTGACAACGCTCCTACCAATGCAGTCCACTGTGCCATTAGCCTTCTTGGCAACAAGGGCACACTGTTGGCTCATATTCAGTATTGACAACTGTAACCCTCAGGTCATTTTCTGCAGAGCTGTGGCTTAGCTTGTCAGTCCACAATTGTACTGGTGCATGGGATGTTCTTTCCTAAGTGCAGGTCTTTACATTTGTCTTTAGTGAACTTCATAAGATTTCTTTTGGTACAATCCTCCAATTTGTCAGTCTCCCTGAATACTAGCCCTACCCCCAAGTTTATCTACTACTCCTCCCAGCTTGATGTCATCTGCAAACTTGCTGAAGGTGCACTCCATCCCATCTTCCAGATCATTGATGAAGGTATCAAACAAAACAGGCCCCAGGATTGACCTCCAGGGCACTCCACTTGATACCAGCTGCCAACTGGACATCAAACCATTGCTTACTACCTTTTAAGCCTGACAATCCAGCTGGTTTTTTATCCACCATACAGTCCATTCATCTAACCCATACTTCCTTAGCTTGCTTGCGGGAGTGTTGTGGGAGACTAAAAGCATTGCTAAAGTCAAGGTATATCACATCCACTGCTCTCCCCACATCCACAGAGCCAGTCACATCATCATAGAAGGAAATCAGGTTGGTCAGGCATGACTTGCCCTTGGTGAATCCATGCTGACTGTTCCTAATCACCCTTTTTCTCCTACAAGTGCTTAGAAATGGATTCATTCAGGACCTGTTCCATGATTTTTCCAGGGACTGAGGTGAGGCTGACCAGTCTGTAATTCTCTGCATCTTCCTTCCCTTTGTTGGCCCAGTGCTGTTCAATATCTTCATCAATGACCTGGACGAGGGGTTGAAAAGCCCATTGGCCAAGTTCGTGGATGATACCAAGATATGGGGTTGCGTGGACACACCAGCAGATAGCCTGCAGATACAAGCAGACGTAGATGGGCTGGCATGTTGGGCAGAACGGAACCAGATGAGGTTCAATGTAGAGACATGCAAAGTGCTGCATCTGGGAAGGAAGAACCCACAGCACACCTACGGGCTGGGCATTGCTAACCTGACCAGCATGACAGATGAAAGGGATCTGGGGGTAACAATGGATCTTGGCATGAATATGAGCTGGCAATGCAACGCAGTAGCTGCTAGGGCCAGTAAAACTCTAGCATGCACCAATCGATGTATCTCCAGTAAATCC
Source organism: Crocodylus siamensis (assembly GCF_052110815.1). Taxonomy (NCBI): domain Eukaryota; kingdom Metazoa; phylum Chordata; order Crocodylia; family Crocodylidae; genus Crocodylus; species Crocodylus siamensis. The sequence goes on along the minus strand of NC_143402.1, from coordinate 46,059,325 downwards.
AAAGAAGTTATTCTCTCGCTTTACTCAACATTGGTGTGGCTGCAGCTGGAGTACTGCATCCAGTTCTGGGCATCGCACTTCAACAAGGGCATGCTAAAGCTTGAGAGGGTCCAGAGAAGGGCCACCCGCATAATCAGGGACTTGTGTGGCAAACCATATGAGGAGAGGCTGAGGGATCTCAGACTCTTTATCCTAAAGAAAAGACAGCTGAGAGGGGGCCTGATTGCGGCTTACCACTATATCAGAGGCGTACATCAGGGACTCAGTGAACAACTGTTCACCAGGGCTCTTGGGGGAAAACTAGAAACAAGAGCCACAAAATGCTGGAAGATAGTTTCAGGCTGAACATTAGGAAAAATGTCTTTACAACTAGTGTGTCCAGCCTATGGAACAAGCTCCCCCCAGAGGTGGTGCAATCATCTACCCTAGAGGTCTTCAAGAGAAGATTGGACGGTCACCTGGCTGGGGTCGTCTGACCTCAGATGTCTTTCCTGCTCATGCAGGGGGCTGGACCTAATGATCCTTTGGGGTCCATCCCAGCCCTATGATTCTATGATTCTTTCTTAAAGACAGGCACTAGACTTGCCCTTTTCTAAAAGTCTGAGACCTCTCCCAGTTGTCAAAAATAATGGACAGCAGTTCTGCAATCACATCAGCCAAATCCTTCACATCAGTTCCTTCCCTTGGGTGCAACATGTCCAGCCCCATGGACTTGTACACATCCAGTTTTTCTAAATAGTCTTTAACCTGTTTTTTGCCACTGTTGGCTGCCCACCTTCTCTCCAAACTGTGCTGCCAAGTATAGTACTCTGGGAGCTGACTTTGCCTGTGAGGGCTGAGGTGAAAAAGGCATTGAGTCCTTCAATCTTTTCTACATCATCTGTCACCATGGGTGTTTATACATGTTTCAGGAATGGGAGGGGTCCTTTAATTAGAGCAGCTCCAAGAGCTGCTCTCATTAAAGTGCCCAGAGCATCTTATGTATGAGTATGCTGTCATTTAAAAATGGTGGCAGGATCACTTTAACTAAAGCTCATTCAATGAGCTTTAGTTAAAGTGCCCCATCACCATTTGTATGCACAGGGATGCTGATGTATGAGACGCTGGAGTCTGCTGGAGCACGGTAATTACCATACTCCAGCACACTCGATTAATCGAGCCTGTCCCAACGCACTAATTACAGCACGTTGGAGCAGCCTCACTTCTCTTGTATAGGTGCTCTAGGTTGCCTCCTCCATTCAGTAAGAGACCCACACTTTTTCTGATTTTCCTTTTCCAGGGTCTGTGATCTGAAAACTTTCACTAGCTGTTTGAAGAAAGCCTCATCCACCTCATCCCCCTGGTCTGGTGGTCTGAAAGCAAGGGGTAGCCCAATACTTCTCTGATCAGTTGAAATCAATGTAATGATTCCCCTTAACTTCAATGACCAAGCCTTAAACCAGAGGTGGGCAATTATTTCAGCTGGTGGGCCACTTAACAAGCTTTGGTGAGCTGTTGAGGGCTGCATGCATAATTTTTTTCAGAAGACATAATTTTAATAAATTGTATTAAAAAATACTAAAATACAATATCTACTATAATATACATTACTTTTATTTCAAAAATACTTTTTGTTTGGGTTTATGTTTTTTAGAAGTGTACGTAGCTCAAAATAACAGTTCAAAGTCTTATTCTTGTATATTGTATATGTGGGAGGTTGGGTGTGGGTGGGGTGTAGGGGGTGTGGGTAGGTATGTGTGCGGGGTGTGAAATGTTTGTGGGAGTGTGGACATGTGTGCGGAGGTGGGGGGGGTTGTGTGGGGAGCTGTCCCTGTTTGTGTGGGAAGCTAGGTCCTGGGAGCCAGCTGGGGGTAGGGAGAGGGAGGAGGCAGGGGGTGCATGCAGCAGAGATCACCCAGGTAGTGTGGTACAGGTATGGTCTGCCCCCTGCTTCTCCCCTCATCCAGCCCACAGTGCTCCTTAAGGGGCTGAGCTCTACCTGCTTCTGCCCAGAGCAGCCCTCACTGCACTATGCTTCTGCCTGCACCTGTCCCATGCCTACCAGTGGTAATGGTCAGACCCTGGCCCCAGTCAGCAGGCACAGTGTTGCTGCTTCAGCTGGCCAGGTACTGCTTAGCATCCCCAACCTCCACCGGCTCCTCCTCCTGCCCCTGTTGGGCCACTTTGGGTAGGGGGGAGGCTGCAGCAGGGCAGCTCCTGCCCCACCATTCAGGGCTCCAGCTCCTGGCCACCTTCTATCCATTTTGCCTGCCTGGTGCAGTAAGCAGCCCCCTGTGGGTGGCTAAGTGTCTGTTAGACAGCTCTGCTGGGAATCTGTGCACACTGGCCAGGGTTGGGGCCATCAGCAGATGATGCGTGGGTGCATGTAGATGTGTGGTGCAGGCTGCCCTGGGTGGAAGCAGGTGGGGCTTGGCCCATGGGGAGCACTGTGTGGGTAGCCGCAGGCCAGATACAATCAGTTGGCGAGCTGGATCTGGCCCGCAGGCCATTTTCTGCCCATCCCTGCCTTAAACAGGCTCGTAGCATGGGAAACATGCAGGAGGAACTCACCCTCCTGCACACCTGGGCCAAGGGTTAATGAGGAACTAGTTACGGAGCTTCTGGAGGGACTGGACGTATTCAGGTCAGCCAGCCCAGACAATCTCCACCCTAGAGTTCTAAAGGAATTGGCCGAGGTCATTGCAGGAACCCTGGCATGGCTTTACAAGCACTCGTGGTGCTCTGGTGTGGTGCTGAAGGACTGGAAGAGGGCCAATGTGGTTCCCATCTTCAAAAAAGGGAAGAAGGAGGACCCGGGAAACTATAGGCCAGTTAGTCTTAGCTCAATCCTAGGCAAGCTGTTTGAGAAAATTATTCTGGCACACATCCAGGAGGGGCCAGCAGGGGACTGCATGCTTAGGGGCAACCAACACAGGTTCATCAGTGGCAGGTCCTGTCAGACCAACCTGGTGGCCTTTTACGATCAGATCACCAGATCATTAGATGCAGGGGTAGCAGTGGCCATAGTGTTCCTGGACTTCCAGAAGGCTTTCGACACTGTCTCTCACCCCATTCTCATTAAGAAACTGGGGGACTGTGATGTTGACACCCACACAGTCAAATGGGTCGCCAACTGGCTGGAGGGCCGCACCCAGAGGGTGGTAGTGGATGGGTCCTTCTCAACCTGGAATGACGTGGGCAGTGGGGTTCCGCAGGGCTTGGTCCTCGGGCCTGCACTGTTCAACGTCTTCATCAGTGACTTGGACGAGGGAGTGAAAAACACCCTGTTCAAATTTGCTGATGACACTAAGATGTGGGGGGATGTGGGCACACTAGAAGGATGCAACAGGCTACAATCAGACCTAGACATGTTACAGGGATGGGCGGAAGAGAATAGGATGGGATTCAACACAGACAAGTGCAAACTGATACACCTAGGGAGGAACAACTGGCACCATACCTACAGGTTGAGGAACTCCCCTCTTGTCAGCACGGAGGCAGAAAAGGATCTTGGAGTCATCATTGACTCCAAGATGAACATGGGCCGGCAGTGTGGGGATGCAGTCAGGAAGGCCAACCACACCTTGGCATGCATCCACAGATGCATCTCGAGCAGGTCCAAAGAGGTGATCCTCCCCCTCTATGTGGCACTGGTCAGGCCGCAGTTGGAGTACTGCATCCAGTTCTGGGTGCCACACTTCAAGAGGGATGTGGACAGCATGGAGAGGGTCCAGAGGAGGGCCACTTGCATGATCAGGGGACAGCAGAGCAGGCCCTATGAGGAGAGGCTACGGGACCTGAACCTGTTCAGCCTCCAAAAGAGAAGGCTGAGGGGGGATCTAGTGGCCTGTTATAAACTAGTCGGGAGATTGTCACGGCATGGGGCCCTAGGAGCAGCCGTGAACTCTCCTGACGCCCCCTACCGTGCCAAGTAGGTGATCCAGCACCCTTGTTCTCGCCCACCACGTGTTTGATGGTAATTGTTAGTAAAGGGAGGCTGCCTTTCTGTCCCCTTTTGACACAGTGCTCTTATTTTCCCTGGCCCCTGTTCTGCTTAGGTTGAATTGGTGCACCCAGCCTCATGGGCCATGCGTGGCTCCTACCACCCCTAATACCACACCCCAAGCCTCTCTGATGTACCAGACGTTGTTAGGTCAATTCGTGTTACGCTCGCCCTCTCGGGGCCTTCTCTCAGTGCACTCACCCTCTCAGGGCCTTCTATTCTCATGCGCCTGCACTGGGGCTTAACACATGCCCACTTTGGGCTTTGCGCCGGTGCCCGCACTGGGACTCATCACAATTGGGCTCAGGCGGCATCAGCCTTACCTGGCCCTTAATCCCGACTGCTGTGCCTTTTCTGGCACCTGACTAGTGTGCCCTCTCTGGGGCTTCTTATTCCCATACGCCCTCCCTGGGGCTCAACGCGATACTCTCGCCCTCTCTGGGGCTCTGCTCACGCTCATATCCTCACTGGGCCTCGCCTCACGATTCCCGCAATTGAGGCTCAGGTAGCCGTAGCCGTGCCTGGCCTCCAGACCCCTTTCTTGGGTCCAGTGCCCCACTGGGGCCTCTCGCCTGGGCCCTCACTGGGGCCTTCCCCACAATACTGCCCACACTGGGGCCATGGTCAATATACCCCAAAATGCAGCGCCCTCTCTGGCACCAGGAACCCCACACTACTGGGGAGCTCCTATGAGGCCTCCTCCAACCCCTACAGCCTTGCCCAGTCCTGCAGTGTTACACAACAACAAAACAGAAAACACAAAGCCCCTGGGCTATAACATAAATCCCAAGCCAACCTGGCTATCCTTCATCCACATCCCTATCAGGGTTCTCTCCACCCTGTACCATCATGCCAACGCTGCTCAGGCCATCAGGCTTCCCTGCTATGCCTGCCCTGCTTGCTCCACCTTCTTCAGCTACCAAAGAGGAATTGACTGCTAGGCTTCAGCCTGGACTGTTTATATTCTCCAGGCCCTGCCCCCTCCTGGTCAGCTGACCAACTGCGGTTGCCCCGGCAATCGGCACCTGTATCCCTTCATAGGAGCAGGGCAACAGAGTGCCCCTGCGACAGAGATCAGCAGGCACTGGGGGAGTCCCTGTTCCCCCGAGCACCGCCAGGAGTGACCAGGAATAAAGGTCACAAGCTGGCAGAGGGTAGGTTTAGGCTAGATATCAGGAGGTGCTACTTCACGGTCAGGGCGGCTAGGGTCTGGTACCAACTTCCAAGAGAAGTGGTGCTGGCTCCTACGCTGGGGGGTTTTAAGAGGAGGTTAGATGAACATCTTGCTGGGGTCGTTTGACCCCAGTACTCTTTCCTGCCATGGCAGGGGGTCGGACTAGATGATCTGTTCAGGTCCCTTCCGACCCTAGAAACTATGAAACACTCCTCATTCATGGTTTGCAACATCCTATCTCCAGAGGATGCTGAGCCCAACAAAGCTCAAGTTTATCAGTAATTTTGCACGTCGAACCATTTTGTCTTTCTCTCTGTTCATGTCTGCTCTGATATTGGGATCTTTCTGGGTTTCTCTTGCACTATATCACACAATGGCAGAGATCAGTAGGGCATACAAGATAGGCTAATTCATGAGAGATTGTACATAAGCAAAGGACAGAGTTCTCAGTACCAGCTTTCATGGACAGAATTCTCCTTTGTCCCTCTCACTACTTCCTCCCCAACAGACATATCTGAGGGAATCTCATTGTAATGGAGCTTTGTGGCTGTGCAAACTTGAGTGCAGTTGGAGAAGCCTCATTGTAGGGAGCCAGATAATGAGGGGGGAATGTAGTTATGCTTTGGAATTAAAATCTCTATCATAAAATATATGCGATGGTTCCACAAGCCTCTCTGGTATTATAAAAAAAAAAGTTTACACCCATGCATAAAATGGATCCCAATAAACAGTCCTGCTTCCTGTTATTGCCAGCTGGCAGGCTTGTGCTCCTGGCTGTCAGCCACTGCTGGTTTTATCAATGCTGACAGGACAGGCAAATCTGTGGATGGGCTTAGCATGGGGTCTTGCACAGTCAGCATCCACAAAGCCACACGGACTTCAACATAAGGGTCTGGATCAAAGGATCCTTACCAGCACAGATTCCACTCCCAGGGCTTGTGCCAAGGGGAGAGGCTCAGAAAAAGAAACACTCTGAACCAAATATGCACACGCTGATTGGAACTCAGGGCTTGCTCCAACTCCTGCTGAAGTCAGTGGGATATGTCCTTCCACAGAGAAGGCAAACAGTCAAGGCATGCCCTGGAATGTCCACTTCCCTATGGTGGGAGCATGGCTAGTGAGATTGATGGGAGAAGGTATTCTTCACTTGCTGCACTAAGCTGCAATGCTGTGCCGCTGTGTAGTGCTGGCAGCTGCATTCCAGCATCCAGGAGTCCTCACAGATAACTCCATGTCAGCAGCCTCCCGCTATACAAAATTCCACTGAAAATCCCACTGCTTTAAAGAAGAGGACTGGGCACTGCAAGCCAAGACTGAGATGCATGAGTAGAATTATATGAAAGTCTCAAGCACAGAAGAACCAAGGGGCTCCATATCACAACTGAGGGAATTTGACAGCAGAGCTATGTGGGGAACTAAGGGTTTGGAAGAGTAGACGTGGGGTGCAGGTCAGGACTGAGAGGTATTGGCAGAGTAGCAAGGCAGCCCAGGACCAGAATGACAAGAGGTTCTGCAGGTTAGGAATGAGATGCACTGAGCAGAACTCGGTGGACATTTTATTATGCCCCAGCTTCCTGGTGCATGCAGCTTCCTGATGCATCAAGCCAAAGATACTTGTTTTCTCTCTCTCACAAACTCCAAACTTGTATAAAACCTGCCAAGATCAGCCTCCACATGTTCCCCCTCTTCCCCATAGTCAGATTTACATTGTATCTATGCCAGTATCTCATCAAAGGGAAATCCCACCCTTCCTCCACCCTTTGGGCCAAAGCTAAAGATGAATAATAGAAAGTGCTTTCATCTCCCTTGGGTTCTCAAATGAATCAGCCTCATTCTGTCCGTGAGAGCTTGCCTGCAGTAGTCTCAATGAAACTTCTCCCATGTAAAATTCTTAGGCCAAATTTTGCTCCCAACTCCCATAATGTAAGCATAGAGTAACCTCACTGGCTTCCATGGGAGTGCTCTGGGTTCAAACTGGTATAAATTGGAGTGCAATGTGCCACTCAGACCCCAAGTCTTCTCTTCTTCATTACTGAGTTTTGAATTGGTGGAACTATTTCAGTGAGCTGAAATGAAAATACCCGTCCAATTTTTTCAAGCAAAATGAAATATAATCTCCAAGCATGAGGAAAGTGATTGCAACCCTAGGTCTGTAAGGAAGAAGCAGGGATCCAGAGTCTGAGAAAAGTCTGCCAAGGAGATTTTTACAAAACAGCTTTATAATAGTTTGAATAGGCCCCTTCCCAAATGGTGCAGAGCAAGAATGCAATTCTGTCTCTGGGTTTCGGGGGATGTTACTAACCTCAAGAGTTGGGCATGGTTTATCATAGTCCCAAGAGAAGCAAGGAATGGATTTAATTTGTGTGTGCTTTGGGGGCATGAGCTTAACATCAAATCTACTCTGTTATTTTATGAGAACATGGTCTGGCGGTCAAGAGCAGAGGGCTGGTGCAGTTTCCTGAATTCTATTTCGAAGCCCTGACTTCTTTGTGACCTTGAGTAAGCCACTTGGCCTTTCTATACCTCAATGGCCTCATCTGGAAAATGGAGATAAAGTAATGCAAAGCTGCCAAACAAGATTGCTGTGAGAATTAACACTTAATAGTAGCAGGAATTGCTATATTCTGATTGGACCCAAAAAGCAAACTTACCTCTGTCTGGGTTTCCTACAAGATCCATCACTGTATGTTCTGATCACTGCATAGGTAAGATATCATGCTATCTTTTTGCGAAGGTAATAGACAAGGCTGGTTCAAAACTTCAAATGGAATGGCTGTTTTCATAGAAACTACTCAAGTTCCTCAAAATATTTAGAAAAGATTTCATTTTAACTTTTCAAGCTTTGGAAAATTTTTTGCATGACAAGCTGAAATTTATAAAGGATTTTTTTTCCCCCACCAAGCATCATTAACAGAGAAATTCTAACCATTGGTATGAGGCCTTATCCCATCACACCTGATTATATTCCTTAGAAAGTGTGAAGCTTGCTGTGTCACCATGGTCCCAGCTAACCACATACAAGATTTCCATTGGTTTGTTCAAGAACTTCTTGCAAATTGCAGTAACATTCTTCTCTCTCAGGGTATGAAACTGACCCCAGGGAAGAGGCCCATCCTCTAATTGCTGCATCATTTAAGCCAATGGTCTCAAAGAAAGATCTCTGGTTTCTGTAGTAGTGCTTGCCCTCTGTAGATTATTTGGCTTTGATAATGCACTTGATCCTTGTAAAGTAGGTAGTGTGACTAGTGGATAGAATAATGAACTGATTAATAGGGATACCTCAGTGGTGTTCCTAGCTGGCTGTGTGATCTTGGGAAAGTCATTTCCTTTCTCTGTGATAGTATTTCCCCTCTCAGCTTTTGTTTGGCTTGTCTATGTAGATTCAAAGATCCCCTAGATTTTAGTATAATAGATTCCTAATTCTGACAAGTACTTCTAGCTAGCGCTGTAATTAAAATGATAAATAAGTAGAGGTTAGTTTTCTATAGGCTATACAGATTGTATAAGCATGTTACGTAGTTATCCTAGGTATCATTGCCAGCTGATGCTAACATACACAGCCAGCACACATATATGCTATTAAATATAATAGATAAGTATGTGTAAGCAATCATCCCTTCCCTATCACTCAATCTTTAGTATTTGCCTGCTCTCCCTCAAGCCTTTTAAGGATTTATTGGGTGCATCTACACATGACGCCAATTGCACAGTAGCTGAATAATACTATGCAGTAGCATGTCACAGCACCAACAGTGCTAATACGCTACTGCACAGTATTATTTGGCTACTGCCTAGGAGCGCCACTTAAAAGGTGTTCTCCGGCACTACTGCACAGTAACTCTGGTCACTGCACATTTTTTATTACTTGATTAAACAAGTACTAAATAAATGTGCAGTAACCACTACATAGTAGCGGCTCGTGTAGACACACCCACTGTGTCAGAGTGAGTATCTTGAGTAGAACTTGCATATGCTGCAGACTTCTGTAAAATGTGATTATTCCCTACCAGCTTGGCTAGGAATGCAGGTGTCTTTCAACCACTGGGAGCAGAAGGGTATAGCCTGATACACATGTTCATCCTAAGCCTTTGTGATCTCACTCTCTGTGCCAAAAGCTACATGCACTTGGTATAATACTAGAGGCTGCCCAATGACATGTGATAGTAGGTGGGAGTTTTAATTACATGGCTATCTATTTAATCTTTCCCATTAGCAGCATCTGCCAACTAGCTCTCCAGCTGCTTATGCAGTTTAATGCCATATGAACTATCCCAATATCTATTTTATCGTCTGGATCATTCAGGGCATAGAATCGAAGAAGGTTTTGCCTAACGTATCTTTAAACAGACTCTCAGTCTAAAATCTACAACCTGAACTTCAGAATATTATAAAGTATATTTGGAAAAGAGACAGGCCATTGCCTTAAAGTGGGCTCCAGATTCTTCCCAGCTTTCATTCCCAGAGTGTAGAGTTTGTCAGGGCTCCTCTACTACAGTATTCATAAGATTCAAGCCAGTGGTAGCCATCTCATCATTCAAACTGACATTAGTTCCATCCTGGCATCCATCCGGGCACAATTACAGTTAACAAGTTAACAGTAATATGAATATGTGTATCCACTGATCTCATTTCACTGTCTGGTGCCAGAAACAGGGCAGGCTTTTTTTTATGTATTTATCCCCAAGGCATGAATTGTCATGTGACATTTGCCTCATGAACTCTTGGTACTGCATCACTGCTTCAAAACTTCAGGATGTGGGAACACAGCATCAATATATTGTGGCACAAATGACATGTTACAACATAAATTCAAAGTGTAAGCATACTGTATCGACCTTGGAGATGTTTCATGGTGTCCTGAATGCTCCGAGAGTACAGTACAGTAGACAAAGGTGGACCAGTCAGAATGGGAACATCTTGTGATAAACCACAGAAATGGCAAGGAAGGCTTATGCAGGTGGGATACTACTTATACAATAATTCCTTTCTCCTCCTCCTCCCTTAGAAAGATGGTTGAAACTTTTTGATGACAAGAGGCCTAAATGACTGACTTGCAGTGCAGCTTTTATGGGTATAAATATGGGTAGAGTTTAGCCTTGGGCTGTAGCTACTGGCACCTCTCCCATCATGACTTTCACCTCTGTTTGAGACACATTTCCTCTGGGAAAATAAGCATTTTTCCTGCTGTGTTGCCTGGATGCAGTCCATATAGATAGCAAGCTTGAAACAGACAAGATTATACCTAGTGCTAATATCTTCAGATACAGAGGATTTATTTACGAGCTGTCACTAAAAAGGCTAAATTTATGTTTTGGACCAGTAAGATGCTGTAAAAATGAAAGGAACTAAAGATATAAAGGCACATAGAGAGGTACAGGTGCTTTGATTTGATTCAGGTACAGCATATCCCTCTGGGCTGTGTCAATGTTGTATCCTGGAGTGCTTGTGTCAAGTGAGACTTATCTCTGACCTTTCATCTTTCCCATCTAGTCTAGTCATAGGGCCAGATCCTCATTTGGTGGAACCCAGGGTCTCTCTATTGAATGCATCAGAGCTCTGCTGACTCACATCTGTCTACAGGTCTTAATGATTAGGAGTGGAAGTGAAATGGGATCCTTGGATCTGATGCTCCTGGATTTTGGGGGAGTCCAGACTGAGTGGCTCCTTGTCATGTACGTAAGACAAAACAAAGACCACAACAACATCCATAATGGAGCTCCAGTATGCGGATGACAAGGCTGTCATTGCTCAATCTGAAATGGACCTCCAAATCATTTTTAATGTATTCTTGGAAGTCTATGAGAGTATTGGCCTAACTCTAAACATCAGGAAAATGCAAGTTGTTTACCAACCTGCTTCAAACGGAGAAACAACCCCCCTACCCATTCAAATCAATGAAGAATTGCTGGAGAATGTGGATCACTTCGCCTATCTTGTAAGCCATCTTTCATCAAAGGCAGACATCGACGAGGAAATACAACACCACTTGAAACGTGTGAGTACAGCCTTTGGACGTCTGAGTAAGAGAGTCTTCTTAAATCATGACATCCTTGCTGAAATGAAGCTCTTGGTTTATCAAGCCATTATCATTCCACTCTGCTATATGGCTCGGAAACTTGGACCACATACAGAAGGCATCTCAAGAACTTGGAAAAGTACCACCAACGGTACCTTGGCAAGATCCTCTGGATTAGCTGAGAGGATAGATGCACAAAAATCAGTGTCTTGGCCAAAGCAAATTCCAACAGCATTGAGGCCATGATCATCCAAAACCAACTTTGCTGGACAGGTCATGTTGTTCACATGACTGACTCCTGCCTTCCAGAAAGAATCTTTTGCTCACAGCTGAAAGAAGGTCAGTGAAGTAGTGGAGGGCCAAGAAATCACTTCAAAGACACCCTGAAGGCAAACATGAAGAGGTGTAATGTCAACATCAACACTTAGGAGATCCTTGCTCAGGACCAACCAAAATGGAGGAAGGCTTTTTGGGAGGGACCTCAACACTCTGAAACAGCTCACCGATAGGCAGAAGAGGAAAAGAGGAACAGGTGACAAGAACATTAGAACATCCAACGCAGCAGCACAGTGCCCACCCCTCCTGGAAACACCTGTCCTCACTGTGACAAGACATGTGGATCTAGAATTGGGCTATGGAGCCACCTGCAGACTCACTATTAAGAACCTTGGAAGACAATCTTACTTGTCCACAAGTGATTGCCCATCAACTATATGAAAACTGCAAATCTGTATATTCCAGGCACTGGGGATGGTACGATATGGCTGCAAACTCCACGGCTCAGGTCCATCACTAATAATTCACATCTTTCATTATTGCTCTCACAGGAACATAAAATATAGTACTGGGAGGGACCACCATGGACAATAAGTATAATCCCTCATTATTGAAGCCAAGAACCCTATATGATCCCATCCGTAAACACCAGAAGATCCATTTTATAACTGATTAAGTTCCTCCTACCCACTACTCTTCTTAGAAGGCCCTTTAGTACCTCACTGCTCTGATGGTCAGAAACTTTCTTCTGATTTCCAGCTTAAATGGACTCATAGCTAGTTTCTGCCCTTTTCCTTTTGTGCCAGCTTAGTCTTTTAGTATCAATACCTGTTCTGCTTCCCTCAGATCCCTTTACAAAGGATGGTAAGTATTCTTGTCCTTCCAGAGAAAAGAGAATGATCTGCCAAAGATCCTTCACTAAGCCAGTGGTAGGGGATAGGGGATGGTGTTAGGATGTAAGCTGCTCTTCCTCAGTGATGTTCTTATTACTGAACAGTGCTGCCACAGGGGAGAGATATTAATGGACTTCATGCTCTCCTTCAGAACAGGGGAAGATGCCTATCCTCATTTTACAGACAGGGAAACTGATGTGACTATACTTCTGGAGGTGAATTGGAGTCATTATCTGATGCATAAATACAGTGTGGGAATGCTGGTGTAACACATCACACTGTACATTACTGTACATCATGCTATAACACCAGTACATCACTCTGTCATTGAAACTACTTGGCCTGGATAAATATTCCATGTCATGGCTTTAAGCAAAGTAGTAGTGGTATCACTTTCTAAGAAAGTCAGTAGGAGGAAGGACATACAACCACAGGGTGCTAATTAGCAGTGTTAATTAGGTGGTGTTTGTTAAAAGAGAACGGTGGAAAAGTGATAGAGCCAAAGAATGCAGCATTTTCCAGCTCAGATGATCAGTTCTGGCCAAGATCACTGAATTAAGTTCCTGGAGGGTTGTTTCAGAAATCAAAGACTTGCTTCTGGAATTTGAGAATGCCACAAGAAATTTGAAGTACACATCTGAGATGCCATAGCATAGAACTGGGACGAAAGTACAAAAACATAAGAGCATTTTTTTCAATGAGCAATTTAGCCTCTAAGCACTGCCAGTGCATAGGGAGAATAAATACTTGATTGTACCAATTCTGAGTCATAGTACTTGAACTGTACAAAAATCAAAGCCAAGAGGGTTCATGCACTTGAAACACCGGCTTGAATTATGAAATAACATTTTACACATACTATATATATAAACGATCATTTGTTTAATGCAGGTCAATAGAGAGGGAAGGGAATTGATTTGAGTATCTCAAGGAGATGCTCTTCTAAGTATAGAACCTCCTTCAGCTTCTTCAGTGTTCAGCCTGTCCCTTAGATATTTGCTTTTAATTTGCTTAGCACACCACTCCCCTCTGCAGGTATTTCAATGGTTCATGACTGGGACCCCTCAAATTCTAGTCACTCTCAGTTTTCTCTAACTGGGAGATTCTTTAGCAATTGACCACATTGACTACTATGGCTCTGCAATGAATCAACAGGTGCCCAGGAAACACCTCTAAAATATTACAGAGCAGATATTATCTTGGATTTTCTATGGCTGTATCCACTCCTATAGATTTCAGTCATCAGCTGCCCCTCCCCCACTTTCTGAACTCCTTTGGCTATTTTCCCTTAATTAGAGGGTTTTCTTCTTGCACAACTTCCTTCAGGCCTTTTTACAGTGACGTTCACAGCATTTGTGTAGAGCAAAACTTAAGTGGCCCTGGGAGTCTTCTGCTTGCCTAATAATCCTATTCCTACCCCAGGATAGTGAAAGATGGGTGGAACAGTGGAGACCACAGATATAGATGGCCTTGCTGCTCAAGTAACCAGTCATGGAACAGAAACACCATTAGACTTTGGTGACCAATCATGTCACAAATAACAATGCCTTCTGGCCTTAAAATCTATGAATTTAGATGTCTAAACTGAACTCTTTGGAGAGCTGGCTACCGGTATGACTGTGGAGACTGAAAATTCTGACCTCAATAAATAGCTGTGTGTCATGAGCATGCATTAATTAATGCATTTTATTTTTATGGAGCATAGAGAACAAAGTAATTTCTATCTTCCAAACATTCTGACCTCTGGATATGGTAGCTTAATGGGTAGGCAATTGATTTTCACCATCCTCTTCTCTGTAGGCCTGATTTTATACTACTGATGTCAGTGACAAAGCTCACATTGACTCCAAGGTGCAAGATCAAACCCTGTATTTTGCTGGGGCTTGAATTCTTATTAGTTACTGGCAGCATATTACAATAAACTGTTTATTATGAGCCTGGACTCCCAAGGGTTTCTGTGAATTCCACCTCACCTCCAGGTTTTGAGGAATTTCACACATCAATCACTGCCTGGCCCATGTAATATATATAACTCCAGGGAGGGAAATGTAACCTTCCCAAAATTATTATCAACTCCTTACATGTTCATATTGTTCTGCCAGATCTCACTCATTCCTAGGGAGCTGCTTCACTTAAGATGCATTTTAAGGGCTGTGTTTAAACCTTTACCTCTTAATAATGAAGGTTTTCTGCAGTATATGCATTTCAATATAACATTTGCAATCTCCATCATATACTTATTAATCACACTTACTCGAGCTGTCACAAGCTGGAAGACCTGTTACAAGCTACCACTGAAATACCAGGATGAGTAACAGTAATAGTATTACCACAAATTTGATCTAGTTTCTATACTGTTGCCAGTGATAGGTAATAAGGAGAGGTTAGTATGGATAGACCAATTCTGTCCTCAGGTGTTTACTACAATTCCCAATTGATTGTGGAGCTGGATCCTTACTCTTTTTTTTAAATATAGGGCTCCAATCACTGTAACATGCAAGTGTCAAGCCAAAAAGAGGATAATTATGAAATTGACTGTATGCTCTTTATTCTATGATTTGACTGCTATAGGATATAGAAATAGGGCAGTATCACTTTTAAAAGCCTGTAAGCCCTTAACTGGTGCTCACTGGATATGTCTACACATGCATTCATGTGCCGTTGTTACTGAGCATTAAGTTTACCACCTTTTATATGAGGTACTAGCTAAATGCACAGTAGCTGATCTTACTGCACAGTAGTGCTGGCATGTGGTCTTTTCATGATGCTTAATGTGCAGTAGACTCATTCTACTGCGCATTAGCACATTAGCACAGGTGTCATCGTGAAACACTAATGTATAGTAGAATGAGTCTACTGAACATTAACAGTGTTCCATATTCTCAGTTTTTACCAATTTTCACTGATAAATTCCCTGATTTTTTAAAGTCATTCAGTTTTTACTGATTTGAACCCATTTTTCAGTTCAAATCCCTGTTAACTGGCATGAGTAGGAAATGGCCCATTCCCCACTCATGCTGGTTAATAGGGATTTGAACTGAATAACAGGCGGTGCTAGTAAGCTAAAAGGGCCACTATGCCAGTTACCTGAGGCACAGGTTTCTGGCCAGATGTGGTGGCAGCCGCATGCAGAGCCAGGGACCATACAAGGGCCAGGATAGGGTGGCTGGAGCTGCTGCCTAGGGATACAGGCTGCCAGCTCTAACTCCGGGTGGGGCGGGAAGGGCCACAGGAATCACTTCTGGGGCAGGTGGGTGTGAGCTGCACCCCAGTGACACCAGATTTGCCTGCTAGGAGCTGCAAGCTCAACTGGGAGGGGTAGGCAGGTGGCAGAGCCTGGCCCCATACTCTGTGGCAGGTGCTGCACCCAGCCACTCTTCACAGGCCCATGGGGCTGGAGCCACTACCTGGGGGCGTGGGGCTCCCAGCTATGACCCCAGGTGGTCCCCCACCCCTTTCCACATCTGGCTGTGCACCACTCCCTCCTCCCTGCAAATGTTAGGGCACACTGGCAGCAGGCTGCTGCAGCAGAGGGGTGGGGTGCAAACACAGCTAGGAAAGAAAGGCAGGGTGCAGTGCCATGTGCTTCCTGCTGCTGATCCAGGGGCATGCATCCCTGGAGAAGATCCTGGCATAAGCCTCCAAGACTGCAACCATGCCAGGGGGTGCATAACAGCAATGGTGACACATAGGGGGTACACAGGGGTGCATGTGCACCCCCTGACAGCGCTGGTGCACCTGAGAGGCACACTGCCTGCTTGCACGACAGGCGGAGAGGGCAGGTGGGAGCTCCAGTGCCCCCCTGTGAGTGCCAGCTGGGGTGTGGGAGCGCTGGATGAAGTGCCGTAGCCACTTCTTGGAGTGCTGCAGCCTCTTCCGGGAGCACCGTGGCCGCTTCCCAGTCAACGTGATCAGCTGTGGGGGAACCCCCTCCCCCGGTTGGTGAGATTGCCTGGGTGGGGAGCCCCTCCCAATTCAGTGACTGGTCGATGGGGGAGCACATGCCCCCCCCACTAAGGTGGCACCAGTCGCTCATGCATAGCAGCAAGAGCCGCACCCCTGCAACCCACGACCTGCACCCACTAACAACTCCCCCATCTTTGATGCCTGCGGCAGGCCCAGAAGTGGCTGATGGGCTGTGCCATGCCCCCCCCCCGCCCCTTCCCTAGTCCCAGCCTTACTCCCTCCCTCTCTCTCTGCCTAGTTTTTTCAGATTTAAACTGTATTTTTTCCTTTTCTTCCTTTTATCCTGATTTCATTCTGGTTTTTATGTTTCAAAGATAAACCCCGAAAAATTCCTGGATTTTTTTTTAAATAAAAACTGAGAATGCGGAATGCTACACATTAAGTATTTCTTTTAGAAACGCCCACTATGTTCTCTGGTTTTGAAGTCACCAGAAACAACTTAAAGCAGTATACATGGCACCAGGCCTTACATGTTAGCATAATAGACACAGTTTTGACCCTGTGAGGGTATGTCTGGGACAAATGATGAATTCCATTGGGTTTTTTTTTTTATTGACTCTGTTTTGCTTGAAAGGCTGGAAGTACTGTCTGACTTAAGGACTTGGACCAAGCCCAGGATTTACAGACAGGCTGAGAGGCAACAGCATCCAGGACCTGTGTTATTTTTCTAAGATTTCTAATGGTTTTGCTGTTTAAGAGCAAGAGTCCCTTTGCTAAACCTGAGTTCCCTTGCTTCGTCATGTAGTCTCTGATAAGTGCCTTTAGAATCCCAGAACTCCTAATTTCCATCTGGACTCTGGGGGCAATGAGTCTAGGACTTGAGAGGACAGAGGCACTATTTCAAAGTCTATGTGGACAGTCTGTGGGGTTGGTCCAGCTGCCCAAGAATGATGTCAGACCTAGCAGTTTGTTTGAGAGACTCAGGTCTGGGGGCAAACAGCCACCTGGGAATTAGCAAGTGGATCCCACCGTAGCAACTTGGTGTCCATCCAGAGAGCCAGACAGAGACAGATCATGACAATGGGTATTAGAGGCTCTGCTGAGGTTTTCTCAGATCTTTATTCTTGTGTGAAAAAGTATAACAACTCCTTCTTCCTTCTTTTACTGTAACAATATATGTTCCTTCGCTGTTGATCTATCCAAATGATGACCCAGAGCACTTTTTTTAAACCTAAACCACTAACCTGCATAACCCCTCTATTAGGCAGGCAAGTACTTCATTTTTATTCCCACTGTACAGAAGGTAGGGATGGAGAAAAAGAGTGGGGGAGGGGACATCTGTCAAATTAATTTTGGTCCCAGCTTTATGGCTTTGATACTGCAAGCTGAAGACAGTGGAAGTGTATATGCATCTGCCAGTACAAAACAGCTTGAAATTTTTTGCTGGAAGTGGTGTAAAAACAAGTTTGAATTAAAAAAATTGAAACAGATTTTAAAATAATTTGCAGCTAAATACTGCATTTAGGTTAGAGAAGAGAGCTATAACTGAACTTTACTGCCATAAAAAAACAGAAGATTCTCTCACATTTTTAGTATTTACCTAAAACCCTTTTGACTTGGTTTTCTTTTTTCAATGAAAATTAAAAATGTGGAAGGAATGCAGGGCTTTCTGCATTAAAAGTCTATTTGTTAAAAGACAAACACACAAGAAAAAATTCCACCAAAGAAGTTTTAGTTCAAAATGTTGGAGCAGTCCTCTTTGGGAACCAGAATCAGAAAGTGAAATTGATTAGAAATGGACTGGCCTATTTTTATTATCCAAAATGAGAGAAATTTAAGGAGCATGAAATGTCAGTAGTACAATTAGGATTATTTTTTAATAATGGGGGATTCTCATATATGAGGCCATTCATTATTCACAAATATAGTGAGTTGCATCTTCAAATGGTTGGATCAGCATAACTGCATATGAAGTCAATTAACAGCAGTGGAAAAGTTGTCTCAATTTCCAATATTATTAACATTGTCCTTTTATGTGATTCACAACACATCAGACTACCAGTTAGAACCAGGACTGGAAACAGTAGTCAAACATCCCCACTCCTATTCCTGCAATTTAACCACTAGACAATGGTCTCTCTCATAGCCTATTGTGTTAAGTTGTAGCACTGCAGATACTATTACACTTTTAACACAATGAAAAATTCAAGGAATGCCACTACTCAGCCACAATGTAGCCTATTTATATAACATAATTAAAGTCAAAACAAAAGATAAACTTAATCCTACTTTTAAAATACAACACATCATCATACAATTATGCTACTAGCACAATGTTTATGAGGAGTTAGATGACAATATTTAGATTGTGGCTAAATTCTATTAAGAGTCATTCTCAAATAATCTCAAATGATACTTTTATACTGCACACATGTATGGGATCTGTTTGCTCATGAGAATAGCTAAGAATCTTCTCCTCATGTTCAAAATCTTGACTTTAATCAGCCTACCCTTTGAAGTTCAGAATGTATATGGTGAAAAGGCTCTGTGATTTTTCATTCCTGTTTCCATTTTGCAATTCTACCCTGTGAGCTGTAATCCACTGAGAAATTCTGTACTGGAAATCAAAGAGATCACAAGTCAGGTTTTTTAATTTTTTTTTTCAAAAATAACATTGCGTCCCTTTTTGTTGACTTCAGTTACTATAGATTTAAAGGTCATTCTTTTAAGCCTTTCTCTGCAGCAAGGAGGCTAGAAACTTGCTGTAAGAAAACTGAGGTATGAAATGTTCACACAGGAATCCAGGAACTACAGTCTTAAGAAACACCAAATAATTCACGATAAAAATGACACTCGGGCAGACTGGTTTAAAAGAGGTGAGGTTGTGTCAACATGACAACATGTTCATCGCCGGGACTGTCACCAAAGAATAAAGTCACATGATGTGGCTTTGATAAACTATAGATCCTCCCTCTATTCTACATTGGTGAGGCCACACATGGAGTACTGTGTCCAGTAGGGCTGTGCAAAACGGAAGCACTTTATTTTGACCAGCGTTTCGATGTTTTGACACAACAGTGTTTCATTTCAACTTCTGTTTTGAGTTGAAACAGCTGTTCCATTTCGTTCTGTCAAAACGTTTAGCCGTTTCAACCCTGTTTCGACATTTCACCCATAGGATATAATGGGGAAGGTTGAAACAGGCTATAACTTTGTAATTTCTAGCCATATTTGGATGAAACTTGCAGAAATGATATCCCCTTCTGAGGGCATGCTGCATGCCAAGTTTAAAGAAGATAGGTGCAGGGAGGTCAGAGAAACTGCACCCCAAAATCTTGAGAGCAAAACTCATGTCACGTGTACGTGTTAAGCCACAGAGGGGTCAAAACGGCAGGGATGATAGCCCCTAATGATTAAACAAAGCCTGCCACATTTCAAGAAGATAGGTGCAGGGGATTTGGAGAAACTGCACCCCAAATTCCTGAAAACAAAACTTGTGTATGTGTATGTGTATGTGTTAAGACACAGTGAGAGCAAAACTGCAGGCGTGCTAGCCCCTGCTGGGGCCACAAAGCCTGCCAAGTTTCAAGAAGATTGGCGCAGGGAGTTTGGGGGGAACTGCACCCCAAATTCTTGAAAGCAAAGTTCATGTCACGTGGATGTGTTAAGCCACAGTGGGGTCAAAACTATAGGGGTGGTAGCCCCTGGTAAGGCCACAGAGCCTGCCAAGTTTCAAGGTGATAGGTTCAGAGGTTTGTGGGGAACTGCACCTCAAGCTGCTGACAGGCAGAACTTGTGACACAGATGACACTGTGTGTGTTAAGGCGCAGTGGGCTGAAAACTGCACGAGTGGTAGCCTCTACTGAGGCCACAAAGCCTGCCAAGTTTCAAGGACAGAAGTGCAGGGGTTTGGGAGAAACTGCACCTCAAGCTGCAGACAAGCAAAACTCGTGACATGGGTGCTTGTGCAACTGCGTCTGTCTTGGGCAAGGCAGGGGCGGGGGGTCTCCTGCAGGCCTGGCTGCTAAGCTACTGTGTTACCAGTTACCAGTTAATCATGATTCACTCAGGGACCAGCTGAGTACACAGTACCCAGCTACTACATAACACATAACAACCATGAATTAACACCTACAAAACCACTAAGGAGAGAAAATAATCAATACAGACCATCAACTGGCCCAAGACAGATACAGTCAGTCCCACAAGCACCCATGTCAGGAGTTTTGCCTGTGAGCAGCCAGAGGTGCAGGGCCCCAGAACCCCACTGCACCCATCTCCTTGACAGCTGGCAGGCTTCGTGGCCACAGCAGGGCTACCATCCCTGCAGCTTTCACCCTGCTGTGTCTTAACACACACAGTGTCACCCATGGCACGAGTTTTGCTTGTCTGCAGCTTGAGGTACAGTTTCCCCCAACCCCCTGCACCTATCTCCTTGAAGCTTGGCACGCTTTGTGGCCTCAGCAGGGGCTAGCATTCCTATGGTTTTGACCCCACTGTGGCTTAACACATACACATGACACAAGTTTGGCTCTCAAGATTTTGGTGTGCAGTTTCTCTGAACCCCCTGCACCTATCTTCTTAAAACTTAGCAAGCTATATGTCCCAGAAGGGGCCACCATTTCTGAAAGTTTTATTCAATTCTGACCAGAAATGACAAAGTTATAGGCTGTTTTGTCCTTCCCCATTATAGCCTATGGGCAAAATGTCAAAACAGTGTTGAAACGGTGAAAGATTTCGACTTGCCTCATTTCATTTTGAGGCCGTTTCGACCATATCTGTTTCATTTTGATTTTGCTATTTCGACTTTGAAACAGGTCAAAACAGTGTTGAAACAAAACTGGTGGTGAAATTTCGCACAGCCCTAGTGTCCACTTCTGGGTACCACACTTCAAGAAGGATGTGGATAAGTTGGAGAGGGTACAAAGAAGGGCCACCCATATGATTAGAGGCATGGAGGATAGGCCCTATGAGGAAAGACTCTGGGAACTGGGCCTGTTCAGTCTGAGTAAGAGAAGGCTGAGAGGTGACTCGATAGTCACTAATTAGTACGTCAAGGGTGAGCACCAAGATCTGGAGGAGTGGCTCTTCAGGAAGGCACCTCAGGGGAGGACAAGGACAAACGGGCACAAGCTAATGGAAGGTAAATTTAGGCTGGACATAAGAAAAAAACCTTTTCTCTGAAAGGGTCACCAGAATCTGGAACATACTTCTAGCAGATGTGGTGAGGTCGCCATCCGTGGAGGTGTTCAAGATGAGACTGGACAAGCACTTTGTTGAGCTCATCTGAGCCCAGTAACTTCCTGCCCATGGCAGGGGACCAGACTTGATGATCTTGCAGATGCCTTTGGGTCCTTTGATTCTATGAGCCTGATTCTGACCTTACATATATTATTATTATGCCATTAACTTCAGCGCAATAACACCTGATTTATACTAGCATTAGACCAGGATCTTTGTACTTATCCTGTGTGTGTTCTCTAAGCACATTGTGCATGCCAAAGAAACTTCCGTTTTTCCTGCTTGAGTGGGAGCAACTTAATCTATCATCTCAGTCACATCAACTACTCCAGCTCTTACTAAAGGCAAGAGTGTCCTTTGTCCTTATGCAGAGGTGCAGGTGAGAAGGGGCCATAAGCTCTTCCTTGCCTGGTGTACTTAGTAGGGCTGTGCAAAGCTTCAGTCCCTGATTTGATTTGGCAGAGATTCAGCCCAATTTAGTGGCCGAATCTGTGAATCTGAATTGAATCAGAGGAGACTTTAATCTCTCTGAATCAAGTAGGAACCTTTGAACTGATTTGGAGAGATTTGGAAAGATTAGGTGATTTGGACATAGACACAGCTTTAAATGTTTTTTCTACATACCTCAAGGTAGCAGGTGTCTCATCAATGCTGCAATGTGGGAGTGCATGGAGTGTCCCACAGAAGCACAGGGGGTCCCCAGCATGTTTGGCTACAGACCTGGAAGTGGACCAGAAGCACTTCTGGTTCATTTCCAGGTCCGCCAGGGAGCATGCAGGGGCATCCCCTGCACCCCAGTGGCTCAGCAACTGTGTGCCTCCTGGGTCTGGGGAGGCACCCAGGTCCCCTTATGGCTGATCGCCAAGCCAGGTGAGGCGGGGGGTAGGGGTGGGGGGGGGGGTCCCCCAGTGCACTCCCTGGTGGACCCAGAAGTGGACCAGAAGTACTTCTGGTCCACTTCCAGGTTCACCGCTGAGCAAGTGGGCCCCTCCCCACTGTGGGATGCTCCGTGTGCCCCAGCATCGCAGCATTCACAAGCTGCATTGGTACCTGGAGGTATGCAGAAAAAAAACCATTTAAAGCTATGTCTATGGCCGAATTGCTGATTCTCTGAATCAGCATCGAACCTTCAGATTCAGCCGAATCAAATCAGGGACAGTGATCCAAATCAATTAATCGAATCACTGTCCCCAATTCAGGCTGAATCCAAATCAAACAAGGCCTGCTTTGCACTCCCCTAGTACTTAGACCTAGATGTGACATTCAAGTGGGAACACCACTGGCTTCAAGAGATGAGCTGATGTGAGAGGATTAAGCTGCATTACATAAAGGTATATTGTCATTTATCTTCCTCCCCCATCCTGGAAGAGAGCAGGAAGAAGGGAGAACAGACATTAACACCTCTTTCCCTAAGCTTCTGGCACAGTACCTCTGTACACTACAACTCAGAGCTAGGTGTTAGGTCAACATCTAGGTCCATAGTATAAACCCAGGATTGTTATTTTTCACAATTTCTGCAGGATTATATGAAGGAGCCATTTTTTTTTCTGGTCCTGTCATTGTCTGAATCCTTCTTGACCTGCACAATTATTAACCACAGTAAGCAAACCCTGACTCCATTTATCAAACTGCTGCTTTAGAACAGGGAATTTAATTAGGGCCTAAAAAAAAATTATGAAAACGTTTCTTCCTGTGTTTCTAATGAGTGTTTCCTTATGCTACTATGTTACCATAGAGAATACAATGACAACACTGGTATTGCTACTGCCGAAACAAGTGACTCAGATTTTGCCCTCATGTTACCTGTTCAAAATGTTCAGCTGTCGGTCTTGCCATGTGTTTAGCTTAAATTATTACCAGAAATGATGCCATGGCAATGCTAGGCAACTATCACCATAGCGCTGCTCTGAAAAGCTGCTGCTAATAATGATAATATTTAGCATTTTTCATCCAAAGATGTCAAAGCATTTTACAAAGGTAGGTCAGTCTCTTTATTCTCCACTGACAAAGAAGACAACAAAAAGGCAAAGGTCACCATGTGAGTCATCAGCAGAAGTGATGCAGAATTCAGGGGTCCTGGCCTCAAGTCCTGGGTCACATCCACTGGACCATACTAGTGGGAGTATCTACACAAGATGCTGACTGCACAGTAGCCCAATACTACCGTGCAGTAGCATCAAGTGGCAAAAACTTAAAAATCATTCACCAGCACTACTGTACAGTAACTGGTTACTAAACATTGATTTAGTACTTGTTTATACAAATACTAAATAAATTCTCAGTAACGATTGCACAGTACTGTCTCATGTAGATGCGCCCACTTTCTCTCAAAAGTCCATGATGCTCTTGTAAAACAAGTGCATTGAGAGTTGATTGTTCATAATAAAAACTTTGCATTGTTCTATCTCCTTTCATCTGGGTCTTAAAGCACTTTGCACATGTGAGTTTGAGAAGAAATCTACTGGATTTCTTCACCTGCTTCAGAAATACATCTGCTTCTAGGGCAGAACACAGAAGCTCCACGACACTATAGTTGTGGTGGGAAGTAGGAAGGAATGCTTTATCAAGCTGAAATTGCAAAGAGGAGCTTAGAGGCAGAAAGTAGTTATGACTCATTTGAAAAAGATAGCTCCTTCCTGTCCTTTTGCTATTTTTCTGATACATCCTTACCCTCATTGCTTATCATTTGAATTACAGTAGCATTTTGAGGCTATATTATCCCAAGGCCCCATAAGGCTAGACACTACACACACATACACACACTCTTGCTCTTAAGAATGTACTGTATAAATAGAGATATCAGCATTATTATTCCTCAAGCACAGAGAGATAATTGATGTACTCAAGGTCACACACAATCTGTAGGCAAGAAAGATATTTTATGTATTGCAAAAATTGTAAAGAGTTTCAAATTTCACCTATTCTGTTTTGGGATGAAACCAAGACCTTTATAAATGAGAGAGAGACCCAACTCAGAGTAGCCACCACCTTGATGGTTGGAGCAGTCATCTGAAATGAAGTCAGTCCCATTTCAGTCCCTGGTCTGATTCAGGTGGAGCAGATTCATACTCAGTCACACTTTTGGCTATTCCAGACTGGGACTCTCCCTGTTTTGATGAGGTGTACTTTCACTGTGGGCCTGAGAAACATTTCATGATGAAACTTCCACTGAAACAGCTGTGATCTTATACAAAGATTCAATTTGGAGGAAACAGCAACTTCCAATAAAAAAAAAGCTGTTTTTATGGAGAATTCTTGGCCCTGTCCATCCATGGCATAATTAAAAAAATAAACTTGATCTTCAGGCACCCAGTCCACTATTTTAACCAGAGGGTAATCTTTCCCCCTGCATTCCTTTACCCTTTATTACCTCTTTTCTCATCAATTTGCCTTTTGCTGCCAATCAAGACTTGGCATGGTGAGTAACCAACAGCAGTGCCTATGACAGCAGTTGAATTTAAAAATCAAGGGCAGAAGAGGTGTCTTGCTGCAAAGTGACATAATTTATTATGGCCTGACAACATGTAGGCCTGTTTCTCAGCAGTGGAAAACCAGCTTCTGTCCAACTTGAACACCAGTTTAATGAGCAGGAAAAAACCCTTTATGGATGAAATGTTAAATATTTCATGTAAATGGTGAGCACTAAAACTCATTTTTCTGTTCAAGCAGTTTGAAGGCAGGTTTTCTCTTTGGTACTGCCACTATCCTATAGATAATTTGGCAAATGTTACTTAGACAGCACCGCCATGTTTTTGTTCTGTGTTTATACAGAACCTAATCCAATGAGGTTCTGATCCGTGACGGATTCTCCTAGGTGTTGGCTCTGGATTTAGGACCCAGAGGCCTTGTTTGGGACCACAACCTTTTCTTTTGATAATAGGCAAATTTACTGATACACAGTGATAACAGAAAAGAAACAATACAAACAATCAAGCAATTCTATATATCTACCAAATCCTAGGGCTGTCATAAGAGTCAAAGTACATCTGGCCAGGATGCAGTCTTCACTGTGAGGCTCTTTCTTAAGTGTCAGATGTCAGCATATCAGCAGCCCGGGGGCAGGATACTGAGGCCCACTCCCACCCCCACTTCCAGTGGGGTGCATGAGACAAGCTGATGATGCCCTCTGTCCATGGTGGCCTTGGGGGCCCCTCCCAGGGACAGCGACCCTTTTCAGGGACCCCGAACCAGGGCCCCTTCTTGGAGCCCCTCTTGTGGGGGAGGAGATGGGGAGAGACGGGGAGGAAGGACCCTTTGTTACACTCAAGTCTCTGCTTTTGTATTCTACTTCCCTCCTGATGACTTCTGATGACTCTTGATGACGCTTCATCCGTGGCTATCACTGGTTGGTCTATCTCCATGGTCGTCACACTGTCCACCTAGCTCATCACATGCACACATGCTAATTTGGTTTTTCTGGGCCTTCTCCTAATTTGATCAGGCCCTCTCACTCTGGGGTCTTGTAAGCTGGTGCCACCTTATCTCATGTTATGGAACAGTATGATACATGCCCCCAGTTTTCCAGACTGTGTGTGCCTGTTGGCCTTGTTGTGTTAGCCAGGCTGTTTGCTTTGAAGGCTGTGTGAAACCCTGTGATACCTAGTCTTTTTAGAAATCAGTTAATCTCTGCTGCCCATCCTGAACCATTCTAATACATACATACATATATATATATATGCATACATATATATACATACACCCCCGCCATAAGCCAATTTCCAAAAAGCAAACCCTTAAATACCATTTTCTAAGCCAGCACCAGGTACTATCATGGTTCAGATAATAATAACAACAGTGCAGAACTGATGAGCTTGCTGCAAAAGGGAAGCAGTGCTAAAGAAGGGATGTTCAAACTATGTCCTACAGGTCCAAAGCAGCCCATGGGATAGTACTAGCCGCTCCACTGCTGTCATCTTTGGCAGGGAATCACAGCCCACAAGAGACTTCATACAAGGCATTCTTCCTGACATAGGGATTCAGACCACTTATATTATTGTGAATCTTTGCACCTCAATAGAAGTGAGCACAGTTGTGATCTGTTCATTTTATCACATTAGGTTTTCTCCAAGGACTCCTTAGAAGTGGTCAATATGGCCATTATGTTAGGTAGAGTTCAGGTGAATCCAGCTCATGGTGAAGGGGAAAGCAGAAGGAAATCCTTAGCTCGGGCATCTGTAATGTGGGAGACATTTTGAAGATAAAATACCTTTTCAAGTAAATGAGGAGTATTGTGCTGAATCCTGTCCTCTGCTGCCTAAATGGGACTCCTCATGCTGTCCTTGGGTAACTGACAGCAGAATCTGTTCTGATGCTTTTTATGAGAAACATGCAGAAATTTCCTCTTCTTGGACACCAAGTCACACTTTATTTCAGCAACAAAAGCATATGAGTAAAACGCAGCACAGCTTTGCTACAGAAGATAATGGAACATGGCAACTGTCCATGGATGGGGAGCTGCATAGTTGGTCAACCAGCTGCATGCATCAGTGGTGTTCAGAATCATCCATTAAATAGGATAAGTATGGCATCCATGAAGAGTATGGAGCCATTTATTGACCAACAAAGGTAATAACTGGGCTAAAATAGGATTCACTTATCTGTTGTTAAAGTGTAGTTTTAAATGAGGCACTTGGCTATTGTGAGGGTGTGGCAGCTGCCAGTATAAGATGTTTTGCTAAAAAGTGAAAGTCCTGCTCTCAACTATACAACTGTAACTGGCTTCCTGGTCATTCAGGCTGGGGTGTCAAAAGCAGCCAGCCATGATGCTGGACATATCACTCCCTTGGGTGCAGTCTGGAAATGAAACTGGTGTGCCTTAACCACAGTAACCTGATGAGCTATTCAGCTCAGGTGGACCTTTAACTTCATTCAAATTCTGTCATGGTCCCTTGTATAAGATATTTTTGTTCTTTCAGTGACAGCCCCAAGCACTGGAAACTCTCATAGTCATTTTGTATTCTTTTGGGTTATTAAAGTAAACAGTGGGCCATTTTTTTTAATTAAAAGAGCACTGGTCTACATCAAGAAATATGTAAAACATTGTTAAGATAGAGAACAAAGGATTGTTGCATCTTCCTCTTTTTTAAAATAAAGTGACCTTCCCTGGGTGTTTTTATAAAGTATTATGCCAAATTTCTTGTCACTAAGAGCTACAGAGACACCCTTCTGTTTGCACAATGTACATTTATAATTTTGTGACTGGAGCAGAACCAGAATTTCCCGAAGTGGAATGAAGGAGCAGCAACCCGCACAGCAGGGCTGGTGGTACCCTCTGCTCCCAGCCTCCTTTGCCCTCACCAATATCAGCAGACCATGCCACATGAGCTGCCAGGGACTTTTAAAAGTCCCTAAAGCAAATGAAACCCCCACCCTCCCTTCCCCTTGCTTCTCAGAGGCCCCTTCTCCTCCTCTACCTCATTTCCTCCCCTGCCTGCCTCTGCTGCTTTTTCCACTGTTTTGGGGTGAGGAAGATCCACAGTGCGCTGGGCTGATTGGGGTTGGGCTCAGCTGAAGGAGCGGGGGAGCAGCAGCAACAGCAGGGGCTGGAGAATAGTTGCCCCCACCCTGCCCATTTCTGAAGCAGGAGAGGGGAAGGGGAACTCCCTATAAATCCCTGATGCTGTTGTCCTCATCCCCAGCTGAGCCCCAGCCCCTGTGCAATAGGCAAAACTGGCTTTGGTGCTTCCCCATCCTCAAGACCATGGGAAAAGGCAGGTGGGAGAAGGGGAGGAAAGGGCAGACAGGAGGTATGCCTTTGAGCAGGAAGGGGAAGGGAGAGAGGCTTTTCACCTGCTTTAGGGAATTACAAAAATCCCTGGAGGTTCCCATTGTGCAGTTGAATCCAAAAATGGGAGAGTGTAGCCATGCCACTGCACCCTCTCTGGATCCGCCCCCATTTTGGGCAGTTGCAAGGATCCCTTGATCTCTTTGCTTTAGGTTTCAGCCCCTTGGATTAAAGGGGACCCCCAGATAGGCAGTTCTGATTTCACCCAGTAGAAAACAGGGCGACATATGCAAAAATACTTGATTACAACAAGGCCAACAGGATCCTGGAAATGAATCAGTTATACCTTAATGGCAGGTTAACTTCTGGATAATGCCACATTCAGAAGAGAAATGTTGCCCCTTGTTTAAGGTGAAGTCTGTTCTCACATCCCTAATGAAGACTGTGAGGTAGGAGAAGCCTTGAGGGAATGGAAAGCTTGGCTTTAGGGCTGACTTATTGATAATGGTTTTTGAAAGGGCACTCTTATCCATCTACTAGTTTACCTATTTTGTGCTCAGTTGCTCTGTTTTTGTAGGAGAGAATTTAGTGCTGATGCAAGAGTCAAACCTTCATTTTCTCTCTCAGACAGCTGTTGTATGCTCAAGCTCCTTGCACCCTTCCTAGCCAGGAGATCTCAGCTCTGTCTTGGTGGGCCTTCCCATAGATTCAGTGTGTAGGCCTATCCAGTCCTTGGCCTGTCTGCTAAAGCTGCTGCAAAGGAAGCCAGGTGAGGTAGGTGTTGAAGTGACATATGAACAGATGCTTGCTGGATATCAGACAGGTCCCCAGATACATTTTACCCAAACCAGCAAAGAATACCAGTGGCAGCTATTGCTCACTATAGACACGTGCAATACTATTTCTTCCCCAGACAATTTTAATCATTTCTACCTTCAGCAGTGGTTCCCACTTCTTGCCCTTCACCCTGGGTTAGATTCTGCTAAGCTAACCCACTCCAGTTTATATGATGTTCTGTAATTTCATCCAACTTGATCAGTGCAAGTCAAATGGGCAGAAACTGTCTCATTCAAATGGAACTGAAAAAACTAATCTGACTCATTTCAGGTACCTTGTGGATTATGAATCTGCCCCCTCCATAGTATCAGCACAGCCCAGGGAAAGTGTTTGACAGTTGTCTTCTATTTTAGGATCCTCAAGGGAAGCTTACGTGTTAATTTTTAGGTGGGGCCTAGAAATACTATGCTTAGAATCAAGGGGCGCATCCAGACGAGTGTGCACGTGCCTCTTGCTCTGTCTCAAACCCCTTTGAGGCGGGGCAAGAGGCATATGTGAGAATGAAAAATTTAGACCCCTGGATATTCAGGGGTCTAAAATACGGCTCTGCAATACAGCAGAGCAAGGCACAGTTTGAGACCATGCCTGGAGCCAGCAGGGATTCGGTCCTCCAGAAGAGATGCTCTGGTTTTGGCCAGAGCGTCTCTTTGGTTCTCCTGATGCCCCCGGCTACTAGCACTGTCCAAGGTAAGTGGGGGTGAGTGAGGGGTGGCAGGAGATATGGCAGGGGTTGGGGAGTGGCAGGGGGGATGTCCCCAGGGCTGCGGGGCGTGAGGACCTGGCCCAGATCCCTGAGGCTTGCTAGTCCAGGTTTGCATCACAGCAGGTCACACGGCTCCAGAGGTGCATGCAGGAGCCACGCCTCCCAGAGCCATGTGACCCACTCCTATGCAAAGCCAGACTAGAGAGCCACATGGGGCTGGGCCAGGTCCTCACTGCCCCCACAGGCACAGTGGGGCAGAAGCAGGAGCCGGCCCTGGGGTCCAGCAGGGACCACATGCTGTGCTGTGTCCTGCCTCCCAGCCGGGCCCTTCCTATAGCGGCAGGACCTGGCCCGGCACACGGGGACCATGTCGGTATTTTTAAGAATGGATTTGGGATGCTGCTGCAGCAGTCCACCTGGCACAAGGGATAGTGTCCCCAGGTACCAATTGGCTGTGCTTCAGAAGCTCCTGAGAGTGAATAGCCCTTAGCTGCTTGCCAGGGCAGCTTTTTGTATGGATGGGGCCAGGACAGGGCAGCTTTTTTTCCTGCTGGGGACAGCACAGGTCCTGGCCCCAGGCTCTAGCTCCCCCTGGTTGCAGATCTGGGAGAAGACAGGCAGGGTTAATTTGCCACAAGTGGCACAATTTGCTCCACAGCCAAGTGCATGTCTGAGCACGTGTGCTGACACAAAAAGCCCCAGCTCAAATTTGCACCACTTCTTTCTGAGCTGCTGCAAGCACATGATGATAGAGACACTGGTAGTCTTCATGCTTTAAGATAGGTCAAAGAAAAATTAATCTGAGTCACCTGACATGATTCTTTTATCATTTTATATAGTAACTTGCTGGCATCAGAGAGACAGCAATATGCTTCTTGTTCTGCACTGTGTTACTGTCTGCAGGTTTTGCTCTGGCAGATCCACCAAGCTGTGGTGGAATAAAAGTGCATATATAGCCTCTGGACCCAGTCCCTGGCTCATTGTAACTTGGTTTATTGTCCGTGTTTGTTTGATAAAATTTTTGTGGAGCTATAAAATAAGAAAGTGAAGATTTGTTCTGCTGTCAGCAGCCTTCTAGGGCAACAATGGAGAGCTCACTGCCATGGAGATAAATCAGGAATAAAAAGGAAGACAGTTTGCAAGGTAATAAGGAACCAAGGGTTAATAAAGACACCAAATGTACAGGGCAGGCAGAGCCTACTGGGATTTCCCAATAAAGTTGTCTGGCACCCTCTAGTGGAAACAGAAAGATCAGAAAGTGCTCATAGCCTCACTGAAACAAATGACCACACAGGACCAGATGTTTACCTCACTTCCTCCTGCTGACCACTACTTTACTATGGGAATTGTCCCATTGCAATCTCTGAGAGCCACTTACATTGTTAGATAGTGGCCTTTAAGCAATAGAGACCTGGTTCCATTAGGTGAGAGAGAACAGGTTAAGCTGCCAGGAAGGCTGGTTCAGGGGTCAGGAATTGGCCTAAGTCTCAAAATAGCCAGATTCAGTTGCCTACCCTATGTCATGCTGGGCAAGTCCCTTAGGGCAGTATTCTTTTTCACTTTAAACATCCAAATAGCTATTTCCTAGTAATGTAACTATCATTTTTGGCCCTCATGCCCAGTTTTGGTTCCTGTTGTATGTGCAGCATGGATACTTGCTCCACATGGTTACTAAGCATGTACAGTAGCTTGCCTTTGGCCATGCAAGTATGCACCTCCATATGTATATACTTAAGCACAAGTCCTGAAACAGTGGCCAAACAGAACAAGGGAAGACACACTCATATTTTAGCTCAGCAGCTGAGCGGTTGGGGCACTCACCCAGGTTTTAGGACCTGTTAAGAGATGCAGCTTCAAATCCAATATGCATGATGGGAGCCTAGCTCCTGGGCCTTCTACTTCCTGGGTGAGTGTCTTAGCCTTGCAGCTACGGGGGCTACCCCATGGGAGATCCCTCTTCCTCCTGCATCTAAACCTCACTAGAGGTTTTGGGCAGTTTTTACTAGTTTTTGTCACTTACACTGACACGTATATGTGGCGGAATGCTGGGCTAGTGGTTCCGGCACCACTTAGGGGAGCCGCGGGCTTTGCGGAGCTGTGCGAGCGCGCGGCTTGTGGGGCGGGATTGGAGGTAGCTTTATAGCCGCCCTCGAGGTTCGCCGAGTTGGCACAAGTAGACGACTTAGAGTAAGTTGTTAATGTTTCTTAATTTATAGGGTGTCCGTTGGTTCACGAGGTTTCAGAGCCAGCCCTTGCTCTCCAACAGTGGAACTAGTCCAAAGCTACGTGCGGCTGCCGGCTCCGTAGTCCCAGAACTGGTCAACGGCTCATTTAGATGGGATGTTAGTAATAGAAGTTATTACAGAGTAGATA
Organism: Crocodylus siamensis; assembly: GCF_052110815.1. Lineage (NCBI taxonomy): Eukaryota > Metazoa > Chordata > Crocodylia > Crocodylidae > Crocodylus > Crocodylus siamensis. The sequence goes on along the minus strand of NC_143402.1, from coordinate 46,027,200 downwards.
TAGGATAAAATAAAAAGATTTTATCCACTCACCTGGCCTCACCCTCTTATGAATAAGAGGGGAGGCCGGTTGGAACAAAGCTGCAGTAAATATAAGTATAGCGAGCATAGATATGCTGTCTAAGCTACAATGAGAGGCAGTCGAGGAGTGGAGTCTCCGATGTTTCTTTAGTTACAGTATGCTGGATACAAAGGGGGTCTGTTGGTTCACGGGGTTCCAGAGCCAGCCCTTGCTCTCCAACAGTGGAGCTAGTCCAAACCTAGGTGCGGCTGCCGGCTCCGTAGTCCCAGAACTGGTCAACAGCTCATGAATGGGATATACAGTACAAAACTGTAACATGGTGAATCGTTGTCAGTTGTCGGATTTTTGAGGCCTTTGTCTTCGCTGGGGTACGCCCAGATGGAGAGGCTGAGAACCGGTCTATAGGGTGATCAGGCCTATAGAGTTTTCCGGTCGTCGTCTCTGCTGTTTTCTGTTTCTTTGCCTCTTTATAGATGTTGGTTGGACTGCCTCTGTGACACTAACTAAGATATAAGCTGAGCATACAGGGATAGGATAGTTTCTTTTACATAGTAATTGCTAGGCAGACTTTTTACATAAGTTTCATTTCTGTAAAAATAACACTTCTAGATAAGAAATAAAATCTACAAAATGCGCACGTGTAGCTTAATGCCAACAGAGAAAAATACAAAGCGCTCATTTAGCTTACTAGTCAAGACTTCAAGGTTACATAAATGTGAGAGTGCCGCGCGGCAGTTATATAGAAGAGAAAAAAAAAAAAACAGTTACAGTATACAGGGCCATCTACCTGCCTGGTCAGCGCACAGCTTATGCACATGATCATAGGTGTGTTGATGAGTATGTGTCCAAAAATGGCAGTTATGCCTTGGGGAGCTACCATTTGGGCATGAACAGTGAAATAGGATTCTGCCCTGAGGTTCTCTATGCCTCAATCATCCATTGATTACATGGGATTGCTAGCCCTGGCCCACCTTAAGAGTGGTGTTGTATGGGTAAACACATTAATATTTGTTAAATGTAGACTGCTATGTACCGGAAGCAAAGCTTGTCACTTCACATATCCATTGCTATTGCAGCAGCCAGGTTTACCAGGCTAGATTGTAACACTTCATACTACAGTACTGATAGTTAATTAAATTATTTAAAATTCTGTCCTCCGAGTTGTGGCAGCACATCTATTTATTCACCACCATGTACTCTACATATGATTTTTCTTCTATTGGCAAACGTAAATGAGGCTTTTCAAACTTTCAGCTAGATTCAGAAAGTGAATCTCAGGTTGTGTTATCACTCCCTGAGTGGTACACGATGAGCAGCAATGCACATCAGAATTGAGTCAGCCTAAATACACAATGAAAATTACAGGATGTGTTTTCATAGAAAGATGAGTGTTCTGTTTTGAGAACTGGTATAGTCACATTGCACTCAGTCCTCAGCTGGAATAAATGGGGTTTGCTCCAGTGCCATTAGGATGAAAGCTATTTTGAGGCTTACACTGTGTACCTGCATCTTCTGGTTGGATAAAGGCACCTGACATTTGATCTTCAACCCTCAATGACACACTGGCAGGTGGCAGATATCCAATATATTTGTGCCATGTATGTATCGTTGCCATCTCGAAACAAAGCTTTAGTACAACAGGAGCACAAACTCATATATATTCAGACTGTTTTTTCTTTTCCGTATCCTGCGGCCAATTCAATTTAAAAGGTTGTGAAATACAGTGGGGGATGCAGAAAAGGTGACTTGTGTCCCAAACCAGAGCATCTGTATTCAGAAGAGGGTCAGAGCAAAACTGGACAAATAGGTATTCCCAGAAATGTTGGATCTCAGTTCTTTTAATCCGCTCTGATTAGAAAGGCATGCTATTAGACTGAAAGACCACTTGAGAACTACTTGTTTGCAAAGTAAACTATACCTGAAATAGTAGGAGCTCGCTGGAAGCAACTAAGATGGGCTTGTTGAGCTCCAGGAAGTACCAGGAACCAGAGATGCACATAAAATGCAAATTTCCAAAGCAGACTTCTTCCCTAAATTAGTGCTATTCAGAGCTGGGGGGGGGAGTGAGGGTTATTGTTTATAATACCTCAAGAAACTTCCAAGACACTTCAAGGATAGCAGGTGACTTTGTGTTTCAGCAGATAGGAAAGATTCATGGGAGAGGGACATGAAGAATGAAGGAAAATAGAGGAATATGAAGGAACATGATGCCAAAGACAGACAGAAATTCTGTTGGGCCTCAGTTCCCCATCTGGACAACTGGGACAATGATACTTCCTTTCTCTCATCTTTTGTGTATCTTCTCTATTTAGACTTCAGGGATGGTCTCTCAGGAAATTATACTACCCAAAAAGATGAGGCACTGATTTCAATAGCAGTTATTCTACTGCAAAATGTGACTACTACCACCACTATATATTCTCTGCATCAAAGTTTATATTATCTAATAGGTACATTATGTGGGAAGACTTTGATTTGTTAGGTCCTTCCACAAAGATTCTACAATGCAATCCTTTAACTCATACAACCACCTTTTTGGAAAAAGCCAGGGGAAACTAGCATTTTAATCTATAAAGTAAAATGTCATGTCATAAGACCTGGGCAGAAATTAATAGATTCACCGATTGTTATGGGCTGGAAGGGACTATGTAGATCATTGGATCCAGACCCCCTGCACTTGGCAGGAAAAGACAACTGGGATCAAGTGACCCCAGCAAGGTGACTGTCCAGTCTCCTTTTGAAGATGTCCAGGGTAGGCAACTGTACCACCACTGGAGGGAGCTTATTTCACAGTTTGTACACCCTGACTATGAAGGAGTTTTTCCTGGAATTGAGCCTGAAGCAGCCTTCCAGGAGTTTGTATCCATTGCTGCTGGTCTTCACCAAGGGTGCCCTGGTGGACAACTGTTCACCAAGTTCTTGATTTATACCCCGATGTAGTGGTAAGCCACTACCAAGTCCCCTCTCAGCCTTCTCTTCTATAGGCTGAAGAGGCCCAAGACCCTCAGCCTCTCCTCAAATGGCTTGTCTCTAGGACAGACCAGTGATCCATTTAGTCTAGTTTTGCTTCTCCAACAGGTGCTAAGGTTGAGGGTGTTACCTGCCAAATATATGTATTTGACAAGGTGAGCCCTCTTTGGAAGAGGTACTGCACAGATGCTGTTCGTTTAGATCTGGCACTGTGCTGTTAGTTTATATTGATCCCTATTTAAGATTCACCCTTAGCTATCAGGCAAGTGTAGTCCAAAGCCCCAATCTTGTCAAATATTGTGCTTGACTACACTGAGAGTGGTTCTGCTGACTTCAATGAGACTATAAAATGTATACACATATATACATACATTTGTATATATGTGTAAATTGTGTAAAGTGAAGTTCTGGCATGAAAGTCACTACAAAATAAGAGGCTAAATAATTTTTATACCACCATATTTGTATAACTTTCTAAACCAGCTTTTGAAATCCTGATTTTGAATCCCAATGATCTTCTGAGGCAATGAGTTCCACAGGGTACAGTAATTATATGGCACCTAAAAATGGATTTTGTTCTGCATGTTTGAAATGTTTTGCTTATTCATTCATTCTGTGTCCTTTGTTCTGTGCTTCAGTTATGAATACTACAGAAACACCTGTAAATAAATACATTATGGAGACTTTATGGGGCATATAACACCCCAAATGGCTTCTTCTAAGACATTTTCTTTGTTCCATAAATCTTCAAGTTATTTCTATACTCATTTCTCCTTTCTGAGTAAGTGAAATTGCTTGAAATTCAGCTCAATATTCCTCTTCTTTTATCTTGATGTGGAATTACACCATGTAAAGGATCAGAACATAAATCCATGACACCTCTAGTGAGGTGCATGGTGTGAGGAGTGCTTATAGGACCAGCCTCAGCCTCAGGCAAACCAAGTGACCACTTGGGACCCTGCTCTTATGCAGATCCTGCATCCTGCTGTTCATGGCAAGTCCCATCTCCTGCTTCAGCAGAACCAAAGGAACAAGGAGGCTCACATGTCAGACTCCCATTACCTAAGTAGGACTAGAAAGGGACTGACTTTCTTAATCATATGCATATGTTAAAGATGGCTTCCACTGCTTTGGGTATACCTATGACCATACTTCCTGACACAATACTCAATGGAAAAGCTCCATTCTGTAAGCTTTGTAGCAGGTAATAAAGTTATAAGGACGCCCACACCAGTAATAGTCACTGCTCATTGATTTTATTATAAGTCTTTCCATTGACTTCAGTGGACCTGGGATCAGGTATTTTACTTACGACCTTCCTCTACAATGGCATACACACCAAGGCCTGAGAATGCAGAGCTAACCAGGAGTGTCCTTGTTATTTTTTTTTTTTTGCTCAATTTTTTACCAGAAAATGGAGATATATCACTCATAGATCTTTTGATGCAACATATTCCCATATGTCCATTAGGAGGGGAGGAAACATCAGCATTCAGATGCATATTCTAGCTGGTTTTTCTCAGCACAGTAAGTAGATTTATCTCTGAGTTCAAGAAAGCAAATAGAGAGCTGAAAACAAACATCTTCCTTGATTTAACAGAAAGATTAAGAGCATGTTAGCAGAGCGAAAAGGAGTCTTTATAAAAAATGAAAGAGCACAAGGGTGGAAGGCTCAGTGAAGATGAAACTCAGTGAGTTATCTAGGGCATGTAAGAAAATCATCAGCCCAGCAAAAATGTGAGGAAAGAGCATGGTGGGTGAAAGCACTGAGGAAAAACAAGACATTATGTTTTATTAATAGTAATATTTTACATTTAAATCGCATCTTCTTGCTAAAAGATGGATAGAAACATACATATCTGTCTGTGAAGTGTGCTCACTCAAAGCATCACCAGCCAGCTCTGGGGTGGAAACCAGAAATCAACAGACACACCAGACAGAGGAATATTGGCATTTATAGTTCAGTAGCATCTAATGGTCCCAGCCAAAAGCAGGACCTCCAGAGTGCTCAGTGCTGTACATATATACAACAAAAGATGCTCCCTGGCCCCCATTCCCCCCACAACTGCTTACAACATAAGTAGACAAGACAAGCTAAGAGAGGGGAAAGGTAAGAGAGGCACTGAGGAGTCAAAGTGAGTTGTTCAAGTTCATGCAGAAGGTCCATGACAAAGTTGTGAACAGAGTACAGCTTTCCTTTGTCCTGAGCTAGCCCCTGCTGACTCTCTAAGTTACAGTGCCCAAGGGCTGTGAAGCAAGCCTTTCTAATTCCATAAAGTGTAAAGAAAATGTTCAGGTATTTTTTTTATTGCATATAAAAACACTGGATAAAAAAAGTCTCTTCCTACGGGTGCAAGGTCAAGCATTGCACAGCTAGGAAATGCAGATTTTAAACTGCCTATGAAACTGTAATTTAGCTTCTTTGTACATCTACATCTTGATAGAGGCTTTGATTACATCACCGTGTTCCATTTTTAGCCATAGTCATCCTGTATCGTCTGGTGCCCAGAACACACGGTCCTCAAAGAATATTCACAGTTCTTTCTGTTGTTGAACCGTTCCATTAGACATCTAGGCAAGGAGGAGAAACAATCCCATATGACTTGCATAAGTAGCAGATACCATATCAGTTGTGAATACTCACAACAAATATTTCACAATCAGATGCAGACCAAGAATTACATGCTGAAGAATTAAAGATGTGTATTGAACGATTCAGTGTTTAAGATTTTCATGATCCATTCCTAGACACCAAAAAGGAAAAGGGGAAAGTCATCAAATAAATTATTCACTCAGCTCTAGTCTTTCATCTTTGTCCTGAAAGATCACAGCAGAATACTTCTCACTACTCAGTTGATCTACCTTGGGGTGATGAGTGAGTTATTCCTACTGGGAACTGAGCCCCTGACTGGAAGGAATCAAGGTATTCTATCTTTGTTTCTCAAACTGCTGAACAGGCACTTATGGAAAAGTAAAGGCAGGCAGGTGGGGGAAAGAGAGGTCATGTTGTTGAAGGGCTATTGAAAACTGAAGCAGAAGAGCCCTTGAGGACACAATAGCAGCTCATTTCCTCAGTTATTCACATGAGAACTTGTGGATGCTGGTACTAAAATGATGACAACAGACCAGAGCCCCCAGCTGGAATAACCTGATGTAATTCCATTGATTTTAGCAAGAATGTGGGCTTTAGCTGAGCTGTTAATTTACACCAATTATTCCTAGCTACAGGTCTGAAGCATCATTGCTTTAATGTCAATTTTATACCATCAAGTTCAGAAGTGTTACAGTGGCTTAAAGCTGGAGCAATTCAGTGGTGAATTGGACCCAGTATATTTGCAAAACTAAAAGTGTAATCCTGGATAAAACACCATGCCTGGATGATTTATGCCCACAATACCAAGGGGGTTGTGTAAGCATTTTGCAACACCTCTAGCATACATATTCACTCCAGATGTGATGTAGCAAGATTCCTTGATGCGTGCAAAGCACCCTCACCTCCCACTAACATCAGAGGAACAGGAGAGTGCTAAATCCCTTGCAGGGCTGGACCCAGCATCCTGGGTCTCAGGTACAGTTGTTCATTATAAAGACAAAAAGGTGTGAGCCAGATACTTTAATCCAGTTGGATTAACTTCAGAATCAGGTAATATACTGGAGACTCCTAGGCACAGATTGATGGGGTAGGATGAGGAGACAGAGGTTGATAAGTGGAAGCTAGGATAGTTTAACCTAAAACAAATCATGGCAGTCTGGTCTGGCCTAATCTCCTTTTTTATGTAGGGGTCAATAAGATAATGGACAAGGAGTTCTAGACACTAGATTTTAGCAAAGCTTCTCACAAATTATCATGTAGCTACTTCAGGGCCAGATCTCGTGCAATGCCTCAGCAAAGCAAAACTGTTGCAGTTGCACTAATGGGGCAAGTGAGGGTTTCTCTGATGGAGGGAACAAAAATCATCAGTTACATCATCATAATTTATTTGCTTTGCAAGTACATTCTCCACTGAGAGCATGATCAAATGGTTCAGCCTGTTCTCCCGATCACTGACCGCAAGTAGTTTTTAATAATCTTAAATTTACTAAAAACGCGTTCCCCGGATGCAACACAGACTGGCAAGACAATGAGCATTCTCAAGCAAATGCATATCTGAGGGAACACAGATTCTACACCTTTGCCATAAATCCAATTGAGAAGCTCAAGTTCAGTGCCCATGGCTCTTTTGGAGGTGCACAAATTTGAGTCTGCTGATTTTCTAAAATGAGCAAAGTTCTTCTTGCAACCCATCCTTGTTCACATCTCGTGGGTATGTGGTGGATAGGGACCCTGCAAACTTTACACTTTCTTCATCCTCTGCAACAGCTAGTGGGTCAAGCATGGGTGAGAACCAGCTTGAGAGTTTCCCATGATCTCAGCTAGGCTTTCAAGATCTGAGAGGAGCTTATCCATGGCTGTGATGAACACTTCAACCCTGAATTTATCTTCAGGGGAAGAGATTGTGTGTTTTGTGTTGGCTGGCTAATCATGAAAACACTTCATCCTGTGGATTCTTCTGTGTGTTCTCTTGAATTCAGCGGTGATACTAGCCCCTCAGTAATAACCTTAGCTTCCATGAGAAGATTTGGCCAGGAATTATTCAACCGTTGAATTTCTTTTAGGAGGCTCTTGACATGTTGCATCCCTTCTTCCATGGTAAGCTTGGATCCTTGGACAAGCTTGCTTCAGGTATTGATGGACTGCAATATCTTGTGCCACACTGTAGTCAGAAGGATGAACTCAAAGGATTGCATCCACTCAATGAGACCTGAAACATCAGCCTGGCTTCCTGCTGTCAAGTCCAATTCTTCCTCAATTTTGAAGAGAGAATCCAGCATCCCTTTAGAATTTTTCATGAGGGGGCGAACACCATTGATTCTTGAGCTCCATCTAGTTGTTGACACAGAGTGAAGAGAAAGTCCTGCAGTTTCCTGAAGAATTTTCCATTTTTCAAGACTGCATGAAAATACAGTGTACAGCTTCTGTACATTTCCAAAATATGTTTTCGCATCAGGGCTTTTCTCCATAGCATGGGTACCACGCAGGTTTAAAGACTGTGTGCTGCAGGGTGCACTACCCGCGTGCACCCCCTACACATCACCCCTGCAGAGGAAGAAGAATTGTCTTTGTACTGTTGCTGGAGAATAGACATGTATATTTAGCCTTTAACCCCTTGATTAAGGGCATTGTGAGACTGTTCATATTCTTATGGGCCTTAGTAAATAACTGCTGCTGTTTGAAGGACCAGAAGTCATCTCTGCAATACGGAAAGCAAGATTTGAAGTTTGGAGCACAGGTTTCTTCAGTCAAGAAGGACTGTAATTGTTTTTTTCTCCCAAGAGTTATATCGGCACTGCATTTAAGCACTTTTTGAAGTGGGGCAATATGTGAACCTGAATATGTGTTAGGTTTAACGTTATTTTCCCTGGCAAATATAAAGAAAACAATATATATCATTTTAATTATTATATTCTTGCAAATTCATTTCTGACTTTGGCCCTTAAGAAGCCACAGAGCTGACATTCACTCACGACTTGAACCCTTTCCCCTGGAGGTCCTTCTGTGACAACAGGCCGGCTCTGCCACAGATCCCTCCTTAAAATTCCCTGTTCCTTCTCTCCTCACAACAGACTCTGTAACCAGGGCTACCTGGCCTAGGCCCTAGCCTAGGCAAATCATAAGCCTGCCTGATCCATCTTGTCTCTATTGCTGCCTAGACATAAAGAAAGATGTTACCTTACTGTGATTGGTTTAGACTCCTCCTTGGACATCAATGCAACAATCACTTAAGCCTCAAATTAGCATCTGTTTCACACACAACTATGTATATTATTTACTTCATGGTCAGGATGGGTCCCATAATGTCACAATTACATGTTGAGAATGATTCAGTGTCATCTTAGACTTTAATGCACCAATTTCCTCTTTTTCATGAAGACAAAATACCAAGAGTTCTGGTGAGCAATGTTGCAGGGCAGGGGGCAACAGTACACACAGGACCTGAGGCAGGGGGCCCATGCTTTGCAGGGGCCTGGGGCAAATTGTCCAGTTGCCCCCCCTCTGGGCAGCCCTGCCCTTGCTCATGCTCTATGTCACTCCGCCCCCGCAATGCTCACTTCTTGTTGTAGAGCTCCTCCAGGCAGTACCAATCATACAATACCACCTCCCCCCCCAATTTTTTTTCACATTACATGGTCACCCTACCCTAACTGGCTGGAACAAGCACCCATTCCAGCCAGTCCATGGGCTCTATCTTTGACACCCAATCTAAATTATGCCAGGGACCCTCCAACCAGCTTGGCATTAGAGGAGTGGCAAGGCAGCTTAGAACCAATCCTCTTTTCATTAGCTCTGAGGGATGGAAACTCTTTGTAATGGCAGATCCAGTTTTTAATCCACAGAATGGCTAATGGGATGGGAAACTGGCTCTATGCTGCAGATGCAGCCAGCAAAGACTGCAAAAACAAAGGCAAGAGGTAAGAGACACCAATGACAGGCTGAGGAATTTCCTAAGAAAAGCCCTTCTGAAGGTGATGTGAGATCTGTCAGCACAGAAATAGCTTTCATCATGTAACAGTAGCTCTGTCTTGGCCTTCATGGGGAGCAACAATCCCTTCCCAGGTTTAAATAGGCAAAATCACAAAGAGGAAGCAGGGAAGGGAACTTTTTTTCTCCCTATGTGCACCTTGAGTGTCATCTGCTATTCTTAATTCATTTGGAAAATCCCACGAGTCTCCCCAAAGCAGTCTGGGAGATGACATACCGCGTAGGCCAAAGCTCTGGCTACATTTGTCCCTGTCAAAACATTGTCTGATGCTGAGGCTTGCAATGGATGTAGCTCTCTACTGCCATGTGTATGGGGGTGACAGAAGAGGAGGGGTTTGCACAGGTGTCAATGACAACAATGACAATCCAAGCAGAGGAGGATCAGGTTCCAGTTCCTCCTTTTGCTTGTGTATTACAAGTTGAAACACTTCTGTCCATGCAGAAACAGGGAAATGCAAGAGAAACAGAAATGAATGGTTTGGCTTGACATTAGTCCTACCAGGTGCTGTAGTTTGTGTTTGTGTAGTGACCTTTCACTTCCAGGGGCTTCAGTTCAAATTGCAGTGGAGGTCACAAGTTTGCTGACCTTGTGTCAGACTCTCCCCTCCTTTGCCAAAAGAACACGTATGACTAGATATGTGGTGTCATCAATCCTGAGGGAATTTTCTAAGAAAAGCAAAAAGCTTTCCCTTTAACAAACCCAGCTACTAGATACAAGGTGACAGGTTTTCCAGGCTGGGTGAAGGACCTGCCAAATCAAGAGAAAGATCAGAAGGACAAAAAGCCTTGGATAGGGTTAATAAAACTGAGAATCCTGGCCCCAAGGGGAGATGACTGGAATCACTGGCCATTTCCTAATGAATCTTCCTGTGAATGTTTAGTAAGAGAAGAGGTGTGGAAAGACAGATAGATGTTTTCTTCTATGGTGCAACAGACTTCATGAGAGAAGAGTGGTCCAGCAATGAGTGTGTCAGTCTGGAGCTTGGATATCTTGGTTCTGTAATGTCCTGGTTTGTGCTATGGAGAACCAGTTCTGGCTGTGGCCTATTATCTGAGACTGCAGTGCTAATGAGGAACTTGTTTATAGTTCCTACACTGTAAATTAACCAAAGTCTGTGTTGGTTGATAAGTTCTTCCTTGCTCAGACTACATGCATTTTCCTTTTAATACCAGGCAAGCTATAGAGTTCTGAAAAGTAACTCTACCCCCAGTGGATCCAGTGCTTGCATTGGGAACTAGCATGAGGGTAAGTTATCCTACTGGACTGTGTTGTCCTATTCTTCCCACAGGATGACCGTTTACATTGTCCATTACTGTTAATGGAGGTGTGAGCAGGCAGGGTGGAAGAGGTGAGCCCTCCCTTTTAGACAGAAGAGGCTAAGCAAATTGCTTCACTGAAAAGATATGAAGGAAATCATGAAGGAACATCCTGTTGCAGTATCCTTGCATTCTAGCAGTAAATTACATTATGTTAATACATTCTTGCTGTACAGCCCTATTACATTTTGGCTGTTGCATGATATTTGTCCTATCTAATTTATACTCTACTGTGCATGTAATGTGTTTAGCCCTAGTGAACTAAATAAGTTGTTTCTCCAGACACAGAAGTTGCCTGGATTTTGCTTTTTTTGATTACCATATACCATATTTTGCACAGCAAGCACCATGCCAACGGTTAATGCACTGAAACCTTTCACCTATATATGATTCTGATCACCTGTCCTGTATTCAGCTGTGAAACCCACCACAGACCAAGACCATCAAACCTTGTAGTAAAATTCTTTCCTAATCCCAAATGTGGCAATTGGTCCAACCTTGCTATTCACAGTTTAGTATGCCTTAAAATGGGGAGAAAGGATCATAGCCTCTGATAGATCAGCGTCTAATGATGATAACCAAGGCACAATCTTGTCGGTATTTGGTAAATAAAACAGTGAAACAGAAAACTCAGTGCCTTTCAGTGGCCATTTATTTCTCTGCCCTACTAGTTTAGAATCATATAAAATAAGGCTGGAAAGCACCTCAAGAAGTTTTCTAGTCAGCCCCCTGCTCAAGGCCGGTTCATCCCTGTCTAAACCGTCCAACTCTATATTTGTCTAACCTATTCCTAAAACCATGCAAGCAAGCCTGTCACACAAGTACAGGGCATGTTACCCAAACATACCAAAAATCCCCTAAACCTGCCACAGGTAAATCAGGGGGATGAGGAAACCATCAAAATGTCCTACTAGTGCAAAAGTTATTAAAATACATACAAGAGTTCCATAGAAAAAGCCCATGCTTCCATTACAGAGGAAGGCAAAACCCACCACAGACCAAGACCATCAAACCTTGTAGTAAAATTCTTTCCTAATCCCAAATGTGGCAATTGGTCCAACCTTGAGCAGAGGAGCAAGACCTTCTAACTAGGAATTTCCATGTTTTAGTCTGTAAACTCCTGTGTGCGGAGAGAAATGGGTGGCACTGATGTATTTATCTAATATTAAGACATGCCAGCCTGTGCAGTGTTTGTAGGCTTGGAACTGAGCTACCCTAAAAGATTCATCATGACTGGAATCCAGTTTCCATGCTCATAACTACCAAAGTGTTCTCCTGATCTACCAGGATTCAGCCATGGTACAGTGGCATATTATGTTATTCGCAAGTAGAGTTTTATCGACCTCACGCCTTGGAGCTTCTACAAGATTCACAGTGATCCTGGGCACTAATATCCTGGCCCTGAAGAGTTTCTGCACACCTTTCGTATCTGTTGAAGTCAATGGGAACTAAAAACACACAACACTTCTTTAAGAACCTAGCCAGCATCACAGGTTGGGATAGGGTCTGGTACAAAGCCTTGAGGTCCCTTTGGACTTCTTACTAAGCTTGCATGACCTGTCAGCATCTAACAATGTCTTATTTTACCCCCAGTTTGCTCGGAATCTTTGTGCCTTCATTTTTGGCGAGGACCTGGCTGCAGTGATCCATGCATTTGTTACCTCCAGGCTGGACTGGTGTGGTTCACTCGTTCTGAAGCTAAATGTGGAGATGATGTACAAGCTACTACTGATACAGCAAACAGCTGCCAGCCTTTTCTTTGGTGTAAGCTGCCGTCAGCACTCCAGGCCCAGGTTCAAGTTCCTGCCCCAGCTCTCAGTCAGTTCCCATTGCCAGTTTAAGGTCTTCATCCTAATCTTCAAAACAATGGATCAAGCCCCAGCTACAGCAAAGGCAGAGTTTTGATCTATGACCTAACAGCAGTCATCTACGTTGTGACACATTACAATGTGTGGGATGAAGAGGATCTGGGGGACAAAACACTTTACCTCCAGAGGACCTGGACAGGAACAATCTAGGGAAGATCAGACAAATCTGACTATCTTTAGGAAATCCACCCTCACCAAAAAAGCCTTTAGCACCTCTGATCCCCATTTCTACCCCGAAACATTCACCAACTTATTGATTTCAATGCTTCTGAAACTCATAGTTTCAATGTGTCTGAAACTCATAGAGAAGTAGTACTGAATGGGTGCTCCAGAGGTCATCTAGTCCAACCCTCAGCCTGAGGCAGAATCATCCCTATCCAAACCAGCCCATACAACCATAATCTAAACTACATAAAAGCTCCCTCAACCCTGACACAACATATACCTAACATCCTGACACTCATGCTTCACATGAATCAAGATGCAATTCCCCAAGTGCTTAAAGTTATGTTTGTGCTCAAGTACTAACCCAGGGCATATCATGCCTTATCATCACTGTTTCTCACTCTTAGATCAATAGGCACTTTTTAAGAAGAAATTGATGGCTATCATTAGGGGCTGTGAACTAAAGTAATATCCCATTGGGAGTTGCACTGTAGCTCCCTTCCATTCAGAAACTCAAATCCCTTCAGAAAAAAGAAAAAGTAATTAAAAGTCAGTCTTTTCTCTCCCTCCTGGCCCATTTTGCTTCTTGCCAACAACCAGTTTCTTTTTGGTTCTTTTGATACTGCACTTAAATTAACCTGCACCTGTTTTCTGCAGCTCTCAGCTGTAGATGTCAGCTATTTCCGGCACTAACCTCAAGACTGTTGCTCACAGCTCCACTGTCAGGTTCTTCAGACTTCCTGTTTTGTTCTCAACGCTTTTATTTCGCCGCTGTACTGCTTCCTGTTCTAAGACTTCTTGTGACTAGAATCCCACAATTGTCCTCAGCAAGACTTGGCTGGTAAAGTCTCTGAATGTTCTTCCTCTTATTAATGTTTTGTCTTCCTGTCCATAATCTTTCTAGATGGGTAATCTGGATTTTTGTGGAAATTCCAATGGGGTTTCACTGAGGTTCTTCATTCTTGTGCATTCGCTCTAGAAAACAAGGAATTAAATAGCTCTGGTACAGACAGCTTTTCAGAAATGCTCAAGGAAGATACTATTCTTTCTGGAGTAAGTCAGCAGGGAGACGGTGATCCTTCTATTAGCTTGGTTTTCAATCATTTCCATTTAGCTGTTGCTCAGGTCCTGTTATAAATGTGTTAGTGAGTTCAAAAGCAAGAGCAGGCGTAGACAGTCTGATCTCAAGGCTGCTATCCTGTGTGCCTTTGTAGGTGAAAATCATTACAAGACCTTAAATGGAGAGATATGAAATACTGTTAGGAATGGAGAAGCAAAGATAACTCAACTGGGACACTGAACTCAAAAAGATGTGGCAGAAACATTTAAAGATAATTCTTTGCCTTGTCCCAGCTCCACAAAAAAAAGTTTTGAATAATTGTTAGTGTGACTGCAGTCTAGTTAAGTAAGTGACTGAGCTGGAAGATTAATCACTGTCTAAGAGGGTTTAATTTATATGCTGTATCTGCATAATTATCATATATATTAAGCAACAGGTACTGTCTTATGAGAAACTTTCTGTATCATACTTTTAAAATCTACTCTACTCTAAATCTCTCTAAAGTATTTTAGTGTTTATATATTTTCTTTCTCATCTTTATTATTGAAAACATTTGCATTAAACATGATCTATTTTATTCTGTGACTCTTACATTCAAATCTTTCTTTCCTGTGTCCCCTGTTGCCCTTTTTCCACCTGAAATATAAGATTTTCTAATATCACAAGTGCTTGTTGATGAAATGATTATAGTCATTAATTAATATACCTTCTTCTTTACTGTTGAAGACAATTTATATTAGACATGCTGAACCATGATCCTGAGGTTAGAGGGTACAGGTGATTTTCCATCAAAATACATTTTTTGATGGGAAATGCTGTTGCAAGTTGATTTTAGATGATCCAAATTGAAATTTGCTGCAGAAAAATGGCAATGTTTCTGAAAGTTTTAGTTTTCCATTGGAAAAGTCAAAATGAACTGTTTCCTATTGCACTGCATTTACCCAGACCAAAGACTTTCCATCTTGCAAACACCATTAAACTGTTTTGTGTCTGCTCAGTTTGATGTTAACCTGTGTCTCCTCAAGTTGCTAGAGTGCTGCCATATACTCACGTCCCCATTTTCAACAATGGGCTAGACTGTCTAGCCAGAATCCATCTCCCATGATGCACCACTTTCATGGGACAGAAATTTTGATTTTCAACCAGCTCTGTTAGAGGAGGACATCTATACATGTGTTGTATTGCAGCTGACTAATTACCTCCATAGTAAAGCATCACCATCTATACATGTGCTGGTATTAGGGCACAGTAAATTCCATTTCTCATGATTTTTCTTCACATGATGTTTCCTATTCATGGATTGTCAGTCAGTACTTACCATCTTCTATGCTCATGCTGAGCTGGATAACACTCCATGTCCAACAAGGCTGACTATACAACCCCCCCTCCCCTCCAGCACCCCTATATACACACTTCCTGGTTCCTGGTTTTCCTTCTGATATAAAAATATTGGAATTGAGTTGCTGAGTACTAACTGGGCAATAGGTGCACAGAAAAAAAATAATTCTTTTACCTGGTATTTCAAGAGGCTGGGCTCTTGCAAAGTGCAACATATTGGATATCTGGCTGATTTTCCATATCCTAGAGCCTGAAAAGGTAGATGTTGCTTTGTAGCTCAGTATTTTTGGAAGTGTCCAGCTTTCATAACCACACGAAAGGGTCAATCATATGCACCAATTCCTAATCTCACCTGCGTAAAGTTAACTTTCTACAGTGCAGAAGTCCTTGTTTTCTTAGTACTTGCCATGATTCCAGCACTTTGAGTTTGGAATAATAATTTCTGGTTGGAGGAGGTGATTTTCTTGCATGTGGGACTGCTTAAAATAGTCTGCAGGCAGAATTTTCCCTAACAGTTTGGAAACTGCCTGATTAAGGTGTTTATTTGCTGACTGCTCAAAATTACATGTGTGTCAAACTCCCCTCCCTCCCACAGCCATCGCTCAGGATATTTCAGCCCACGTACTGTCAGTAGCAACTGGTTGTCACAGTTTTAGTGTTGCATGCAGGGTTGGCTCTTTCCATTCTCGGCACTGGGTGTTTATTGTTTAAGGGTTTTACCCAGGGAAGAACCATTCGGAGCTCTTCATCCAATGCAGGCCATTAGAGAACAGAGATGGAGGCTGGAGAAGCCAGTTGCACTGTCCTGGGAAGAGTCCTGCTTGCTCTCTGAGACTCAGACCCTCCAGGATCAGATACTGAGTGGGGGACCCAGGAGAGGGGGGAGGCTGGGGGCAACTGGAGTGACAGGTGGCTGCTTTCTCCTCCTTCCCCTGCCAGCTCCTCAGTGCACTCTGACCCTGCCGACCAATGGCAGAGCCTCTCCGAGCTGGGGGAGGAGCTGAGGGACAGCGGGTCAAGGAGCTGACTGGGAAGTGTGGCAGCAGCCCCAGCGGAGGTGGGAGGCCTGCAACTGCTGAGTAAGGTGCTCACCCCTGCACGAGGGCCCGAGAAGGGAGACGGAGGTACCACGAGGAGGAGAACTGGGGTTGTGGGCAGAGTGAGACAACTGGGGGCGGAGGTGGTTTGGGGCAAGTGAACGGTGCCAGAGTGAAGTAAGGAAAGGTCTGGGGAAGCCACAGGAGTGTGCTGCCCATCTGGGGGCTTTGGAAGTGACATGAGCGCTGCACACGTGTTGCCACGCAGCTCTTTCCCAGACCTTGGTTGAGCCAATGTACGTAGTCCTGGCTCAACATGGGCAGTGTCAGCTCCTTTCCCCCTTCCCAGCCTGCACTAGAGCTCATCCAGCACTGGGAAGCCTCTGAGGCCACTGAGGTAGAGCAACCTGGGGAGGCTTGAAAGGGGCTAAGTGCAGACATTTGCAGGGGGAGGGGGAGGTTAGATCTCATTAAAAATGGCCACCTGATCTAACTTAGTTTGCGCCGATGCAGACCTTACACTAGACCCAGTCTTAGTAATCAGAAACCAACCTATACTTGTACCTGGACAGAAGTTCTGCGCACGCAGTCTGGCCTCAAAATGATGGAACCTGGTCTAAGAGACCTGGACTGATGTGCGCTCAGACTCAATCACTGTAAGTTAGACCAGTGAATGGCACTTCTCTATAAAAAGTTGAACTTTTCCTACCTGCCCCCAGGCACTGCGCTGTTTTTGGCTCCCAGGCCCTCACCCATCCATCCCCTCTCTGCAGTGGACCAGGCACCCCCTCTTCTCCCCACAACCCTCATCTCAAAGCTACTTCCAGTGCTGGTTTTATATGCATGTGGATGCTGGGAGCCAAGGCAAAAAGTATCAGTGGTGGGAGGGATGGGGGGACAGGACATGCCAGATATATGAGATGCATCGAAAACTGGAAGATATTTTAAAAATATTCTCAAAATCTGGGCACAAATCTCTAATTTTTGCACTATGTGGTGTCACAGGGGTTAAAATAAGTGCAAACCCATACCGTCTAAACCAGGATGTTCTTGAAACATGATGGTCTAGCTCAGTGGTCCTCAACCATTTTTAAATTCAAGGCACCCCTTGTGAAGTGCCAGCTCTTAGCTTTCACTCATTTTTTGACTATGGAAAGATAGTGGAGCAATTTTTCTGTTGAAAAGAGCTTGGAAAGACTACACCATGTAAGAATGCTTTTGACACTATGGATTCCTATTTGAAATCTCTGGGTTTATCTTGTGAACTCTGTGTAGGTGTTTATACACTAAACAGTCCTAAGATTGTGCAGCATCCTTAAAAGGATCTCAAGACATCCCAGGGTGCCACAGCACCCTAGCTGAGAATCACTGGTCTAAGTTCAACCAGGAATTATGGGTTTGAAGCAGGAACTATTAGGGAGCAGAAAAAAACCCAAAAACATTCTGACCTGTTATGCAGGGTTTCAAGCTAGAAGATCAAAATGGTCCCCTTACCCATGAAATCTGGGAACCTTTGGGTGTGCCATACCAACAATTTATATCTGGGTAAAAGGGAGCGTTGAGCTTACTGAGTGCCAGCTCTTTTGCAGTAGTTGTGTTTCTATTTCATGTCCTGAGCAGTTGCACATGGGAGTCTGAGGGAAAGAAGCTTATGAGCATGTACTGTGTCATACAACATACACAAAAATGAGATGCTAAGGCTGTCCTTTGGGTGCCCCCTAGCCACGTCTGTGATGCATACCAGATCCAGAGATCATGAGAGAGAGCTGTGGTGGCAGGTAGCCCTAGATTGCATTAACTGCCTCATTTCTAATTCTGGGGCTTGAAAGTTGAAGCACCATGCATGTTCAAGAGCAGCGCCCCTTGGAAAGCTAAGGAAGTAATGCAGACGTACCTTAATTGCCTATCTGCATGGTCTTACCACATGGGCAATGGCAGCTCAATCACAGCTACATACCCCAATCATTGATGGCTGAACTGCTACAGGTTATCTTCCACTTACCCTAAGGTAAGAGCATAAATATAGGTAACTGCCACAGGACAACCAGTGCTCAATTAAGGCACACCCTGTGTACTGCAAAGTAAACTGTTTGTATAGCCATACCGTATAAAAAACCCATTTCCGCCTTCTGTACACAAAGTGCATAGTGATGCCGTCTCAGACCATTGGAATCCAAGTGTCTGTATCACTGTACCACACACACATCTCAGTAATTCCTCTTCCCAAAGGATGGAGACACAAGGGTTCTCACAGAGGTTCTGACAACTGATGAGCTTCAGTGCACATAACTGTTGCTTGTTGCCTCTTTCACAGTTCACCATGACTTCCCCTTGGATCTTGTTGGAGAAGGATGTATTTGCCCCGTTGAATGAGAGACTCTTGGAAATTGTCCACATCTGGAAAACTGGAAAGAAAAGGAAGGGCTCTGTTCTTTGTGTAGTTGGTGAGCAACTTTCTTCTCTCACTGTGAACTGATGGAGATTATACTGCAGGACCCTAGATTATTATTCTTGTTGTTATTCCCATGACTGTCTTGTTTTATATGTTGTTAAAGATCTGGGACAAACACCGTGTAACATCACATAAGATGCTGTAGAACTCCTAAGTGCTGTTTCACTATTGTTCTAGGAAAGAATTGCAAAAGTACAAGGGAATTTTTCCTAAAACTTTCTGATTTTCTACTTAAGCACTTTTGAAAATATTATAGCTCATATGATCTATGCATTCCCTCGTGTCCCATCACCTTACCATTTAAGCCACATCTGAAAAGAAGTGTTTGTCCCAGATCTGAAATTCTGAAAAGCATTTGTCCCAGATCAGCCATGTCTGAAAAGAGGTGTAGCTCCTTTTGGCTAACTTATTGGGAAGGGTCCCTTTTACAAGAAAACTTTTTTTAGTTAATACTGGCCACATCTACATGAGATGCTGACTGCACAGTAGCTCGTTACTACTGTGCAGTATCTTGTTACTACTGTAGAGAAGCATCACTTGGCATGGAATGTGACACAATGCGACTGTGCAGTAGCTCATTCTACTACTGCGCGGTCAGTGTCACCAAAAAGCCATTTGGCAATGCTACTGTGCAGTAGCTCCAGTTACTGTGCCATCATTTAGTACTTGCGTCTGTAGTAACACCTACGTAGTCAACATCTCATGCAGATGTGTCCACTCTTGCCTAATGCAAAGAGAATCCAGGTTTGAGGCTTGTCTTGAGGTGGTGCATATGTGAAAACATGAATAAGAAGGTACAACTCCATCCATTTCTTAATTCTGAATATCCGGATACCAGCTATACAAACTCCTTCAATATGGCATTTACCTATGGTAAATCCCACTGGGTTTAGTCTTACTGTTGCAGTGGCTTCTACCTTAGGCAAGGGAACAAGGATCTGTTTGGAAACACAGAGGTCAGTGGGACTCCTTCCAGAGATTGAAAGAGACTTTGGATAACGCTGCAAGAGACCAGTTCTGTATGTTAGTGCAATGTTTATAACATCTTGTTCCATCACACATCAATTATATGTAAAGTAGAAGTCTTATCTCCGCACACCTGGAATGCATGTATAAGCCAAACAGTAACACTGGTGTTTTGTATCCCTATACTTAGTTGCTAATTATAGGCCAATCCAGCTGTTCCTTGTGAAGGTGAAGGCAGATCGGGGTGAACAGTACAAGATAACCAACAGGTGGCTCTTAAAGTATCTGAAGCTGGTAGATGGAAAGACAGTCAATCAGGTACTGTTAACTCTTGCTTCTTATCATGGTATAGGGCATGACACAGTGTGTGAGTAAACGGAAAGAGAAATGAACGGGCTGAGTGTGAGGCCAGACAGATACAGTCCTGGTCTTAGTTTTAAGCAAAATGGAAGCAGTAGGTGAAGGAAGGGAGGACATTTTAAATCCAGGACCGAAAAAGATAGAACAGCTTTTGATTTCAATATAATCTGGCGAGAGCAGCCATCAAAAATTTTTAAAAAAAAGGCATCTCTGCTTTCTGATTTAGTTGGTCAGAGATACGTGCCCTTTATGCAGGGGTGGGCCTGTGGACCAGATCCGGCCTGCAGGGCCCCTAAAAATTTTAGAAAATTAATATTGATCTGTCTTAATGGACCACCAGTTCTACCAGAATGCTTTGGATGACTTATCTCAGACATCTCTTTTGGATGGAGACGGGGTTGTATGTGTGTTATAGGGAGGTTTGGGGGTGGGAATGCACCTTCACAAAGAGGAAATGGGGTGTATGTAGTAATGGCAGGCTTGTTGGATCTCAGAGCAGGCTGAGAAATCAATGAAGGACTGTTCTTTGTCATACAGCTTGTCACAGCAACCCTGTAAATCAAAAAAGAAAAGACTCCTATTGAGTACACGAGAGTTCACTTGGCATCTGTGGCTTGTATCCTCCTGTATTCTTAATGCTATTTATTGGAATCCTCGTACAGACCTTGGAATGGTGGACTTTTTTCTCAGCTGTGCAAAGTGGTTCCTTGTTAGATCACCAGCATTTGCAGAACACACTGTAGGGTCCATCTGCTTGTCCATGTTGAAATAGGTTATTTACAGCCATTTGCATAGGTAATTAAGGATTAAGTACAAAGTTATTTCCAAAAGCAAGGTTACTGGAGAGTCAATGTGGTGAGTCTGTGCTTGTACAATGACATTATTGCAGCTGGGAATGAGAGCTTGGGAAGCAGCATTTCCTTTATGCTGCCAGTTGTTGGCAGCATGTTGTTAAATTTCTTATAATTAGTTTTTTATTAATGTGAATGTGCCAGAGGCTTTGGCAATAAGCCTGGGTTTGTACAAACATTGAAATAAATTAAAGGAGAGCAACAGAATAATTTTCCACTCTGTCTCTAGGACAAACAGAATATACCTGTATATAGGCTACAGAAAGCACGAGAAAGAAAGCCTGCTTTTTAGGACCTACTTAGAAAATAGTGCTTGCAAATTTTCATGGGTTCACGATACAGGAGTGGAAACTAAAATGGTATTTCATTTTTGTTATGCCCTAAGAAGAGATAGCCTAATCTTTATTTTAGAAGACAGGTCTGATTCAGCTCTGACTGAAGCCAATGAGAGCATGTCCAATCCAGATCAGGTCTTAAGAACATAGGACTAAAAGGGACCTCTTGGTTCTGGCTCCCTGGTATAACAGACAGCCATGTCATATAATCCCTTTCATAAACTAATCTTAAAAGCTGCTAGGGTTTTTGCTCCCACTACTCCTATTGGGAGGCTGTTTTCAGAACCTGATGGCTCTAATGACTAGAAATCTTCTGATTTATAGACAGCAGTCATATTCTTTCATCCATTAGTTTCCCAAGCTCTCCCTTTGTAAGATAAGTTCTACTTCTCCTGATGACCCAGGTAGCTCAGGCTGAAGATGTTTGCATAGAACTGTTCACAGTGTTCCAGACAAGATCACACTGAAGCCCTATACAAGGCATTCATACTTCCATGTTTCTACCTTGTTTGCCACATTCTAGGATGGTATTTACCTTTATCACTGCTATATCGCATTGGTGGATCATAGTCATCTTGTGGCTGACTAACATGCTCACTTCTCAGTCATTTCCAGCTGACAATCTCCCATTTTATAATCAAAATACTTGGTATTAGTTCCCAAGTGCATGATCTTGCACTTAGTACTATGGAATTCCATCCTGTTTCTGATATTCCAGTCCTCAAGGTCATTTGGTTTTTCCTGCATGATATTCCAGTCATTCTCTGCATGGACAGTTCCTTCTAACGTTGCTTTAGCAGTGCAGATAACAAAACACAGAAGCTCCATGAAAAAGTTCCCAGTGTGGAATGTGTCCTCTGAGACAGCCTGCATGAGCTGGACACAAAGTCTAGGGACAGACATTCAAAAAGCCTGAGCCTGAATTGATTCAATCTTTGCAGGTTAGTCTAACCTGACTAGGCTGAACTGGTTTGAAACTGGACAGACATTCTCTTTGGACTGATGAA
The DNA here is from genome assembly GCF_052110815.1 of Crocodylus siamensis. NCBI lineage: Eukaryota > Metazoa > Chordata > Crocodylia > Crocodylidae > Crocodylus > Crocodylus siamensis. The sequence continues at coordinate 46,004,873 of NC_143402.1, read as the reverse complement.
ATTCAAGCACATGCCTGCAGTGGCTCAGGCTAGAAGCCAGGGGTGCTAGAGCAGCCCTCCCTTCCCTTCTGCAGAGAGCTGAGCTGAGGAGGGCACGGCCAGGCCCTGGCAGGACTCTCTCATTAGGGATGTCTGCCTGCACGGTCCCAGCCTTTTCCCAGCTGGCTGCTCAAGGGGCGGGAGTGTTGCCAGTCCCCAACCCCGGCCTAGCACTCTGAGGCAAGGGGGAGTGTGCAGTGCAGGCATCTGTTGATGATACCGAGCTTTTCAGTCTCCCTCCCTGTTTTGTCATACTGTCTGCAGCAAACTGACAGGTGAGCAAGCCAGCTGGGGGGCTGATAACAGTCTTCATCACCCAATTAGCAAAACAATAGCCTCTCTCCACATTACTTCAAACTTCTTAAACAGCTTACCAGTTGACCTGTTGTTTAGCTCTAAAAGCCCTAAGCGGTCACTGTTCTGTCTTCCTCTCCCAGTAAAATTGAAGAGAGAGATGCACACAGACACCTCTTGGCATTAGTTAGCATACCACATGCTGGCTACAGTTTCTGCTGTGGTAGAGAGGAGGAAGGGATCTCTGTTTAAGCAGTGAGTGGTGAGAGGGAGGGGAGAGGGGGGCACAGGAAAACCAGCTGACCCTGCTGTGCCTGCAAGTCTGTGCCAAGCTCCAGCCAGGGAGCAGAAGGGAGGGGCCAGCCCTTCAGTGTAGCAAAGAGCCCCAACCAGCCCAGAGAGTATGCTGGGATGCTGATAACTGATTTGGGTCAAGCCAGTTTATGCAGTTTGTCCCAGACCCCTTGCTGGTTTAAGTTAAATCAGAGTTAAGTCTGATACTGCATTCAACCAGGTTTATCTCAAACCAGTTTCAGCCATTTTCAAACTGGTTTATGTCACTGAACATCTGTTCTATTACAGGTTTAAACCAGTTTATGATCACTTAGACCAGGTTATGTGTAATGTCTGCCCCTGGCCAAAATGGTTGCCTCTGTTGGCACTTTGCTTGGAGATTTAAACGGAGGGTTCATAGAAAACAAAGACTTAGCAGTTACCTTCATGTGTCAACACAGACATTTGCGGAAAATGATGCTGAATGATTAAAACAGGAAATGTAAACTGTGTAGCTTCAACAGCAGCAGCCATTCACAGAGGAGGGAAAACAGTTAGCCGAGCACCAGAAATATCACTTTCTGGAGTGCTGACACTGCCTATAATTTGGATTTATTATGCAGGACATAATAATCTCAGTGGGAAGCTGAATCAGCCTATTGTGATGTGTCTTTATCATGATGTTCCCTTATTAAAAATGAACTTGCATCCTAATGGATGCAGCATCCATCAGGCCAACATATGGAGACATCTGCATTATCATGGTACAGCTCCCAGAATCCATTCAGAACTTTTTAATTTTCCTGTAAGTCTGATGGGCAAGAGGCAGGGCAGGCCTGTGTAAAGGATGAGTAGCCAACCTGCCTGTGTGTGCTGTGCATTATACCCTTAACTATAAACAGCTGTGGTCTTGCTATCTGGTCAGCAAAAGAGACCACCCTCCAAGATGAAACTAGCACAAATCCATCCTCTTCATGCCCCAGAGAAGAGACTGTAGAACTGCAGGCCCCTGGGATGGAAGTCCATCGTCCTCTAAAGAAGAGTTACAATATGCATGTCCCCAGTAACGGTCCCACAAAAATAGTGCAAAAAACCAACACTTCCCTCCTCAGAATGAACCCATACAGTCCCCCCCCCGACCCTCTGCCCCTGAATCAGTGGAGACCCCTGAAAACAAATGACTGACGTAAAACCGCTATTAACAAGGAGGTATTTTTAATTAGCACATCTCTGGGAAAGCCTCCCTGTGTGGCAGTGTGAAAGATGAGACCCTAACAGGCAAATGAATGCTAAAAACCAGACATGATTATGAAGCCTGTGCACAACTTGTGCTCTGTGCGGTGAATGCCAGTGACTTGGGGCCTGCTCGTGTATGCTGGCCTCGTGTTCCACAAGGAACCTGCCTTCCCCTGGTGCTGCCAAAGCCCTGATATTGCACATTTGGCAGTGCTTTTTAAGTTATGCCTCTCTTGACAAAAACTGTATTAATATTTGAGGCGATTACTGAATAGCCTCCTGCTTTAATCACTCCTTATAAGGTATAAAGCATGCTATAAACCATGCCAGTTGTAAATCCCCCCTCAGACGATGGTGTTAAAAGCTGTTCCAGACGCTGCTATCCAGCCTGTAAAGCAGTGCGGGGGTGTGATATATCACTTTAAGGTGTTTAGAAAGCATGGTGCAAATTGTCACAGGACTGAATAAATCATCATAAAGTCTGAGCCTATTATTAGTAGTAGTAGTATCAATAATAATAAGTGCAGCTTGCGAACTCTCTAGAAGATGGGATCATGCAGTGCTGCTGAACTAATAAGCTAAGGAGCTAGTCTTAGTGGAATATTCCCAACTCAGGACCCCTCTTTCTGCAGATCTTCCTTTGCTATTGCTCTGTCCCCTATTCCATCATGCCTTCCCCAGAGGCAGCCAGCGCTGTTCCCTGTAGCCAAATTGGCAGGTCAATTGGCAACAACCAGGTGGCAACAAGGTGCAAGTGTCCTGCCATGACAGGGAATTTATTAAGTGGTTCCCAGCAGGCTGTAGCTAATTATTCCTATTCTGTGTTGTAAAAACCCCCTGGTACTGTGATAATCTGATATCTGGGGGAAAGTTCTTTCCTGGCCCAAAATCAAGTAATCAGTTTGATTTTGAGTGAAAACAAGGCACATCAACCATGCATCAGCAAAGCAAGGTCCTTACAGCATCAGTCCACTGTGATTGGCCCCAGCTGGAGACAGGACCCCAGTCGCTGATGATTCAGGAAAAAACAACCTAGAAATCATTTGGCCAATTGCGTATCAGTAGTGTTCTGCATTGTCAGTTTTTACCAATTTTCATGAATAAGTTCCCTGATTTTTTAAAGTCAGTTTTTACTGATTTTCACCTATTTTTCAGTTCAAATCCCTGTTAACTGGCATTCCCCACTTGTGCCAGTTTACAGGGATTTGTACTGAAAAATGGGTGGTGCTGGTAAGCTAAAAATGCCACTGTGTTAGTTACCTGAGGCACAGGTTTCCAGCCGGATGGTGGTGGGGCAGACGTGGCAGCGGCCACATGTGGAGCAGGGAGCCGGAGGGGTGCAGCTGGCCACATGAGGGCCAGGAGAGGGTGGCTGGAGCTGCTGCTTGGGGTGCAGGACTCCCGGCTCTGACTCCAAATGGGGTGGGACAGGCTGCAGGAATTCCTCCTGGTGCAGGTGGGTCCGAGCTGTACCCCAGCAACATCGGCTTCGGCCCTGCCCCGAGCTGTGAGCCCCACTGGGGTGGGGGGCAGGTGGGAGAGCCTAGGCCCATTCTCTGTGGTGGGCATTGCACCAAGCTGCTATGCACAGGCCCATGGGCCTGGAGCTGCTGCCTGGGGGTGCAGAGCTCCAGGCTCTGACTCCAGGTGGGGCAGGAGGTGCCGTTGCCAGGGTCGGGTCCCCCCTCACCACATCTGGCTGTGGACCACTCCCCCCAAACATCAGGGCAGACCGGCAGCAGGCTGCTGCAGCAGGGGGAAGGGGCACAAACACAGCTAGGGAAGAAAGGCAGGGCATGGTGCGGTGTGCTTCCTGCTGCTGATCTGGGGGCACGTGCCCCTGGGGAAGAGCTCGACACAGGCCCGCAAGCCCACAGCCCTGCTGGGGGGTGCATAGCAACAAAAGCTGCACCTCCCCGCCCCACACCCTGTACCCACTGACAGCTCCCCCCGCTTTGCTCCCTGCTGCAGCCCCAGAAGCAGCTGACGGGCTGTACTGCACCCCTCCCCCTTCCCTAGTCCCAGCCTTACTCCCTCCCTCACTACCGATTTTTCTCCAGTTTAACTGACTTTTTCCCTTTTCTTCCTTTTATCCTGATTTCATCCTGGTTTTTACATTTTGAAGATAAACCCCGAAAAATTTCCAATTTTTTTTTTTTAAATAAAAACTGAGAATGTGGAACACTATGCATCAGGGGAAAAAGTCCTTCCTGACCCTGTAGGCAACCAACAGGGCCAGTCCCTATGAAGCAAGCTCAGTGAAGAGGTTTCCAAACTGCCACTTTAAAACATTCCCCTTTCTGCGCACACAGCCTCTCTCCGTATGTTACCCATGCCAATGCACCAAGTGACATGGATTTCCATGTCATATCTTATGCTGTGTTCTTTGATGCCAAGTTAAATCCAAAAAAGAGAGTCTCTCCCAGCAAGGGAGAAACTCAGGGGAAAACATCATCAGCAACTGCCAACCACGGTTGATTTGGAACATGAAAGCTTAACAAGAAGATTTGTGCCCAACTACTTTCTGACCAAGTGGGCAACTCCCTTGAAGTCAGTCTCACATTAGATATGGCATAACTAATAAGAGGCAACAAGCAGGTGAGAAGTGGGAGAGGAGAGAATGAAAATCTGGTTCATCATGATCACAAGCTGTCACATTTTAATAGTGAGCACACCACCCCCACCAGGTGTTTGAGTCACCAACAATGCTGGTAGCAGCTGGGTTTTCCTTAGATGTCTCCCTTCCATTTGCTTTCTGGGCCCAGTGCAGTTTAGTCTGAGATCTAACAATATCACCACCCAAGGTGGTATGACTGGGCCAGTGCTTAATTGCTACTGAATTGTTAAGATCAAGTTATGTTCTGTATCAGTGAACTCAGTTCAGATTTCAGATTAACCCCCTGCCAGAATGCTGATTTGCAACATGACCGCCTGGTGATATTAAAAATGCTAATCTCAGAGGTGCAACTTGGAAAAATGGTTTGTCCCATTATCCCTTAGCCTAGTGATCTGTAGGATATGGGGTCCTGCTGTGTTGGACACAGAAGGTGTTTTCTCTTTTAAAACACCCATTGCATTTATTAAAATATATTACTTTCCTGTATGTTAAGTATACATTGTGTGGTAACTGCTTTCTGGTCACAGCACTAATAAAATGTAGCTCTTGTTATTGGTGTTTAGGTAACTCTGGATTTTGAGCTGCAGTTTGATAAGGTTTACAAGTGGACAGCTGGCAGCTGTGATGAGAAGAATGCCTTTATCAGATGCTTGTGGAAGCTGAACCACCGATACCTCTCTGGCACTATCACATTTGTCAATGTCCCCTCCTGTACAATGGAAGGTAATTATGACTTTTGTCATACACACTCAGAATGCCTTTTTATATACTTTGATCCCTCTACTCTTAAGTCCTTTATTCCTGTCACATTTTAAGGGCCGCTGGCTTTTTTTGCTCCACCTTCCTCAACAGAAGTGAGTACCTGGGGCTACCTCAAGAAAATACCTTGGTATAAGTATGATTTTCTTCCTATTTGTCAAGAACTGCCTCCCTTCAAGGGCATACATTGTGACTTCACCTCAAAGTAGTCTAAAGTGTAGATCATCTAAGGGAAACCAAGATGCATTATGAACAAAGAGGAAAAAAAAGAAAATCAGATTCAAACAATAGAAACAGACTATGTAACAAATCTGTATACAGATCTCTGTATACCAGCAAGAAAGGAAGTAGAGGCCCATTTTATCTTTAGTTATGGTAAAGTAATATTTCTAGAGGGTGATTAATCCTGTTCCTTCGGACCTTTCACAGCAACACTTCCTGCCGCAGACATATCTCTGCATTCACATCTCTCACCCCAGCACTGTTTTGCTTTAACCTTCTTTGACATACCCAGTTTACTACAAACCCACCTCTTCTCACATTCTCAGGGTAAAAAAACACTTTGGGTTTATCCTTACTTTGATTGTCCCAGGCATTGATTTGCACCAAAACAAGCAAGATTCAATCTTTAACATTCTCGGCCTGAATGGTAGTTAATTCAAATAAGCCTCGATTGTCCAAGGGGAAATTGTTCTCTCGGGTATGTCACAGTACTTAAAATAGGACAGTGGGCTTGTAGGATCCCAGGATTCTCAGGCTTCTTCCTGAGAGAAATCCACATCTGTTTTTACCTTCAGTTCCCTTGGGGTGTATTCTCAAACTGATTCAGAGCTGTGTCTAAACAGTTTCTATTCTTCTGTTTTTCTGCTCTGCCTTCCCATTTGATCAGTTCATCCCACTCAGTGGGAGTGGCCTAGTAGCATTATATAAGTGGCTGGACTGAAGAGTTTACCACCGCTGCATTGGTTTGTCTCCATTCCTTCTACCTTGGGGATTGCCAAAGACAGCTATGGTCAATTTTTATTTTTTTCACTATGTGATTAGAGACCTGAGGAAGAATGGTCTTGTATTCAAAAGCTAGTCTGACTTTATCCCACCTACATAGTTGTTCCAATAAAAAATATCACCCTAAGAAATCCTTACCTCTTGCATAATTTCTGTATTATCATGGCTACAACATCACTTTTACATTACTGTACCTTCCTTTGGCAATTTATCCCTGCTTACTTGTAGAGCTTTGAGAAGCCTTGGAGCAATATGTAAAGCTTCCTCCTCTCCCTGCTAGGCTAACTGCTTTGCTCAGCAGTTGCTTTGAAGGCAATCTTGCAGTCACCAAACTGGGAGGTAAAAAGGGCTGTGGCCAGGGACCAGAGGACAGCTGGTGAAATACAAGGGCTGCCCACTCCAATCAGGAGAGAGATGGCATCACAGATTAACATCACCATTAGTGTTTCTTCCTCCTGTGCCCAAGCCTCTGCTCTGTTCTTGTACCTATACACTCCAGGAAACTCTGCTTTACTGAAGAGGTCCAAGGGAAATGGGATTTATAAGCAATGGCTGTGTAGTGCCACCAACCACGAGCGTTAAAAAAAAAAAAAATGAGTCTTCCTTCAAAGAATTAGGAGATCAGATTTAAAATCATGAGCTCATAAAAATAATGGGGCATAGTTTTATTCATCTTCTGCCTGCTGAACCTTCACATTACACTAGGGTCACATTTCCAGGCATTTTTTTCTTTTTTTTTTTTTTGCTACCATGAAGGCGAGAATCTTACTTTATACTTTTAATGACAGCTGGGATTTTCTCCTAATCACTTTCTTCCAAGAGCTGGGACTTCATGGAGAAGCCCAAGTTCCACAAAAATCATGATTAAATCACAGGGGAGACAACAACAAATATGGCCAACATTTGATTAATGAGAGGGTTTGGTTAGCTAGAGTCAGAGGAAAAAACCCAGCTAGAATCACACAGAGCTAATTAATACTGGATATGTTTTGCCTGCTTGACCTTTACACTCCATGTAAACATTGCCAGAAGGGAGGTAATTTAGGGGAGGGATAAGGAGGCTGTTGTTGTTAGGGTTTGACTGCAATCATCTGGTCAATATAAGATGAGCTGGATGCAGCCCTCAAATCATATTTGTTGCCTCTGCATCTTGTTGTTAGTTTGCTGGAAAGTTCAAATTATGTCAAAGCTCATTTTACTGTAGCCTGGATACACCCGGGGGTGTGCTCCATCCACAAGTGGAAGGAGTGGGGTGGTCAGGCAAGAGTGCTCTGAGGGGGGCTTGCCACTGAGGAGTAGTTCCCTCTTTTCTTCATAGAGCCTGGCCGGGAAAAAGCACTTAACTATATACAAGTTTACTGCTATACAAAAATAAATATGAATAAGACACATTAAATATTTGCAATACAATTGGTATGTGACACCATATACAATAATCTGCAATCAACACATCGCACCACTTTGAGGGACTGCAAAATATAGACCAGGTAATTGGGAACTCAGTACAGGTGATCTACAGCACAGGCAATAATTAACCACCCCTGCACAGATGAATATTAACACCCTGGAACAGGTAAGTCAATGCATCAACATAGTAAACACATAAGCATCAACTCCAATTAAACCCAGGTAAGTTGAGGTAGCAATGCAATAGATGTACACAGGCAACAACACAGGTAAGTTCAGATAATAGGCAGTAAACATATAAAGGTAAAGAAAACAGGTAAACCAATATAACCCCCCCTTAAGGAGTACCCATAACTATATTAACATCAACAATACAAAGCAAACATCAATCACAAAATATGAGGTGCACTCAGCACCCCATGGGGTGTTCCATGGAGCCGCTCCCCTTCAGGGCCCTGGGATGGGAACATGCCTGTCCCATAATGGAGGAGGGTGGAGGCTGCAGACCCTCCCCTCCCAAGGCTGCCCCCCCGTGTGACCCGCTTCCCCAACAACTCCTACTCCTGCTCTGAAGCGGATAAAGCTCGTCCCCCAGTGGCCAGTCCTGCAAGGGCCTCTCTCCGGCGGCACCTCTGGTTCCTCTTGATGTCCTGGTGCCCCACTCTGGGCCTGCCCAGCCTCCCGCCAGGGTTTCCGCTGATGGCCCTGTGCCTCATACTGCACACCCACAGAGCTTCTACGGGAGCTGAGCCCTTACTGTTCCCTGGCCTCGTGCGGGGGGTCCTTCCCCTTCCTGGGCCCTGCTCTGGGCACCACAGTTCTTTTAATTTAATGCTGAGTCACACTGTGGGGCTTGGGCTGCCCAGCCTAGAGCTGGGGCCAACTTGAGCAGCCTCAAGCTGCTCTCGAGGTCAACTCTCTGTGCACTGACCTGCACACCGTGTGGGCCCTGAGCAGTCTCAAGCTGCTCCCAAGGCTGACTCTCAGTTGCTGATCCATGCACTGTTGAGGTTCAGGCAGGGTCCCGATGACAGTCTTCTCCAGAGCTCCTCTCTCCTTGCTGTCCATTGCTGCATCTGCCCAGCACGCCAAGCATGCTGGGCTTTTATTTACACTGGAGGCCTCACCCTGAAGTACATGGGACCTGCAAAGCACAGTCTTCAACCAGGTCCAGGGGCTCTTTGCACCCCACCCCCCATCAGAGCAGGGGCAGGGCAAGCCCCTCCCAGCTGTTACCTGATTGGTGGAAATGTTCCACCAATCCGAAGTGTGCTTCTCCAAGTCCGGCTTGCCAGGCAAAAGCGACAAGCCTGCCGCATTACTCTAAGTGACAGCTTCGTTTGTCACACAAGGGAACAGATTTCTGAGTAGGGTAAAGAGTAGAGGACGAAGCACAAGACTGAGTGACCAGTCTGAAATGCAAGAGAGAGAGAGAAAAAAAAGAATAGGAATCACTCATCCAGGGACTTCAGGCTTAAGGAAGAATTTATAGAGCAGGCTGATATATTTCCTTGACTCTTGCCACATAGAGACAGCACTGGGCTGGGATAAAAAATGGGTAGTTTATCTTGCTTCTAATGGTTCTGTCTGTAATCTTATGGGTTGGTATGTATCAGCTCAGAAAAAGACCAGCTACATTTGGGAGAATGTTTCCAGTCTCTCTGCTGTCAAGATATTTTGCTGAGGTGGGGGGTTTATATTGGATATGTCTATCATCATATTTGGCTGTATTAGGGAGTGCCCATCTCTGAGATTCCCACAAATGCCCTGCAGATAGCTTCACATTGGGCTCATCTACATGTCATCCTATTGAGACACAGCGATGCGCTACATCGCTTTACGGCATGCTACATTGCCATACGGCATGCTACAGCGAGTGACATAGTGGCAAAATCTAACTGTCCATTGCGCACACAGTGTAGTAACCACCTGTGCTGTGCTTTAGTACTTCTAAAAGGAAGTACTAAAGCATGGTGCTGTAGCAACGTCGCCATACAGCAACATGTAGACACTTCCCCAGAGGTGGCAGCAGGCAAGGGCACACCCTTCATTCAGTTTAGACTTCCTGCGCACATATGCTTCTGTTTGATCTGTAGCACTGTAGCACTATCCCAGGCTTAAACTTTATTTCCCCAATGCCTGGCAGCTATGAGACCTTCCATGATTTTCTTGTGCTGGAGTTAAACATAAAGTGGGCACTAAACTGAGACCATTATATTCACTGCCCTTGTGACCCAAACTAGATTTGGTGTGACTTCCCAGAAGGGAAAGGCTAATACAAAGAAATAATGAAAAGAGTTTTTCATATATCTCCCCTGTGCATGCAGGAAAACAAGGTCCCCAAGAGAATGCAAAGGCAAGTGCAGAAGCAGAGAACCAGGAAGAGGACTGTGTGTACCAAGAGATGACACCAAAGGAAACAGCTGACATGCTAAAACTGATGGAAGAGTATGAGCCAATTGTGAACCATGCTGCAGCATTTGCAGAGCAGCTCAGCAGTGATCTTCAAGTGCTGGATGAGGTGAGCAGCAAGATGGTTGAAAGCACGTAGAAATCAGCAGGGTATCTGTGTGGACAGTACGGGCTCTTTAATTGAATCAAGGCACAAAAGGTTCCCTGGGTAAATGTGATATTTTTTGTTAGACTAACTAAATAGTTGGAAAAAAATGTTCTTTACAAGCTTGCAGGCACAAACACTCTTACTGAGGCATAGGGAGAGTTTGCTTGTGTTTTGTGCAGTCTCCTGGGTGGAATAGAAGCCAATATACAAAATTAACTGAATCAAAGCATTTGAACTAAGGTGTAGAAGTAATTTTTGTGGGATGTGGCTACTTAGCATTACAAGTACCATTACCTCCTGTCACATGACAGGTATCAGCATTCAGTGGCTTCTGTCACAATCTTCAACCTCATTTTTCATGACTGGGTGTTTCCTAATCCCAGATAAATGGCCAGTGTGGCAACCCCATAAAGCTCCTGACTAGGTCCTTGATTTCTTGGGCCTATTTGGAAGAGATGGAGCTAGGATTGCTACAGTACTGCCAGCTGGTAGCCTGCACCCAGGGTGTCTCTGTTGTACTCCCAGTGTTCTAAGGGAGGAGAGCAAAGTACAGGAACTAGCTCAGCTGCAGGCTATTGGCGCAAGGAAAGCAGCAGATCAGGGGACTTTTTCTGAACATGTGCACGCTCTCAAGGACACTGGCAGCCCTAAGCAGGCTGGTGGCTGTAGAGAAAACACTGGGAACACAGGAGTCCCCACAGTAGCAGTAGGCCCCAAGTGAGGGACTTGAAAAGGGAAGCTCAGCAGGTAGAGAGGGTGAGAGGAGGAACAATGGAAAACTGACTCCAAGTAGTAAAGCAAAAGAGACATGGATTCCCTTGAATTAGATGAAGGAGAGAAAATATGGCTTGGAGGCTTTAGGACTTTATCTTTACTACTAAAAAGGTGATTTGTTGCTTGGGGTGAGGAACATGCTGAGGATAAACCACAGTAAGGACAAATCTCTCCGGTTCTACAATATACGGAACCAAGAGAGATCAAAGTCAGCCAGGTCTGGTGTTGACCTTGCTTAGTTTATTCTGTAGTCAGATGAAAGTGTCTTTGTCCCCCTTATGTTTTAACTTCAGGCTGGTTACAGTCATTAGTTACCCTGAGGTAAACAGTGTAAAAATGAGGCATAGAGTGGGACACTGGTGGGGATGAGCCAGTACAGAGGATGGAACTGAATAGTGAAGCAGTGGGATGAGACAGCTTGTGGAGTAGCAATGGAGTGAGTGATGTATCAGAGGCTGATCTGACAGGAGCTTGTGAAGAGAATAGGGGAGAGGATGGTCCCTTATTAGAGAAAAGCAGCGAAGAAAGAGAAGAGGATAGAGAAAAAGGGTTAGAGAATGAGAGGAGAAAGAAAGGGCAGAAGCAAAAGCAACAGAAGAAATGAACAGAAAGAAAGGGCACACATTACTGGTAGACTAATTTGTTTTATTGAATGTATTTATATTCCCATATTTTATCATGTTTCTCTGGAAGACATCCTATTAATGGGAATGTTAGAAGGAAAGTGTTCAGATAACTGTTTTGAACATTTATGTTACACTAATATTTCTGTACATTGGATATTATAGTTAAATAACTGAAGTGACAAAAAAGAGAGAAAATAACCTACAATTTACCAGAATCCACAAAATCCTAGCTCTATCATGCTTTGTTCCTTTATACCTGCCTCTGTCCCCAGCTAGGGTTTCTATATTGCTCCCTACTTCAAAGGCTTTGTATATTTTGTTAGTTGTTAGCTCTGGGAAGCAAAAATCCTGAGGGTTGTTTCTGACTGCAATTGACTTTTTGCTTGTTCTTGGGCAAGACACATAGCTACTCTGTGACTCACTTTTTCCATCTGTAAAAGACTTTGCAAGGATTAGTAAATCTTTTGAGTTCTTTATCATGAAAGGTGCTGCAGAAGGCAGTATTGTAAGGAAGTTTCCCAATCACAAGCCGTGGTTCTCATGGTGGACTTCAATCAACTGGACATCTGCTGAACACAGGCAGTCCAGGAAGGTTTTGGAAAGTGTTGGGGACAACTTCCTGGTCCAAGTGCTGGAGTGGCCAACTAGGGGCCATCCTCTTGATTTGCTGCTCACGAACAGGGATGAATTGGTGGGGTATGTAATAGTGGATGGCAACTTGGGCAGCAGTGACCACAAGATGATTGAGTTCAAGATCCTGAGGAAAAGAAGGATGGAGAGCAGCAGAGTAAGGACCTTGGACTTCATAAAAGCAGACTTTGACTTACTCAGGGAATTCATGGGGAGGATCCCCTGGGAATCCAGTCTGAGGGGCAGAGGAGTCCAGAAACACTGGATGTACTTTAAAGAAGCCTTACTGAGAGTGCAGGAACAAACCATCCCAGTGTTCAGGAAGACTAGCAAGTATGGCAGAAGACCACCTTGACTTAGCAGGGACCTCTTCAGTAAACTAAATCACAAAAAGGAAGCTTATAAAAAGTGGACACTTAGACAAATAACTAAGGAAGAATATAAAAGCATTGCTTAGGCATGCAGGGAGGATGTCAGCATGAGCGACTCCTGCCCCTGGCAGCCGGGGGGGTGGGGCACGGCGGTGGCCAGAGTACAATGGTGGCAGGAACAGCGGAAGCAGACACCGCCGGCATTGTCAGCAGTGGGGTGGATGGTGAGCACCAACCAAGTGATGGCGACCACCTGCAGCCACCACTGGCAGTGTTGGCAGCGGCCAGCAGGGGTTGCAGACCACCCGCAGACGCCACTGGCAGTGTTGGCGGTGGGGTGGCGAGCAGCGACTGCCTGCAGGTGCCGCTCAGTGTCAGTAACACCTTTTTGTAGAGTGTGCACCATCCCATTTGGGGACTCCACGTGCGCCCACATGTACCAACCACGCATCGCCCCTGGACCTCAGGAAGTCCAAAGTGCAATTGGTGTTGCAGCTATTAAGGGATGTGAAGGGTAAGGAGAAGGGTTTCTACAAGTATGTTGGTAGCAAGAGGAGGATCAGGAAAAATGTTGTCCCTTACTGAATGGGAGAGGCAACCTTGTGACAGAGGACGCAGAAAAGGCTGAAGTATTCAATGCCTTTTTTGCCTCAGTCTTCACAGGCAAGGTCAGCTCCCAGACTACCGCATTGAACAGCACAGTTTGTGGAGGAGGTGAGCAGCCTCCAGTGGTGAAAGAACAGGTTAGAGACTATTCAGAAAAGCTGGACGTATACAAGTCCATGGCGCCAAATGGAATGCACCCAAGGGTGCCGAGGGAATTGGCTGATGAGATTGCAGAGCCACTGGCCATAATCTTTGAAAACTCATGGCTATAAAGAGAGGTCCCAGATGATTGGAGAAGGGCAACTGCACTGTCCATATTTAAGAAAGGGAAAAAGGAAGATCCAGGGAACTACATACCAGTCAGCTTCACCTTAGTCCCTGGAAAAATCACAGATCACATCCTCAAGGAATCAATTTCTAAGCACTTGGAGGAGGTGATTAGGAGCAGTCAGCATGGATTCACCCAGGGCAAGTCATGCCTGAACAACCTGACTTTCTTCAATGATGAGATGACTGGCTCTGTGGATGCGGGAAGACCAGTGGATGTGGTGTACCTTGATTTTAGCAAGGCTTCTGTTACAGTGTCCCACAACATTCTCACAGGCAAGGTAAGGAAATATGGGCTGGATGAATGGACTGTAAGGTGGATAGAAAACTGGCTGGAGCATCAGGCTCAGAGAGTAGTAATCAATCGCTTAGTTTCATAGCTTCTAGGGCCGGAAGGGACCTGAGCAGATCATCTAGTCCGACCCCCTGCCATGGCAGGAAAGAGTACTGGGGTCAAACGACCACAGCAAGATGTTCATCTAACCTCCTCTTAGACACCCCCAGGGTAGGAGCCTGCACCACTTCTCTTGGAAGCTGACCCTAGTCGCCCTGACCATGAAGTAGCGCCTCCTGATATCCAGCCTAAACCTACCCTCTGCCAGCTTGTGACCATTATTCCTGGTCACTCCTGGCGGTGCTTGGAGGAACAGGGACTCCCCCATTGCCTGCTGGTCCCCCCTGACTAGTTTGTAACAGGCCACTAGATCCCCCCTCAGCCTTCTCTCGTGGAGGCTGAACAGGTTCAGGTCCCATAGCCTCTCCTCATAGGGCCTGCCCTGCTGTCCCCTGATTATACGAGTGGCCTCCTCTGGACCCTCTCCATGCTGTCCACATCCCTCTTGAAGTGCAGCGCCCAGAACTGGACGCAGTACTCCAACTGCGGCCTGACCAGTGCCGCATAGAGGGAGAGGATCACCTCTTTGGACCTGCTCGAGATGCATCTGTGGATGCATGACAGGGTACGGTTGGCCTTCCTGACTGCCTCTCCACACTGCCAGCCCATGTTCATCTTGGAGTCAATGATGACTCCAAGATCCTTTTCCGCCTCCGTGCCGACAAGAGGGGAGTTCCCTAACCTGTAGGTATGCTGCCAGTTGTTCCTCCCGAGGTGCATCACCTTGCACTTGTCTGTGTTGAAACCCATCCTATTCTTGTCCGCCCACCCTTGTAACTTGTCTAGGTCTGATTGTAGCCTGTTGCATCCTTCCAGTGTGCCCACATCCCCCCACATCTTAGTGTCATCAGCAAATTTGAACAGGATGCTTTTTACCCCCTCATCCAAATCACTGATGAAGATATTGAACAGTGCAGGCCCGAGGACCGAGCCCTGGGGACCCCACTGCCCACGTCCTTCCAGGTTGAGAAGGACCCATCCACCACCACCCTCTGGGTGCGGCTCTCCAGCCAGTTGGCGACCCATTTGACTGTGTGGGTGTCTACACCACAGCCCCCCAGTTTCTTGATGAGAACAGGGTGAGAGACAGTGTCGAAAGCCTTCTGGAAGTCCAGGAAGACTATATCCACTGCTACCCCTGCATCTAATGATCTGGTGATCTGATCATAAAAGGCCACCAGGTTGGTCTGACAGGACCTGCCACTGATGAACCCGTGTTGGTTGCCCCTAAGCATGCAGTCCCCTGCTGGCCCCTCCTGGATGTGTGCCAGAATAATTTTCTCAAACAGCTTGCTTAGGATCGAGGTAAGACTAACCGGCCTATAGTTTCCTGGGTCCTCCTTCCTGCCTTTTTTGAAGATGGGGACCATGTTGGCCTTCTTCCAGTCCTCCGGTACCTCACCAGAGCACCACAAGTGCTCGTAAAGCCATGCCAGGGGACTTGCAATGACCTCGGCCAGTTCCTTTAGAACTCTAGGGTGGAGATCATCCGGACCGGCTGACTTGAATACGTCCAACCCCTCCAGAAGCTCCCTAACTAAATCTTCGCTAACCCATGGCCCACGTGTGCCTCCCCCGGGGTCCAAGGGGGGCCCAGCAGGGAGGTGGCTGTTCTGGTCCCTACTTAGGAAGACGGAGGCGAAGAAATCGTTGAACATGTTAGCTTTGCCATCTGGTGTGATGACCAAGTTTCCCATCGCATCCTGCAAGGGCCCCACATTACCCGGGACCTTCTTTTTAACCCCTATGTATTTAAAAAAGGACTTCTTATTGTCCTTAATCTGGGAAGCTAGTTCCAGTTCCATCTCTGCCTTGGCCTTCCTAACTACCCCCTACATCCCAGAGCAACTACAGAATAGCCCTCCCTGGTGATGACCCCTTCTTTCCATTGAGTGTAAGCCTCCTTTTTAGCAAAGAGACATTCCCGGATGCTTCTGGTGAGCCACAGAGGCTTGTGTGCTCTCCTGCTCCCTTTGATCCTCATTGGGATTACTTTCCTTTCGGCTTGGAGGATTGTCTCCTTAAGGAGCGACCACTCTCCTTGGACACCTGGCTCCCCTCCCCTCCGGGACCTCAGCGCTTCTCCAACTATCCTCCTTAGCTCGTTGAAGTCTGCCCTCCTAAAATCTAGGGCTGCTGCCTTGCTGCATGCCTTTGCCACGTTGCGCTGGATGGTGAATTCCAGCAGGCGATGATCGCTGTCGCCCAGGTGGTCGAGCACCCGCAGCCCCCTCACCAGGTCATCACCCGTGGCCAGCACTGTGTCCAACAAGGCATCTCCCCTGGTGGGGTTGTGCACCTCCTGGGTTAGATGGAGGTCCTGCATTCTGGCTAGGAACCTACGTGAGCGTTCAGACCTGGCTGACTGTTCTTCTCAGCAGATGTCCGGGAAGTTCAGGTCCCCCATGACTACCACATCACTACCTCTGTGAGCTGACCCAAGAATTCCTGGTCAAGCTCTTCTCCCTGGTTGGGAGGTCTGTAGTAGACTCTCACTGTTAAGTCTCTTTCCCCCCAACTGCCTTGTACTCTAACCCAAAGCACTTCAGAGTGCCCCTCCACTGACTCCTTGCTAATTGATGAGGATGTGTATTCCTCCTTAATATAGAGTGCCACGCCCCCACCTCTCTTTCCTATCCTGTCCCTCCTGTACAGCCTATAGCCCATGACATTCACCGCCCAATTATGCGTTGAGTCCCACCACGTTTCCATAATCCCCACTATGTCCGGGCTGGTGTCAGCCAGCAGGAGGGTGAGTTCTTCCTGCTTGTTGCCCATACTACGAGCGTTTGTGTAGAGGCATTTGAGGCCTCCTGTGGGTGTGTGTACTGACCCCCTAGTCCCAGTGTTACCCTGGCCCCTCTCTCTTACCTGTTTATTCACTTTGCTCATTGGTCTGGGCTGGGCTGTAGTTGTGGGTGCTGTTTGGTCTGGCAGTCTGATGTTTCCTCCGCCCTCATCTTCCCCTTCCCCCGACGAGCCTAGTTTAAAGCCCGCCGGAGGAGGTCCGCCAACCTAGAAGAGAACACACACTTACTGTTAGGGGAAAGGTGGAGCGCATCCTATCCCAGCGTGTCTCTCGTCGTAATGTGCTGGTCATGGCTGAGGAAGCCAAAGCCCTCCTCACTTGATGTCTAGTTGGCAGCCAGTATCAAGTGGAGTGTCCCAGGAGTTGGTCCTGGGGCTAGTTTAGTTCAATGGCCTCATCAACAACCTGGAAAATGGCATAGAGTACACCCTGAGCAAGTTAGCAGATGACACCAAGCTAGGGAGAGTAGTAGATATGCTGGAGGGTAAGGCTAGGATTCAGAGTGACCTACACAATTGGAGGATTGGGCCAAAAGAAGTCTCCTGAGGTTTAATAAGGACAAGTGCAAAGCCCTGCACTTAGGACGGAATAATCCCATGCACCAGTACAGGCTGAGGGCTGACTGGTTGGGCAGCAGCTCTGCAGAAATGAACCTGGGGGTTACAGTGACCAATAAGCTGAATATAAGCCAACAGTGTGCCCAGGTTGCAAAGAAGGCTAACAGCATACTGGGCTGCATTGTTAGGTGTGTTACCAGCAGGTCCAGGGAAGTGACTATTCCCCTCTATTCAGCACCGGTGAGGCCACATCTGGAGTAGTGTGTTCAGTTTTGGGCCACCACTACAGAAAGGATGTGGAAAGATTGGAGAAAGTCCAGCGGAGAGCAACAAAAATGTTTCAGGGTCTGAGGAACTTGACTTATGAGAAGATGAGGGAATGGAGGTTATTTAGTTTGGAGAAGAGAAGACTGAGGGGATTTAATAGCAGCCTTCAACTATCTGAAGGGAGGTTTGAAAGATTATGGAGCTGGACTGTTCTCAGTGGTGGCAGATGACAGAACAAGGAGCAATGGTCTCAAGCTGCAGCAAGGGCAGTTTAGGCTAGATATTAGGAAAATTTTTCTTACTAGGAGGGTAGTAAAACACTGGAACCAGTTACTCAGAGAGGTTGTGGTTTTTATAACCTTTCATCCTTGGAGGTTTTCAAGACCTGGCTAGACAAAGCTTTTCCTGGGATGATCTAATTTTCTATGATTCTAATGAATACCTATGATGTTATTCACACTGCTTAGTAAATGATGTAAGGTTTATATTTATTAATCAATTATATCAAGAATTGTTAAAATTATTCTGAAAAACTATGATATGCTTATATGTATATATTTACAACAAGAACACTTCTTCTTTAGCACCTTCTTGTTAAGAGTTATTAAAGCAGTTTACCAATATTAGCAAAATGGTGATAAAGCTTCAGTGTGAGCAAACTGATGGCTACTGTATTTGGAAAGCCTGGAGCTCTCATTTTTACATTGATACCCTAGTTCATGCTCAGATTCCCAGTGTATTCTTAAATCCACAGGCATTTCTGAAATGTCTCAAGCACTAGAGTTATTATCATTACCTGAGCAATAATTCTCCAGAGATCTGTCCCTGCTAGCAGTTTCCATGCCAGTTTGATTGGTGCCACTTTGCTAAAGGCAAAGTCGCATGGGTCTGAAAAGCCCTAATAAGAAAATCAGAAAGCACAGCAGTGACAGGTTTGCTGGAGGTTTATGGCTATAATTTAGTAGCATTTAATGAAAAGCAAAAATTCAGTTGAAACCTTGCGGAGCATGGCCTGGAGTTACTGCAGTGAGGCTGGAAATCCAAGTCTCAAAGGCAGCTGAATAGCAATAGGAAACTATGCCAGCTTGTTTCCTGGCAAGTCCCAAACACTGATCTTTCCCCGGAAACAATTGGCGTTCAGAGGAAAGAGTACAATTTTATTTAGCTTAGTTGCTGTGGTTGTGTGAGATAAGGGCCTGCAGGGATCCACAAACAGTGCCAAAACACACTTGTTTCCTTCTGAGTTTTGTTGGGGCAGCAAGCAGGAAGTCAGCTGTGTCTGTCACTGACTATGTTGGGTTTCTTGTTGGAAAGATTGCCATCTTATTCTCTTGGTAAATGGACTCCATTAGAGTTTAAGTAGTTAATATTAGGCCAAGGTTTCAGGTCTTTGTTTCTCTAAGGTTTTCCTGAATCTTCCTTGTTCCTTGGTCTCTGAGTGTGTTTTGAAGCCAAGCTCACCAAAATTTAAGCCCTGGGTCTCCTAAAATGGCACCATGCTTGTGATAGGTGAGTATGTTCAGTAGCTTTCCTGGCCCAGAAAAGGGCACAGTCCCAATCCAGGGCTGCTGAATGGAGTTCCACCCATATCTTCACACAACATCATTCTTTGGATTTAGTCTCTGGACCAGATTAGTTCAGGGGAGAAGCCTTCCTTCATATCCCTTCTAGCAGCTCAGCAGTGAAGATGTGGCCAAATGAATCCTATCATTCATGCAGTTTCTATGGTTTAGTATTCAACATATCTTCAACCATACTCCTTGTCTTGCATCTCTGGCTTCTGGGATTGCAAAGTGATTTCCCATCCACATATTACCTAAGCCCTAGATGGCTTGTCTTCCAAGATCAGACAGGTTAAAGCACATTCAATCCAGTATAGCTACAGGGGACTATCTATGTGGCCTTTGTTCTGTTATTCCCTAGACTTAGCCCCTTAGATCTAAAATTACTTGCTCAGCCTATAGAGTGGCAAGTAATGCAGGAAGTGCTTGTCAGAGAAATATTACTTAACCTAATGACTCTGGTTCTTGGAAATGATCTTCTGTATGAATTACATGCCACTTCCCATAGTCTTACCAGAGTGCCTTGATTTGGTGGAAGGAATGGAGTGCAAATGGGGTGTGGCTGTATTGCCATAAAGAGATACACAGGGTGTTTTTGCAGTTTGTGGTACTTGGGGCATGGCTCTCATCCTTGGATCTCTTGAGTGCATTTTAACAACTGTTGCAGCAACAAGACACTGACTGTCTTTACTCCTCTGCTTTACCTGTGGCATTTCAGGTGTCTTTGGGCACAATGCCTTGTAATTGTGCAACAGAGATGATTATGTAGTTTTAGGAAAAGATTAGACAAGGACTTGTACGGGACGGTTGGAATAGGAATGAACCTGCCTTAAGCAGGGGGTTGGACTAGATGACCTCTAGAGGTCCCATCCATCCCTGCTTTTTTATGATTCTGTGAAAGTGGCTACACTTCTACAGAAAATCTTGAATTGATGCCCCAAAATACATACTCAAACTTACAGTGTAAGACTAGATTGTAGTCTCAAGCAGCCACCCTTACTGCCATAAGTAATCAGGTAATCATGAGTTATCATTGTAAACAACAACTTCTGCCTCTCAATATACCAGTACATGTAGATGACACCAAGGGGGAGTAGTAGATATGCTGGAAGGTAGGGCTAGGATTCAGCGAGATCTCAACAAGTTGGAGGATTGAACCAAAAGAAATCTCATGAGGTTCAATAAGGACAATGCAAAATATTGCACTTAGGACGGAACAATCTCATGCAGTGGTACAGGCCCGGGAAGCAGCAGCTCTGCAGAAAAGGAGCTGGGAGTTATAGTGGGCAAATAGGTTGCATATGAGCCAACAGTGTGCCCTTGTTGCAAAGAAGGCTAACAGCATCCTGGGCTGCATTGGTAGGTGTGTTACCAGCAGGTCCAGGGAAGTGTTTATTCCCCTCTATTCAGCACTTATGAGGCCACATCTGGAGTACTGTCCCCTAATTTTCTGTGATTCTAAGAAATGAGTTTGGTAAGTATCTAGGTGTCCAGTTCAGTGAACCATGGTTAGTTTGGTATATTATGGTCTTTTTACTCCAAGGGGGAATTTTTTTGCACTATATAATTATTGTATACACCCTGGCACTGTATAATTATTTCACAAACTTGTTTTGCTTCACTAGAAAGCCAGGCTTGATTTGGGTTTACAGAATCTCTGTTTTCTCCCCTGCAATACATTATCCCTTTCATAACTGTACCTGCAATTTACTGAAGGGCACAGATGTTTCTGTTGTTAATGTGTTTTACTTAATAAAAAAGCCATCAGCTTATTTAAATATTAACAAAGAAAAGCTCATTTAAAAGCTTCATGAATACAGAGAAAAGTAATAGACAAGAAACCTCAGACCTCCCGAGCCTGTGTCTATTGATGATCTTATTTGATATCCATTGTGATGCTTAAACCTGCATATAGTGCAGTTAACATTTTGAAAGTAGTTAATCTCTAATGGATCTTGTCAGTGATGATTGACAAGCAATTATAGCTCTATGGCCCATCAAAACAAATGTCTTAGACCTCCCTAGGCAACCAAGGTTTTCTGTGTGTGTGTGTGTGTGTGTGTGTGTGTGTGTGCGTGCGCGCACGCACGCACTTGCTTCACACATGATTTGACTGTTCATTTATTCCACCATCAGAAATTAGCATAGCTCAGCATGGTAACAAACAGGAAACAATCAGCACGGCTGCATTGGCTCAGAGTTTATGCTCTTGGGACAGACAATCTTGTAATAATATAAAAAACTATGAATCCAACAAGATGGAAGTGATGTGATATAGAGACCACCTGACTGGAGGGGACTGGGACACTTATCATTGATGGATTCAGTTTCTCCTTGTTACTCAGGTTTGCAGTTTTGGGATGCTCTTCAGGATGCTCTGCTGCACCTGAATCTTCAAGTGGCAGCTGTGCCTTTCATTAATTCATAGTTTCATAGTTGGTAGGGTCAGAAGCGACCTGAGCAGATCATCAAGTCTGACCCCCTGCCATGGCAGGAAAGAGTACTGGGGTTAAATGACCCCAGCAAGGTGTTCATCCAGCCTCCTTTTGAAGACCCCCAGGGTAGGAGCGAGTACCACTTCCCTTGGAAGTTGGTCCCAGATCCCAGCTGCCCTGACTGTGAAGTAGCGCCTCCTGATATCTAGTCTGAATCTACCCTCTGCCAGTTTGTGACTGTTATTTCTTGTCACTCCTGGTAGTGCTTGGGGATCAGGGACTCCCCCAGTGCCTGCTGGTTCCTCCTGACCTGTTTGTAAACAGCCACTAGATCCCCCCTCAGCCTTCTCTTGGGGAGGCTGAACAGGTTCAGGTCCCGTAGCCTCTCTTCATAGGGCCTACCCTGATCATGCGAGTGGCCCTCCTCTGGACCCTCTCCATGTTGTCCACATCCCTCTTGAAGTGCGGCGCCCAGAACTGGACGCAGTACTCCAGCTGTGGCCTGACCAGTGTCGCATAGAGGAGGGGATCACCTCCCTGGACCTGCTCGAGATGCATCTGTGGATGCATGACAAGGTGTGGTTGGCCTTCCTGACTGCCTCCCCACACTGCCGGCCCATGTTCATTTTGGCATCAATAATGACTCCAAGATCCTTTTCTGCCTCTGCACTGACAAGAAGGGAGTTCCCCAGCCTGTAGGTATGCTGCTGGTTCTTCCTCCCCAGGCGCAGCACCGTGCACTTGTCAGTGTTGAAACCCATGTTGTTCTCATCCACCCAACCTGTAACCTGTCTAGGTCTGATTGCAGCCTATTCCTACCTTCTGGCATGCCCACTTCTCCCCACATCTTAGTGTTGTCTGCGAATTTGAACGGTGCTTTTTAACTCCTCGTCCAAGTTGCTGATGAAAATGTTGAACAGTGCGGGACCGAGGACCGAGCCCTGGGGGACCCCACTGCCCACATCCCTCCAGGTCGAAAATGACCCATCCCCCACCACCCTCTGGGTACGGCCCTCCAGCCAGTTGGTGACCCATTTGACTGTGTAGGTCTCGACACCACAGTCCCCCAGTTTTTTAATGAGAATGGGGTGAGAGACAGTGTCGAAGGCCTTCCTAAAGTCCAGAAAGACTATGTCCACTGCTTTCCCTGCATCTAAGGATTTGGTGACCTGGTCGTAGAAGGCCACCAGGTTGGTCTAATGAACCCGTGTTGGTTACCCCTAAGCATAATGTCCCTTGCTGGCCTCTAGTGGACATGCACCAGGATAACTCTCTCAGAAAGCTTACCCAGGACTGGCCTATAGTTTCCACCAGTTCCAGCTGGTGAGAAGGCTGTGGCTGTCTTTTTCAGACTGTGATCTGGCCACCATAATCCATGCCTTCTTAACCTCAAGGCTAGACTGCTGCAGTGCACTACACAGGGGTGCCCTTGAAATCCATTGGGAAGTTCCAGCTGGTGCAGAATGTGGCAGCCCATCTTCTGATGGGGTTGAGTCACCGGGAGCACGTAACTCTAGGCTTCCAGCATCTACAGTGGCTCACAGCAGCTGTCTGGGCACAACTGAAGGTGCTAGTTTTGATCTATAAAGCCCTAAACAGCCTGGGCCCTACATACCTGTTGCTTTTACATCCTTTCATGATCCCTAAGGTCACCCAAGAGCAACCTTTTATGAGTTCCATCAGTATGCCAAGTCTGCTTGACAAAATATATGGGAAGTCATTCTCAGCAGTTGCTCCTCAGCCCTGAAGTGCCTTCCCTCTTTTGAGGCTCACCAGAGCCTGAGCCTGGACATCTTTCAGAAGCACAGCAAGACTTTGATTTAGGCAGGCATTTAACAACCAAGGCTAAGCTGAAATTTTATTTAATGGGTTTCTGCTTTATTTTGTTGTTTTATGTATTTCACTTGCCCTGTGAAATTGTTCTTTTTCTCTTGCTGTAAACGGCTTTTGTTGGGAAGGGTGGCATATAAATCACATTTATAAATAATATATGACTGTGGGCAAATCTGGCTGTGGGGAGTGGAGTTGGTTAGAAATTTTCCAGTGAGATAATTCTGGTTCATCAAACCTGAAGTGTATCATTTGAAACATTTCAGGGTTGATGAACTGGCACTGAATCCAAGGCAGGACCCTGCCAAATCCTGCCGGGATTTCTGGTACCTCTGCCCCAGGGCTGCAGAGAAACCCCAACATTATGGGCTAGCATTCAGATCTGAGGCTTCAATCATGCTCATACAGAGAGAGTTTAAGTTAGCTATCTGTGAAAATAATACATTGAGTTTCTGTGTGTGACTCTTGAGGATCCCTGTTATTGTAACAGCCTGTTGTATACAGTGTCTGAAGGAGCTCTGTTTCCTCTCATGTGGCAGAAATCTGTGGTTTTGATGCTGAAGTCTCTTGTTCATTCCTAGCTAGTGATCATAGTGTCCTTATGGATGCGATTATGGTGCACTGCATAAATCAGATACTACTTCTTCCATTACACTGGCATGATGCTTCACTACACCTCTCTGCTCCTCTTGTTCACAGACCAACCTCCAGGCCATCATCTCATCCGAGAGGCAGGTCATGCTGCTGATGAATTCCATTGATGAGGCCCTGGTAGAGGTTGCCAAAGTGGAGGAGACCTTGCAGATACATGACAAACTGCTAGGGAGTCTGAAGCAGCAGATGGATCACATCCAGCAGGAGAACTTCTTGTTGCACCGGATTGAGTCCAACCAGGAGAAGCTGATGGGCGAGATCCTCTTCCTCACAGTAAGTGGAGGCATGTAGGACTGACTAAGTCCCACTGAGGTGGAAAGATTGTCATCTCTCTGCACTGCACTTCCAGGCCATCTGGCCTAAAAATGAAGGGCCCAAGGCAGTTGTTAAAATGCTGGGGTAGACTGTATGCAGAGGGCGTATCATGCCCGGAAATATATTCCCTGAACATAGATTATGTTTGACTTGTAAATGTTTATCTGTGTCCTGCTGCTGAACAGGGGGCAGGAAGGAGCACAGAAAGGTGCACGAGGTTACAACCATGGCAACTGTTTTGTTGGTCATGACCCAGATAGCAAATGCTGTTCTTGGGCATATCAACATTAACAACATTAACCTTTTCATTGCCTTAGAACATGTGGTACAATTACCATTGATCAGAGTCATATTGGTATTACTATGTTTGCCTGAAACTCCTCTGATTCCTCACCATCAATGTCCAAAATTGTGTCATTTCCTTTCCTACGAATTAGTGTCAGTCACTTAGACATGAGAGAACCCTGACTTGGTTTCCTCACTGCTGATGGTGCTCATGGAGCCTGCACTGTGTAACAATCCTGGGGATACCAGCTTTGGAGTAGAGAGTGTAGCTTTATTTTATGTTTGTACCTTACAGAGCATTAACTCCTGGCTGTGCAAGAATAACAGATAGAAACAATATGGTGACTTAGAAATCCTGCTGCTACTGGCCAGGATCACATGTGGGTTATGCTTTGTTTTTCTTTGCTGAATTTCATTTTTGAAGGGAAATGGTAGCATGGTGCAACTGACTGAAAATACGAGCTGGCAGTTTAATGTAGCATTATGCAATTTAAAATACCACTGGTGTCCAGCCAAGCTCCACTAGTCCTCATCCATATGGGACACCAGATAGGGAGGTGGGTTGAGGGAGGTAGCATATTTGAAATCATGCTTTTCATTTTTCTTAGAGTAACCTGGACCTTAATGAGGAGCACTGCCAGGTCCTGCGCCAGGGGGACCTCTCTAGCCCCAGAAAAGTCGAGGTTTGCATTGCGGCGGTGGAAGCATTGTCCAGCTGCATGAATGTTCAGATACAGCCTGGTGAGTAGCAGTGGAAACTCGCAGCTGCTGTTTTTCCATTAACAGCACCAACGGAATGGTTTAGACAAGGATGATCCTGTCTTGAACTGAGGGTTGGAGTAGCTGACCTCTTGAGGCACCTTCCCACTCTAATTTTCTATGACTCTATGATTTATATTAGCCACCTGCATTGCGCACACATTGGAGGTAGCATTTCCCAAGATTAACTCAAAGGCTCCATCAACAGCCCTCTGTGCTGACTGAGGCAAAGCAGCAAAACAGAAGTAACCTGTGAATTCTGGCAATTAGCCATTAGTAAAGTTCGGGAAGGACCGAGGAGTCTATGATCCTAGAGGCATTCTTCAAGACATTTAACCTTCTTTTTCCTCAGTTTCTTAGATGTAAACTTGGGTACAGGGCATGGACCCCCTACATCTTGACTCAAGCTTGTTGCTTCATTTGATCAAACTTTTCTCCCCTGCACCCATCTGAAATACCATTCGGTCACAGAAGGCTTGTTCACTTTCATTATACAATGGGAGCAATATGTATGCTGTTCTTCTCCTTAAATTGATACTTACTAGGAAACACAAACCCCAAAACTTTTCTATCCACTCCAGATTTGATTTCTACCTTGTTATTACCATAGACCATAATAGAGAAGTAGGGCTGGATGACTTCCCTAAGTCATCTAGTCCAATCCCCTGCCTGAGGCAGGATCATCCCTAGCTGAACCATCCTATACAAATCCACAATCTAACCTCTTAGTAAAACTACAGTCACCCCTGACTGTGGTAAACCCTAACCTGAGACCCCAGGTAGAGGACCACACCCCTCACTACATAAAACAGTTTCTCTTTTGCCATTTCTAGTGTGGTATATCGTCTTCCAGAGTGGTGCTGTCCTCAGGACTCAGGGTGTGAACTGCTGCTGCTTGTGCTTCTACTCTTCCTCCTCCTCCTCCTCCTTCTTCTATACCACACTTGACTATTTTGTTACACATTCTTGTACTCATTTATTGTACTTTGCGAGATCTTTCATTGTCCATGTGCCTTCAAGTAGCAGACATTGCAGCAGGTGTTGCATAGTCTGAGGCTCTGTGCTTCAGCCAAAGATAGTTGAAGGAATGATATCATCCCACTTCTTTATTAGTTCCTTGGAGCATCCAACTCCCGTACCTGAATGGCTGAGACAGCTACCTTTGCTGCAGTTTGTCAGCCCCTGGTGGCAAGTAGTCAGCTTCTGGAATGTCCATTTTTTTGCTGTCAGGTATTTTCTTCAGCCTGTTGTTCTACATTTGTAGTCATGTCTCCTTGGGCATGGCATCAAGAGGTTGGGTGCTAGTGCGGAAGATCCTCCATGACTTCAGATGTTTGTGTGCTGCAGGATGGTTGTACATTTTCAGTGTGTGAGATCCTCTTTGCTAAGAAAACAATGTCCCTGGAGTGGTACATATCTATAAAACTCTTTCTCCCTTTCACATGCTTAAAAGTACAGGGGAAAACTTGTTATCTGGGGGATCAAATTACATGCAAAAATACCCTTTTGGTGACATGCTGGTGGTTAACTTACCAAGGCCTTCAAGATCAGGAGCAGCCAGACCTCTGAGGGATCAGGAAAGTAAACGTAGCCCCCTCTGCATTTTTGTGGGAAAAAAGGAATCGGTACAGATGGACTGTATTGCTATAGGTCATAGAATTACACAGCTAATGGCTAGCCTGCTTGTTGTCTGCAGGGGTAGGAAAAACTCTTGTAAACACTTCCTGCCTGGCTTAGTCCCTCTGGCCTGGTGCAGTGACCAGCCCATTCAGTATTAATATCTGCACAGGCTTGGGTTAAACTTTTGTTCTCCTTTCTCCACATGAGTGGGAGGAGAGCAAAGCCAGGGTCATCTCTATTCTGGCCACTAAACTGCTCTGTGCTGAAGGAAGAAATTTAGCAGAAGGTTGCACGTAGAAACTACAGACCACTGAGTTAGCCTGGTATGTTTATCTGAATGTGGGAGCATCATTGTCTTCCTTTAACATGCAGATCCCATGGGCCTCATTTCAAAATCACATGTGTGCTATGATGTGCCTAATTTAGTCATGAAAGCACATTGATGACACTCAGAAATTGAACACGTTAATATGAAAATGAGACACTAGATACATAAGTTCATACTTATTTTTTAAACCTGAGCCCTACATTTGTTCCTTGGGTATTGCAATGCTTATTTTGCTTCTCTTGTCTTTGGATCATGGTGTTTCTTTAAAAGAGTATGCTGTTGAGAGCTGTCATATTTGTTACCTTGATGATTAATGTGTGTCTTTGTGCTTGACACTCTATATACAGTCTTTTGTTGTGGTTGCTTTCTCTTGTCTTTCAAGGTTACCGGAAGCTGCAAGCTGTAGCTGAGCAGTTGATCATGTTTGAAACACTGAAGCAGAACTTTGAAAACAGTTTCATCAGCCATATTACTAGCATCTTTGAACAGCAGGTAGGTTAACATATTGTAAACATGTAAAGCAACGAATATTCTGGCAACACGGTATTAGTGGTATAATTGCTGCCCTATTGTAGCATGGAAAAAGTCAAAAAAACCTGCTTCCAGTCCATGCCATCTATATACACACACACAAACAAGCCTACTTTTCATTGGTTTGTTCCCCAGGTACCCTTGCACACATGGTGTTAATCTGGAAAGCAGACTTTCCATACCAGCATTTTTTGCACAGTTAAAAATTGTAGGCCTAAAAGGCATGTTTAAAATGATTAATATTTCCTCCTTTTTATATTAAACATGCAATTTTGTTTATCCCATAGGATCCTAAATTTACTAGAAAACTGCTGAAATGATATCAAAGAGGAAAGGGACTGAAATATGCAGAAATGAAGACAAAAAGGGATTTTACCTTAATTGTTTTTTGTTAACAATTGTTTACCTCCCATGCCTAATAAACAGCTGGGAGAAAGAATGTCTTGTTTGACAGAACCACAATATTTTTGTACCTTGGCATATGGTTTGAGAGTCCTGATATTGCAAAATTAAAAATTAAAGGGAAAAAACAGTTTTGAGAAGAGAGAGCTTTTTGGCTTTTGCATATAAAGAAAAGAAAGCACAAAAACAAATTTTAAAAGTTCTTTGCAGTTCACCTTTAAACATATAAGTATAATTTAGGAGAGGATGCAGTTAGTTAGAAATTGACAAACCAAAGGATTTTAAAAGCAAACAGGTTAGGAG
Organism: Crocodylus siamensis; assembly: GCF_052110815.1. Taxonomy (NCBI): domain Eukaryota; kingdom Metazoa; phylum Chordata; order Crocodylia; family Crocodylidae; genus Crocodylus; species Crocodylus siamensis. Next base: position 45,976,298 of record NC_143402.1, on the reverse strand, counting down.
AGCATAGAAATCAGTTCAGGGTTTTTTTTTTTCTTTAGGCTTTTACTTGAATTCCATTCTAATTAGCACCAAAATACACTGACTGTTTTCTTCTGATTATGCTCTGTGAAAGATTAAAAGTAGTCCTTGACATGTCTGACACTTTGCTGGTGAATGCTGTCTGGAATAAACCTGGGCCCTGATTCTTCTCCCTCTCAGATTTTATGCCTCTCTGACTGTGTTGACTTCAGTGGATTTATTCTGCAGCTGCTGTCAGATGAGTAATTGTCAGATTCCTGGTCAAATATTGGTGCTTTCATCAAATGAATTCTGATCTGGCTATCTTACTGCAGGAAAAAAACCTGTCTTAATTAAAGTTATGTCACTGCTCAGTGACCAGTCCCCACTTCCCTTGACTTTTTTGTGACTCATCACACACATATTGTATGTATTTCAGTTTGGAATGAATAATATAGTTTATTATTAAAATAGCCCTTGATTTGCCCATGTAACAGACTGCTAATGTGGGCTCACCAGATTGGCTTGAGATACTTACTTACCCTGGGCTAGAAACAGTGCCAGTGAACTCTGAGTGACCCCAAGAGTGGAGCAATGACCCCTGGGAGCTGCCTCTGCTGCTGACCCTCTGCCACTGACTCCTCCAGAGGGGAATCAGTCCTGTCCCTTATTCTACAGCTGATTGTCATTGGGTGGAGTCCCTGAGCTTTGTGCTTGGGTCATGCTGATTGCTTTAGGAGCCTACTCTGTTGCTTGCCTTTTTGGTTGCCATGGAGGGTTGCCCTTCAGGCTCTTTGTGGGGTTGGGGTTTGATACAGTTTGGTTGCTGCAGACCAGAAGAGCTTAACCTGTTGCAGTCTGTCACTTATTGGGAAGCCTGTTGGAGCTGCTGGGAGTGAGCACCCTGCTTCCTTGTGGTAGCATCTCAGCAGTGGCTGAAAGCTGCCAGTCACCCTACCTGTGGTTCCTGAGTCAAGAGTTGACTAATGCATTCTGGTTTGTTTTGTGCTTCTGGTTATGCCATATGAGTTTACTTGTAAATAACCTTTCCTATTATTCTTGTTTTGTAAATAAAGTGTAAATAGTTAAATCAGTTAAGTGTTAGACCTTCTTGGGACCACAGGCTGTTCTGTGGGGAGCAGGGGCCAGTTGGAAAGTAAATTGGTGTTGGCCGGAAGCCCTGCCCCACTCTCACCACACCATCCCTGATATTGGGCAGAGGTGGCAACTATAGGGCCGTCACCTGGGTTACACCAAAACCCCATTTTCCTCCATTCATTTCTTTTTTGGAAATGGTGAGGCCCAACAGTAATCCTTCGGGATCTCCTCCTCCCAAAATATCACCTTAACAGAGCGGAGAAGCGCCTTTGTGGTAGCTACCCTGAGCCACAGTCTTGCAAGTAGAATGGAATGGTTGGGCCTTTGCATCTGCAGAGATCCGTTTACATGATCTAAGCCAGTCGTGCTCCACATAGCTCCCCAGGGGTCTGAAAAAATGGCAGCAGGGAAGCAGTAGCAGCATTCATTGCTTCCAGAGCAGCGTCAATTCATTTTCCACCCACTCCTCCAATGTTAAATTTCCGGACCCTTAGGGAGCCCCAAGGTCTGGTTGACACGGTCCCATGAGTCAGATCATGCATGCTCCATAGTCAGATCTGGTGTGCAGGGTTGGGTTAGTGCACAAGGTTCCCATGTAACTAGATCTGGTACATGGATTTGTGCTGGATCACATCCACAGGCCAACCCTATGCACCACTCCCCTGCGGACTGGCCCCTGGTATGTGGGATCCAGTCCATGGACCAGCTCTGTGCCAATCCTCTGACATGTGGAGTTTTAGAGGTTGAGCACCATGGATCTAGGTCAGGGGTGGACAAAAAGGTGGATGTGGCCATCAGCCAGGCTCCATTTACCAGCAGCCCTGGCCCCTCTTGTTGCAGCTGGTTTCCATGGAGATCCCAGAAATGGTGGGGCCATGACAGTGCAGGCCCAGGGTTTCCACAGAGACCAGACCCAGCAGAACTGGTAGGGCAAGTGAGCAGTGGATCACAGCTCTGCCCCAGCTCCAAACCATGTTGTCACTGCTGCAAGATCCCAGCCCTGGATCTGAAGCAGCTCCCCGCCCAGTCACATGTCCTGCCAGTACTGCTGGGGCCAGCCTCCATTGAAACCCTGGCCCTACACTGTCATGGCCCTGCCACTCCTGGGGTCTTCATGGAAATCAGTTGCAGCAACACGGTCAGGAGCTGCTGGGAAATGGAGTCAGCTGCAGGTCCAGTCTGGTCCATGGGCCAGACTTTGCCTGCCCCTGATCTAGGCCCTTTTAAGTTTAGGCTGAATTTAAATGTAATATTAATCAACTTTCCTGACTCCCCCTCAGTGATCCTGCATCCTCATGTGGCCTGTCAGTTTTGTTTCCCACTGGTGATTGGCCAATATGTGGGTGATTCCCCACATATTGCTGATGTCTCAGCTTATGGCATGAGGTCGGCTCCATTCCCACATTTGGATGCAATGTGGAGTTCTATATGACGGGCTAGGGGCAGATGTTCAAAAAGCCTGAGCCTGAATTGCTTCAGTCTTTCCAGGTTAGTCTAACCTTCCCAGGCTGAATCAGTTTGTAACTGTCAAGACATCCCCTCTGGACTGAGAAAATGCAGGCACATGCCTGCAGTGTCTCAAGCTAGAAGGTGGAGGGGTGGGGAGGCACCAGAGCAGCTCTCTATTTGCTTCCATAGTGCTGAGCTGAGGTGGGGCATGGCCAGGCCCCAGCAGGATGCTCTGATTACGGAGCCTCTCCCTCCCCCTCCCCCCCATTTTCAAACTGGTTTATGTGCACTGAATGTCTATTCTGTTACAGGTTTAAACCAGTTTCTGATCAATTAAGCCAATTTATGTATAATGTCTGTCCCTAGCCAGAGTGTTTTCATCGTTCTTTCTGTTTGCTTCTTATGCTTCTTCAAAACAGATTTCCCAGCAGTTCTGAAGAGATTCATTTGCAGAGGGCTGTCTGTGAATAAGTTTATTTGACTTTTTTCCTGTGACTGTTGTTTCAGGGAAATATACAAGTTCCACCTGTAATGCAGCAGACCAACAAGCTAATTTCACCCACACATAAGCCTTACCATGATGAACTGTTACCTTATGTCCCACTCATGACCTGGCTGAAGAATACTAACCCCATGTTGTTTAGTGATCTACCAAAGGTACTGTCTGGGATTTGAAATAGTGCAACATCAACCATGTTGGCTCACCCATAAATAGTTTTACATTACATTCCACTTAAGTGATATATTATTTATAGTTGTATTGAGATTTAACCTAATGATAGTGACTAGTAATTGTTATTGCTTCTTACACACTTAATAGAGATACATTTGACTAGTGCTCAGAAATTTTAGTGGTGTTTAACAAGTTGTTAAATAGGTATGAAATCTAAGTTCTGGTCTTTCAGTATAGAAATGGACATATGAAGATGAAATGGAAAAGAAGCAACAAAGAAACAATTACTTGTACTCTTGTATTTTAGTATTTGGGAGTGTGTGTAGGGGGTAGGGTTACAGCTTGTAGCTTTTCTTAATGGGGATGCTGCTAACTGTCATAGGTTTCCCTTATGCTCGGCTATTTGAACACTTATAGAAAGTCTCTGCCTAGAAGAATTTGCCCTTAGTAAAACAGAAAGACGAAGTGTTGGCACATCCCCTTTTTACATAGGGCAAACTAAGGAATTGAGAAATTAAGTGATTAACCCAAAGTCTAACAGGGAATATAAAAGTTAGAGCCAGGGACTGAAAACAGATCTGAGTCCCAGTCCTCTGTTTTAAGCATCTCATTGGGATAAAAGAATGTCCATTGAGGCTTTGTACTTGAAATAATAAAAGAAAATTGTGGGTCTCAGTGTCCAGAAGGTGCCAGTACCTTAGCTTTTTACTTCTCATCTGAAAGACAGCACCCCCCTGTACCAAGCTGGTAATATGACAAAGGTGTTGTGTTTAATTATTGACACTGTTCGCTGAACACCCTCTGTTTCCTTTGAAAGTCTCCCATCAAAGACTTTGAACTTACCTTAAGAGAGCTGAGCATTCAGCTTGGAGGAAAGTATTCCTCATTTGACAGATACTGTCTTTGCTAGTGGGCCTGCCCTCCTTGCATAAAACAGGAGCAGACTCTCAGCAAGGAACAATGTGTTTTCATTTTGTGGACAATGTGGTGTAGGAAGGACGAGCTCACATCCAGTCCTTTCTGCTTTTGTCTTGCGGAAGAGTATGTTTACTGAAGCATGATGTAGCAGCCAAAGCCTTGGCTGTCCAGCCTCCCTGCTCCCTGAGGACAGTTAGGAATGGTCTCAAAATCTGATGATTTGGTTTCTTCCCTTCCTCAACCTTTTTCCATCAGTTCCAGAGCCTATTGAGGGCAACAGGAGTTTTTTCATTGACTTCAGTCAGCTTTGAATTAGAACCTGCATTGGGAGGGAGAGACAGAGGAGAGACTTTTGGGAGTGAGTGAGATGGGGAAGTGGTGCAGAGATAGAGAAATACTCACTGGCACTCCAATTCCTTCTTTGCCCTTCCAGGTCTATGCACGGAGTCTCTGTAGACTATATGAGAAAGAAATCAAAAACTTCTTTGAGATGGCCAGAATGCTGCTGTTGGGAAGAGCAAAAGACAGTAAGTAATTCAGGGAGGGTAATGTTTGTGCTGTGAGGCAGAAATGTATTTGTAAAAGAAATCGCTCCCATCCTTTTTTCCCCAAACTCTCTGATTATTGAATTTATATTGCCTGCTCTCTGGGCCAGCGTCTCAGCTGGTGTGCAAAGCTTACAGTGGAGCTTTGCTGATTTACACCATCTGGGGTTTGCACAATCCTTTGTTGCACACATTATTCAGTGCTGTTTACTTGTTCTTCAGTTCTGAGGGTTTTATGTGGCTAACCCATTCAGATCCACAGATAAATCTTTGCTCTGGAGAACTGAGAAAATATACTGCCAAACAGGCATTCCTGCAGGAATAAGCAAACTAGGGTTGCAGGCCTATCTGCCTTGGAACCAGTCCATCCCACAGACAGACAGTGCTGGCCAGAATTATTCTGAGCTCGGGGCTTTTCCATGAAATGTGTTAACAAAATCCCTGATCCTGCAGATGCTTAAGCATCTTCATAGCTTTATTCCTGCGATGAGTGAGTGCATTGTCTTTACCACAAAACTGATCAAAAGCAGCCCCAGTTCCTTGGAGGCACCATAGACAGAGAATAATCTTGAAAAGACACCAAACAAAATATTAATTTAGAGTTTTCTGACAAAAAATAGCAGGGGGAGAAAGGATAACCATTTCCTATGGAACTTTTCAGTTTTGTAGAAAACCACATTTTCCAAAGAATTAACATTTGGAGAGGAAATTCCTAACCAACTTAACATTGATTTGGCTATTCATATGAATAATCAAGGACAGAGTTTTCTGACTTAGTGTATGCCTCAGCTTCCCTTTGCATACTGTGTTATAGACTAGGCAGCAAACATCCTAGTCTGGTTTCCTTCAGTTGCAAATGGCACCAAATGTCAACAGAAAAGACACCTGAATCAATGAGTCTTGTGCCATGAGTTGGAAAGGGCATTGGGAAGTTGTTTGCATGGGATTGTTCAACTAGGCCTGCTGCTTTCCATGACTGCCAAGACTCTGTTGTGCTTCCCACAGCTGTCAGCAGAGGAAAGAAGTAAAGTTACTAATTACTGTGGTGCGACTAGAGAAGTTGCCTGCCTGCCTGAACCATGCTGCCCTCAGCTATTGGGCTTGTTGGTCTTTGTATAGTTTTTAGCCCCAGATGTTGGAAAGCAGAAGAACAAAGAGCAGTCAAGAAACCTTGCTGTGTTTGCAATGTAATGACACCCAAAGCAGCCTCTTTTCAGCTTACATAGGGTTGGTATGGTCACTTCCTATCCTGTACCTCCTACTCAGAATACACTGCATCCCTTGGTAAAGATACATTGCACTTCCTCGCTGGTGGATCACTCCTTGGGGCCATAGCTACCTGCACTAGGATAGGCCACTTCCTATCCTGTAGCACCATTCTAAACTACAGTGGAGTTGAACTGGCTCCAGAATTCAAACAAGGTCATAGGGTGCTCTAAGCCTGGCAGCCCATAGAATTGGTGTGGTTAAGGCAGTTGTCCGCAAGGGAGTGGTTAGCATTACATCCAGCCACTCTTCATTCCTCTGCCTGAGAGACCAGGTATCTATTTCAGCTACATGGACTGGCATCACCTTTGGCATGAGATCAGAGCAGAGCTCATAATCACATGTCTGCATTTGTAGTGAGACACCTTAATTGCCCTGCCATTGCATGTCTAATTCTAGGATTAGGGCATCACAAATGGCTTCCACCCTCTCAGCTTTTCCTGAGGTCTTCTCCATGTAGTTTTACTGTTATTGGTCACATCTAGCCAGTGTTACCATCTGGGCACTCATCTTTCCAATCACAACTCCTTTTCTGAAATATGGATTGGTGGGTGACAAACACCTTGTTTTGAAGGACAACTATAGCAGGTATGTGCCAAACCTTTTCCCTTGAATTTTTCTACCTTTGGAGGATTAGTGCTTCCTCCAAAAATATTCCAGCTATGTCATTCTGCTCCCATTTGATCACTTCTGCCTACGGGGATCATTTAGCGCCATCTTGTTGCATGTCATGGCTGTAATTGCTGAGAGACAAAACGGTATAACATGGACCAAAAGTGACACTAGAACCAACAGCACAACTTTCATGGGAGTGGAACACCCACCAGCTCTGCTGGCCAAACATCGGCCTGTTTTCCTATGTCCCTGTGGTGGGCTCTCCCTACTTCCTGCTCTGATTTTGCTTTATAAAATTCTATGCCTTTCTGGAGAGGGGCAAAAGGGGAGGGGAAGGAGATTTAAAAACAGGGAAAGTGGGATTTCTTCCACAATTTCCAAATTAAAATGTTTGAAGATTGTCAAAATTTTGAAGTTCAAACATTTGTTTGAAAATGGAAAAAAAAAAAGAATGGTCCCAAGAAAAAGAATGAATAGAAATCAGAACTCCATTTTTTAAATTAGAAAAATGTTGAAAAAATTCCAACCAGCTCCGTTTACGTGGAACATTAGGTTAGCTGAATATGCCAAACAGTGAACCTTGTCTTGCTTATAGAATACAGATGATCATGGGTGATGTGATAAAGGTTTTAAAGCAACATGATTCATATTCAGTCAAATGTGCTTTTTTACCCTCTCTCTCATAGTGCAAGAAGTAAGTAACATTCAAAAGTTCACATGAAAATCTGATCATATGCAATCCCTTTTAGTACACTGTACAGTTAGCCTATGGAACTCATTGCCAAAAGACATTGAGGCAAAAAATTGGCAGGTTTCAGGACATTCTGTCTTATTTATGTGGATAATAAAAATGTCTGAAGTTACTCTAGGAAAGATAAAAATTTATAAAAGATGTAAAGAAATATTTCTCCTATGGGTATGTTAGTGTGTGATTACCCATCCTGAAGAATGTCAACCTTCTGTTGGAACATCTGGCATTGGCAATTGTCAGAGACTTGCTGTTAGATTAGATATATTGTTGGTGTGACCTGCTAAAGCAATTCTTATACACTGCAGGAATTTACATTGCTATGCTTAGGGTACCCAGAAAGCACTTTTTATTAAGCTCAAGCAGCTGAAACACAGGTAGTATCGTACCATAACATGTTATTGCCCCACCTTTGAGATGACTATGTTACCATTCCATGGTAGAGAAATGGCTGAGATGCACAGGTCTTCTTAATTTAACACAGCAGTAAGATTCTTGTAGCTTATTAGATCACCACATATTTGGGTTCTGAACCATTGTGGGCTGGATTGAAGACTGTTGAATCCCATTCACCTGCTCCAAGATCAAACTTATGTGTAATGAGGAACCAAAATGTTCCATGCTTCTCTGTATTCTATATTGGGCCTTTGGTACATAAAGCAGAATTTAGTGCTATTTGATTGCCCATGTTCTGACATTTCAAAGGCACTGTGCCTGGTAAAAAGGAAATAATTAGAGATGTGTTTTTCCACTTGCCTTGATCTCCATATGTAGAGATATTTAAGTCATCAATAATATGCCACAACAACCAAAGGTATAATACACAGCAGACAGTGCTACAATCAATAGACAATTACCATCTAGCTGAAAGCTATCCCTTTTATACAGGGATCCATATCTCCCAGAATCTAACTTCATCCTTAGCAGAGGAAAAATCAACCTCATGAACAGTTTCCTTTAATTAAACAGTTGCTTGGAGCCTTGGAGATAAGGTCTGAGATTGCCTGCTTTTGATAATGACTGAAAAAAAAATGTTAATTGACTGTTATCCCAAGGCAATCCACAAGTTCTTTGTGTCTTTCCAGACCAATTTCCATTTTATGTTTGCTGTGTACAAGTCAGCCATTGGTATGTGATTGTCATCCAAATGTTGGAAGTAACTGCACAGCTGAACTGATTTGTACCATATTTCAAACCTTAATCATTATTTGTCTTCCAGTAGTACCAAATGAGATCAGGGTTAGAGTCATCCTTACACATAGTAAGACATGGTCCCTGCTAAGAACAGACAAGGTAGATAAAGAGCATTCTTTATTCCCATTTTATTAATGGGTTATGGTTCCATGGTAAACACAGGAATTGAATTCTGCTCTCCTAAGAGTCAGTCTGAAGCCTTAAACATGGTAGAATCTTCTCATACTGAACCTTAACTTCATGCTTTATATCTGGTAGAAGGGGGCTCTTGGATCTGTGTATCAATGGGTCAAAAGAGAAGTTCCTGTAACTAAGGAGTCAAGATGTAGATACTAAAATAAAAACATGAGTTGAGAGTAAAATGGATCATAGTTTCATACCAGTCCTCCTGGTATGAAACTGAAGGAAAACAATTCCCTAATTTACTCTTTGGTGCTTAACGATTTTGAAAATCCGGTCCCAGTTGTAACTTACCTAAAGTTCTACTTGCTTAAGGCGGAGCTGGGAATGGCTCTGCTTTTAGCCACATCTCTTTCCCAAGGACTTTGTAACCACACCTTCATTAATAAGTCACAATCCACAGCTCTCTTCCATTTTTTTAAATAAACAAATATTCTATCAATATCACCCAGAGGTGTTGAAGTAATATTTTGATCAGATACAGTTTACTTCTAGAAGTAAATTTGTATAAAATTGCATAATACAGGGCATATCTACATGTGCATTTATGCCAGTTTAAATTTACTGCACAGTAAGTTACACGTGCATCTACCTGTGCAGGCATCTACGTGTGTCAGCATTAAAGGCCAGCATCTACACATGCAGGTGTTAAAGCACACACACACAGTGTTATTATGCAGTAAGCTGGAGAGTATCAAATTTATGCATTATTCAGGTATCAAATTGATGCTGAAGTTGTCATAAGTCACAATATTTACTGCTCAGTACAGACATGCATGTGTATACATGTGCCCATACTGCAGTGTAATTTTGGTTACTGCACAGTAAATGCACCCCAGTGTAGCTTTTCTTCATTTTTTTGTGCATAATCTGGACAGAAATTGATGTATCACTGGGATTCTGCATCTAGCCCAGGAAAGACAGGACTGTTATATTGTTTAAACTAAGTCATCAAAAAAAGATAACTTGCTTCTTAGGGACATTGATGCCAAGACAGGGGATTTCTTGAGGGAAATATGCTTCTTTTCACCTATAAACAGGAATCTCTGATTTAAAACAAAATCAAAAAGCCCCCATCATTCTGGCAGAGAGTCCTGGGAGTTTGCAAGGGGAAAGGCAAACAGCCTGATCTGTCATTTACAAGATAATGTGATCAGCTTCCATTTTGTGAAAAAAGCAAATATTTTCATTTAAATAAAAGGAATAGCAAAGATGGTACATAAGGTGAAGAGGCCACTGTTCCCATTCAGTATGGTAATTGATGGGCTCTGAACAAGTGATTTTAATTCTGCTGGGTAATAAAAACATTTTTTTTTCTTCTTCAAGCACCACAGGATTCTGTCAGAAACCTATTAAAATGAAGAAATGTTTCAGGTGGAAAGTTAACTTGGCTATTTAAGGCACTCTTTATGAAAACAGACATTAAAAATAATAAGGAAGGATATAGGAAATGAGGTACTGTAGATCAGTGTTATACCTTTTTATAAAAGTTTTATCAGAGGTTTCCTTTCATCGTTTTATCCATCTTTCTTCAGTGTGTCTGGGCATCTAATAAAAAGCTAGTAATTAAAATAATAACAAGAAATATAGTCTCTGGGAAACCAATTGTGGTTACAGCGGGAATCTTTGATGGCTTTGTACCCAGCATTAAGCTGCAGGAAATCATCCAAGGAAATGTAGCTGGTTTATCTGGCTCATTTCTTTTTAAGGTAGGAAATACTTTCGGTCTAAGACACTGGAGAGAGCGTTAGTGTTTCTGTTCTCAACTCTGCCAGAGATCTTTGTGAGCTTGAGCAAGCCTGTTGGTTTAAAGAGGCCACAGATTTGGGCTGCCTTCATTTGTAGATGCCTAATGCTGGGAGCAGATTGCAGTGTTCTTAAGTCTCTCCTATCTGCATGCTCACTCCCTATATAGTCCTGTCTACACCAGGAACATTTTTAAAAGTCTAAGCTGTTTGGCTCAGTGCTTTAAACAGTCCTGGGAGCCTTGTCACACCAGCGGCACCAACCCTGCTACCTCTGCTGTGCTGGAGCTGTGGTGTAGTGTTAACTACTGTGAACGTTTTTAGAAGAGGGGCAGATGAAAGCTTCTAAATCTTGTCCTCTGTTAGATTCTGAGGCAGGCAAATTCAGCCTGTGGCTCTCAGTTGCTCTTAAAACAGACTCCCCTAAATGCATTGGGGGCAACTTGTGTGGCAGGCATGCCACAACGTAGACCCACTCCCTCCACTTCGATCCCTTTCCTCTTCCCAATTTGTTACTGCACCATACTCTGTGCTCCCTACCTAATCTGCTCTGCTTTCTGCTTCCTACCCTATATGCTCTTGTGCCTGTCCCTTCTCTGTCTGTTGTGTGCCACACACAGAAGCTGCCTTTACCACTTGTGGCACTCATTCTGCAGGTTGGCTACTCCTCCCCTAAGGCATCCTAGAAATACTGTAGGAGGAAAAAGAGGGAAGAGACAAAGCCAGATCTCATTCAGGTTCACCAATCCTGGATCACTCCCTCCACAGTGCAGAAATGACACCTCACATGCTGCTAACAACCTTGTGCGTGGCTCAGAAAATCATGCCATTCAGATCTGTCATGCTGACGCAGAGCATTGGCCATCTGCTCAAGTAGCCTGCCTCAAACAGCATCTGCCAATAATGGATGCTAAAAAAAAAACTCAACCCACCTCATCACTAGAGCTGCCTGCAAAACTTCTGCCAGAACTTTTCTCATAAAAATGCTGATTTGTCAATATCTGAAGAAAGGGTTTGAGTCTAATGATGCTCCAATATTGATGAACCCAGACAGGATTCTCTTGGAAAGCTGCTGGGTTTCCTGACAGCGTGCCTCCCTTTTTCCAGCAGCCTCTCTGGTGGGCCGATGGGGAGTTGGGTGCTTGCCAGTTTCTTCAAAGTTCATGACTCCCAGGAAGCCCACCAGGATAACTGCCATGGAACCAGGTTTTTATTATCTCTCAGAAAGAATTTTGAAATTCGGGGGTTTTATTTTAAATTCAGATCAAGCCAAAATGTAGAAATATTAAAATCCTTTGCAAAGCAGAATTGCTCATCTCTGCAGAGCTCAGCCTCCCATAGCTAGCCAGCTGTTTGTTGCGCAGTGCTGGACATAAGGGAAGAAATTGCTTCCTATCTACCCTACCACCACAGTGTCCTGAAGCTGAGGACATGATTTCCCTTTTAAAGATGGCATTAAAAGCTTGAAATGGAGCAATCTGGCACAGCATAAAGAAACCAGGGAGGTGTTATCAGGGATTGTCCCAAAGGAGCTAACTTAGAAAGGCACTTGCATTTCTCCAGGCCCCTTCCTTGATTTCATAGATTTCATACACATTATGGCTGGAAGTGACCTCAGGAGATCATCAAGTCCAGACCCCTGCCCAAAAGGGCAGGAAGTCAGCAGGGGTCATAGGATCCCAGCAAGATAGACATCCAAATGTCTCTTGAAGGCATTCAAAGTAGGTGCTTGAACCACCTCCAGTGGCAGTCTATTCCAAACCTTGGGGACTAGGACAGTAAAGAAGTTCTTCCTTATGTCCAGCCTGAAACGGTCACTGAGGAGTTTGTGATCATTCGATCTTATCATCCCTTGGGGTGCTCTGGTGAACAGACGTTCCCTGAGATCCTAATGAGCACCGCGATAAACTTATAGGTAGCCATCAGATCACTCCCGAGCCTGCACTTCTCCAGGCTGAAGAGTCCCATAGCTCTCAGCCTATCATCATAAGGTCTGTTTTCTTGATCTCTGATCATGCACATGGCTTTCCTTTGGACTATCTCAAGCTTCTCCACATCCTTTTTGAATTGTGGAGCCCAAAACTGGACATAGTACCCCAGCTGCAGCCTCACCAAGGCCCAGTACAACAGGAGAATGACGTCCAGGGATTTGCTCGAGAAGCATTTCTGGATGCAAGCCAGCATTTTGCTTGGTTTACTAGCTGCAGCATCATATTGAAGGCTCATGTTCATCTTGTGGTCAGTCATGACCCCTAGGTACCTTTCGTCCAAAGTGCTAGCCAGTGCAGCACTGCCAAGTCTATAAGCATGCTATGGGTTTTTCCTCCCAAGGTGGAGAACCTTGCACTTTTTGGTGTTAAATGCCATCAGGTTCTCATCTGCCCATTTCTTGAGCCTGTCCAGGTCAACCTGGATTGCCCACCTGTCCTCACCACTGATTTTTGAACCAGAACTCCATGTCCTTTTTTACTAGGCCTTCCATAAATGTATTCAGGTCAGTCTTAAAGCAGGGCTGTTTTTTTGCCTTCACCACTTGGCTTGAAACACCATTCCAAAACTTCACTCCTCTGGTAGTTAGAAACCTTCTAATCTCTAATTTAGATTTCACTCTCATCAGTTTGCATTTATTTAATTCTTTTCTAGACTTGTTTTGCACCCTAAAAAGCTTTTCATGCCATGAATGTACTTCTACAGGGTGATCATGTCACCTCGCTATCTCCTTTTTGCTAGAGAAAAAAAGCCTGGCTCCTTTATTTAATTCTTCATAAGACCTTCAAGAAAATATCTTCATTTTAGCATCTATCCTTCTTTTTTTTAAGTTTTAGTTAATGTTTTTGAACATTGATTACCAGAACTGCACAATATTTTAAATAGTGTCTTATCAATACTCTTTATCAGTAGGAGGCATTCCGTTTCCTTGTATTCCCCCTGATCTGGGGAGGATCATGAGGTATGTGCATTTGCTCGGATGATTTTTAAAACGAATGTGAATTTAAGGTGTCTTCCTTAGGAAGTAGAATGCTGTGCCCCTGGATGAAGCAATTTCATGTGTGCTCTGAAATCAGCCATAACTTTTGTGAGCTCCAGCTATCCCATATACTAATTTTATTAACAGTGAATTTCTAAGGAGATAGTGTGTTACACAGCTTTCATGATCGTTGTGATGAAAGAGAGATGCGGTAGGGTTTCCCTCCTACAGACAGAGCCAGCCATGATTCTACTGCATTAATTCAGTCAATGAATTTGTGGAGCTATCCATTTACCAAAGCTAAATATCTGGCCCATTGTCTCCTGTCATAGGACCCAGCACTATACACTTATGCACATTCTTATTGATTCATATAAATGCAGAGAGATGGAGTTAGCAGTCTAACATGGGTGTTCCTTAGAGATCATGGACTTTTTCTCCTGACTTCTAAAATCTTGAAGCTGAAGGTATAGAAAATTGCAGATGCATTCAAGAAAAAAATAGCTTGTTCTTTCATATCATATTCCCTCTTCCAGTGTATCAGTTTAGATAGCTCATTTTTTAGGTGTTTGTCACACATGAAAAAGACCGATGTCGCTTTACAAGGTTCTGAAAATCTGAGATCTTATACTCTCAAATGAAATGGGAAAGTGAAGAATCTATGAAAATAGGAGAAACTATTTGTGTAGTAAGTGGGATTCCCCTCTACAACTTTTTACTCCATTGCTTATGACCTTCCAAAGTTGCAGTAAGACAGAGGCATTTTCAATCTGGGTCCCAGTTGACTTTGACTATGATTGCCCTTGTGCTTATGAACAAATAAATCTGAGATCTACTATCATTTATGTTGGAGTGGCTCACTGAGTGGATGGGAAGCTTAGAGATAGTCACCATTGCAGCTGACATCTGTCAAACCATAGTAAGGGAGGTAGCTGAAGAGAAACCAGTAGATGCAAAAGTCTGCAAGAGTTGCTTATCTGTTGCAGGTTTGCAAGAATGTTTAGACAGGACTGGCTTCATGGCCTACGGGAACAGACGGCAGTCACAATTTGGTCTCCCTGAAAACAGAAATGAGGAAGAGGATGATCTGGACAAAGGAAACCTTGTCAAAGTAAGGAAATAAGAGTCAAAGATGGGGAGGCATAGTCTTCAGACGTATGGCCATGCAATGTGCAATATTTTTGTTTCAGTTCTTTCTACTGCTAACAAATTAACAGACCAGAATTTTGCTGTAGTTCTAACAGGTGCACTTATCTGCACCTATACCTGTCCCTTCTGGCAATTGTTCCTTCTAACTACATGAAACTTATTTAAAATGGACTCAGAAATCAAGGGTAGGCTTTTCCTCCAGGGGATGCACAGAGTTCATTTCACAGGATCACAAAAATAAAGTGCATGCTTTCTTTCCTAGGGATGCCCAAAGACCACTCCAAACAGACAAACCAGGTTAATGGTAGCTCTTGTTTTTAAATGAATGCTGATGCTAGCTCTGCTTTTGTAAGAAAGTTTTCAGACTGTGTTGTTCACTAGGAGATTCCAGGCTGCAGCAGACATGGCTTCATAAAGTGGGACAAGGGTGCAAACAGAGCATCCAGAATCTGTGGCAACTAGAACTGGCATCACTGGAGAAGTACAAGTCCATGTCTCAGAAGGGTGTGATGTGGGTCTGGCCTTTACCACTGTTACTTGCAGAAAGTCACAGAGAACTAAAGGGGCTTTTGGCCACCAAATCTTTGCATGTGTTTTTTCATTGAATCCTCCACTTCACCTACAGCATACCACAATCTTATTTGTTTCTTGGTGATGAGACCTGAGTGAGTGTCATATTTGGCCCAGTTTACAGACTGGGTAACACTTGCTCCAAATTAAATAGGTCTCAGGAACAGTAGATGTGGGAGCCCTGAAGCAAATTCAGGTTTTTGGTATAGCAACAGCCTCAATAATAATGGCTGTTTCTTTGTAGTGCTGACCTTGAAGCTGCGGGGACAGGTGGAGATACTATGGGACATGCTGAATGAAGGGGAGCTGTATTTAAAGGTGTGTTTGCTGTGTCTGTAGCAGATGTTGCAGCAGGTGTTGAGAGGGCTTCAACCCCTATGTACCTCAGAACAGAGGTTTATTGAGAAGTTCTTTGTGCTGAGCCAGGATGCTATAAGACAGCAAGTTCCAGAGGTAAGTCAGCTAAGTGAATAACATGGGGGAAGGTGTACTGTTCGTAACATGATAACCCTTTGGGAGCAAGGAGATTAAATTAACCTGAGGGTTTGGATTCAGCAAAATTTTATTATTGTAGCATCCCTATCAGTGTGCGTTTGAGCATCACACATGGAGCTGTAATATAAGGCACTATTAGTCCTACTGAAATGACATCCAAAGATTATGTTCTACTCTCTGGATGGGGAAAATGAGTGTCTTTAAAGATGACTTATATTCTGTGACCCATTCTATTTTCCAGCCACCTGCCACAAGCGAGAGAGAAGAGGATGCAGCTTTTCCGGAGGAATTGCCTTGTGCCAAGATTAAGAGCCAGTACGTGAGTGACAAGTTATAACTCATTGCAACGATCACAGACCCTGGGCTTCTCAGAAGCACCTGGTTGAGAAATGAGTTGAATTGGACAGATTTTTTTCCTTGATATCCTTGCTGATCTCATACTTCTTATTCCGTGATTGAACATTTCAGGGTTTTTTCTTTACAACAATATCAAACAGTCAGCATCCTGGCTGAGTATTTGGAGAAGTCCAACCCAGATTCAGCAACCAGAGTGGTTGCTTTGGTCACCCAGACCTAGTGATGCTCCTGATAAAGTCAGTGAGGTTTTCTGTCACAAAAAATGTTGGCTCTGATCACATTTAGATTGGTGATACTTAGAAGTAACTCCACAGACTTCCTATCTTACATCCATATAAATGAGAATGGAATGTGACCTTTTTTTTTTTTTACAATATTGGGGGCAAGTTGCCTGAAAAGCCACCTGATGGTTCTCTACCTGCCAGTGGAACAGGACCCAAGATGGTGTGAGTTAAGATCCAATATTTATTCAGCTAGAAGACTGTCTGAAAAGATTCTTTATCTCTTGGTTCTGGTCTGATCTAGTGGAAAAAGCAAGGCACAAAAATATGAACACATATACAACCACATAGGTAGTTCCAAGAATTCTGATGGTACTATAACTTGGGAGAGGATAGCATGTTGGACTAGGCATCAGGAGAGCTAGTTTGTATTCCCTGGGTACACATTTAGTGTGTTCTGGTCATTACTTATTACAGCAATCATTAAGGCTGTGTGAAGCTTCAGTCACTGATTTGGTGGAGATTCAGCCAGATTTGGTGGCCAAATCTCTGAATCCGAATTGAATCAGAGGACCCTTTAATCTCTCCAAATTGAATCAGAACCCTCTGAATCGATTTGGAGAGATTCAGAAATATTTGTCGATTCGGACATAGACACAGCTTTAAATGCTTTTTCTACATGCTTCTAGGTACCAGGCAGCTCATGAATGCTGCAGTGCTGGACCACATGGGGTATCCCATAGAGGCGCGGGGGGCTCCCTAGTGTGATCAACAGCAGACCCAGAAGTGGACCAGAAGCACTTCCAGTCCACTTCCGGGTCCTCCAGGGAGTGCACAGGGCCCCCCCCCTGCACTCCTGTGAGACACTCCATGTGCCCCAGAATCGCAACATTCACAAGCTGAGCTGGTAC
Source organism: Crocodylus siamensis (assembly GCF_052110815.1). Classification (NCBI taxonomy): domain Eukaryota; kingdom Metazoa; phylum Chordata; order Crocodylia; family Crocodylidae; genus Crocodylus; species Crocodylus siamensis. The sequence continues at coordinate 45,959,199 of NC_143402.1, read as the reverse complement.
CTGGAGGTATGTAGAAAAAATACTTAAGCTGTCTCTATGTCCGAATTGCCGATTCTCCAAATCAGCATCAAATCTTCAGATTCAGATTTGGCCTATTTCAATCAAGGACAGTGATCTGAATCAATGAATTGAATCACTGTCCCCAATTTGGGCCGAATCCAAATCGAATAGGGCCCACTTCACACGCTCCTAGCGATCATAGCTGTCCCACTGATTCCTGGTGCTCCCATGTCTGTTTGCTGTTGCCACCTGATGTTTCTCATCCTATACTCAAACCCTTTTGGACAAGGACTGTGTTTTCTTTACATCTGTTTTTTATTTTTAGATAAGTCTATTGACTTATCTTATACTGTGGTATAGGAATGGTAGTAGGTGGCTTGCTGCTGATTATGTAACTATCTGGTCTCTGCAAGTCCTGCTTCTTGATTTATGAACATGTCTAGCTGGGGTGTGAAGTTTCAACTGTATATCATTGTTACTGTCCATACCTCTGTGTCACCTTTCTGTCCCAACCACCTTCTTGACTGTAACCCTTATCCTAGACTTGAAGAACCTTCTGCGCAGCTGCTGACTGAGATGTTCAGTTCTTTGGAGCCAGAGCTGAGAGGTTTTATAGATACCTTCAATAAAGTCCATGAGTTTAGCTGTCTGCAAGTCCTGGTTACCTTGAATGACTACATGTTGGAGATACAGGGCTCTTCCTCAGCTTTGTCCTCCTCCTTCCTCAACACTGTCCTCAGCAACATGCTGCTCCTAGCCAAGAACAACTTCAACAAGTGCATTGTGAGTTCCTAGTTATAAACAGCGCTGAGTTTCAGGTAGTGTTGGAAGCCCAAAATAGTGTTATAATCAATGGATCTTTTGGACCTTGTATAAGCCAGTATTATTTATACCACTAAAGTCAGTCTCCAGCACTGGAGTGAATAATAATTTATACTAGGCATGGATTTAGCCTTCAGATCTTGTAAGGCCTGAAATCACACCATGTGGCCCATCCATAGTGTGTGAGACTATTCTCACTTGCCGTTGAGGTCTGTGAGTTCACACAGAGCTGGGAAGCCACAGGAGTTCATAAAACCATGAATGGAAATTCCCATGTAGGAGCTTCCACACCTAGGTTATGGATTCAGATCTAGTCCCTTTCAGCAGTGGCTACAAGTGGTGGCCACCTGTTCTCTATCAACAGTCTCTATGAACCAAAACAGGAGTCTCAGCTCAAGCTGCTAGCAGACAGGTCTAGATCACAAAAGCACTTGTGGTGCTTTTGTGATCTGGACATTAGTGTCTTTCTGTGCATTATCACCCCTGAGGAGCACTAGGGTCTTGAAGTGGAAATGAAATTCATTGTCCAGTCTCAAATACAAGGTCAGATTTAAATATTATAATGGTCCCTTCTGGCCTTGAAATCTAACTGCTCCAAAATTGAACATTTTATCATGTAATGCATATTCATCCCATGCAGATGATAAATTCTGTCTCTCTGGAGCACAGCGGCCCAGTTACACTGATGCTGGTGTGTAGGCTTTGGTTGGTTTGCTTGCCTACACTCTCCTTGACCTGTCCTCAGCTGAGACAGGGATTAGTCATGTCTGAGAGTGCTCTACTTTATTTTATTGATTCCAGTATGCTCTGTGCAAAGAAATTGAGGAAGCGAAGTTGCCCAGCAAGATGAAGGGTGGGATCCTGCCATTTGTAAGCCGCTTTGAGGAATATGTGAATTTCTCTGAGGAGGCTTTCAAGTGGGCACGGCAGAGAGGGGAGCTGGAGAAAGCCCACATGAAACTGGTGGATACAGTCTTCAACAGCAGTGAGTACACAGGTCCTAGTTCTATATATGAACCTGAATCACAAACTTTGAGTCTGAATCAGTATTTCAGTTCCATATTTTAAAACCTATATCACGCAGATATTGGATTTGGGAGTTTTGTTATGTAAAGAGGCCTATGTAAAATGTGGCAATATGTGAGAGTTGGAGCAATGAAACAAGAGGTGCTCAAAGCCCAGTTTTCCCATTTTGTGGGGATTGCTGCTTTTTCACATTTGTTTGGCTTCTGGTTCAGACAAATATCCTGAATTTTGTTGTGAAGCTTCTTATGAAACAGAAACTCTGAAAAATTTGTGTAAGCATTTCAAAATTTCATTTAGATTTTTTCTATATTTTTTACATTTTATATTGTTTTTAATTATTTTCCATTGTGTAGCTATGAATAATATGCACTACTCCCAAAGCTGTTAAAAATATGACACAGCTGAAATACTATTTTATTTAATTTTTAAAATCATTAAAGGGCAGCTGTTACTTAGAACAAATTGAAAAAAACGTATATGATTTCCTAGAGCAGAGTCTTCTCCTCATGTTGTAATGAAACCATTTAAAATTTTGACTCAAGGTCCAAGTGATATCCCTCCTACACACACACGCGCATGTGCATATGCGCGCGCGCACACACACACACACACACACACACACACAGAACTAAATGTCTACCAACTGAGTTAGCATGGCTAGTTTGCCAGCGTTTATAGCCAACAAGACACAAAGGAATGACAAGGGTAGCACCATGTCCACCTTTGACTGTCCAGCCCTAATAACTAGGTACCTATTTACAGCAGAGTTCTCTTAAAGCATGTGATATAAGTCCAAAATAAGACTTACACTCATGCTTTTGAAGCCATAGTAAGACATCCTGTCTGCTCTACCACCATGCCTCTTCCTTGTGTGCACCTATGTACATATATGAAGACTAGCTGATTGCCCATCAAGAATGACCGGGGGAAGGGCTGGGATGGAGTGGTGCCACCTAACGCCCCATGCTGCCGCTGTTCTGCCTCTTGCAAGGAGCAGGGTGGGGTCCTTGGTGCCACTTGCAGGGAGTGGGGTGGAGGAGCCAAGGCCAGTGCTGCTGATCCCGTCTCTCCTACCCCATCTGGTCCTCAGAGTGGCTGCGGAATCATAGCAGTGCTCCCCCATGGTTAGAGCACTCCAATTGGCTGTTTCCATCAGCCAAATGGAGTGCAAATAAAGTGTTATGGACAGACAGACAGACATAGGCTTTTATAATATTAGACTACTCATGCATGCATGTATTTGCCCATGTATATACAAACATGAGGACTGATTTGGTACTTGGGAAGACCAAAAGTGCAAGATCAGAAGTGCCCTTCTTTCTTCCACCTTCCACTGCTGAGAACTGAGTCCAAGCTCTTGTGTGATGGAGACTACCCAGGCTATACAGATTCACTATTTGAAACTCTTCTTCACACTGGCCAGGAGATCCCAGGAGCAAGAATAACAAAGCTCAGGAGATGCAGTCACTGCAAAAAAGCTTTTAGAAAGAGGCTGCCTCTCTCCAAAAACCACTGATGTATTGTGACAGAAAGAGGAAAAGACTGGTAGCTGACAGGTTGCCTTCTGTGCTACTGGACCAGAGATCTGTGCTGAGATCATAGTTGATCTCTGGCATCCCAGCCTGCTGAGCTTGGGGTGCTGTGGAGTGATACCTTTCACTTCACCAGAAGGCTGAACTGCAGAGCTCTCAAGTGTTGCCATACCTGACAGCCCTGAGCACTTTCCTCATTGCTGAGCACTGACTTGGGTCTGGGTATTAGCCTGGATGAGCTGCTGACAAGCATCAACACTGATACAGTTCATGTGAGGTCCTTGCAAGATTAAAAAACATCTAAAGCAACTGAGATAAGAAATAAGAGTAAAGTAACCGTTATTGGGATCTTTTTTCCTTTCAGTATTGGAACAGCCAGCAGTTCCAATGGGACAATCATGACCCTCAGTCCAGTAGCATTACTAGGGGAAGCAAGCAGGGCACCGCCCCCTGGCACTGACTTAGAGATGGAGCCATTATGGCTCCCTCCCTCCAGGAGTCTTTGTCACAGCAAGCAAAGCCCTGCCCTGCCTGGCCATAGGAGTTGGACAGGCACAGCCCCATGTAGTGAATCTTGGAAAGGAGGGGAGTGGAAGGACACCCACCTGGGGAGGCTTTGACATGAGAGCCAATGTTTATGCCTTGGCTGCATCAGCCTGAGCCCACACTCCTACAACAGCAGCCCGCAACAATAGACATAGCAGCAGCAGCCTGCATCCAGGCTAGTAAGACTCTGTTCCCCCTCCCCTTCTGCACCCTCCCCTCCGCTTTTCAGTGTTCAACATAATTTCTCACTATACACCTCTGCCCTGGGCACTGAAAAAGCTCACAGTGTCTCTGCCTCACTAGGAAGGCTAGGAAGATTCATCCAATCTGGCTTAAGTAACCACTTTGTAAGTCCAATTTCTTGTTGGCAAGTGCTGGGCTTAACATGTCCTGCTTTTTCACTCTTCATCTTGTGTCTCTCCCCTTCACCTTAGATAATGAAAGGTCCCTAAATTCCTCTGTGCTTATTTTCTCCTTTTCTTTCTCTTTAGTCAATAATCTGTCTTCAGTGAACTTGAAAGTCAATACAGATATGGTCATAATGGAGAACTTCCACCACGTGCACTGCTTTCTGTTGCAAAAGAAGATCAGGTGCTTGGAAACCAAACAGAGGGAAGCCAAGGAAATGTACAGTGAGCACCTAGTTTTGTATGTCACCCAGTGCCTGGGACAGCCACTGGAGAAGCTCAAGGTGAGTACTTCTAAGCTATGACATACTCCAAGATGCAGTATTCAGGAGGCCCCAAGAGCACTGTGCATCTCTGATTTTACTGTCATCTCATTTGTTCCCAGAACTTAGGGCAGCCTCTTGCTGCCTGCAGGACACTGCTGCTGCAGTGAGGAGGTAGGTAAAGAAAGGAGTCTTACGTATGGAGGAAGGTATCACCTTTTCAGCAATATCAGACTTCTTTTGTCCAAAATGCTTTGCAACCATTGGCTGACTGAACTCATTTTCCAGGTTGGAGATCATTCCCTTCTTCCTGAGTGAGAATGTGTTTCTGATCTTTAGAACTAAATGTGATGCCTCAAATGCAGAAGCTACACAGAATGCGGATAAACCCTGGAACAGCTGTACAAAGATCATATAGACCACCAAAGGGATGTTGGTGTTAGGGCTAGTTTTACTCATCATCACACTGCTGTTCTCTCTGAGCTCACAAGACAATAGAGACGAAATGGCTGTCATCTATGACGCTACTCTGAATTCTTGTTTATTTGGGTCCAGATGCTGATGCTCCTTCTTACCATAAAAAGCATCCTACTGACTTCATTGGGGCTACCTGCTGAGTAGGGTACTTCTCACCATGAATAATGGTACAAGAGCATGGCCCTTATGTGTTTAGTCCTTTATAGACAGAGGGTTTTTTTATTTCAATAGCACTTACGGTCCCAACCTGAGATCAGTGCCACACTCTGCTAGGCCCAGTTACAAACACACATCAAACTAGCAGAACTGTGGCTGCAGTTCATTACATTGGTTCTGAATTGAAGGGGCTGACTCTGACCCCTGCCTTCTTTTTCAGCAGGATGTCTGTGGGTGGCTGATGCTAATTCTTTTTGGATGGCTGCTTGTGCTGATCAGCCTAACATAAAGTCAGGGGCAGCTGCTTTGTTAACTGAACTAAAAGCACAGCACCAACTCAGGCAGGTATTCAGTTCTTTCTTGTAGATCCTTGCCATTCTGGCAGCTCCTTGCTATTCTGATTAATGCTCACCTGCCTGTTCATTGGTCTGTAACTTCTAATAAAAGCCAAGTCCAGCCTGACTTAATTGGAATACCTGTTGATCTGATTTGCTTCTGGTCTTTTCTGTCAAATCCCTCATGCTCTGGCTTTGCTGAAAATTCCACTCAATGTCTAATACTACTCTCAGGTTCAGTCTACATCCTGTCTGTGCTAGTCATTTGGGATGTTTCAGCAATACAGGTGAGTATCATTTTATTAGTAGTGACAGGCTGCTAATGACTATTACAATGGTCTGCTAAGGAGTTTATGAAAGTCTTAAGTGGCCTCTTGTTCATTCCCATACATAGCTCTCCAGTAAGGCTGTGCGAAATTTCGCCGGCAATTTCATTCCAACGCTGTTTCCACCAATTTCGAGTTCTGGGCGCCACACTTCAGGAGGGATGCGGACAACATGGAGAGGGTCTAGAGGAGGGCCACTCGTATGATCAGGGGGCAGCAGGGCAGGCCCTAGGAGGAGAGGCTATGAGACCTGAACCTGTTCAGCCTCCACAAGAGAAGGCTGAGAGAGGATCTGGTGGCCATCTATAAACTGGCCAAGGGAGATCAGCAGGCAATGAGAGAGTCCCTGTTCCCCCAAGCACTACTGGGAGTAACAAGGAATAATGGCCATAAGTTGACAGAGAGTAGATTCAGGCTAGACATGAGGAGGCATTACTTCACAGTCAGGGTGGCTAGGATCTGGAACCAACTTCCAAGGGAAGTGGTGCTTGCTTCTACCCTGGGAGTCTTCAGAAGGAGGCTAGATAGACACCTTGCTGGGGTCGTTTGACCCCAGCATCCTTTCCTTCCCATCGCAGGGGGTCAGACTTGATGATCTGCTCAGGTCCCTTCCAACCCTACCAACAATGAAACTATGAAACAGCAAAATCAGGATGAAACAAAGGCCCTCGAAATAGTCTCAAACCAAAATGAGGCTGGTTGAAATGTTTCAAAAGTTGAAACGTTTCGAGCATAGGCTGAGTATGGTACATCAGTCCAGCTGGGCTGACTTCCCATCCGCAGTACAAGATCTAGCAGGGACCTTGCAAGGCAGCCCAGCTGGGCTGCTTTCCCATTCCCCTCGCTACATCGTGCCAGGGGCAGGAGGCAGCCCAGCTGAGCTTCTTCCTTGTCCCCTATACTACATTGCACTGATGCAGCACGGAGGACGGGGCTGGGCTGCTTCCTGCCCTGGCACGATCTAGCACTGGGGATGAGTCAGCCTAGCTGGGATGACTTCCTATCCCCATGAAACTCAAAACAGTGTTGAAACAGCCTTTCTTTTTTGACAGAAAGGAACAGAACAGCTGTTTCGACTCAAAATGAAATTCAATATGAAACACTGTTCCATTGAACTGTCAAAACTCAAGGTGAAATGGAATGGTGCTGTTTTGCACAGCCCTGCTCTCCACCTGTGGGCTGCCTACTTTACTGAAACAGGGTAAAAATTTTTTGGGCATCTAAGTGATTTAAGTATCTATGTCCCATTTTCAAAGGGAAATAAGCATTCATGGACCTGAGTTGCATTAAAAGTATATGGGCCTGTCTATATTGTAGGTTGTGCTGTAGCGCAAATATACTTGAACTAACTTTAAAAAAGTTAGTGCAACTTCTAGTTGTGGCAGCATTGAACACTTGGCAAGCTAATGTAGCCTGCCAAGAAGCAAGGTAAATTAGCAGAGCTTCATGATACTGTGTCTAGACTGCTTCAGGCACTTAAACTTGTGTAAAACAAGCTCAGGTATCTTTTACACTATACTGAAGACAAATGCCTAAATCACTTGTGAAAATGGACTAGAGACTCCTAAAATATTCAGACACTTTTGAATATTTTACCTAGGGATTAGTTGTTCCCGCTGTCAGCATTGTTTCATAGTTTCATAGAAGTAGGGTTGGAGGGGACCTGAGAAGATCATCTAGTTTGACCCTCTGCCCTGGGAAGGAATGAATACAGGGCTCTTATGACCCCTACTAAGTTTAAGCTCAAATGACCCCAGCTAAGTAGTTATCAAGCTTCCTTTTAAAGACCCCTAAGGTAGGAGCCAGCACCAATTCCCTTGGAACCTGGTTTCAGATCCTGGCCATCCTGACTGTGAAGTAGTGCCTCCTGATGTCTAGCCTGAACCTACTTTCAACCAACTTGTGGTCGTAGTTGCTTGTTACTCCGGGAGGTGCTCGGGGGAACAGGGTCTCCCCCAATCCCCTCTGGTCCCCCCTTGTAAGTTTATAGACAGTCACTAGATCCCCCCTCAGCCTTCTCTTGTGAAGGCTGAACAGGTTCAGGTCCCTTAGCCTCTCCTCATAGGGCCTGCCCTGCTGCCCCCTGATCATGCGAGTGGCTCTCCTCTGGGCCCTCTTGATGCTGGTCTGATTCTTCTTGAAGTGCAGCGCCCAGAACTGGACGCAGTACTCCAACTGTATCCTGACCAGTGATGCACAGAGGGGGAGGATCACCTCCTTGGCCCTGCTCATGATGCATCTGTGGATACATGACAAGGTGCAGTTAGCCTTACTGACTGCGTCCTCACATTGGCGGCCCATGTTCACCTTGGAATCGATAATGACTCCAAGATCCTTTTCTGCCTCAGTGCTGATGAGAAAGGAGTTCCCCAGCCTGTAGGTATGCTGCTGGCTCTTCCTGCCCAAGTGCAGTACACTGCATTTGTCAGTATTGAATCCCACCCTATTCACATTCACCCAACCCTGTAACCTGTCCAGGTCCAGTTGTAACCTGTCTGTCCCTTCTAGTGTGCCCACCTCACCCCAAATCTTGGTGTTGTCAGTGAATTTGAACAGGATGCTTTTCATCCCCACATCCAAATCGCTGATAAAGAAATTGAACAGTGCGGGCCCAAGGACCGAGCCCTGGGGGACTCCACTGCCTACCTCCTGCCAGGTCGAATATGACCTGTCCACCACCACTCTCTGAGTGCGGCCCCCTAGCCAATTTGTGACCCATCTGACTGTGTAGGCATCAATGCCACAGTCACCTAGCTTTATAATGAGAGTGGGGTGGGAGACAGTGTTTGAAGGCCTTCCTGAAGTCCAGAAAGACTACATCCACCGCGACACCTGCATCGAATGATTTTGTGACCTGATCATAGAAGGCTATCAGGTTGGTCTGTTGGGACCTACTCTTAATGAACCCATGCTGGTTGCCCTTGAGCATCCCCACCCCTGCCCCCTGCTGGCCCCTCCCAGATGTGCTCCTGGATAATTTTTTCAAAGAGCTTCCGTAGGACCGAAGTAAAACTAATGGGCCTGTAGTTGCCTGGGTCCTCCCTCCTCCCTTTTTTGAAAATGGGGACCACATTGGTCTTCTTCCAGTCTTCTGGCACCCGTCCAGAGCACCACGAGCAAACCTTATATTCTGGATTAATTGTAGAGAATCCTGTTTTGCACTGACTTACACAGCCCCTGTAAAACTTTGAATTGGGCTTGGACTCTAAAACCTTTAGACTGGCTGCTAGTACATGAAACAATAGAAAACACAGTATGAGTTTCTAATACCAGGTGGCATCTGTTGATACATTATATATATGACTCTTTGTGGGCCTCCTTGCAGAACATAGAATCACAACAAAGAAACAAAGGCATCTTCCCCTGTAAAACACATGCATAAAACAGGTTTTCTGGCTTTGTAAAAGACAGGGCATTGTCTCTTTCAGCTTCTGCAGTTTATTCTTAGAGCTCAGTAAAGGCTGAGTAATGACTTCAGCAAACAAATGGTTGATAAATTATCTTCCCCTTAATTTCCTCAGCATTTCTTTGAAGGAGTGAAAACCCGTGTGGCTCAGGGAGTGAAAGAAGAGGAGGTCAGCTTTCACCTGGCATACAGTAAGCAAGAGCTGCGGAAGGTGATAGAGAAGTACCCAGGCAAGGAAGTGAAGAGAGCTCTTGAAACCCTCTACAAGAAAATTGTCAAGTCTCTGTCCCCAGAGGAAAATCTATTGCCGGTAACTATAGCTCAGGCTCTACTTGTATGCTACTAGTGTAGCAGCATCTTAACATGTTTTAGGAATTCAGACTTGACAAGTAATAAATGACAGGGAAAGGGGACCTTTGCCTTTCTACCCATGAGTTCTCCTGCATAGTCTCCTCCTTTCCATCTCTTATCTCCACTTTCTTTTTTCACCACTCATCTACTGTTGTTTCCCTCATCCCTCTTCCCACTTTCAAATATCTTCTCTCTGCTCCACTTTTCTCTTAGTAGCTTTTGTTTGACATGCAACCTGATAATTAGTGAGGATTCCTCTACCCATCTAACATAAGGGAAATTATCATCATTCTGGTTTGAGATACAGAAAGTTCTGAGGTCTTCTCCATGCTGATGACCATTTGCCACCTTCTCAAATTGACAGTTGAACTAATAGAGTATGTAGAGCAGGATGGTTGCACAGTGCTGTTATGTACCAGTGAGGAAAATCAGGCAGTATGTTCCCAGTAACGGGTGCTTTCTCCCTAGGTGGTCTGGCAAGCCATGGAGCAGAAGTTCATATGTCAGTACCAGGAGTTTGAGGACCTGATCCAACGCTGTTATGCAGGGTCAGGGATCACCATGGACTTTACTGTGGAGGACTTGCTGAGCTACTTCAACTCCATCACCCAGTTCAAAATGTAAGAACAGTCTTCCCCTGGACATGTGTCTGGTGAAAGCTGCTTCTGCTGCTGCCACTGTTCCCATCAGCAGCCATGTAGCCAAGAGGCTGTAACTAAAATATACAAATTAACCACACGCTAGGTGCATCTACATGAGTTGCTGACTGTGCAGCTACGCATCACAGCACAGACAGTGCTAATATGCTACTGTGCAGTATTATTAGGCTATTGTATAGTAGCGTCACCTAAAAGACAGTCACTGGCACTACTGTACAGTAACCCCAGTTACTGTGCATTTATTTAGTACTTGCTTATACAAGTACTAAACAAATGCGCAGTAGCATCTCATATAAATGCGCTCACTGATATTTGACACGTGGTCTTTCAGCCTGGACTTAACCAAATATGAGGATCTACTGAATTACTGGAAAACTTAACCAAACTGGAGATCTTTCACAGGTGTTGGTCTTAAAATTGCCCTCCCCTGAGCTTCTGCTAAGCAGAGATTTACACTTATGACAAAATGTGAAGAAGTGTCATGAGTTAAACCAACATTTGCTTGGGTCTAAAATGCTCAGTCCAAATGAGCGTAATGCCATCCTTGTCCTGAACTGGATTGTAATCCTGAGCTAGCAGGGTCGGGGATGGTCAGGAGGCTGGTACATTCTAGCCATATCCTTTTGCTCAGGTGATCTATATAGCCAGTAATATACCTAACCCCCTGTATAGCTGTGAATCTCAGTGTCAATGGGATCACCCCTTATAGCACTGCTTTGTAATGTCCTATGAAAGTGAGCTGCCAAAGAGATCTGTTAGAGAAACCTGTGTTCCTCATATATTCTGAATGCACACAGTGTTGGTTCCTTGGCATTGAGCCCTACTAGAGAGCCAGGAGTTTCTCACTGCAGCAATGATAAGCTAAAGTAAAAAGCATAACCTCCCAGCATAAAACTAGAGATCAGAGCAGAATTTAAACTCCAGATCTGGCTTTCAACCACTCCAAAATCCCAAGGCATCCAGATCTAGGGTTTTAATACAGTCCAGGAGAAAGATAAGAATTATTTGCAAACTGTGGATCTGAGTCTGGGATTGGACTTCAAAGAAACTAAAGTTTGTGAGTGTTTGTATTTGAGGTTTTGGTTGTGGTTCATTTGTACAAAAAACAAAGTTTGTTCCCTTGTGTTTGTTCCTTGTGTAAGGTATTTATTTAGAGTCCATAGCAGGACTGTGCTGTCATGCTCTCCATGATGTAATTGAAATGAGCTATCTCTGTTCACTAATATGATTTCCATGGACTTGACCTCCAGCCAAATAGCAGCAAAGCTCTCCATTGGGATGACTCTTATTTCTTAGTTCAGCTGTACTGAAGCAATGGATCTATGTATCTGGATGACTTCATGCAATGCATAGGATTCCCACTATATCTGTATTAATTCTGTTAGTCATCTGAAATATTATTTAATCTGTCAGCTATGCTGCACAGAGTATTTAAAATTAGAGTTATTTTACATACTATCATTGCTGTTAATATTTCTGAAATGATATCAGTGAATAGGTTCATGACAGAGCAGACTATTATCCATAGACACCTAGTACAGTTTCCCAGGGCACTTCCCACTCTTATTTAATTCAGCCTGTTTCCTTATTGAAAAACCCACAGCAACATAATAGAATGTTTTCACCGTTGACTGCATTGCTTTGATCTGTTCTTACTGGTGACCTAGCAGCATAAGTGATGTCACCATAGGCAGCCTTGCCTTGTGGCACTGATGCCAAGAAGAACCTCAAGCCCTTAATTCAATAAAAAGTAACATTCTAAAAAAATGTATAAAATGCCTGCTCAGATGTGTGTAGCTTTGATGATACAATAATGCCTGATTCTTCCATGGAAGGCAGTGGGAACCCCACCATTGACTGCAATAGTCATGGTTCAGAGGAGTGAAAAGGCCATCTGTAGAGTATTGCATATTGTAGACAGGGCCTGCACTAGTGTTTTCCACACAGCTCCACCTGCGTCTCTGCAAGCATGAAGCATCTTCCTTGCTTTTCCACACTGAGGTTCTGCTAAGCAGAGATTTACACTTATGACAAACTGTGAAGAAGTATCATGAGTTAAACCAACATTTGCTTGGGTCTAAAATGCCCAGTCCAAATGAACATAATGCCCTCCTTGTCCTGAACTGGATTGTAATCCTGAGGCAGCAGGGTCAGGGATGGTTGACCTTCAGAACTATCCCTTTTCTCTTGATGGTGTGGGTCACAGGAACATGAATGGACTGAAGGACAGACTTTATTTGTGTGGAGGTCAGAAATGCATAGTGGGCGCATCTACTTATGCAATTACTGCTATGTGCAGTAAACCTACCCTGGGCAAGCTTCTACACATGCAGCCATCTGGAAGCAGATTTGTTCCTCATGGCTACATGCCATGGGGGTTTACTTTGGTTTAATTCTCCCTAAATTGAAGTGGTGGGTTTTTTAAAACCCCACTTCAATTTAAACTGAAATAAACCCCTGTGTCATGTACACTAGGACTGTGTGAAGCTTCAGTCCCTGATTCATTTCGGCGGAGATTTAGCCGATTTCAGTGGCTGAATCTCTGAATCTGAATGGAATCAGAGGACCCTTTAATTTCTCTGAATCAAATCAGAACCCTCCGAATCAATTCAGAGAGATTCAGAAAGATTCGGAGATTCAGACGTAGACACAGCTTTAAATTTTTTTCTACATAACTCTAGGTAGCAGGGGCTCATGAATGCTGCAATGCTGGGGTACATGGAGTGTCCCACAGAAGTGCAGGGGGCTCCCCACCGTGCTTGGCAGCACTTCCAGTCCACCTCTGGGTCTGCCAGGGAGTGCGCGGGGGACCCCCCCGCAGTTCCCCAGCTCAGTTACTGATGCCTCCTGACTCTGGAGGGGGCACTGGGTCCACTTCCGGGTTTGCTGCTGAGCACACGTAGGGTCCCCCTGCACTCCTCTGGGATGCTGCATGCCCCCCAGCATTGCAGCATTCACAAGCTACCTCAGTGTAAGTAGAAAAAACTTTTAAAGCTGTGTCTATGTCAGAATCACTGATTCGCCGAATAAAATCGAATATTCAGATTCGGCCGAATCAAATCAGGGACAGTGATCCAAATCAATTAGTCGAATCCCTGTCCCTGATTTGGGCCAAATCCAAATCGAATAGGGCCTGCTTTGCACACCCCTAATGTACACAAGGGTTAGGCCCAATCCTTACTTGCCTCTCCAGTGGTGGAGGAGATGGTGAGCTGCCGGCAGGCCAAGCAGTCCTGAGCTGCAAGGTGGGCGTTGCTGCTTCCCTCTGCAGTGGTGACAGCATCCCCCAGGTGGTACCCACCTGCAGGCACCTGGCCTGGGTAGTCTCAGGGGGCACTGCAGCCATGGAGGAAAGCACCAGGTCCCCACACAGCTCAGGCAGGCAGGCAGGCAGGCTCTGAGGAGGAAAAAATAAGATTAGGCTTGCTCCTTTTTTTTTTCAGAGGAACCTGCCTGCAGGGGCTGCTGCCAGACTGCCTGCACAGCCCCTGAGCTGCCTGGGGCCCAGTGCGTCTCTCGGCAGCTACTAAGGTAGCAAACTAAAACACCTCAGACATGTTTTATTTTGCTACATCCCAAAGTCATTTAACATTCAACATGTCTCCGACAGTGTAAACAGCAGCACCATTAAAGCAGTGCAAAAGGGCATTTAAGCCACTTTAAAGGCCAATTTTGTGGTGTGTACAAAGGCCTCATGGCACTATTGTGCTCCGAGCCTCCTCTGGCCTTGCACCGCCCCCTTGCAGCAGGCAGAGGGAGATGGAGGCTCCTGCCACAGCTGTCTGGGGCCAGGGGCCCTCTTTAAAAGCCATCCCCACATGGTGCTCTGTGATGCTTTCTCCGGAGCCTGTGCCCACTGTGCGATGGCTGCTCCATCCCCAGGCTCCAGGAGGAAGAACCTGTGTCTCAGGCTTCTGCTTGCCACCGTGCTCTCTGTGCTTCACCGCTGTGGTAAGCAATGTTCCCTCTAAGGAGTAGTGGTCCGTGAGCATGCAACCTCGGTCTGTGAGCGCACTGCCTTGGTCCAGTGTGGGAAGCTTACCAAAGAGGGCCGAGGGCTGGGGGCTGGAGGCCAGAGCTGGGGGCTGGAGGCCGGGGCTGGAGGCTGGAGCTTGGGGCTGGCGCAGACCCCAGTGCCTTCAGGGAAGTGCTCCACTCCCCGGCATCAGGGCTGGGGACTGGAGCACTTCTGCAGAGCCCGCGCCAGCCTCCATCCCTGCCTTGCCTCACCTCAGGGAGGAGACTCTGCCTGCCCCAGTGAGGCTTTACCGGCTCCAGGACACTACTCCACTCCCTGGCCCTGACGCCACATGCCTCTTCACTCCCCAAGGCCATGCAGGGGAGCAGAGCAGTGTCCTGGAGCTGGCGGAGCCTCACTCGGGGCAGGCAGCGGCTCCTCCCCAAGGTGAGGCAAGGCCGGGGGCTGGTGCGGGCTCCACCAGCTCCGGGGAAGTGATCCACTCCCCGGCCCTGCTGCGGGGGAGCGGAGCACTTCCCTGGTGGTAGCAGAGCCCACGCCAGGCTCCCGCCCCCACCTCACCTAGGAGCTGACCTTCAGCTCCTCTCCTGGTGCACAGCCTTGAAAATGTTGTGCGTGGCCACACTTTTAGCTGTACGCGCCTGCACATGCGTGCACCTTAGAGGGAACCTTGGTCAGTCCAGGCCCTGCCTTCCCCCTCTGTGCTGCTTGGCCATATGACCAGGCTCACCACAGCATCTGAAGCCCCCTGCCCCCACACTGATGCCACCTGGAACCCAGCAGGATGCTGACAATACTCATGTGGATGCCACCACCACTGCCATCCATGAGCTCCAGCCCCACTGCCTCTGGGCCTGACACACCAGCCAGGACTGGTGGCAGCACATCATCCAGCACACCTGAGCACCCCTGAGGCATGAGCAGTGGCTGGAGTCCTTTCAGATAACCCGAGCCATCTTCCAGAAGCACCTTGATCAGCTCTGTCCACACCTAGAGTAGCAGGCTACCGCTGTCTGGCTGCCCCTCCCAACAGAGACCCATCTGGCCATCGGCATGCTCAAGCTGCCCCTGCCTGCCAGCCTGCACTATGTCAGCCACCTCTTCAGTATGGGCAACTGCTGGGGAGGCCATCCTGGAGGTCTGTAGCACTCTCCAGGATGCCTGGGGCACACCGTGGCAGTGGTGGCAGGGTTCTGTGCCCTAAGCTTTCCCCAGTGCATTGGGGCCCTGGATAGGACCCACATTCCCATCACCTGCCTGCCCCATGGTGACTGGCCTTATTACAGTTGGAGGAGCTTCCACTGCATTGTGTTTCAAGCTGTCACCAACCACCACAGCACCTCCACCAATATGAGCACTGGCTGGGCAGGCAGTGCCCATGTTTCCCACATGTTCTGGATCTCTGTCTTGCCAACCCTGCTGGAGAGCAGGCACTTCACACCAGGGGTGCTGGACCTCTAGCCTACCTGCTCCTTCCCTAGCTCATGTGGCCCTACACAGGCCAGATGGACCCCTACCAGGCACGTTTCAACCAGTGTCCAGGCAACCCGCACTCTGGCAGAGTGCGCCTTAAACTACCTGATGGAAAGCTGGTGCACCCTCACCAGCCACCTCAAGGCCATGGGGGCCAAACCCCCCAGGTCATTGTTACAGCCTGTGTGCTGCACAACAACTATAAGACCTTATGGAAGCTGTTTCATGAGGCATGAACGGAGGCACATTGGGCAAAGGATGCCTGCCAGTGATAGCATCAGCTGCATCCCCCTGTCCCCTCACTGAAGCCCCACATGAGCCACACACCCAGCAGCAGGGTCAGGGCACCAGATATGAGAGCCGCTAGCAGACCACCTGCTCCTGCACTCCCTGCTGTAAGCCATCTGGACAGCCCCACTGTGTGTTCCCAGCACCACACTCACTGTAGACACTTTTCTGCCAAGCACTTTATTCACCTCCACAAACACAGACCCCATCCTGCCCAAACAGAAGACCTCCTCCCCACTCCCTCCCCAGTAACAGACAATCTCCAGCCTACCTTCTGAACCACAAACCCCTCCCTGCTGACCCACAGACCCCACCACCAACCACCCCATCCACCACCAATCAAGCACCCTTTTCCCCATGCAGACTATGTACAGCTTTCTGTGTGCCCTCCAGGGCTTGGGGACAGTGGAGTGGGGGTGACGATGGGGAAGAGTAAACCTGGGGCCAGGCACCCAGTAGCCTGGCCTCTCACTACACCACTGAGGGTGTGCATGCCGTGGCACGGTTGGTAAGTGAGAGGCTTGCCTGTGGGTGAGGGTAACTGCTGCTCTGCCATCACAGCTGGCTCCCCCTCCTGCAGCCAGTGGCCAAGGCCAGCAGGGCTTGGGCACAGTGTTGGTCCCACTATGGGTAGCTCTTCTTCAGGGGCTGCATGGAAGCAGGGCAAACAGCAGGGGTGGGCCCAAGTGGGAGGCCCAGTTGGCAGGGTACCTGTGGCAGGTCCCAGGGCAGGGGGATCTTGCCACTGGAGGGGCCACTGCACCTCAGCCCAAGCCCACTGGGGGTCTTGTGGCTGGTGGCTGGTGCCTGCTGGCTGCTGGGAGGCAGGCAGGGCTAGGGCTCGGGACAGGGCAGTCAGCAGGACAAAGGTGATTGCCAGGGCCAGGATGGTGTCCAGCACCTGGCAGTCCTCCTCTGTTCTCCACTGCCCTGGCCACCACAGCAGCCTGCCACACCTGGGCCTCCACCATCCTCTCAAGAAGGGCAATGTGCCTCTCCTCAAAGGCCAGGAATCTGTCCTGGCATGTCCAGCCCACCCGGTCCCTTTCCAGCTCATAGTTTCATAGTTTCTAGGGTCAGAGGGGACCTGAACAGATCATCTAGTCTGACCCCCTGCCATGGCAGGAAAGAATACTATGGTCAAATGACCCCAGCAAGATGTTCATCTAACCTGCTCTTAAACACCCCCAGGGTAGGAGCCTGCCTTCTCTTGGAAGCTGGTTCCAGACCCTACCCGCCCTGACTGTGAAGTAGCGCCTCCTGATGTCTAACCTAAACCTACCCTCTGCCAGCTTGTGACCGTTATTCCTGGTCACTCCTGGCAGTCCTCGGGGGAACAGTGACTCCCCCAATGCCTGCTGATCCCCCCTGACTAGTTTATAACAGGCCACAAGATCCCCCCTCAGCCTTCTCTTTTGGAGGCTGAACAGGTTCAGGTCTCGTACCCTCTCCTCATAAGGCCTGCCCTGTTGTCCCCTGATCATACGAGTGGCCCTCCTCTGGACCCTCTCCATGCTGTCCACATCCTTCTTGAAGTATGGTGCCCAGAACTGGACGCAATACTCCAGCTGCGGCCTGACCAGTGCCGCATAGAGGGGGAGGATCACCTCCTTGGACCTGCTCGAGATGCATCTGTGGATGCATGACAAGGTACGGTTGGCCTTCTTAAATGCCTCCCCACACTGCCGGCCCATGTTCATCTTGGAGTCAATGATGACCCCCAGATCCCTTTCCGCGTCTGTGCTGACAAGAGGGGAGTTCCCTAACCTGTAGGTATGGTGCCGGTTGTTCCATCACCTTGCACTTGTCTGTGTTGAAACCCATCCTATTCTCATCCGCCCACCCTTGTAACCTGTCTAGGTCTGATTGTAGCCTGTTGCATCCTTCCAATGTGCCCATGTCCCCCCACATCTTAGTGTCATCAGCAAATTTGAACAGGTTGCTTTTTACCCCCTCATCCAAATCGCTGATGAAGATGTTGAACAGTGCGGGCCCAAGGACCGAGCCCTGCAGAACCTCACTGCCCACGTCCCTCCAGGTTGAGAAGGACCCATCCACTACCACCCTCTGGGTGCGGCCCTCCAACCAGTTGGCAACCCATTTGACTGTGTGGGTGTCTACACCACAGCCCCCAGTTTCTTAATGAGAACGGGGTGAGAGACAGTGTCAAAAGTCTTCGGGAAGTCCAGGAAGATTATATCCACTGCTACCCCTGCATCTAATGATCTGGTGATCTGATCGTAAAAGGCCACCAGGTTGGTCTGACAGGACCTGCCACTGATGAACCCATGTTGGTTGCCCCTAAGCATGCAGTCCCCTGCTGGCCCCTCCTGGATGTGTGCCAGCATAATTTTCTCAAACAGCTTGCCTAGGATCGAGGTGAGACTAACCGGCCTATAGTTTCCCGGGTCTTTCTTCCTGCCTTTTTTGAAGATGGGGACCACGTTGGCCCTCTTCCAGTCCTCCGGTACCTCACCAGAGCACCATGAGTGCTCGTAAAGGGTCATGCATGACCCTTTCTGGCTGAAGCACAACCCTCTCCCACTCATGATCATAATCTTCTGTGGACCAGGCCCACAAGTCTGCCAACCATTCCTCCACCCCAGTGAATAGCTGGTCCAGCAGCTAGGTCTGGTCCTGGGTCCAGCACTGCTGGAGCCAGCACATACAGAGGGCTCTGGCAGAGTCTGGTTGTGACCCTGACAGTGCATCCCCATTTGCAGCTGGTTCCTCTCCCCTGCATGTAGCTGCTGGACCTGCAGAGCTAGGAGAAAGAGGCTGTTTGTGAGAGTTCACAACATTTCTGAGATAACACGTACTACACTAGTGGGCTGTATTCTGATTGACCTCAGATCAGAGGTCATGTGTGTACAGGTGGCCAGGGACCATGGTAAGTTGGCAAGGTGGGCCTTGGCACAGGTGGCCGCCGGCTGTGACCCCCATCACCACTCACTCCACAGGGGCAGGTGGGGCACTGGGTGCTTGCCACAGGTAGCGTGCCTTCCCTGCCTCCTTCCCAGGCTGGGACAGGCCTGGCTTCTGGCAGTACCTGTTGCAGGTACTCCAGACCCACTCCCGCTTCTTCTTCTGCAGGGCAGGCCATCCTCTTGGTTGCCACGAGGTCCACTGCACGTGGGCTCAGGGGGCAAGGAGCTCCTGGATAACTGATTCATGAAGCTGGTGGTGCCCCTTCTCCCCCCCCAGGGGACCTCTTTGGAGAGGCACTGGGGGAAAGCCCCCCACTATGCCTCAAGTGTGTGCCTGGTGAGAGTGCCCTGAGCGTTTCTTTCCCCTCCCATTTCTTTCCCTTCCCATCCTACCATATTACAAATCTGTTTTTTCTTTCATTTACTATAGCTGGTATGATAACTGCAACATTATAAAATACTCAGGGTTTAGAGTAGCGGGTGGGTAGGTATTTGTTGCCGCCTGGTTGACTAGCGATTGCTGTCAATGTTGGTGGTGGTGAGCTCTTCTGGCTTTTTTTTTTCTGGGATTTTTGGACTACATTTCCCAGCATTCCCAAACTCATTGATCTTTATACAGTTTCCAGTGGGGGCTCCCATTGGAGCCCTCCTGTTCCCTGCCCAGGTACACCATCAATCTGTTTGTCTAGTGCCACATATGGCTTTTGGAGGTGTGTTGTGAATTATTTTATAAATGTTTTTGGAATGTTTTTGAAAGTATGGGTTGCTGTTTAGCTTGGTCCCCCACCCGCCTAGCCTGCCAAAAGCTGTAATAGTTACCAATGTGTGTGTGTGGGGGTCATTCAGATGTAGGTGACGGTGCATAATGTCCCCCTCCCCCAAACAACTCACAGTCTGGAAGCAGCAACCCCCTAGTCCAGTCCAGATTTTCTCCTCCTGTCCCTGACTGTCTTCCCCTCCACCCCCGTCTGCAACACCACACGCCCTTGTATTCAGACACAGATTTAAAGTACATTTTAACACAACCAAGAGAAAGAGCAAAGCACTCCTAGGCATTGTTGTCAGCAATATATCCTGCCAGACAATCACACACAAGGGCCACCCGACCAGCCTCTCCTTGAAGATATCTCCTCAGTCCCGACACATCTCTGTTGTCTGGCCACTGCCTGTCATGCTTCTTCTTCCCATGACTCCTTGAAAACCTCTCTGTAGCTCTCACAGATATTGTGCAGCATGCAGGCTGCCACTACAAAGGCCGTGTTATTTTCTGGCTCCATCTCGAGCCAGCATGTAATCGACCTCCATCGGCCAAATGCACATTCTGCAGCCATCCTGCAACTGCTCAGATGGTAGTTAAAAACTGTTTTTGTGGGTCAGTGACATTCCCTCCATAAAGCTTCAAGAGCCAGGACTTTAGAGTATAGGCAGTGTCTGCTAATATAACCGGGGGAATGGTGACACCGCAGATCACTGTCTCCTCAATGCCGGGTGCATAGTGTCCTTTCTCCATGAGGCCAGGCAATGGGGAGTTTCTGAACACATGCGCATCATGTGTGCTGCCAGCCCACCTGGTATAAATGTTCATGAACCAGCCCTGGTGGTCCACCATGGCTTGCAGGATCATGGAGGCATAAACTTTCCTGTTTGTGAAAGCCCTCCCCATCCCTGCAGGGCACGGTACTGGGATGTGAGTGCTGTCTAAAGACCCCACACAGTTCGGGAACCCCTTCTCATTAAAGCCTTCTATGACTTGCTGCAGATTCGCCAGGCAGATAATTTTGTTTGCAGCAGTTTCCTTGAGCATACCTCATGAATTGCCAGCCCGACTGTGCAGGCAGCCACGCTGAACTGGTTCACGATGTAGAAGAGGCTGGATAGGCTGGCCAATTTCATGATGGCCATTGCAACCCTCTTGTCTGGTGGGATGGCCCAATGCATATTAGTGTCCTGCCTTCCAACATGCAATCCCAATATCAAGACAATATGATAGAATATCTCCCTTTTCATTGGGCACATCTCCAGCCACTGCTGGTCATTCCAAGCCGTTAGCATGATTCAATCCCACCAGTCCAAGTTGCTCTCATGGGCCCACACTACGTGGATTCTGGTCCTCCTCAGGTTTCTCAACAAAGCCAGGTCAAATTCCACTTCTTCGCTTTCCTCTGTATATTCCAAGTCCTCTGGGTACCTGTATCTTCTTCTTCTTCTTGTCATTAATGCTGTTAAAGCAGGAACACAACTTGACAGTGAACACTAGCATAGTTCCTATCCTCAATCATTGCAGCAGTAATCCCCAAGTGAACAGCATTTACAGAAGCAGTACTGCCGCCTCTTCCTCCTCCTCCTCCTCTTGCTCACTCATACCCTCCATATTCTCCATGTCAGAGGACTCTTCACTGTGTTGTTCTCCATCATTATGCATTACATCATCATTCTCCATTTTGCCCCTCTCCATCAGCAGTGCCTTCTTACCCATCTGCACCAAGAGTGGGGCAGAGACTTTAGGGTGTTGTGTGGTATGGAGCTTGATGTAGCTGCTTTTTCAACACTTCTCCCCGGCAGCCCGGGGCATTGGGGCTTTTGCACATCCTTTCATCTTTTCATCCTGAACTTAGCAGCTACTGGTATTCTGGTGTAATCAAACTTGCAAACAAAAAATGTTTTGCCTACTCCCCTCCCGGTAGTGTAGGCTACTCCAAACTTTTGCCACTTCAGGGAAAATAGGCTGTACTTCTGCAATAAAATTATTTTGCACAGTCAGGCAGGTAGGTATCAATTTTTGCAACATTCCAGGCCATTGAGCAGCCATCCCAAAGTACAATAATCTTATTTACCCCATCACCAGGTCTTTTTTGGTGTTAACCTGGGTGCTTCATCACCTTTGGGTGTTTTGACAGTTACAGGTAATAACTTCACAATCCTTGGAATTTTCCCAGACCCTCATGCAAGCACAGCTTGAGAATAAAGACACCCCCCCACCCCAATTTTGCCATTCCTCTTTGACAAATTGCTTGTGCTGTTGACCACAAACTGCTTTGCCATGTCTCGGAAAACCAAGGCCAGCAGTATGAAGCCAATGGGCCAGGAGGCTGATACCTCTAATGCACGTGGAACCAACTGGACCTGGGAAAAACTGGAGGACTTAATAGACATTTGGTAGGAGCAAAGGATCATAAACAGGCTGGAAAGTAGGAGGAATAAGCTTGTTTATGTTGAGATTGCAAAAGATATGCAGGTGCGAGGGCACAATCGTAACTGGAGCCAGGTCCACTCCAAGAGCAAGTCCCTGAGATCAGCATTTTACAGAGCCAAAGATACAAACTCTTGTTTAGGGGCAGGTCATACAATTCTCTCTTCTACAACAAGCTGTCCATCATTCTCTCCAAGGATGTGGGCAACAACCCGGGTATGGAGGCTTTCAGCAGTGGGGTTGAGCAGGAGGAGGAGGAAAAGAAGGAGGAGGAAGAGGCAGCAGCAGCCCCTTCTCTGAGTGAAACCATAAGCATGTCTCAGTTGTATGAAGACCGCTCCCTGCTCCTTGATGACCATGAGAGGCAGGAAGAACCATCAGTCACCATACACTTAGTACCACTTTGCCTCTCCATACAACAGACTAGCACAGATGATGAAGCAGAGGAAATGGAGAGTCAGGAAGAAACCCATGTGGCTGATACATCATCTACTGTTACTGAGACCCAAAAACATGCTGGACCTGGTAAATCTCTTGTAATGTGCCTCTTGCCATTGCCTGGCAACTCCCGGGTTCATGCTGGTTGGATTTGGAGAACTGAGGGGGTTGGGAGAAATTCATGCGTTGCTGTAGGTGGGTCACCATGTTCTTTTGGTGGCGGTGCATGATGGGTTCAATAGCTTGTAACGTAAGAAATGTCTAACTAATTATTTGCATTAATTAATTTTTTGCATCTACCATGAGCAGTGGCAGCCACGGACCTGTTTCTGAAGTGGGTACTTGTAAGTTTTGGGCAGTGCGAGTGGTGCCCCACTGTTGCGGGGTCTGTTTCTGTGCCTGCCGGCATTTTGTGCACTGCGTGGTGGGGATGGGGGGGTGTACTTTCCTCCTGTTGGGGGGAAGGCAACCATTGCCTTTCTCTTTGTTTGTCAGGTACCGCAGCCCATGGCCACCCAGAATGGTGTCCCACTCGCACTACAGCAGAGCACTGCAGAGATTTTCACAGCAAACAGAGACAGTCCCGCAAAACCTCTCTTGAGGTTTTGGTGGAGTCTTCAGTAGCCAGAGCAGAACACACAGATGCCTGTCAGGACAAACTCCATGAGTCACTGTGTAAGGATAATGCCATCCTCAAGGAAGTGCAAGATACCGTGTGGAATTTCAAAGACATGGTCAGCGAGTCCCATGTTGAATTACAGAGGTCAGAGGACACTTTCAATGATGCCTTTCAGAGCATGCAGAAGTACCTCTTAAATAAACGGGTACCACACCTGAAAGGGAAAAGTCAGTCTGCTCATCTTGCCTCTGTGCAGGAAAAACCCAGATGGAAAATTACAGCTGAGCCTGTTCCCCCTAACTCAGTGGGACTGTGGGAAAGCCATATGACTGCCAGCACCTGCCAATGGCACCCCTTCGCATCCATGCTGGGACAGCCACCCCACCCACCGCCATCGGTACGCCACTGCCCTGCACCCTAATAAGGTCATCTCTGGTTGGGGAGGATGCATTGTTTAGCTCAAATTTATTGTAAATGGGGCTGGTGGAATTTTATGGGCATGAAGGAAGATATGGGAGGTGCACAAGAGGCAGAGATACAAATTCTGATGCTCTTTCTATCCTCCCTCCCTTCAGTTTTTAAATCCCCTTCCACTGCTAGCCACAGGCTGATTGATCCCTGTTGGTG